>NC_089252.1:90666303-91311780 GCF_963930625.1 Muntiacus reevesi
CTGAGGTCCTCTCGTCCTTACCCTCCTTTCCAAGCCCTGGAGGTTCAAGACCCTTTCCTCTTTGAGTATCATTTAGCAACAAGACTCCAGGTAAAAACAAGAGCCAGTTCTTCTAGTTTCAACTCAACCTGAAGCAGTTTAATTCTCTCTTTGTTTTCACTGCCACCTCCTAGATCAAGCCACCACCACCGCTCACTGGGTCAGCTGCCAGTTTCCCTCACTGATTAATTAAATACATGTGTAACAGGTGTTTATTTTATGTCTGATTGAGAGTCATGATGTTATTTTTTAACCCTGCATTCCGGCCACTCAGTTGTCTCCACACCCAATAGCAGTTCAACAGTCAAAGTGTTCCTTATCAAAAGGATAAACAGAGCATGCCTCTACAGGCTTTAAAACCCTCTCAAGATTTCTTGTTTTCTTTAAAATAAAACCTAAAGTCATCAGATGGTCTAGAGGCCATACAGTATGTAGATCCTGACTATCTTCTCTCCTACTATTATCTCCCCCTCTCAGACCATAGAGGAAACATATCAGTGTGTCTATTGGAAAGCTATACATTATCCAAACTCTAGATGACACCCCTCCAGGTTCTCTGATTTTGATTCTCTGGAAGTTATTTCACAACTCTGTAATCTGGCAATGCAAAAATAATCTTTGTCTCTAGACATGCAAATCCATGTTATCTGTAAATTTAGCTGACTCCCCTCTCACCTGTGAGAGAAGTGAGTTTTGCCTCTCTCTTATATATATTTATTTTGATATTCCTTTATTCCATAAAAATTTGTGCTGTTATGAATTGTTCCTTGAACCATTACATTTGCCACATCCATAGTTTGTTAATAAAGTAAAATCCTTGCCAAGTGTTTATTTTATATCTGCAATGAGAGCACAATTATACACTTTTTCTGACAACTATCTTTTAACATTTCACATTCCATCCCAGCTCCTTCTTTATCCTCAAATATTCTAGCTTATTCCCACTTTGGGATGTCTGTCCCTGTTGTTTCCTTGTTTCAAAAGTCCATGCTCTAAGATCACGGGTTCAGCTAAGATACCACTTCCTTAGAGAGATCTTCCTTTCCAAGACTCATCACTAATCTCTGTCTATTACTCTTTTCTGTTGTCCTCTTAGAGTTACTAATTGTCCAAAATTTTCTCCTTCATGTATTTATTCAATTATTTTTTGTCCGATTCCTTCTTCTGTCTACCCTCACAAGGTAAGCTCCATGAAAGCTGGAACTCTCTATGTCCTGTTCACTACTTATCACTTGCCAGTGCTGGTGACATAGTAGATATTCAATAAACATATGTTTATTTGAATGGATGGATGAAAGTGATTTAACACTTAAACTTTGCCTGAAATTACTATACCTTTCCAAACTGCGGTTTCATCATTAATCAAATAAATAAATGATTCAAAAAATACAGTTTGACTCAGAATAATAGAAGGGGAGAAGTAGATGCAAATATACAGAAAACAAAATTAGGCATGAGTTGGTTTTTGTTAAAGCTGAGTGATGTGTGTACAAGTATTCAAGATACAATCTATTTTGAAATGTGATTGAAGTTTTCTATAATACAAAGTTTAAAATAAGAACAATGTATGCTGATCTTACATTGCATTGGCAGGCAGGTATTTTTACCACTAGCACCACCTGGGCATATTTGGAGGAACCCAAAGTTCAGTACATTTGGAGTTAGTTCAGTTCAGTCACTCAGTCATGTCTGACTCTGCAACCTCATGGACTGAAGCACACCAGTCCTCCCTGTCCATCACCAACTCCCAGAGCTTGCTCAAACTCATGTCCATTGTGTCGATGATGCCATCCAACCATCTCATCCTCTGTCGTCCCCTTCTCCTCCTGCCTTCAATCTGTCCCAGCATCAGGGTCTTTTTCAATGAGTCAGTTTTTTGCATCAGGTGGCCAAAGTATTAGAGTTTCAGCTTCAGCATCAGTCCTTCCAATGAGTATTCAGGACTGATTTCCTTTAGGATTGGCTGGTTGGATCTCCTTGTTGTCCAAAGGACTCTCAAGAATCTTTTCCAACATCACAGTTCAAAAGCATCAATTCTTCGCTGCTCAGCTTTCTTTATGGTCCAACTCTCACATTTATACATGACTACTAGAAAAGTCATAGCTTTTACTAGATGGACCTTTGTCGGCAAAGTAATGTCTTTGCTTTTTAATATGCTGTCTAGGTTGGTCATAGCTTTTCTTCCAAGGAGCAAGCATCTTTTAATTTCATGGCTGCAGTCACCATCTGAAGTGATTTTGGAGTCTAAGAGTTAGAGTGGGAGAGAGAACATGATAGGAGGCTGTGGAGAGAACCTGGTCAGAGATGACAAAGGAGAGAGTCTGGAATGAGCAAGCACTCAGTGAGAGGGGAGCCAGGTTCAAGCTGAAGAGGTGGAGGCTGACGTTCTGTGAACAGAATTCTGTCCCCTGTATGTTTCTGAACCTTCTGCCCACCTAAGGTGAGGCAACGGCTTTCCACTCTCCCCATGTCATTTCTGCAGTTTTCTTTTGTCTCGCATTCCTATTTTGTATCCTTCAACCTGGTTTTGCCACTTCCTGCCAGTTCAACCTCTTCCATGGATGCTTTACTAGAAAGCCGTGTTGCTTGGTAGTTAAAAGCACTAAGATCAAAAGAAATCTGGATCTGAATCCTGGGTGTGCCACTGACTACCTGTGTGAGCATGGACAAGCATTTTAGCCTCTCTGAAGTTCAGTCTTCTTATCTAAAAGAAGACAATTCTAATAGCTAGAGAGTTTTATGAAGATACAAAGATAATGTATGTGAATAATTCAGCCAGTGAGTGGCATATAGTAAATGCTCAGTAAATCAGGACTGTTGAGTTGACTCTATCCTAGCTGGATTCTTGAATGCTTCCTTCCTGCTTCATCCTCTTTCTGGCCACTGTACAAAGAAATTACATTTGGAATCATGGAAAGTAAGTCTTTTGAACTTGAAATGCTAAAAGGTCCTCTTTTACTTAAGATGAAAAACTAATATTCTTCCTGCCTGGGGAGATGCTGATAGAAGGTAAAAGAACATTTCTCTTTCTCTTTTCATGGAGTTTCCTTTGAACCATGGGCATCACCAGTTCTTCCTTGGGAATTCTTTGGAGGCCTTCTATTCCTAGGTTTCTAATACTCAGCAGGTAAGACAGAAAGGAGTTCATTTGAACCTTAAGTTTAGTAGGAAATATTTGTGAAGGTAAAAGGACATTGACAAATTAGTTGGGGAGAAGTTTGATGAAAGACAGAGGAGTTGAGCATTTGGAAAACAGCTTGAAGGGATGGGGGGACTGACATCAATTTTCATTTCAAAGTGAAGGATGGAATTAAATATGCTGTAAAGCCATCTTATACTCCCCAGATAGCATACTGACTAGGAATGGTTGTGTTCCTAGAAAGGGAAGCATATGGTCACATTCCCACTCTAAAAAATCTGACGGCCAAGACAAATAAACGTGAACATTATGTCTGCAAGTAATGTATGAGGGCTGCTATTTTTCATTCGCTCCATGCTTGTGATTCTCAAATAGAATACAAATACTTTGATCCTGTATTTTTGCTCATGAGTGCCCCAGCCCAGGTGAACCCTTTTTCTTATCTGAGTCTTTTATTTCTCCTTCATGCTATTCTCTCTCTGAAAAATTCATCACAGAAAAAAGTCATTGGATGCATATCTGAGTTTCATTCACAGATAAAATATGACTAAATCCACATACAAATGAGCTGGGTTTAATGTGGTATTTCTGTTCCCATATAATGAGTGGGATGAATAAAATACATTGCATGCATGTTTGTTTTCACCTTTTTGTACACTGATTTTAAGTGTTTATGATGGGGAATGGGAGAGAGTGGCAGATTGCAGGGAAAGGAGAATATGGTGGTAGTTTAGTTGCTAACTCACGTCTGACTCTTTCGATCCCATGGACTATAGCCCGCCAGGCTCCTCTGTCCATGGAATTCTCCAGGCAAGAATACTGGAATGGGCTGCCATTTTCTTCTCCAGGGAAAGGAGAGTATAAGAGATGCCATTGAACCTGAAGGGTATACCTTCTGCAGTAAGAAGCAAAAGCGACACATACCTGACACTGTTTTATTGAAAAGGAAATATATTTCCATCTCACTCCACACTTTTTGGAAAGAACTCTGGATTGTTTGCAGTGGAATTTTTGTCCTGGTGTTGAGTCTCCAAGAAAAATCATAAATTCTCTGCACTTTCATTTTGCTCATCTGTCAAACAAGGAGTAGAAGGAAATTATCTGCTTGCTTGTTTCCGCCCTAAAGCCAATTCTACATGCTGGTTGTCTTTTGCTGATTTAGGTGGAAGAAATAATTTTGACTGCCTTTTGAACCTGAATCAGAGGGCTTTCTAGTCCTCCAAAGTGTGGTTCAGGACCATGCTGTCTCACAGAGAAATGAAGCCACTGAGATGGAAATATATTTCCTTTTCAGTATAACAGAAAGACTTTTTTGTTACATTCTTTTATTTTAGATGCCATGGGTATCTCCAACAAGTAAGCAATGAAGATTATTATAGTATAGTCATATGAAGGTGATATTGAGCAATAGGTTAAAATAATAGTCACACAGTTTTAGGGGCCTAGGAGAGTGCTCTAGATATAATGTATTTAACAAAATTGCCAAAAATTTAGGAAACTAAATGACATAAACAGGATCACAACAGCAATGAAAAGTGTAGAAAAAGATCAGTGTCCACATTTTAACAGTGGTTGACTCCTGTTGGCAGGAATATATCTGACCCATTTTCTCTACTTCTCTATGTTCATTCTTTTTCTGTATTATTCTATATAGCAAAAATCCTTTTTATACACTGTTCATCTCCTAAAAGGAGCATGTTCTATTTTCTGGTCAGAGGCATGGGCTCTGAGCAGTTTTCCCTAGCCATGGGTGATGGATTTTTATGTCTGGAGTCTACAGTTACTTGTGACAAATGGCAGGAATCTGAAAAACAGCCAGTGAGATTGGAGATATAGCCTGTGGTCACTCAACGGAGCAAAGCACTCTCAACTAAACAGCTATCGAATCCCTGGCCTTGGTGTTATTAAGGCCAATGCACCACCCAGAGGAACTAGCCATCCGTAAATGACTTTCAAACTACTGAAATTGAATAGATCTCCCTGAGCTAGAGATAGGCCAATGACACTGTAGGTGGTTAGGCTGCATTACAGGTGTTTCAAAGAACTTATTTATGATACAAAGACTAGACTGTGCCAGAATTATGTGCCAATACACTTTTAGTGAATGGGTGTTCTGTGCCCAGTCTTGTGCTAGACATAGAGGATACAGGATGAATAAGGTCCAGTTCTGCCTATCATGGAACTCATGGTCTAGTTCTTAACACAGACATGAAAATAAATGATGCTGCCCTGAGATGAGAGTGGTGATTGGACCAAACCCAGAAAGTTGGGTTGCTAAGTCGTGTCTGACTCTTGTGATCCCAAGGACGTAGCCCGCCAGGCTCCTCTGTCCATGGAATTCTCCAGGCAAGAATACTGGAGTGGGTTGCCATTTCCTTCTCCAGGGGAAGGAGAGTATAAGAGATGCCACTGAACCTGAGGGGTATACCTTCTGCAGTAAGAAAACTTCCTGCTAGGCTCCAGGAAGTTGTGGGAGCTCCAAAGGGAAGTTCTAAGTTAACCAAGGGCATGATTATTCTTGCGTGGGAAATCCCATGAACAGAGGAACCTGGCAGGCTACAGTCCATGGGGTCACAGAGTTGCACATGACTGAATGACTAACACACAGACACACACACACACACACACACACACACACACACACACACACACACACACATGCAGGTAACTGACAGTCTTTTCAAGTACCAGCTCTAAATACCTGGACTGGGGGCAGGTCGAGTGGAGGGCCAGGGTGTTAGGGCAGTCAAATTTGATTAGTCTAACCTGAAATAGATACTGACCTTTAATCCAATCAGCTTGGGCAAGAGGGCAGTGTTACTGGCCCCAAAGTCTACAGAATTGGAAAATGAAAAGACATGCGGAAACCCAGTGGCACTGTGGGAAAAGCCCACATTTGTTTTCGGACAGGCCTGGCAGAGTGGTTTTCAGTGATTCATTCTACTTGTAGGTGCCCTGATGCTTCTGCTCTGCCATACTTAAGCTCTTCACACAATCGACACCATCAAATGAGATAATGTGTCTGAAAAAACTCTGTGCAAAAAGTCAGTTATTCTTATGAATATATGTGTCTGTGTGTGTGTTAGTCGCTCAGTCGTGTCCAACTCTTTGTGACCCCATAAACTGTAGCCTGCTAGGCTTCTCTGTCCATGGAATTCTCCAGGCAAGGATATTGCAATGGGTATCCATTCGCTTCTCCAGGGGATCTTCCTGACTCAGGGATTGAACCTGGGTATCCTGCTTTGCAGGCATATTCTTTACCATCTGAGCTACCAGGGATACTTATGAATATACATATGTGAAAACAAAAGTTCAGAATAAACAAGAGTAGAAGGACTATATCTTTGGAATCAGATATATGGACTTCAAATCCCAACAGCTAAACCACTTCTAGTCATATGACCTAGAGGCAGAGAGGTATGACCAGAGAGGCATGCTCTCTGCATATCTCTTTGTCAACCCAAAACAAGGATAATAATATCTAGCTTATAAGGCCAATGTAGAAATTAAATAAAGTGTCCCCAAATATGAATTACCTAGTCTAGTACCTTTGAAATTCAGTAAATTTTAGCTGTCATCATTATTAGTTATTAAGACACATTATTATTATCTCCCATATGTGTCCACCCTTAATCTAAAAAATCTTCCATGATAATGCTTCAAATGACCGATTCTGCTGGACAAAGTCCTATGACAAGGGATTTTCTTTAAACAATAGTTCTTAACCAATAGAAATACTTGGAAAATTCTTTTAGAAATACCAAAGCCTGTATCCCACTGTACACCAACTGAATCAGTATCTCTGAGTCTGGGACCCTGGCATCTGTATTTTTAAAAGCTCCACAGTAGAAGATAAAATGCTCACTAACAGTTTGTAGAATGAATGGATAAATGTGTCAGATGAGTAACTGATAACCCTACAATGAATACAATGGATCTATAATAAGTTGGAGGGCAAAAACATTTAATTCTGTACTCTGATTTATGTTTTAAAAGTAGATCTATGTTTTGAAAGTAGATTTACAAATAAAACGTTTAAAGTAATTGCACAGAAGAGTTATAAGCGCTTATTTGCTGGTAATGTCTACGTTTTCTTCAGCGTGGTCATTGTTAGAAAGCCAGATGTTTTTAGTGAAAAGCGCTTTACCACAGTAACAAACGGAGTGTAAAACTGCTATGTGAGGACACAGGTGTTTGCTTCCAGGATGGAAATGCCTCTGCTTGTCTGTTGCTATTTTTCCCTTGCATTTGCTTTTTGGTTTCTCATGCCTTTATAAGGATGGAGTTGTTGACAGACTGGAGTGCCCCAACCAGTTATACTCCTGAAGTGTTCCCTTCTTTTCCCTGATCAAGTTCTTGAGTTCTTGAGTTGCATTTACAGTTGGCATGCAGACCACTTCTTTTTCAAGCACTTAATCTACCAAGCGCCACAAAGTCAAAATAAGGAAAGGATACAAGGATACTTGTAAGGAAAGAATTCAAAAAGAGAAAAGCTTTATATAGACTCATCAGCCCAGTTTAACCCATAGAAGGTCAGGAGGGAAAAAGTCCTCAGAAAATTATATGAGGTACAACTGATAAGCCCTGGCAGGGTAGCTTGAAACTGTAGGCTGGGAGAGACCAAATATTTTATGGCTTAGCTGCATATGAGTTTCAGAAATGGAGACCCTTAGGAAATAAGCAAGGAATTAAAAGGATTTTCAGATGAAATTCAACATATCTATTGGAAGAAGAAAAAGGAGATTGGTTTCATTTTTATTGAAAGTGAGTTGGCTAGTCTGCAAGAGTGATCTAAAAAATAAGAAAAAATAAAGTAGTCGATTAAACTGGATTCATAAATCACTCTTTAAAATTATTGCATGGATTAGTGAAGAAGAGAGTTCATGAAAAAACACACAAAGATGTTAGAAGTCAAAGGAATCAGACATACCACATATGAAAGTCACAGAGTCGAATGTCTACAGGGTCTCTTAATCAAAGGACTTGAGTGTAAGATAATAAGATGGGCTGTGAACTTAGGCACATTGGAGTATACATACTATTTTTTAACCCCTAGTGTTAGTTATGTTGCCATGTAGGATATAAGAGTGCAGCCTCTAATCTTTTAAAGAGAAGTTGGAAATCCAGGCTTTTTTTTTCATGCAAAAGACTCCCAGTTTTTAAATGTTGAAAGTAAATTCAAATATTTAAGTGTACTAAATTAACCAAATCAAATATGTCAGTGGATTTGATCTGACCCATGGACTACCATTTGAGCATTCTAGGGTATGGATCAAATATACATAGGTGTTGGACTCTTTCAGAACTGAGTTTTAATCTTGTCCACCACAAATTATGTATATGTGGTCAACCAATATTTGACAAGGGAGCCGAGAATACTCAATGGAGGAAAAATAGTCTCTTCAATAAATGATGTCGGATATCCACATGCAAAAGAATGAAACTGGTCCCCTATATTACATCATTGACCGAAAAAAAAAAAAACCAACAAAGCCAACAAAATGAAACAATCAACAAAATGAAAAGGTGACCATGGAATGTCAGATAATAATATATCTGATAAAGTGTTAATATCCAAAAGAGTAAGAAACTCTTACAACCCAGTAGCAAAACCCAAATAATCCAGTTTAAAAATGGACAAAGGACCTGAATAGACATTTTCAAAAGAAGCTATACAAACAGTCAACAGGCACATAAAAAGGTACTCAACATCACTAAACATCATGGGAATGCAAATCAAAACCACAGTGAGATAACACCTCATATTGTTACAATGACTATCATCAAAAAGACAAGATATAACAAATGTGGGCCAGAATATGGAGAAAAGGGAGCCCTTGTGCACTGTTGGTGGGAATATAAATTGAAACAGCCACAATGGGAAACAGTATGGAGTTTACTCAAAAAATTAAAAATAGAAATAGCATACAACCCAGCAATCCCACATCTCAGTATATAGCTGAAGGAAATGAAATAACAATCTTGAAGAGATATTTGCACCCCTACATTCACTGTGGTATTGTAATACCCAAGACATGGAAAAAACTTAAGTGTCCACTGATGGATGAATAAGAAAATGTCACACATATATATGTATATATATGAATATGAATAATGGAATGTTATTTAGCCATGAAAAAGAATGAAATTCTACCACTTTCAATAACATGGATGGACCATGAGGACATTATGCTAAGTGAAATGTCAGTCAGAAAAAGACAAATACTATATAATTTCACTTATAAGTGGAATAGTAAAAACACCAAACTGATAGAAACAGAGAGTAGACTAGTGATTACCAGGGACAGTAGTACTGGGGAAAAGGGTAAAAATGTCCAGTTATAATATGAATAAGTTCTGGGCACCTAATGTACAGTATAGTGGTTACAGTTAAACATACAATATTGTATACTTGAAAGTTGCTAAGAAAATGGATCTTAAAATTCTCAGCACACACAGAAGAATGATAAGTATGTGAGGGGATGGATGTATTAACTATCCTTGTTGTAATAATCATTTTGCAATATATTCTTTTATAAATAATCATGTTGTACCCCTAAAACTGGGGCTTCCCCGGTAGTTCAGCTGGTAAAAAGTCCACCTGCAATGAAGGTCACCCCCCCTTGTATTCCTGAGTCAGAAAGATCCCCTGGGGAAGGGATAGGCTACCCACTCCAGTACTCATGGGCTTTCCTGGTGGTTCAGATTGTAAAGAATCCACCTGTAATGCAGGAGACCTGCGTTCAATCCCTGGATTGAGATGATCCCCTGGAGGAGGGCATGGCAACTTCATGGCAACTTCTTACCTGAAGAATCCCCATGGACAGAGGAGCCTGATGGGCTACAGTCCATGGGGTCACAAAGAGTAGGACACAAGTGAGTGGCTACGCACAGCCCACCTAAAACTAACACAGTGTTACATGTCAGTTATATCCGGATTAAGCTACAAAAACAGAACAACAACAAAAAAGAATTATTTTCTCCACCTCAAAACCAATTTTCACATCTTTGGGATGATATTAATCAAGTGAAAATGTGTATTTTGAAAAGACTGACAACACAGACAGAGTTCCAACTTTTGCCTCACTTTGGAATTAGAGATAATGGATACAAATCTTATTGTTCAATGCCTGAGAGAGTGTAGATGCACAATACATTATGGCTTTTACAACGAATGTCAACAAGATACATGGAGAGTAACAGGATAATTCTTTTCTTTAGAGTACTGTCAGGAGATATCCCGAGACACACCTACTTTCTGTGTTTTACTGCCACGCTCCCAGATCTTTACGAAGGCAATTTTACAACAGATCAGAAACTCTCTGGCAGTCCCTCTGAAGATACCATTTCCCAGGAAATCCTGCTCTCTAAAGAATATTAGCAACATTGCTATTCTTCTTTGCAACACTCAGCATATTTGTAAAATTCAAGGGGAAAAGAGTACTCTCAGTCATTTTGTCAGAAAGAATAATCATCTTTGCTTAAATTTATCTTTGGTCAGTGACACACTGCTGCTTTGCAGCCAAAAGTCAATCTTTATCTTATAAGCGTAATGAAATCTATGCCCCAAAGCCCTGAAGTGTATGAGAAGGTTCCTCCACTTGGCTTCATGCTTTTGTAGTGGTTGTGATGGTACATTCCTTCCAGGCTTGCTCCACGGTGATAGACTATTAGCCAGAGTCCAGGGGAAAAGAAGATCCACTGTACTGTAGCCTTTTAGTGGCCTATTGCCTCATGCTTGGCAGGCTTCTCTCTGTAACAGAAGTAAATTGAACCAGGAGGACGTTAGAAAATCGTGTCCCAGGAGAAAATCTCTGCAGATGATGTCAGAACAATTAGATATTAAAAGTTGCAGACTCCACAATTATTAACAAGCTCAGGAAAACTAATTAAGAAGGGTGTAGAGGCTACCTGGCTTGCTCAGAAGTTTAACTTGCCAATGAAAATTCCGTACCCCGAGATTTGAGGAGTAATCTAGGAGTTTCCAACTGGGCTAACAGCTGAGGACTGGGATGGATGTCAGTATACATGGAAAAGAAACACAAAAGTTAGTCTTCTCGGGAAGCTTCTACTTGGCCCTCAACTTGTACTTTCATTACCTATCCTGTTTTTTCAAGTTTTCCTGAAGATTCTGAGGTGTCAAAATTGTACTTTACCACATGGTTCACTGCCAGGAACATTATTGTTAGTAAAAACTTGTTATAATGATTAATTATTATTTAACAAAGAATGAATCTTTTCCATCCTGGGAGGGAATAAATATTAACATTCCCTCCAAAGAATGTATGCGCGTTTAAGCCAAGTGGATGAGTTTGATTTTTAGTGGTTTCACTTACACCTATAGGACATAGAGATAATTACTGTATATGTATATGGACCACCATTTCTTCATGGCAAAATAGGAATAAGTATAGTCTCTGGCACTAAAGAGTTGCTGGGAAGATTAAACAAGCTAATTTATATGAGTTTTATAATGTAATAATGTGTTAAGCTCAGCACATAGCACATAGAAGGAACTCAATAAGTGGCAACTATTATTACTATAGTTATTATGATGATGATAATTGCTAAGAAGTTTCATCTAATGGAAAGATGTTTTGAAAGTCAGGAAATAAGCAAAAAAAAAAAAAAATCATATGTATTAAAATTTCCCTTGAAGATTCATTCATTGTGCTTAAATGAACAGAGCTCAGACTTCAGGAAGATCAAAAACCAAGAATTAACTTTTCGTTTCTTTTGCATTTTGGCTGTGACTTTCCTCTTTCCAAAGCAGTAAAAGCCAGAGCCTACTTTGAAGGGTAGAAGGGAGAAAGAGTTAATTAAATTTGATTTTCTTTTGGCCACGCTCACATCCTTGAATTTGAATAAGTTGAACATATGTGTGGTGTGATTCCACTGTTTTGTAGTTCTTGATTTTTTTGAATGCTAAGTCTGAAGCAAGATCTGGACACTTAAGAGCAGCAATGGCTCATAAGAGAGGGCAGTATCTGATCGAAAAGGCTAATGAATCAAGTTAGGTAAGAAGTTCCGTGGCCATTTATAGGTCACTGGAGTATTTTGTTACCCTTCCCAAGAACTTCAAAGGATAGATTTTCAAGTTTTGTGAAGTAGCCCTGATTGACTGTCCTTGTCTTAAGGTCAGCTGTGAAACCTTCCCCAGTCCTGGCCATTTCCCTCTCAAGAATGTCAATATGGGGACTTTCCTGGTCAAGTGATCAAGTGGCTAAGATTCTGAACTTCCAATGCAAGGGGCCCAGGGTTAGATCCCCTGGTTAGATCCCACATGCTGTAACTGAAGATCCCACATGCCATGACAAAGACTAAAGATCTGTATGCTGCAACTAAGGCCTGGCACAGCCAAATGAAAAAAATAAATATTAAAAAAAAAAAAGAATGTCAACATGAGCAGACCTAATCATCTCCACCAACCAAATGACAATACCTAAAATGTCCCCTGGCACATGCATCAGCTGTGACCACCACTATAAGAAACTATAGACTGTCTCAACTATAGGGAACTGGCTAGACTAGTACACTGAGTGCGTGCTCAGTCACTTCAGTTGTGTCCGACTCTTTGCAATTCTATGGACTGTAGCCCACCAGGCTCCTCTATCCATAGGATTCTCCAGGCAAGAATACTGGAGTGGGTTGCCAAACCCTTTATAGGGGATCTTCTCAACCAAATGATCAAACCCAAGTCTCCTGCATCAGCAGGCAGATTCCTAACCACTGAGCCACCTGGGAAGTCCAGTTCTAGTCCATTAGTCCTTGGGAATTCTAGGAATTGAAGGAAGGTGTGGTGAGAAAGCAGAGGAAAGACAGAGAAACCAGCACAGACCCAGGCTCTTTAGAGAACCAGAGCCATGCACAATGATAGCTCATGAGCCATATCCAACATATTTTGTTTGGTTCACACAGTGTTAATTTTTTTTAATTGGCTGCCAACATTTTTAAAAATCAAGAGATATCTCTTAAATTTTGTAATTTCTGGCTTCCCTTGAAAAATCAGAAATGTTGGCAGTACCGAGCCTGTGTGCTCACATGGTTCCCAGCTGACTTCATCTGAATGGCGGTGACTTCATTGGCTCAGGTACACTTCTTCTGTTTTCTCCATGCCTAAAGCCTTGTTCTCTTTGCTATATTTATATTATGTGTGTACTGTTACATTTCCATATTATGGATTTTCTTATGATGAAAAGAAAAGTAAAATGTTCCCTGTACCCAAAGCAAAGAATAGAAATGACTGTGTGCACAGAGCGAAATTCTCTGTGCTATATAGCAGGTTCCCACTAGTTATCTGTTTTACACAAGGTAGTGTTTGTATCTCCATCCTAATCTCCCAGTTTGTCCCACCCTCCCCTCCCCCACCGTGTGTCCACATGTCTATTCTTTCCATCTGCATCTCTATTCCTGCCCTGGAAAGAGATTCATTTCATTGTACAGCAGAAACCATTACAACATTATAAAGCACCTGCACTCCAGTTTTAAGAAAAAGAAAAAAAAAAGCCCGACCAAACAAAAATGACCATATGATTTAAGACTTTTTATAGCCATTAGATTTTTATTGATTACAATGAATAAAGAATTAATTTTATCTTTTTTGTTTCTTTGGCATTAAATACATTTGATGCTTGACTTTTCTTGCTACCTATTGCCAGAACTTTATATGACTGGAGGGAATTAAGATAAAAATATAAATTTTTTTTTCTTTTTAAAAAAAATTTCATTGGAGTATAGTTGATTTAAAATGTTGTGTTAGTTTCCACTGTAGGGCAAAGTGATTCAGTTACACACATAGACACTGTTTTTAGATTTTTTGCCATGATTTAAGATGCCTTTAAATACTGTATATCTCTTTCCATTCACATAATGTCCCACTAATACACACCTAAGGGGCACTTCTAGTTTTTAAAATTAAAAAAATGGTTTTTATTTGTTGTTGTTCAGTCACTAAGTTGTGTCTGACTCTTTGTGACCCCATGAACTGCAGCACATCAGGTTTCCCTGTCCTTAACTATCTCAGATTCACATACTTTGCTCAGATTCACATACATTGAGTCAGTGATGCTATCTAACCATCTCATCCTCTGCCACCCTGTCTCCTTTTGCCCTCAACTTTTTCAGGATCAGGGTCTTTCTCAATGAGTCAATTCTTCGCATCAGGTGGCCAAAGTATTGGAGCTTCAGCTTCAGCATCAATCCTTCCAGTAAATATTCAGGGTTTATTTCCTTTAGGATTGACTGGTTTGATCTCCTTGAACTCTAAAGGACTCTCAAGAGTCTTTTCTGGGCTTCCCTTATAGCTCAGTTGGTGAAGAATCCACCTGCAATGCAGGAGACCCCGGTTTGATTCCTGGGTAGGGAAGATCTGCTGGAGAAGGGATAGGCTGCCCACTCCAGTATTCTTGGGCTTCCCTTGTGGCTCAGCTGGTAAAGAATCCACCTGCAATGCGGGAGACCTGGGTTCGATCCCTGGGTTGGGAAGATCCCCTGGAGAAGGGAAAGGCTACCAACTCCAATATTCCTGCCTGGAGAATTCCACGGACTATACAGTCCGTGGAGTTGCAAAGAGTTGGACATGGCTGAGCGACTTTCATGGTTTTTCCAGTAATCATGTACGGATGTGAGAGTTGGACCATAAAGAAGGCTGAGAGCCAAAGAATTAACTGATATATTTGAATTGTGGTGTTGGAGAAGACTCTTGAGAGTCCTTTAGACTGCAAAGAGATCAAGTCAGTCAATCCTAAAGGAAATCAACCCTGAATATTTATTTGAAGGATTGATGCTGAAGCTGAAGTTCCAACACTTTGGCCACCTAATGCGAACAGCTTATGGACCTTTGTCGGCAAAGTAATGTCTGCTTTTAAATACACTGTCTAGGTTTATCATATTTTCCTTCCAAGAAGCATCTTTTAATTTCATGACTTCTGTTTTATACTAGTTGGTAAAAAGCCATTGTCTCCATCCCCTCAGTGTCCTCTGCTACTCACAACCACTGCAGCCCCTTCCCTGGGACCTAGGGGTTAAGGGCTGACACCAGCCCAGCAGAGGTGCTAGATGCTCATAAGCACCATTCATCTGCTAAGCTGAGAGTGGCATTTTGGTGCAATCTATTACCTCCTATGTTTCATGAGTCTCTGACCAAGGAATGCTCACTTCTGTACAGATCAGTTTCAGTTCAGTTCAGTTCAGTTCAGTCGCTCAGTCGTGTCCGACTCTGTGACCCCACAGCCCACAGCACGCCAGGCCTCCCTGTCCATTACTAACTCCCGGAGTTTACCCAAACTCATGTCCATTGAGTCAGTGATGCCATCCAACCATCTCATCCTCTGTCGTCCCCTTCTCCTCCTGCCTTCAATCTTTCTCAGCATCAGGGTCTTTTCAAATGAGTCAGCTCTTCACATCAGCTGGCCAAAGTATTAATAAAGTTTAAAAATTGTTCTTTATCTTAAAAAAAAAACAAAATTTATTTCTGCCTCTCTAAGACTTCTCATCTGTGGCATTCTTCCTCACTGATAATGAAAACCCATGGTGCCCCAGTTGGTTCCAGCCCTCCAACCCAACAATTCTCAGAGCCTCCTGGTCCTCATGGGTACACATGCTGAGAAAAGTACTAAGTCTTCCTCAAAAGATGATGTCCCTAGAAAATATTGCAGTGATGCTTCTGGCTTCAGGAAGAAACAAGACTATGAGTATTTGCTTAAAGAATCACAATTTAAACACAGTTTAAACATGTTTCTATTTTCTTCCTATTCTATTTGGGGAACTATCTTTAGCTCTCAAAGTGTCATTCAGGATGTCATCTATCAGAATTGGTGTGCCTAGAAGCATCTCCATGACTCTGCTCCTCCATCTCAAACTCAAGACATTCTCATCAGGCTAACTCCTCCATATCTTTCAAACTCACTCTTACTTCCTCCAGGATCATGTCTACCAAGATGATGATTTTAGCCCCTACTCTGCACCATGTAAATAGTTGCTTATTTGCTGTACCTACTTCATATTTATCTCCAGCTCATAGGACAGTTCGTAGCACACAGTCGAAATTTTAAAAAGATATTCATTGGATGAATGTCTGATTAAATGAAAGAAGGTTTCAAATTCTGCAACCTGCATGCGCTGTCACACATCAAGACCATGAAGCAGCAGAAGTCACTGATCCCCAAAGACTCCTGTTATCACCAGCTCCATTGCTTGACTCTGAACTCTTCCCACAAGGGACCAGCTTCAGAGGATTGCCTTTGAGAACTTCAGCCCCTGTCCTGGATGGAAAGCTAAAGTGCCTGGGAGTTTCCTCCTTGCATCCAAAGAAGCCAAGGGCTGACTGATGTTGAAATATAAAACCCAGGTCTTTTTCCTCCAGATGAGATAAGGTGTGAGGGGGTGGTTTCTGCTCTAGAGCTCCCTGCAGGGTCACACTGAGCTGGGACTGGACCCGAGATCACATCCTTACCTGCCCTACCTTTCTTTCTGCCCCCCCTTACCCTACTCCCTCATCAGTTGGAGAACCCAATTCTTGGCTCAGGGTCTGCTTCTGGGAGAATCCAGTCTAATAAGAATTGGCCAATGAGCATTTATTGAGCACTTCCTATAGACGGAAACTTATTATTCGGTAACGCCAGAAAGTAGGTTGACTTGTGCTTGATTCCCTTTGACCCACATCTTTATCAGCAGTGCAGTTCTAAAAATACAGACTCTCAGTGATGCCATTTGAGCTAGGGCTTGTTTCAGCATTTTTAAAATCAAAACTCACCACAACAGTGTGTAGCCCAATAAAAAATTTAAAAATAATAAATAAAAGGACTTGAAAAAATCAATAACCTTTCCTCTGAAGTCCCAGATAAGGTGCCAACTCCAGATTTTCTTGGATGACTCTTCCGGTGGAACTTTCACTAGCTATAATGACATGGTTTCTCCAGGTACCAAAATAGAGAAGTTACTTTGAAAGGTCAGTAATGGAGTCTTTATGTAGGAGATCTTAATTGAGGAAATCATTGATTTCCCCATTAATATTTTAACCTGCATGAAAGATAAGAAAGTGAAGGCTAATTTAGTTTTTAAAAATACTCTACTAAAATAGATCAGGCTGTCTCAACCTTGGCAGTATTGGCATTTTGGGTCGGATAATTATCTGTTGTAAGGATTGTCCTGTGCATTATAGGATATTTAGCAGCATCCTTGGCCTCCACCTCCAACACCATCTCAGCTAGTTGTGACAATCAAAAATATCTCTAGGCAAAAAAAAAAGAAAAAAAAAAATCTCTAGGCATTGTCAAATGTTCTCTGTGGAGAAAATTGTCCCTGGGTGAAAATCATTTACCATACATAGGTATTCCATGGAAATTAAAGCCAGAGATTTGAGGTTTAGGGGTTTTTAGAGTGGGTGTCAGAAAAGAAAACTATTATTTCTGGTCCATTAAGTGCAACTGTAAAGGATGAAAGATATCATCTGAATTCTGGAGATTATCAGTAGAAGCCTCTCTATAAACTGGCACCAAAGTGAATAGTTGAGATCTACTTCATGACCAGCACAGATAGCTCTTACATAGCGTTCTTTAGTAAAAGAGATTCACGTAGTAAAGAAGACTGTTTTAAAATGTGTGCCATGATTTGTCCTGAATGATTAAAATATTAGCTGGGAACTTTGTGAATCAAATCTAACAACTGACTAAACAGCTTTCTTCCTAACACTTTTGGGTCAGCTTCTCTTGACTGCCTTTAAAAAAAGAAAGCAGGTCACAAACATCTGTTTTGAGTTCTCAGAAACTTGAAAAGATTAAAATTAAAAATAAGAAGAAAATAAACAAAGATTGTTTTACCATCTGTTTCCTAATGGTCTCTCACTTAAAAGTATTGCAGTTGTGGAGAAGGACAGAAATTGTAAGTCTTTCAAATCCTTAAAGTAAGCCAGTAAAGAGGGCTTTGTGGGTAACTTTAAAGGCAATGAGGATTATGCAAAATCTTTTTTTGTTTTAAATCCAATGCAAAGCATGCATTTCCAGTCTCTTGGTGACGTATATATCTGAGTAAAGTACATTGTCTGTCAAGCAGTCTGTGCCATATCAGGCCTCTGTCAACTTAGATAGAATCTCTTAGTGAAAACTGTAGAATTCAACATTGAATCCTTGGATATCTCAGATTCTTATTAGAAATTTTAGAAAATAATCTGAGGACACATGAACTTTCCTTATTTTGATTTCTTTAATGACCTGATAACTTATCATCATTGGAATCATTCATCAAAAATTAGTTAAAGAGGAGGTAGGAGGACTGATGCTGATGTCCCATCCGGTGATCAAAGTACTGGGGTTTCAGCTTCAGCATCAGTCCGTCCAATGAATATTCAGGACTGATTTCCTTTAGGATGGACTAGTTTGATTTCCTTCCTGTCCAAGAGACTCAAGAGTCTTCTGCATCACCATAATTCAAAGCATCAATTCTTTGGTGCTCAGCCTTCACATCCGTACTTGACTACTGGAAAAACCATAGGTTTTACTAAATGGACTTCCTTGGTAAAGTGATGTCTCTGCTTTTCAATATGCTATCTAGGTTTGTCATAGCTTGGGTTCAGCTGGTAAAGAATCCACCTGCAATGTGGGAGACCTGGGTTCAATCCCTGGGTTGGGAAGATCCTCTGGAGAAGGGAAAGGCTACCCACTCCAGAATTCTGGCCTGGAGAATTCTATGGACTACAGTCCATGGGGTCACTAAGAGTCGGACACAACTGAGCAATTTTCACTTTCATGGTTCATGGCTTCTTCCAAGGAGCAAGTGTCTTTTAATTTTGTGTCTGCCATCACTGTCCGCAGTGATTTTGGAGCCCAAGAAAATAAAATCTGCCACTGTTTCCACTTGTTCCCCATCTATTTGCCATGAAGTGATGGGATTGGATGCCATGATCTTAGTTTTTTGAATGTTGAATTTTAAGTCAGTTTTTTCACTCTCTCTTTCACACTCATCAAGAGGCTCTTTAGTTCCTGTTCACTTTCTGCCATTAGAGAGGTATCATCAGCAAAAATCTCCACCTTTTAGCAAGTCTGTCTTTTGACAACTACACAACCTTTCTCTCTGTCTTTTCTTCATCAGAAGTGAATGGGAGCACTCATTCTCCTACTTTGTTGAACTCTATTGTTTTCTCAAATGGGGGTGATGCCTAGATTTCCCTCCCTCAAATGGAGAAGATTTTGTTTTAATAGATATTATACCTCAGGTCCTTTTGGAATCAGGTGACTTATTCCCCCATCAATGCCCAAAACCATAGACCTGGGATATCTTACTTATAAGAAGGCCACAGCAAAATTCTTTCATGTGTTTCTGTTGCTGACCATTTTACATATTAATACTCGAATGCTCTCCAGTGTTTGGCACTTTGTATTTTGGGATTCGCTTCTCAGGTTCTGTTATGCATGGTTGAACAATTAAATATCTACTCTGCTTTGTTCCTACCAAACTAATGGTTGGCTTGTTTTAAATACAAATCATCATCAACTCCATCTAGAGCCTGGCAAAGTCAACAGTTAAGTCAGCTGCCTGGTGGTCCTAATTGTAAAATGGACAGATAAGGTTTCATTGGTTTTAAATCTCAAGTTCTAGTCATTGTTTTATAGCCTAGTTGGGGAGACAGACATTAAGCAAACAATTACACAAATAAATGTAAAACCACCAATCTGCTTAGCGCACGGGTTTTCAGTCTCAGTACTGTTGGCATTTGGGGCTGAATAATTCCTTGTTGGGGGGCTGACCTGTGTACTGCAGGGTGAATACTAGCATCTGTGGCTTCCACATGCTAAGGGAGCTTCATGTCCCTCCTCTTCATCTGTGACCACCATAGATGTCTCTAGACGTTGCCAAATTGCCCCTATGGAACACAGTCACCTCTGAATAAGAACCAAGAGGAGAGAGATTCATGGTATTATCCACAGCATGTAATCGATGATGGGAACATGATACAGCCTGGATCACCTAGAGAGATTTTCCCAAGGCTATGGTATCTAAGCTAAGACCCCAATGATTAATAGAATTTAACAATGCAAAGAAAGAGGGAAAAGCATTTAATTCACTCATCATTCACTTATTCATTCATTCAAGAAGTATTCAGGCTTTGAAAAGTAAGACAAAGTTGGAGGAACTACCTGATATTAAGATTTACTATGTGGAGGACTTCCTTGGTGGTCCAATAGTTGAGAAAACACCTTCCAATGCAGGGGATGCTGGTTTAATCCCTGGTGGGGGAACTAAGGTCCCACATGTTGCAGGGCATCCAAGCCTGTGGTCACAACGACAAAGGTCATGTACTCTGGAGCCCACATGCTCCAACCAGAGAGAAGCCCGAGTGCCACAATAAAGAGCCTGCATGTTGCAACTCAGTCCTAGCGCAGTCAAAAATAAAAATAAATATTTTTAAAAATAAGATTTACCATCAAGCTATACTGGGTTTTCCAGGTGGCACTAGTGGTAAAGAACCCATCTACCAATGCAGGAGACATAAGAGACATGGGTTCAATCCCTGGGTTGGGAAGACTCCCTGGAGGAAGGCATGGCAACCCACTCCAGTATCCTTGCCTAGAGAATCCCATGGACAGAGAAGCCTGGCAGGCTACAGTCCATAGAGTCGCTCAGAGTCTGGACACAACTGAAGTGACTTAGCATGCCTGCACGTAGTAATCAAGAGAATGTGGTATTGACTAAGTGATATATACATAGAGCGATAGGACCAAATGGAGAGTCCAAAAATATTCAAAAATGACCCATGGAGTTTTTACAAAGGACTTAGGTGATTCAACTGAGAACTGTTAGCTTTCTCAACAAGTGGCTTGGGAACGATTAGACATCCATATGTTAAAAAAAAAGAAAAGAATCTTACCCAAACCTTATACTTTATACAATTATTAACTGAAAATGTTCCATACCTCTCAATGTTAAGTGGAAAAGCATAAAACATTTAAAAGAAAGCATGGAGTCAAATCTTCATGACCTGGCGTTGGACAAAGAGATTCTAAATTTTACACCAAAAGCATGATTTTAAAAAAGGAAGAAGTACTTAATGATTGCCTGCTATGTGCCAGTTCTCTTCTAGATGCTGTTGATACAGCAACAAATAAGTCAAAATAAGTCCTATGCTTATAGAATTTCCCTTGTAGTAAGAGAAGACAGTTAATAAACAGGTGAACAACTGATGCAAAGTGCAGAATCTACTTTATCTAGAGTGGACAGGGAAATACTCTCTGAAAATGTGACCTTTGTACTGATACCTGAGTAATGAGAAGGAGCCAGTCAAGCAAAACCCTGGGGGAAATAAATTCCAGGCAGGGATAGAAGCATGCACAAAGTTACTATAGGGAAAGGTTTGAGAATATTCAATACCAAATTTCCTTTATGGCCATTTTGAATCCCTGACCATATGGTTAAGAAGCTGAAAGTCAGAGCTATTTAATGGCTAAGAAGTTGCTTTAATGATACCTATTTCTGGTGTCCATATGGGGACAAATAGACTGGTGCCCACATCATCCCTGGAATAGTAAAAATCAAGCATAAATTGTTCATTGAACTGATATTACTATGTTCAAGACAGTTTATCCAAGATCCCATTGTTTGAGTGGTCTGTTCTGTGGCTAAGAGAAAGAGCTCTTAAAATGTCATTGGCTATAAATGTAGTCCCCCCATCCTGAAGATGAAATTTATAAGAGAGATAAACAGCCTGCAATTTCTGTTAATAGGGTCTACAAGATGGCTTTATAATGAGGAAGGCAATTGACAAGATCATTTAAAAAGAAATAATGTGGCAAATACAGCCAGAGGCTATGTTTTCTAATAGGAAGTTTGCATTTGACAACATGTAATATTTAGCTGAGTATTTTCTCTGTGTTTATTTTCCCCCAAAATAGCAGCAGCTTCCAAAGTTCCCTACCCCAATCTGGATAGTTACCCAAGGATGCAAACGTCAAGGATGCTGTTGAATTTTAGACTGAGTGGTACCCAACTATCCTGTTTTACAAAGAAAGGATGCAAAGCTCAGGAAAGTTAAATGACTAGCCCAGGGTCATAAAATAATTTGTAACATTGCCAAGACAAGAACATCCTTCTCTGAGAAGTTGTCAATGTTTCTTGCCTTTCATGAACTCTTGCCTCCGTTTTGCACGGATTGCTCATTAAAGGAAGTGTCTTTCAAGCTTGATTAAATCCATACTTCCCCTTCAGCACGGCTCATCACATTGTCGTTGTTTAGTTGCTAGGATGTGTCCGACTCTTTTGTGACCTCATGGATTATAGCCCACCAGGCTCCTCTGTCCACGAGATTTCCCAGGCAAGAATACTAGAGTGGGTTGCCAATTCCTTCTCCAGGGGATGTTCCTGACCCAGAGATTGAACCCAAGTCTCTTGCATCGCAGGCGGATTCTTTACCACTGAGCCACTGAGGAAGCCTGCTTATCACATTAAATCAGTGCTATTTGCCTGACCAAGGGACATTTAGCAATGTCTGGAGACATTCTGGTTATCACAACCAGTGTTAGGGTCTACAGGCATCTAGTAGGTAAAGGCCAGGGATGCTGCTAAACATCCTACTATGCACATGAAAACTCCCACAGTACAGAATCATTCAACCAAAGTGTCAGTAGTGCCACATCTGAGAAGCTCTGTCCTGGGCTTTGGTGCTGTCTTCTTCACTAGACTTCCACGTCAGTGATAACTGAGGTTTTCCTGACTTATTCTTGTCTCGGCTACTGATGTTCAGTGCTTTCTCCAAACTTAATAGTCGCACTTAATTTATACAGTGAGAGATGAAAATTCCTTCAAAAAGTGGTAATGAGAAGCAGAAAAACTGTAGAAGGCCAATGATTACTTCCCTTGGTTAGCTGGAGACATTTAAAAGTAATGGTCTTTTATCCTTTTGGGAGCATAGATTACCCTGGAGAATCTCACAATAGTTTTGGATGCTTTCTTCCTAAAACTACCATTCGTAACACATTTTTCCATACAATAGGGCTAATGATATGCTAGAGAGGTCAAGGATTCTGGATCTAGACAGACATGTTAGAATATTTTCTACTCTTCCTTGTCGTTTGAACAGTACTGTAAACTACTCGCTCAATACTGGTTTCCTAGGTGGCTCAGTGGTAAAGAATCTTCCTGCCAATGCAGGAGACCCAGGACACTTGGGTTCAATCCCTGGGTTGGGAAGATCCCCTGAAGTAGGAAATGGCAATTCACTCCAGTATTCTTGCCTGGAAAATTCCATGGGCAGAGGAGCCTGGTGGGCTACAGTCTTTGGTTGTAAAGGGTTGGACCTGACTGAACATGTGTGCACAGTTCAATAGTGGTTGACCTTATTCCCAAGAAAACTGGTTTCTACTTTAAATATTTTAAAATAAAATGATTCAAATACTGGAAATGGCCTACAGAGTCATCTAGTGAAATGAACAAGCAAAATGTAGATTATCACACAGTGTTTTAAAAAAATGAAAATATTGAAAGTGTTAGTTGCTCAGGTGTGTCCGACTCTTTGTGACCCCCATGGACTGTGGCCCATCAGGCTCCTCTGTCCTTGGGATTCTCCAGGCAAGAATACTGGAGTGGGTTGCCATTTCATTCTCCAGGGGATCTTCCCAATCCCAGGATCCAACCTGGGTATCCCGCATTGCAGATGGATTCTTTACCATCTGAGCCACCAGAACTGAATCCATATCCATCAACTTGGATCACTTAAAAAAAAAAAACTTGTTATTAAGTGAAGCACACAGGCTATGGTACCTTTCACATGCTGTGATATCATGTATATTCCAAAACACAAATAACACAGATAAAATATTACTACATAATATAAATAGAAACATATCTATACTGAAATTTGGAAGGATTCATAACAAAATTCAGGATGGTAATTGCTTCTTGGGAATTAGAGATAAGAATAAGACTGGGAAGAGAAGGCAAGGGGAATGTCAAGTTTTCTGGAAATTCATTTCTTCTAATTGAAAACAAAGGACAATGGACAAAAAAAAAAATGCTAAAGCGTCCAATCCTGATGGGTAGCTGCAATGATGTATGTTATATTCTGTATTTTAAACTGAATTATTCAGTATTTTAAATTTTTTTTCTGAAAGTGGAAAAAAAATCTCAGATATATAATGGAGATTTTCAGTTACTGAAACTCTAAAAGACATTATCCCACTCCTTCAAAGTATACTGGGTTCCTTACAAGTTTACTTTGTATTGTGTTTGCTTTGGCAGAACAAGCAAACTGCCCTGAAATGCCTTGCATGCATGGCTTCATTTTTACAGTCATTGATTCACAAGTGTATTTTTCTTTTTCTGCCCACCTAGTTCTTATTCATGGTAGAGAAGTCAACGTGGATCCTCTAAACTATTATAGTTTTTCTCTATATTTGGGCAGATTCAGTAAAGAAATGAAGGTAGGAAGCATGTAGGGGAGGAGAGAGGCAGAAAGTTTTCTGGATACATGAATGGAAGTAGATTCATACTGGTCTTATAAATGTTAGAACCAATTTAGGCTATGTGACCATGTGAATAAAAGCCATTTATTGCAAATTATATGCTCCAAAGCCAGTGAATACCATCATCATCATGTTTTTTTTAAACAGTGTACAACATTTGAAATCACATAATTAGGAACATCATTTAAATCTTAGCAAGAAAATAGAAGCGGATGTTTGTAACGGAACAGCCCCAGGTTAGAAGCCAAGCGGCCAAGATTTCTCTTCCTGTTCCACAGTAAATAGCCACATGCCCCTGGGCAAGTCACCCTCACTCTCTGAGCCTCAGTTTCCTGATCCGCAAAATGAGGGGGTTGGAATGGATCAATAGTCACAAACTGGAGGCCCTTGAGTTATTTCAAGCCTGCAAATATGTTTTTGTTTGGCCAAGTGCTTAAAATGGTTTCAAACCAGTTGTCAACATTTGGTAATAAGCATCCAGAATTCTGGGTTCTCTCAAAAAGCAAATTGGGCAACACTGTTTCTCAACCATGGATGGTTACTGAGTAGTGGAGATCTTTGTAGACAGGGTATGTGCTTTCCAATTTGCCACAGTCTCCACTCTTCCCTATTGTCACACACTTGACCCAATGTACTTATTTGTGTTCTTGCCTGGTCCTTCAAAGCTTTGAATTTGTAACCTATGGACCAAAAGTTCTCTAAATTCTTCCGAATCTAATCATTTCTTGACCCTAAAAAGGGATTGCAGCATGACAACAGGATCCTCCAACTAAACCAGACATATGGAAAGCTGAAACAATATCACCACCAAATCGAAAGAGCCCTTCTAGTCATTTTTGGCTTCCCTCGTGGCTCAGAATGTAAAGAATCTACCTGCTATGCGGGAGACCTGGGTTCATTCCTTGGGTTGGGACAATCCCCTGGAGGAGGGCATGGCAAGCCACTCCAGTATGCTTGCTTGGAGAATCCCCATGGACAGAGGAGCCTGGTGGGCTACAGCCCTTAGGGTCACAAAGAGTCCGACACGTTTGGGCGACTAAGCAAAGCATAGCCCAGCACAGTCATTTCTGGAGTGTGGAGGAAAAACATGTTGAGCTAATGGAAATTTTGTTTCCCTGTTCTATTTATTTTTAAAGGAAATCATGAATTTTTGATGAAATAATCCTAGAAGCATGAAAAGCAAGTCTAATGATTAAAGAGTGGCCTGTTTATAGAAAATTAGCATATCTAGATTAACATTTTTTAAATCTCCTTTCAGATATAACAGAACAACATCAAGTTGTATAGCTTGGACTTTAAATCTTTCCACCAAAGACACTCAAGTATATCCACACATATGCGTCCAGAGGTTTCTGTTAACATATTCAAGTTTCAACCATGAGCAACTCAGAAAACACCAAAAAGGCCAAAATACATGCCAGTTTGCAACCTCTTCGGTGAAAGTGAATTATTTCCAAAGTCATTACTAAATGATCTACTTCAACAAGATTGGGATCTTTGTGATTAAGTAACATTGTCACAGAATTGCTAAAGGACATTTGTTTTTATTTCCCAAGGACTGTCCTTGGCCTTTGGCAGGAAAGATGATAGTCTCTGAACAATGTGATTTAAGATTTCCCTGGCCCCCAGTGCTCACGCTATTCACTAAAGAGCTGGACTGCAGGGCTGGCCTTTCTCCACAGTGTCTCAGCCAGTGAAATGACAAAATAAAATGATTAAAAAGCATTTTCACATATAAAAAGGGCTTAGTGATGTACCCTCAAAGGAGATTATAGTTATGAGGACTTAACTGGTGGTCCAGTAGTTAAGACTTCGCCTTCCAGTACAGGAGGTATGGGGTTGATCCCTGGCCTGAGAGCTGACATCCCACATGTTTTGCAGCTAAAGAACAAAAAACAAAACAGAAGTAATACTGTAATGAATTCAATAAAAACTGTAAAAATGGTTCACATCAAAAAATCTTTTTAGAAAAAGATAATTATGTGTGCATCATTATGAGGTTCCTATTCAAGCATATCACTTCTATAATCTGGAAGCGAGGGCAGATAGCCTAACACAAGTTCACATTCAAAACTAATTATCAGCAACATCTTCCTACTAGGTTGAACTCTATGAATTTGCTGATACTTGACCTTTAACCACAACAAGGCAATTTCCTATGATTTACCCTAATACTAGCTTGTGTTTAGATATAACCATTTAAGTTTTCTAATTTTTTAGTTTCAGGACATCATCATTAGCACACTTAAAACAAAGTACTTATTTATGTTGATTTACATTGTGATATATGCAAAGATTGTACATAATAACTTCATATGTTTGTGCCCCATTTGACTATAAAAACACAGCCTTAGGTTAGTGAAAGGAGAGGCTTTCATTTCATCTCAGTGCATGTGCAAAGACTCTGAGGTTAAATGGAAAGATGAGGCATCAGTTACAATAAACTCTCCCCACAGAGGCATGAAGTAACAGGTCATCCTTTTGTTATTTATGTGTGTGTTAAGTACCTTCAGGGACAGAGTGTGTTCAGGCTTAAACAAAAATGCATGATACATGGTACCTTTTCAGAAGGGGCGAAGTAACTTAGAGTGAATCAAGAGATGGCTGTTCTTCTCATTAATGGGATTCTTGGTAATTGAACAACAGACTAGCTATATAAGTGTGGTTTTTTATATGGATAATATTTCCGAGATGTAATTTTTAAAAATCTCTATGGTGAATCTAGAAAGTAGTCCTGTCTATCCAAGTCATTACATTAATAACAAAATCATCAAAAAAAGTTTAGATCTCACGTCGTGGTGGGGAAGACCTCCATTCCCACTGTCAGAAAGACTTGGGATCAGACCTTAACACCTGACTTACCAGCTGTGTGGGCTTCCTAGGTGGTGTTAGTGGTAAAGAACCCATCTGCCAATGCAGGAGACATAAGAGACATGAGTTCAATCCCTGGGTCAGGAAGATCTCCTGGAGGAGGGCATGGCAACCCACACCAGTATGCTTGACTGGAGAACCCAATGGATAGAGGAGCCTGGTGGACACAGTCCATGGGGTCGCAGAGAACTGGACACGAGTGAAGCAACTTAGCACATACACATTACTGGCTGTGTAATCTTTAGCAAATTCTTTCACCTCTCTGGGCCTCCGTTTCCCTGTGTGTAGTAAGGAGAGAACAAGATGCTGACTTACGTAGGGTTACTATTAATAACTAAGAGGGACCACATCCATAATGTGCTTAACACACATGAGCATGTGTTTTTCTTATTATAAATTAAGAAACATTTGCCCATTCACCCGCTTTTAGCCACAAAATATGCAAGCAGTATATATGTTCTTTTCCCACATCTGGGTTTTCAGCAGGAGATCTTTGGAAAGCACAGTGTTGCTGAAGCTAAGAGGATTGAATACTACAGGGAGAGTGTATTTTTTTTCATTGTCAAAAACTCATCCAGTAAGTGTATATCTACCTCTAGCACAAACAAATACATGCATACATAAACCTATTTATTTTGGAAATAAAATATTTATGAAGCACGCTCTCATTAATTCAGAGGCGGAACCTCATGATACACATACCAAAACACATCCCTTTATACTGCACAGAACAGAGATAAAGGGCTTGAAAGTGGGAGTCCAGGGAATTTCTAGCACAGTCTTGCTCCAAAAAGCTCAACCTTCAACATTCTGTTATGCACAGAGCAATAGGTGAGGCCCTCATTTTCACTGGAAAAGCTACCAGGGCAGAATTGCTTGCTCTTGTTGCTTATTGCTGTCATTTTGTTCATGTGCATTTGTCTTGTCTCATCAACTAAATTTTGAGATTCTGAAAGTCAAGACCCATTTGTTTTAACTTGATTGTTGCCGCGTTTCTAGTGCCCAAACCAGTATTAAATATTCACTAGTCAGGAGAAGGGGACGACAGAGGATGAGATGGGTGGCATCACCGACTCAATGGACATGAGTTTGGGTAAACTCTAGGAGTTGGTGATGGGCAGGGAGGCCTGGCGTGCTGCAGTTCATGGGGTCGCAGAGAGTCAGACATGACTGAGCGACTGAACTGAACTGAGTCATCCCAAAAGTATAGGAGTTGTTATTTGTTTTTTCTCTGGGTGTGTTTCTTCCAGCCAAACCCACAATATAGATCATAAGTGGGTGGTCCATAAATGGATTTAGCCTGAAGACATCTTTCATTTTATGTACAGAATGTTTTGAAATTTTTGGCTGGTGTCAAGAATTTTTAAACACTGGGAGATTTCATGTCAAAATCCAAATTTCCAGCTTTGGTTGAAAAATCAAAACATCTGATCAGTGAGACCAACATTCCCACATGGCAGCAGTGTGCTAGGAACGACAGTGGCTGCGTCCTTTAGAAGAGGAGAATGCGTTCTCTAGTTTGCCACAGTCTCACCATTCCCCAGCGCTTCACACCTGTCTAGTTCACTGCTTTGTTACTTATTGGGACCTTGAGTTTGTCACTTTTGAGAAGTTCTCGGGTTGATTCTTCACACTTACAGTCTCTGGGGCTTCTCTGCTTTTCTGTTCAGTCACCGAACATGCTCTCGCATAACTGGAACAGTTTCTCTCAGGAAAGCAGCTTGGAAGTGCTCCCTTCTTCAGGAACCCATTTCTGGTTTTTCTCACTCAAATGCATCCTTTCAATTTCTCTTTTATGTATATCACTTTTCACCTTGCCTAGAAAAAAAGCACTTGTTACAAGGCCTTGCTCATGGTAAGCACTCAAAACACCGAAGTACAGCTATTCACGTTTGCACCTTTTCTTCCAAATTGTTAAATTCCTTGCTAGGGAAAAGGGTTCTACTCATCTTTATACCCCAGTTCCAGTGATTTATGTGAAATTAGTATAAATGTTCATTTAATTAAATATAAATTCAAATAGAGAGCTGGATTCATAACAAAAATTTGTTAAATTACGGTGGAAAAACATCTGTGAACCTGTGATGCTGAGTGGGGGACAAATGGTGTAGGGGAAGGGCAAAGCAGTATTTCTCATTCAATGAGAATAACAAAAAACCTTGTTAAAAATACAAATTTCTGGTCCACGAGTCTTCTTTAAAAAAAAGATATACTTATTTATTTTTGACTGCGATGGGTCTTCACTGGTGCAAATGCTTTCTGTAGTTGCAGCAAGTGGAGGCTACTTATTGTTGGGATGTATGGGCTTCTCACTGTGGCAGAGTGTGGGCTTAAGCATAAGGACTTCAGTCGCTGCGGCTCACAGACTCTGTAGAACAAGCTCAGTAGTGTGGTACACGGGCTTAGTTGCCCCTTGGCATGTGGGATATTAGTTCTGTTATGCACGATGTCCGAATCCCCGAGAGGGAAGAGAGAAGGCTTCCAAGACAATGCAACTGGCAAAAAGGGGAAGTTTATTACTGACTCGAGTCAGGACTCCCTGCCACAACCAACGCAGTGGTGCGGGTCAGAGAGTCCCGAGCCCAAGCTGTTACACAAATTTATAGGGTGAGAAGCGGATTGGTTACACATTTGCAAAGCAATTTCATTGGTTAATACTTTCGCGCGCGCAGGACTTTCCTGGGGGTTTCCGCCCGTTCCTAATTTCCTAATTGGCAAACATCAGTCAGTATTAAGTGAAAGCTAATTGGTCCTAATTGGCTAATTGGTTGTATCCAGGTGGCCTGATAATCTTACCAAGTAGGAAGGCCTACTCCTAATCTAAGCTGCGTTACTTCTGCTCGCCTCACAAGTTCCCCAACCAGGGATTTAACCTGTGCCCTTGCATTACTAGGCAGATTCTTAAGCACTAGACTACCAGGTAAGTCCCTCCGTGAGCCTTTTGGAGCTGAGGTCCAGGAGTCTAGGTTTGATCAAGTTCTATAGGGAGTTCCTAGGCATACCAACTTCACAGTAGTTCTCAACTGTGACTGTAACTAATTGCACCTATGGAGCCTAACTCCACTTTCAGATATTCTACTGTGATTGAGTATTAAAAACAAAAACAAAACCATCCCCTCTAATTTGCAGCCCAAGTTGATAATTCTGTACTTGGGTAAGAATAAATTTAAAATGATTTCTTTGTTCTATTGTATTGTGTCTTTTATTGAGCTGTTTTTGAAAGTGAAAATGAAAGTGTTAGTCACTCAGTAGTGTCCAGCTCTTTGCCATCCCATCAACTGTAGCCCACCAGGCTCCTGGTATTTTATAAATATTGGTTTATCAGAAGACTAAGTTGGAAAGAAAGTCACTTTAATACTTTCTTTAATAATATGTAAGTTGTTGTCAGGACTGAATTAGTTAATATACAGAAAGCACTTTAAAATTTTATTTTTGGCTCTACTTTATTATAATAATATCCACTTTAATAATATGAGCTAATATTTATTAAGCATTTACCGTGGGGTGGTGATGGTAGTTTAGTTGCTAAATCATGTCCAATTCTTGCAACCCCATGGACTATAGCCCTCCAGGCTCCTCTACCAATGGGGATTCTCCAGGCAAGAATAGTAGAGTAGGTTGCCATGCCCTCCTCCAGGGGATCCTCCCAACCCAGGGATCGAAACCAGGTCTCCCGCATTGCAGAAGGATTCTTTACCTTCTGAGCCACCAGGATAGTCCTGAGGCAAGAATACTGGAGTGAACTGTGATTTCCTTCTTCAGAGGATCTTCCTGACTCAGGGACTGAACCTGCTTCTCCTGAGTCTCCTGCACTGCCAGCGATTCTTTACTATTGAACCAGCAGGGAAGCCCTTATCATAATTTGGCACTACTAAAACTGCTTTTTAGGACTTCCTTGGTCCAGTGGTTAAGAATCTGCCTGTAAATGCAGGTGACACTGGTTTGATTCCTGGTCCAGGAGGATTCTATGTGCCGCAGAGTAACGAGGCCTATGTGCCGCAACTGCTGAAGCCTGCAAGCCTAGAGCCCGCGCTTCACAATAGGAGGAGCCGCCACAGTGAGAAGCCCGTGAACCACAGTGAAGAGCAGCTCCCGCCTGCCACAACTACAAAAAGTGTCCCTATGCAACAGCTAAGGCCCAGTGCAGTCAAAAAATAAATAAATTAACATTTTAAAGTGCTTTCTGTATATTGACTAATTCAGTCCTGACAACAACTTACAAAGTCAGCATTATGATTATCCCTATTTTAGGTTGAATATTTAGAAAAGCTGGACTTTCAACCCAGAAAGAAGAGCCCTGGAGCTCCCACTGCCAAGCCCAGAGCCTCTTTGCACCAAGAAAACCCAGAAAACATCCCACATCTTCCAGAAAATTCTCCCGGACTGCTCTGACCCAGACCAACCTTACTGACATATTTGATGTTGCATTTTTCACATTCAAGTCAGTATCCAATTTTTTCCCCCAAATATGCACCGAGCAACTTCTTAGGTGCTCAGCCTTACCCTATTCATCTCCCCTGCATAGAATGGCTCTGCTTTGCCCTCCACTTTCTGTGTGGTTCTTTAGTGACTGTTTCACATGTACTAGCTTCCTCTCCAAAGAAATTATGCCCTCATTTATGAGGGCGAAGCAAGCATTGATCTCTGCATTGCCCCTTTACCTGTGGTCCTTTGTTGCTGTTCTCCTTGAATAGACAGTATTGCATGGTGATTAAGGAGTCTTCAGATCCAAGTTTAAATGTAGGCATGACCTCTTTCTAGTTTCATATTCTTGGGTGGAGCAGTAAACTTCCCTGAGCCTCAGGTTCCTCCTCTGCAAAATGGAGATCTTTTCACTCAGCTGACAGAGAATGGTCTGTTGCCATGTGCTAAGGACTGAACTAGGCAAACACAAACCCTGGCCTCAAGAGGCTTCTGGGTCAACCCCTTTCTCTCGGGAGAATGAAATGACATGATACCAAATAAAGTGCTTCCTTAGCTTAGGTCAGGGGGTCATGTAATAGACTCTCAATAAATGTTAGCTATTCATTTAATATCTTCTATTTAATTAAAAGCAAGCAATCCTATCTGACACCTGAAGAAAATTTAATTAAACCTCACACTGTACAGATACAATATTATACATCACTCCATCTCAAGCTTTTACTGATTTTGCTTTTCATTTCATGTCAGTAGCAGCTATGCCAGGACCTGGGAAATCAAGACAGCCCCTCTCTCCCCCTTTACCATCTTTTATTTTTTTTGTAGAATAATAGGTGGTTAGAATAAGGAGGAGAAGTGGGAGAAGAAAAGGAAGAGGAGGAGAAGGAGAAATGCCAATACCAGAGTAACAGAAGCAATAGGCTCTTTCAAATATTGACACTGGATGATTCAACCAAAACATTCAGCAAAATTTAGAGCTGTATAATTGTGTAGTAGTCACAAAATATTCTTCAAAGTGGATTGAGTTTTAAAAATGAATTCATTCATAGTGTATAGAGTAGTGGGTGTGGAACTGGGACACACATTTAAAGCTGTTTGGAAAATATTTTTTCTCAGCCCTGTCCGTGTGCTCCGGGGCTCTACTTGCCAACTCATTTGAAGACAATAGGAAAACCTCAGCAGATCCTTCACCAATGGTCCTCCCTTCTTCCTCTTCTCTTCTTTGCTATCCTACACTCAGCATCAGATCAAGTTGGAACCCCTTTCCTGCCACATACTAGCGATTTGGAATTAACCCCTCTCTCCTTTCTTCATCTGTAAAGAAAGCACAATAAAACACTCCTGAATCACAGAACTGTTCTGCCTGGCACTGGGGAGGCTTTCGCTTTCACCCCTCTTTTTTATCTGTCTCTGCCTCTCTGTGTCATCCTCTCTCTCTTCTTTCTTTTCTCTTTCTCTGTACACTCCCTTCCTTCTTTCCTTCTTTCTATTTCTTTCTTTCAAGAGCCGAAACACCAGTTTGCTGGCATCTCAAATTAAGTCTTTAGTCGGACCCAGTCCCATCCTTGGCTAGATTCTGCGCCTCCTGCAGCCGCCAGTGTTTCATTCCCTTTATTCTAAGGGCAGTCGAGTCGGGATGCTTGAAACCTGGGAAGCGGAATCAAGTCCCTCCCAGCGCTTTAGAGTCGGAGGGAGAGAAGACAGGCGCGGGCTGGCGACCCCCTCCCTTTTCCCCACTCCTGGCAGCGCCAACCGCTCCGCGCCCCTTGGCACCAGCGCCTTTTCTCTGTCGGGAAGACGAGCCCAGCCCACAGCCGCGCGGCGGGGGCCGAGGGCGCCCCCTCCCTTCTCTCGCTTCCCCCTCCCCTTCTTCCCCTCCCGATACAATGACTGGGCCGGAACAGCGCCTCAGCCGTGTCTCATTGGCAGCGGCCGCCCCAGCCCCCGGAGAGGCGGCGGGAGGGGGCAGCTGGGGAGAGAGGAGCCCAGAGCCTGGGCTGACAGCGAGGAGGAGGCAGGCAGGACGGAAGGACTACAGGACGCGAGGAAGGCGGCCCGGAGCGCAGCTTTAAGTGTGGATCAAAGCGAGGACGCGCGGCGAGCGGCGGCGGGGGCGACAAACAGCCCCGGTTGGGGGATGCGGCAGGCGCTGGCTGCCCTGCGAGTCCGGGCGTCTGGCTGCGCGGCTGATGTGCTGAGCAGGAGCTTGGGCAGAGAGGAGAAGGAAGAAAGCAGCCGCCCGGGTAGGCGCTACGTAGAGCGGAGTTGCGGAGCTGGCGCAGAGCCGGGTCCCCAGGTCCTGCGCGGTGAGCGGCCGAGACAATAAAGTAGCGGTCGACAGTCCGCCGAGCGCCCGAGGCTGGAAGCGGGAGAGCAGGTAGGTGGATGACTGCCCCGCGTTCCCGGAGCGCACGGAGGGGGACGACCGTGCGACGCGCTACCACGGCGCCGCTTCCCGTGCGCCCCGGGCGCAGCGCGCGCGTTTGGAGACCCCCAGTGGAGGTGCGGGTCCCGGGCGCTCCTGCCGGCAGGAAACCCCGCCCCGCCGCTCCCTGGCTGCCTGCAGCCTCCGCTGGGGTCCCTCGGGCACTTGGCGCGGCGGCGCTTCGGTTGCTTTGGTGGTGTGGAGACAGGAAGTTTGGCGGTTTCTGGGCGTTGGCGATGGTGGGGTTTGCAAACGCGCCGCCAGGGACCATGTGCTTTGGTTGCCGCGCGTTCGTGGGAGGTGGGGGGAAATGCTGATGAATCCCAGATCCCTCTGCCCAGAGATACTTTCAAAAAGCGGCGAGAAGAGTGGAAGGGGGAAATCCGTTGCGTTTGCAGAGGATGCTAAGGTTTTGGTTTGGTTGCCCTTTTCAAATAGGTGTGTCTGCCCCTAGCCGCTGCTGTGTTGAAGTGACTGTATGCGTGTTGTTCGCTCCCTCTCTATTTTCTGGAATATTTCACTTTTTACTTTTGTCTAGGGAGGGGAAAACAAAGATGATATTTTGGGAAATTCCATTCGATCTGGGCTAGGGGATGAACTCTTCCTTTGCGTTGAATGATCTGTGCTGCGAACGATATTGCGGAGCAGTGCCCGGTCTTGTTCACAAAAGGGGTGAGAGCTTATATTAAACCTCCCCCGGATCTGAGAAAGCTGCTGCAGGAGGAGATCTCGCTTGTTCTCCTTTGTGTGGCCGCTTCCTTCCAGATGTGAGAGGGTTGGGCTGGGCGCTCCTGGGTGGGGTAATAATTATCGTGAACATTCCTGCGATCTGCTAGGACTTGTAAACATACCAGAGCCAACTCCTCTGAACTTTGCGAACCGACTTGGTCTGCTTGCTGGTACCCAGACGGCGGCATCTGGAAGGTGGCCCGGGGGGGGGGGGGGGGAATGGGGGGCAGAATGACCCTGGAGTGCTGACAGCCTCAGTCTTTCGGGAAAGGTTGTTGATCCTTCAAGGTTAGCTAGTGTTTGCCCATAAACTTAAACTCATTTGGAGGCTGGGTACAGGATTTTAGCGCAGTCCCTGGCATGCTGTTTCCTGTCATAAAGAGAATGGGTCTGTGGAGCTTCCCTATTAAACCTCTGCAGGGGAGGAGAAGCAGCTTCACCTTACTTAACCTCAGCAGACTGCTCTTTAATCCGCCATACACACTCCCCTGCCAATGCAGGAGACCCCGGCTCAATCCCTGGGTCGGGAAAATCCCCTGGAAGAGGAAATGGCAACCCACTCCAGTATTCTTGCCTGGAGAATTCCATGGACAGAGGAACCTGTCCAGCTACAATCCATGGGGTCACAAAGAGTCGGACAGGTCTTAGTTACTGAGCACAAGCACACACATGCCCTTTAGGAATGGTGCTTAAGAGAATTTACTAGGATACAGGCATCCCAAGAGGCAGTTTGAGGCCGTCATAAACAGTCCACGGCGTGGTCAGCTGAGCCCTAGACGGAGGTTAAGTAACCTGCCATAAGTTACACTGATAATCTTTTATTTACATGAGGTCAGTTTCCAAATGCCAGGCTCTTAACCATAACAGTACCTCTAAAAAGACTGTGTTGTGGTGGCATTGATAATGAAGAAGCAAAAATAATTACAACACAATAACAATGGATTCATAAGATTAAATCAAATGACATTTAAACCAATGACTGAACCAAGGTAAACACTCAGGGTATAATTTGGTCGCTAAATTAAATGTCATAAACTAGGTGATGGATATATTGATGACTATGAGTCTTACTTCTTTTGTGTATCTGAAAAATTTGAAATAAAGAGTAAATGTGCGTGCACTCATGTGTACGCACGCGGATGCAGACACACACACACACATTCACCCTTACCTTTTGAACAGTGCTTATTATTGTTTTCTAAAAGATGGCCAGAAGAATTTATGCAGTTCCAAGAACTTCTTGAACTTAAGAGGTTTATCATTTCCGCATGACATCCGCAGGTATTAATTAAACACTTCCTTTGCATAAATTCAGTAATGCAGGTGTAATGCACTTGAACACTATGATGATGAAAATCCACCTAAACTACTATTATAGTGAGGTCCATTTTTCATGACCCCTGGAAAAAAGTTCTCAGAAGTCTCTTCTGCGCATGCAAGTGATTGTCTTAAACTTCACTTGGTTTGGAAATGAATAATGGTTTTGAATTTGCATGTTAGTGGCGGGAAAATTAATGGCTTCTCAATCAGGCAGACAACTGTGCATGAGCCTGACAAGCCAAAAGAGTATGGGCGGAGTTAAGTTCACCAGCCTCTCCAGAGTGGAAATGCAGTTTTCTCAGGACTGTTTACTTGACTGGCCTCTATTTCTAGCAAGCCTGAGAATCCGAGCTCTCCATTTGAGTCCAGAGATTGAATCAAGACTCTGCCGTGCTTTTGAGCAGACAAAAAGGAAATTTTGGCTAACTGACAATACAAATAAGGTACATGGAAAAGAGTTAAAAATATCCTGTCAAAAAAAGAAAACACAAAAAATTCCCTGTCTTGTCCAGCCTGCAGTAATTGTCTGAAACTTCAGGAACTCTTCATTGTTATTTTACACACATCACACACTTAAATGAAGGCACCAGTCTTATTACACTGCAAGGAATTTCTCTTTCTCCCTCCCTCTCTCCATCCCTCCCCCTAAATCTTCCCTAGAGATCTGATGTTATCATGAAGGCACTATTTTAAAATACTCAGCGACTGCTGAGGTTCACTGAAATTATTATCTTCAGCTTATAGATAAATAAATCATGTAACTCAGCTCATCAGCAGCACTTGGGCGTTCATTTCCTTAGATATCTCTCTTCTCTCTCTTTGTAGACATGGTTTTGTTTTGCTTTAAAAGCCACTTACCTTTTTTTTGTAATTCCTTTATATCTCAATCATTTTCTTCTCTGTTAAGTGCATGTCCTGTGTGGTCAGAGAGAAACTGTAAAGTAGCAATTTTCTGTTGCTAGATGTTTGGTTTAGGAGCCAAACCTATTTTCCTCGATAGTCTGTGTCAATTTTAAAAAAACTCATTCTTTCCGGTGAAATCCATTTTTAACCTAATCTCATAAAGCAGTGTTTTTCAAAACGAAGTTCAGGAAATCAGTTTAGTGGGTCACGTAAGTATTTTCCTTTTAAGTATTACAAGGAGAGAAAATATCAGCATCATCTTAATGTCAATAAAGGTTCTGTAGTTTCATGAACCTTTGAGTCCGTCCTGAATCTGAGAATGTGTGCACACTCTGGATTGCTGGATAAAGTGTAATTCACACTATGATTTGCTATGAAAAAGTTTGCAAGTCTCTGCCACAGGATGTGTTTGTTTCATAAGTTGACAAACACCCAATTTAAATAGAATATATACATATATATGTATATATATATATCCCATTTTTACAGATTCAATTTTCTAAAAGGTACATAGGTAAGACTGATTTCAAGAGCATCTTCCTCAGGGTTGAACAGTGACTTCAGGATCTGATTAATTTTTTTCCTCTTTTGTTCTACCTTTTTCTTCCTCCCCTTTTGTTCCTTGTTGGGTGACAGTGACGTAGCAGTTGCTGGTTTACACAATTCCAGATTCAAGACCAACAGAAAAAGCATACACCCTCCTTCTCCAGTTGCTGAACAAAACGTCTCAGCACCAGTTCTGACTGGCCCAGTTGGCTTGGCTGAAGGAAACTCGTCGTCCTAGTGGGAGTCCCACCCAGGCCATGTGAACTGTGGATGCTGGAGGCCTGGACCTCCAGATGAATTCATTCATTCATTCATGAATGTTCGCCACAATGCACAAGTGCCTAACTCAACACAGACTGATTTCTGTTCTCTTTGATGCCCAAGATAATGGAGGACAAGCTGATTTATATTCTGGCAGATAGGTTTTCGCTATGATTTTTCATGTGTGTGAGGAAAGCTTTAGCTGTCACTTTTACCTTGGTCAGTATCAAGATTTGCGGATCAAAATGTAGAGCAGGTCAAAGTAATGGTGGTTTCTTTACTTTCCGGTGACACTGAGGGGGAAAAAAAGACAGATATACTGATTTAAAACCCATTGCAGACCCCACATCTCTTTTTTGCACTATGTGCAAATCTTGGGAGGCAGTTCTTTTAGTCAGTGTGTTGTGTGAATGTGGCAACCATGGATATTTCAGTGGCATCTTCCAGGAAATTCTTTAAAGAGTACATCTCCTTGAGGCTGGAGGTGAATAAATGCTCTGCTCGGCAGCTCTTCAGCCTGGAGGTGTTTATCTGAGCCAGTGTTGCTTCACCCCTGGGGATGTGCTGCTTTTAATTGTCCTCTGTCACTTTATGTACAAGTATCCAGTGGGAAGGGAACCCCATTTCTGTTTGGCTGTGAGAATAATGCTCATTCCCAGCAAAGGATCCTGGAAGTCAGGTGATCATGCTGGCTTACCCGGGTCAGTCCTGGTTAATGTCTGTGCCTCCAGTTTGAATGATAACTTATATGGTTACTTTACCTATAAAGGCTGTTTTGGGGGGCCTTGATTAGGGGTCTTTTTAATAGATTAAATTATAAAGAGCTCCTCTTACCAGGCAAGATTAGATGATATTTAAGAATGCGTGCCAGGGCTTCCCAGGTGGTGCTAATGGTAAAGAATCCATCTGCCAATGCAAGAGGATGCATGTCTGCGTGGTAAAAATATAAAGGAAAGTCGCTTAACCTTTTTTGTGCTTTGATTTCCTCATCTCTAAAATAGGGAGAATAAGAGTTCCCACCTCATTGTGTGAATAGAGGATAAAATAAAATTGTTTCATGTGGTGCCTGCTACATACTAAATAATCCATAAATGTTAACTATTATTTGTGCTTTGATGAAGCTAGGAGAAATAGTAATAGTTATTTTTTTTTATTGAACACTATGCACCACATTTAAGTCTGAGACTTTTTTTAGCTATCATTTTCTTTATTTTTACAAGTCCTGTGATCTGAATCTTATGGCCATTTGTTGTTGTTATTACTCCCATTTTCCAGATGAGGAAAACAGACTCAATGAAATTAGCAAGTAATGAAGCCATTACTTGCAACCCCCAGTCATTATGATTCCAGAGCCTCTGCTCTCATTTATTATGTTATATTGTAAGACTTGGAAGGGAGTTTTGAGATAAACCGGCCTTCAAAAATGACCGCAAGATGTGATGTGACTTGGCAAGTTATTTAAGGATGGTGCAGGCCAGAACCAAAGTTCTCTGCCTCCCACAACCATCGATATGTTGAGAACAAATGCATCTACCCAACAGGATGAGATGGAGAAGGCAATGGCACCCCACTCCAGTATTCTTGCCTGGAAAATCCCATGGATGGAGGAGCCTGGTAAGCTGAGCTCCATGGGGTCACTAAGAGTCGGACACGACTGAGCCACTTCACTTTCATTTTTCACTTTCATGCATTGGAGAAGGAAATGGCAACCCACTCCAGTGTTCTTGCCTGGAGAATCCCAGGGACGGGGGAGCCTGGTGGGTTGCCGTCTATGGGGTTGCACAGAGTCGGACACAACTCAAGTGACTTAGCAATACCAGCAACAAGATGAGAGCAGGAACAAACTGGTAACACTGGATCTGGAGTTGGGAAGATGTCTTCTAATTCAGCTACAAAATGTCTAGTACTGTCTTACTAGGTTATGTAAACTCCTGGGGGTATATGAGTTAATTTTAGGTGATAGATGGAGAATCATTTTACTTCAATGATTATTTTAATGTGTGCCAAAAGAATTTGTTTTTATACTCAGACCTTCAAACTTTATTAAATAATAAATTTCTTCTTGTCTTGCTGAGTAAATTATTAACACACAATATTATTGCTTAGGGTGAGGCTAGAAAGACAGTGTCAATGTAAAATCACTTAAAATATATATATTAGGTGAAACATAGGGTGGGTAGTGCTGGAAAATGGCAAAAGCTATAAAAGGGAAGATGTGAATGACTGAAGTTTGGGAAATGCTGGATTAGAGCAACGTTTGTCCAACTCCGTGCACAGACTTAGTTGGGAATCAGATTCCGATTCAGTAGATCTGGGGTGAAGTCTGAGATTCTGCATTTCCAGCAGCCTCCCGGGTGATGCCAATGGTGCTGGTCTGAGGATCATACTTTGCCTAGGAAGGGATCAGAAAACCTAGAAGACACATGCTGGGTGTTGAGGAGAATTCAAAGAAATGTAAGGTATAATGAAATACCACCTCACACTTGTCAGAATGGCTATCGTCAAAAAATCTTCAAATGACAAATGTTGGCAAGGATGTGGAGAAAAGGGAACCCTCTTACACTGTTGGTAGGAATACAAATTGGTACAGCTACTATGGGAACAGTCTATAGGTTTCTGGAAAAAAAAAAAACCACAAACTAAAAATAATACTACCATATGACCCAGCAATTCCACCCCTGAGATATATCTGAAAGAAACAAAACTACTAATTTGAAAAGTTACATGCACCCCAACTGAAGGCAGGAAGAGAAGGGGATGACAGAGGATGAGATGGTTGATGGCATCACTGACTCTATGGACACGAGCAAGCTCCGGGAGTTGGTGATGGACAGGGAAGCCTGGTGTGCTTCAGTCCATGGGGTTGCAAAGAGTCGGACATGACTGAGCGACTGAACTGAACTGAATGCACCCCAGCGTTCATAGCAGCATTATTTGTCCCTCAACAGATGAATGGATAAAGAAGATGTGGTATATTGGGTTGGCTTTTTCCTTCACATGTATATATACACACACATATACACACAATGGAATAATACTACAGTCATAAAAACAGAATGGAATTTTGCCATTTTCAACAACATGGGTGGACTTTGAGTCACTTATGCTAAGTGAAGTAAGTTCAAAAGAGACAAATATGCATGATATCGCTTACATGTAGAATATAAAAAATAAAACAAACCAGTGAATATAATAGAAAGAAACAGACTCACAGATGTAGAGAACACATTAATTGTGACCAGTGGGGAGAGGGAAGGAGGGAGGAGTAAAATAGGGGTAGAGGATTCAGAAGCACAAACTATTAGGTGTAAAATAAATAGGCTACAAGGATATATTGTACAACACAGGGAATATAGCCAATATTTTATGATAACTATAAACAGAGCATACCTTTTAAAAATTGTGGGTAACTATATTGTATACCTGTAACTTATATCCAGTTAAGTTCAGTCGCTCAGTCCTGTCCGACTATTTGCAACCCTATGGATTGCATGGACTGCAGCACGCCAAACCTCCCTGTCCATCACCAACTCCTGGAGTTTACTCAAACTCATGTCCATTGAGTCGGTGATGCCATCCAACCATCTCATCCTCTGTCGTCCCCTTCTCCTCCTGCCTTCAATCTTCCCCAGCATCAGGGTCTTTTCAAATGAGTCTGTTCTTCACATCAGGTGGCCAGAGTATTGGAGTTTCAGCTTCAGCATCAGTCCTTTGAGTGAATATTCCGGACTGATATCCTTTAGGATGGACTGGTGGGATCTTCTTGCAGTCCAAGGGCCTCTCAAGGGTCTTCTCCAACATAGCGTACATCAGCTATTCTTCAAAAAACAAAAACCATAGAAAATGTAAGGGAATCCCATTTCCCAGAAGTCTAAGCTGGTTGGGGAGAAAAGATGTGAAGGCAGGTGGGTGGTAAACTCCCTCATCCAGAGAAAGTGCAACACAGAAGGAGAAAGAGGTACAGAGACCATGGTGTGCCCCAGAGATGCTGCAGCGGGGTAGCAGGAGGGGTGGAGTTTCGGTTTGGTCTGAAAGATTCATAGCAGCAAGTGGAGAGCTCCCAGACAGGCTTGATGAGCACGAGGAAGGGTGCAAGAAGTAGATAAGACTCCAAAAAAATGCCTGCACCTACAGAGTGGAAATTTCAGTAACATTATGATCAACACACTGAAACATTCACTTAGAATAAGCTCTGTCTTCTAAGAATAAGCCCCGTTGCCTGGTCCTAATAGTCCGCATTGACTGTGTCTCTGTCAGTTCCACGCTACTTGCCACGTGCTCTCCAGACAGTATATATTTCATTCTGTCTCCACCATGAGCCACAATAGCTCACACTTTGTAGAGGTGAAAAGGGAGGCTTGTAGGGGCTGTCCCCTCGTTGAGAATCACAGCTGGTTAGTGGCAGACCTGAGATTCAGAGTCAGCTGGGTCTGTGCTCTTGGACAACACGCTGCAAGTGACTCTGTCTTGTGTTATTTCTGACAGTCACAGCCAGAGAGGCTCAGCTCTCCCTCCAGAGAGCATACCTCACCAGAGATGCTAACGGCTCATTTTGTTTCAGATGAGAATATTGCCCCCCAAAACAGATCCGGAACCTTCAGCCAGAGATGATTATATTTCTGCTTTGCTAAATAAGCCATGACCAGACTCCAGTTTTTAGCACTGTGATCTTCTATGAGAAATAGGTTCAAAACTGGCCCCTTACCCTACCCCTTTCTCCTGCAAATAAACACTGAATGTTTTGTTGTAACGAGGAGGCACTTTCCTTAGGAAGTCACCAAGTAGCCCACAGAGACAGTTATTGGAAATAATTATGCCTCTGTCACAGCATGGGGCCCATCACTGCCCCTCCTTATTTTCAAAAGGTCTTTCTGGAATACCAACATCCATCTTCCAGCTGGTGCTTATAACAGCCGACAGCGTCGGTAGGGAACCTGACAATGGATGAGGCCTGAGGATTGTTTTCTGGCTTCCCTTGTTGCACCTGACTGAGCCCAGCCATCAATTCAGTCCTCACCCAAGAGCAGGGGGACCATATGTGATTTGAATGAGAGGCCCAGATCACAGAGCCAGCTCCGGCCCTGGTTCATCCAAGTGTAATACTCCAACAGGGTTCTGCCAGATGAGGGAGGGGTTGGGGAGACAGGGTTGGGGTGATCCTGGGTGGAGAGTCAGAAAGGCTGAGTTCTGATCCCATCTCAGCAGCACGCTGACCTTAGCTATGTTAATTACCTCTCTGATTTCTCAAGTGGGGGATGATATTTACATTATGAACCACCAGACGTGTGCTCAGACTTCAAATCTTATTAAAGATTTGCACTTTATCCACAGCCACTGCACTCTTCTCCCTTTAAAACTTTAAAAGGGCTCAGAGAACACCTCCCCATGTTCAAAGGGATGGAGGAGAGACAAGATGAACGTAGAGAATTAAGAGATACAAACTAGTATGTATAACACAGATAAGCTTCAAGGATATACTCTACAGCCAAGGGAATATAGCCAGTATTTTCTACCTTTTAAATGCAGTATAAGCTATAAAAATGTTGAATCACTATGTTGTACACCTGAAACTAATATAGTATTGTAAATTAACTATATATATTTTTTAAAAAGTCTTAAATAAATGCATTTAAAAGAGCTTCTTTATCCATAGTGTGTTGGTTGGTGGAACATTTCAGTAATGTTATTTGCTGTGCGGTAAAAATGATCTTCTGTGTAACTTCTCCTATCAAGTAATCTTTCAGTTTTAAACAGATCTTGAAACATTAAGATAGTATGACTTCTTTGATAAATCAGGAAAGTTAAGGGTATTTGAGGCCACCACAAACGAAGTGATTGCATCCATTTAAACGTGCAAGTTATGAAATGCAGGACCCTGATTAAGTAATAAAAACCATGTGCCCTTAGACTGGGAACAGAAAGCCCAGTCCCAATGCGGCTCTAAGACACAAATTGAGGGCATATCATGGTAATTTGCTCCAACTGTGTTAAATTAATTCAATTTGTATTTTGAAGAGAAAAAAAAAGAAGCATGCTGTTTTATATACTTCCCTGCGCCCACTCTAGCTGTACTTTCACTGCCTAGAAGAATGGGCTGTCCAGTTTACTAGGGGTCAAAAGTTTGATTCAAACAAATTAAGAGTAAGGAAGTATTTTTACAATGATTCAGCTGCTTTCAACAGTTCGAGTCATGAGTGGTTCTTGGTGCACTGTCTAGCACTGAGCTTGATTACACTTGGAAAAGCGTAGTGGTGGACTATCCTTGGTCCTTTTCAGATCTCAGAGGAAAGCTGTGAAAAATGGGTATTTAAAAATTGGTATTTTGTCAGCAAATGTTCATTCTATTGGATAGATTCTTTCTCTTGATAATAAAAGGTGGAAATGTTAACTGCCGTCTTTCAGAGTACACAGTGCAGACTTCCACCCCACCCTTCTACAGTTTCACTGATACAGCATTGTCAAGGGATAAGACATTTGTTTCACTGAAGTGATTTTTCCAGGTGATTAAAGCTTACCTCTGTCCACCTACATTGTATTTTTGCTTGAACTGTTTCTGATGGAAACATGACACATGCTTCTTTACTTTTTTACATGGAATTTGGAAATGTGGATACAACTTTCCTTGACTTGGGCTTCTCATGATAAACATCCATTTTCGTCCCTTGCCATCATCCTCTTACTGTTTGACAGCAGACTTGCATTGGGCTGAGTGACTTTGTATAAATTATCACATATTTTTATTCTTTTGTAGTTATCATTATTCCTAATAATAGCGCTCCTCTGGGTAGTTAGCAAATCCCAGGCAGGGTGCTAAGAATGTCATATACATTATAGTCTTTGTTAACCTGCCTGACTCCCTCCCCCCACCCCACCCCCAAGAAATGAGATTATTCCTTCCATTTAGGGTGAGAAAACTGGGGTTTAAAAAACTAGTAGTGGGTGGTGGAGCTGGAATTTGAACCTGGGTCTCTAACTGCAGGATGTCTGCTGCTAGGTGTTACAAGAGTTGCCTCTTGCTCTGTTTCTCCTCTCTGCATATTTCTGTCTTTACTCCTACTTCTGAAACCTTCCCCCAAGTAAAAGCCCAAGATGAGTTCTGTGTCTTTTTTACGGAGCACTTGTTGGTATCTTTTTCCTTCAGTGGAGTTCTGAGAATATTTTTGCTGATTCCTAAGTTCCCAGGCGTCTTCTGCACAGTTGCAGTTTCTGGAGGTCAAATCTACGAGTTCATCACTATATGCGCTAAGGCTTTGGGTGGATTGGTTATAGCAGGGGTCCCCAACCTCTGGAATCTAATGCCTGATGATCTGAGGTGGAACTGATATAATAATAGTAGAAATAAAGGGCACAGTAAATGTAATGTCCCGAAACTGATCCCCTGAATCCCATGGTCCACGGATATATTGTCTTCCATGAAACAAGTCCCTGGTGCCAAAAAGGTTGGGGATCACTGGGTTATAGAACTTACTGCATTATGATTTAATAACATAATCAAGAAACCTGCAATCAGAGGAATGCCTGACACGCCTATAATTTAGGGGTCAGCAAACTTTTTTCTGTGAAGGGCCGGTTACTAAATATATTAGATTTTGCAGGCCATACGGTCTGGGTTGTAGCTTCCTAAATCAGTCTTTGCATGGCAAGAATAGCCACAGATAAGACATAAAATGATGCATGAAGCTGTATTCAAGTAAAACCTTATTTATAAAAACAAACAGTGGGCAGGGATTGGCCCACAGGCTTGTTGTTTGTCAACACCTGTTACAATGGACAAAAGAGCCACTCAGGGTATTTAAAAAACCAAGCTAGGTAGAGAGTTCAGATCCTGCGTAGAGCAGTAATTTCACCCAGAGACTCTGGAGACAATGCCTGGATGTGTCTCCCATCTTATCCACTGACTACTGTAACTTAGCCAGTTATCTTAACCTCTCTAGTCCTCGGTTTTCTGTCTTTAAGGTTAGGACGATAATAGTCCTTCCCTTTCAAGACTGCTTTGCAAATTAAAGGAATTGTTTGTCAAGTACTGATAATGATGCCCAGAGCACATTTACGTTTTTAAAGTGACCCCAAACTTAAATGTGAGCTGAAATAAAAGAATTGTCTCTAGTTTTTTGGTTGCAAAAATCAGAGTGAAATTGAAGAGTGTGACTTTGGTTTTCGTTTATCATCTGTGTCTCTGCTTTGCTGCTGTTTGGATGTGGCTGGCTGTGGGGTAACACAACATTCTTAGTTAAGACAATGAATTTGGAAACATGCTCTATCTCTATCCCTTTCACCCCCTTCACTCAATCAATCTAGACGGGGCTTGGCAGGTGTACTCCCCACTTGTGAAGCTCTGGGTTCTCTATTTGGGGGTGAAAGGCAACCTGTAAAATAGTTGCCTCACGTGTGTTCAAAAGGATACCACTGACACGCATTTGCTCTGCCCTGGGTTCTCTCTCGCCTTTCTTCTCCTGGGCATCCAGCTATTTTTAGTGACGTGTTTTAATCAGAGATGAACTTGTGAAGATCTTTGGCCCCAAAATAAAAGACTATGTCACAGCTGAATGAGAGAGGCGGGGAGTCATGCCCCAGGTCTGAGGACATAAATAGCAGAGGGTGTGAATGCACGAGGATGTGGGAATCTCTGTGAAGCAGAATCCACATGTGTTGTATGCACAGCACGATGTGAAAGGAAGACCTGGGAATTCAAAGGTTAAAGTGAGAGTGATGTTACGTATCAAATAAGGTAATTTTGACCCTGGAGTTGACATGTGAGTCTTTGGGGGAAAGTTGTTAGTAGATCTGGAACCAGAAAGATAACTGTTTGATTCCAGAGTCACCCAGTTGTGCTTACATTGTGCAGATCATTGTACATTCTGAGCCTCAAGAGGAAGGCTACTCCCAACTCTTAAGTGTGTGTAAAACAATAGGTCAAGGTAGCAAGACATCATTCTTAAAGTTCTCTTGTTGATGAGTTACTGTCAGACTCAAAAAAATTGTAATAGTGATTTCTTTCTTTCCTTTTTTATATTATTCTTTCAAGCCTGCATCCTTAAAATGGCCAAGTACAGGAATGGTAGATAGAAGGTACATTCTAAGGATGGAGGGGGAGGTGAGAAGCTTCCAGTTGTTTGGGCCCACCTTCTGAGTCATGTGGCAGGCATGTCCTCTCAGTGACCTGCTCCCACACCAGCAGATGGCAGATCTTCAACGTGGAAAGTGTCTGGGTCCCTCTACTACCGTGTGGGCCAGAGCACTGCTACCAGCTCCCACCCGCTGCTAGGCCACTCTCTACTTGGACTTGGACTCGAACCAGAACCAATCTAAACCACCCCTGCTTGGTCTGTGCTCCAACCAAGAACCTATGTTGTAACTGATATAAAGCTTTGACACATGACTTAGCTTCAGCCAACTGGGAGTTGCGAGAAAGATCATGGGAGTTGGAGCCAGAAGACCTGGGTTTAATCCTAGTTCTGTCACTTGCTTACAGAATAAGAAACTAGCCTAAACCTCTTCTGTGACTGACACACATTACTATATTTAATATTCTGCAGCAAGCCTCTGGGGATAAAATGCCTGGCACAGTGCTTGGCACAAAGTCAACGGTCAATGAAAGATGACTACTGATGTTATTCATATCAGGATTAATTATTCACAATGCTGAGTTGTTGCTGATCAACTCAAGCCATGTTAGTAACTTTATACCTGCTGGCTCTGAGGTTTGGAATGAGTTTTGCTAATTTCTCAAGTGGTTGGGTGATCCGTGGCCAGTGAGTGGGCCAGCAGAAACCAGAAGTTCCCTTAGCCCCTGTGTGTGGCATTTACCTACCTTGGGTAAAGGATATGTCTTAGGATAAAGTGGACAGGCTCCTGGGGTGGTGCCTTCTGATCCCTCACAAAGGGTGAGGGTGGAGCTAAGGGGGAGGCACCTGCTGATCAAGAAAAAACTGAGTCTTTTCCCTGACTCACCTGGGAAGCCAAAACCTTAGCACCTACCTGATACCAGTTCCTCCATTCTGAATAACAGAAGCCCAGTCTTATTTGAGGTGGTAGTGTACTTTGCTAAAACACTACATTTCCCTTCCTCCCACAATATTAAATATGGCCAGCTGACCAACTGCTGACCAGTGAGGTTTAAGTAGTGTTCTGTGGGATGTTCAGGAAGGATCCCAGTTGGGAGCTGACACAGGTGGGAGACTTGCTTTTTGCCTTTCCATCCTCCTCCTCTTCCTGCTGCCTAAAACGTAGAACTGATGGATGGAGCTGCAGCAACCTTTCTGTGACTTTGAAGGCAGGAGCCACAGGCTCAGGATGGCAAGGTTGAAGATAGAGGGGACCTTCATTCTGCGTAAAAAGGCTCCCCTGCCCAAATATCTGAGCACCATCCAAAGATCCTCCCTATTATTCTGGCTTTATGTGTATGAATGAGCCTTGGCCTCATTTTATATTACGGATTTCAAAAACCTTCAAAACTACCCGAGTCCCAGTGCTAAAGAACTGCATAGCTACTCTCATCCTCTTGTGTGGCTAGGTTAATTCTTTCATCCTGCTTGCAAACGCCTAGAGCCCAGCTTCCCAGCCAAATAAGCCTTTGATGCCATCGTTCTGTCTGTCGCACTAAGGACTGGACATTTCAGTGCTTAACTGCTCTCTAATTGTTTTGATTTGTTGTTTAATGGCCTTTCCGGGTGGTCAGGAAGTTTCTTCCAAATACTGTAACACTTCTTCTTGTATTTTCTGTCCTGAATATGTGGATGGATTCCTGATGACTGTTCCCTCAGAGGAGGGATCCTTGGAAAAGCCCTTAGAAAAATATTCGATGGGGTAACCTGGGATTTGCAGCCTCTTGGTCATTTCTGTTCAGTGAATAAACTTGACACTCTGCTGGTTATTCATCTGTTGATTATCATCTCCAAGCCCATCCTGCTCTCCTCTAAACTATGATCTGAGGTAGATGTCCATATGCTACGTTTGCCACAGCCCCTTATTAGCTGGCTTCTGGTTAGGCTGTCAGTGGGAGGTGCTGACCATAGATGGGGATGGGAGAAAGGATTTACTTCTGTTTCCATCTCAAGTTTGCATCTTTTCAGCCATGGACTTCAGTGGTGCTTCAGCCTGCAAATGTGTACTTGAGAGGGAATACTGATCCAGTCCGATATTTACAAACGTCATCATCTGAAGGCTGAGGGACACTTTTCACCAAAGCCTGTTTCTTTTACCTCCTGGGTGGCACACAGAGAAATTCTGTTGTTCAAGTTCCCCTTCAATAATACGTGAACCAAGAACTTCCAGATGTACAAGCTGGGTTTAGAAAAAGCAGAGGATCTAGAGATCAAATTGGCAACATTTGTTAGATCATAGAGAAAGCAAGAGAATTCCAGAAAAAGATCTACTTCTGCTTCATTGAGTATACTAAAGCCTTTGACTGTGTGGATCACAACAAACTGTGGAAAATTCTTAAAAAGGTAGGAATACCAGACCATCTTACCTACCTCCTGAGAAACTAAAGAAGCAACAGTTAGAACTGGACATGGAGCAATAGACCGGTTCAAAACTGGGAAAGGAGTACATCAAGGCTGTATATCAACACCTTGCTTATTTAACTTATATGCAGAGTACATCATACAAAATGCCAGGCTGGATAAAGCACAAGCTGGAATCAGGATTGTTGGGAGACATATCAATAACCTCAAATATACAGTTGCTACCACTCTAATGGTAGAAAGTGAAGAGGAACTAAAGAATCTCTTGATGAGGGTGAAAGAGGAGAATGAAAAACTGGCTTAAAACTCAACATTCAAAAAACAAATATCATGGCATCCAGTCCATTCGCTTCATGATAAATAGATGGAGAAACAATGGAAATAGTGACAGACTTTTCTTGGGCTCCCAAAATCACTGAGGTCAGTTAATGCAACCATGAAATTGAAAGACGTTTGCTGCTTGGAAGGAAGGCTACGACAAAACTAGACAGCACACCAAAAAGCAGAGACATCACTTTGTTGACAAAGGTCTGGTATAATCAAAGCTATGGTTTTTCCAGAAGGCATTTATGGATGTGAGAGTTGGACCATAAAGAGGGCTGAATGCTGAAGAATTGACACTTTCAAAGTGTGGTGCTGGAGAAGAATCCCTTGGACTGCAAGGAGATCAAACTAGATAGTCCTAAAGGAAATCAATCCTGAATATTCATTGGAAGGACTGATGCTGAATCTGAAGCTCCAGTACTTTGGCCACCTGATGCAAAGAATTGACTCCTTAGAAAAGACCCTGATGCTGGGAAAGATTGAAGGCAGGAGGAGAAGGGGATGACAGAGGATGAGTGATTGGATGGCATCACCGACTCAATGGACATGAGTTTGAGCAAACTCAGGGAGATAATGAAGGACAAGGAAGCCTGGCATGCTGCAATCTATAGGATCGTAAAGAGTCAAATATTACTGAGTAACTGAACAACACCAACAATAGCCTCCCCTGCTGGAGGATTATGGTGGGGGAGAGGAGGAGACTGAGTTCTGGCTAGCGGAATGAGGGTAGAAGTGTTTTTTGCTGTTACTGTATAAGGTGCCATACAAGGTGCCTCCACTACTTTCCTGACCTTCTTTACCCTCATTTGCCTTCTGGATGCAGAAGATCTGGTGTCCAATCCTGAGGCCCTGGGAGTTGACGCACTAGAAGGAAGGATCCTGGGATGCCCAGACAATTTCAGGAAACAGAATTCCTGTCTACCCCACAGCTGTCCTGCCCTGGATCATGACATAATGAGAAAGCAACCTTTAATGTGCTTACCCCATGAGACCTGGGGGTTGGTTTTTATAGACATTAGCTTTACATACCTTAACTAGTACGTGGACAGACTTCTGAAATTATAGCTTTTGACTCCAAGGCCTCTTGCATCCCAAGAATCAAAGTCAGAAAATGGCTTGAAATAAATAATAAGTGAATTAATCAAAGTACCACTAAACACATGCAGACTTCACAACTTGTTAGAGGTTTCATCGTTCATTAATTCATCCTTTCAGGAAATAATTTTTTAAATATTTATTTATTTGGCTGCACCAGGTCTTAGTTGAGACCTGCAGGATCTTTTAGTTGTGGCATGTGGAATCTCATTCCCCCACTAGGGATTGAACTTGAGCCCCCTTCATTGGAAGCGTGAATTTCTAGCCACTGGATCACCAGGGAAGTCCCAGGGAACACTTCTTGAGTACCTGCAGTGATTGTGTGAAGGACCATGAAGACCCTAAAGATTGAGAGAGTGTGACTTGGGGAAGGATGTAACTTTGGATTAGCAATGGAATAAAACCTGTCTCTAGAGTCTGTGTTTCATCTGAGCTAGAAAGCTGAGACTTGGAGAAGGAAATGGCAGCCTACTCCAGTATTCTTACCTGGAGAATCCTGTGGAGAGAGGAGCCTGGTGGCTGCTGTCCATGGGGTCACACAGAGTTGGACACGACTGAAGCGACTTAGCATGCATGCATGTATTGGAGAAGGAAATGGCAACCCACTCCAGTATTCTTGCCTGGAGAATCCCAGGGACAGAGGAGCCTGGTGGGCTGCTCTCTAGGGGGTCACACGGAGTCGGACGTGACTGAAGCGACTTAGCAGCAGCAGGAGCAGCAGAATGCTGAGAAAGAAGCAGTCCTGTGAATACCTGGGCAGGTGTGCACTCCCAGCAGAGGTTGTGACTAGTGCAAAGGCCCGAAGGAGGAATGTGTCTGCTGAGTTTTAAGAACAGAAAATGAGCCAGTGTGATTGGAGCAGAGTGAGCAGGGGAGAGAGTGGTAAGATGAGATTAAATCATGGCGTGCCTTGTACACCACATTGGCTGTGCCTTTGTGTTTTATTCTGAGTCCAGTGGGAAGCCAATGGGATAGTAAGCAGAGATGTGACAGATCTGATTCACAACAGCATTTAAGTGTTGATTCCCCCAGGGTAAAATAGACACTCACTTCAGACAGAACTAAGGGTATTCTCCTGGGAATACCTACAACAATGTCAAAATAGGAGAGTGCTGAAGACAGGAGTGTTGCGGGGAAGAACCACATCTGGACTGATGAGTCTGTTTCTTTGACTGTAACCTTTGTTATCCATCGCTTTTGTTACTATAATCATGCATAATGACCTGTCTTGGGGAGCCCTGCACATTGCCTGAAGCAGTTAACACATCCCCTCCTTGAGGTTGGTCATTCCAAGAGTTTTTTCAAGATAAGGAAGGGTCTTTACTTCCTCAACTCCTCCCCGTCTCTGTCCTGTATAAGAACCTGGCTTTCAGACCCAGACAGGATGGTTATTTTGAGGCATTGATCTTCCATCTTCTCTGTCAGTCAGCTTTCCGAATAAAGTCGTAGTCCTTGCCTTAACACCTCATCTCTTGGTTAATTGGCCTGTTGTGTGGTGTGCAGACTGAGCTTAGACTTTGTAACATGAACAAGCACCTTACAGGGAAGGCCAGGAGGGATTGATAAGCCTTTCTATATTTTTCTGACTTTCATTCTTCGCTTTCATTATCATTATTGAGCTTTTCCTTTAAGTACAACTGGAGATGAGTGCTTGGGTGCCTGTGGTTTATTTTAGGAGGCAATCTCAAGGAGCAGGTGTTTGTAAACAAGTGTTGAAAGGAAAAAAAAAATGCGCAACCTGAAAGTGAAGAATTATGTTTTAGTCGGTGGATTTGCTGAGGGTTTAAGCCTGGGAGCAGTGCTCTCACATAGGTAAGAGAGGGACCAGAATAAATGGGAATATTTGCAACAAAATCTGGGTAGTCAGAATATCAAAAGATTACTGTTAATTAAAGGAAAAAAGATACCTTTAAAGTTAATGAATTTAGCACTTATCTGTGAACGGGAAGGTGCAAGAGTTTGGACTTATTGAAATCATTCCTTTGATGTGCATGGTAAATATCTAGAGCTAATACCTGTTTTTTTTTTTTCCCCCACCCTGAATCCCCTCAGGGTGCGCAATCAGGGGCGGCTGCAGTGGCCTGTGGTTTGACGGTCACAGGTCACAACACCCTTTGTTTACTGATGCGGCAGGTGACAGTTCTGCATCCACACGGGAAGCAGGATGCACATGCACATCACCAGAGGGTGGCTGCACCTCCGTCCCACTTGGGGTTGCTCTCTGAGACGCCATGCTAAGTGCACCTTAGAATTTTTCTACACGATGGGAGGAAAGCAGGATTAGTTTTCCATGGGCTCTTGGCCCCCTCGGTCTTACACACTTCTTGAGTGTAAGCTGCCTCCTATTTCCAGGTTCGCTCAGGCCTCACACTGAGTGCTCCTGGCAGACTCCCAAGCTGAGCCCCAGGGCAAAAAGCCTCAAGGCCTTCTTCTGTAGGCTTTAGCACTAAATGCTCTTTTAAAATGGTGGGTTTTCATTCTACAAATGTCCGAGAAGCTAACCAGAGAGAAAAAGGGTCTGGGTAGGGGAAATAGAAAATGGCAGCCATTATGCCAGCAGAAGCCCTGAGGCATGGAAAGGAAAAGAAGGCTGCCTGTTGGAAGAAATGAGATGACTCTTTTTCAACAAAGGGTTTTGTGTTTGTTGCACGCTGTGGTTTCTTCTCTCTCTCTCTCATGCACACACACACACACACACACACACACACACACAGAGTACAAACCACATGGAAGGACTTTTGCCCTCCCCCCAAATAATACCATTCTCTTGACTTAGATCCTTTGTACAACCTCCGTCTCTTGCCCCTCCCCAGCCATACACACATACACACTTTGCCTGACTAGTTCTCATTTATCCCTGAAGACCCACATCTCAGTTTGATGGCTTTCCTTAACTTTCTAAACCTGGTAATACTGTCTTAGAGCTTTTTGATTTGTCAACTTGAAAAATATTCACAACCTAAAAGCTGAGTTATCTTTTATTCAGCAGGAATTTTTCAGACTTCAAACCTAGGAGGCAGCATCTCTACCCTGAGAGAACTGCTCCAATAAGGTGAAGGGAAGGTCCAGGTTATATAAAAGTTTTGTAACAAAAGACAAGTACTCTGAACACCAAAAGATTATTTTTAATTGAAATAAATCCGATATCTCAAGGAATTTAGTGCTTTTTATGGATGGAATGATTCAAGAGTCTGGGCTCACTGAAATTATTCCTTTGATACGCACCTCTCCTATCTGGGGTCAGTATCTGTGTTTTCAGATCCTGTGTTTCTTCAGGGCTCACCTAAGGGAATGGCTGCTGTCTGACGGCTGCTAGATGGCAGATATTCTTTTCCTTCCTGAGTTTCCTCAGGGCTGCAATCACTAATGACTGTGACATCTTTTGTTTACTGATATAGTAGGAAATATTCCATTTCTCAAATTCTAAGAACCAGACCCCCACTCAGAGTTCAAGTTAAGAACAACCAACCAAACAAGTGGATGTAGGGTAATGTTTCTTTCTCAGCATATGATTCCACAGACTGCTTACCTCAGGATCACTAGGGTGCTGGTTCTAAGTACCCATCCCTGCAGCCTGCCCACACCTGCTCAACCCAAAACCTAAGGAACTGGCACATAAGCAAGCTGCCTGGATGTTTCTTCTGCATATCCATTTTCAAGAGCCACTGCTCCAGGAGATTCTCCCAGTGCTCTTTGCAAAGAGTGGTACTTATAACTGGGCCTGAACATGGAAGCAGCCTAGATGCCCATCCGCAGATGAATGGATAAGGAAGCTGTGGTACATATACACCATGGAATATTACTCAGCCGTTAAAAAGAATTCATTTGAATCAGTTCTAATGAGATGGACGAAACTGGAGCCCATTATACAGAGTGAAGTAAGCCAGAAAGATAAAGAACATTACAGCATACTAACACATATATACGGAATTTAGAAAGATGGTAACGATAACCCTATATGCAAAACAGAAAAAGAAACACAGAAGTACAGAACAGACTTTTGAACTCCGTGGGAGAAGGTGAGGGTGGGATGTTTCAAAAGAACAGCATATATATTATCTATGGTGAATCAGATCACTAGCCCAGGTGGGATGCATGAGACGAGTGCTCGGGCCTGGTGCACTGGGAGGACCCAGAGGAGTCGGGGGGAGAGGGAGGTGGGAGGGGGGATCAGGATGGGGAATACGTGTAACTCAATGGCTGATTCGTGTCAATGTATGACAAAACCCACTGAAATGTTGTGAAGTAATTGGCCTCCAACTAATAAAATAAAATTAAAAAAAAAAAAAACTGGGCCTGAGAGGAACCAGAACTTTGTCAAGCATCTTAGATCTGTAGAAGTTTGATTTCTTATTTCCCCACTGGTCTCCTTCCTTGCTCTCCTTTGCTTACACATGGTTCCCTCAGTTCTAAATTTTATCGTTCTAACAGCCAACTGGCTCAGCCTCAGAGTCCCCATCCCCAGTCCTGGATTCATCCAGCTTGGACCAGAGGTCACCCTTGCTTCAGCCAGCTATGGTCCAGGGGATGGAAGAGTTGATGTCACCTTCTCTGCAATTACTGTGGACCAGGCAGTTTTTTTTGCAAAAAGAATAGAAATCATCATTTCTAGTGCGACATCCCATGGGCTTTGACATTCCGCTATTCTAACATCTATTAATATTAACTAATGTAATTGGCAGTATACTTCCTAGTATCCACCCTCAGACTGAGAAAAATCTAAGTACAAGACCACCATCTTAAGGACCCTTATATTCGTAAAATTTATCAGAGTGCTTATCACCAAGAGAGGACTCAATAAATAAGATTGACCGGATAGGTCACTGCAAATGTACAGGAGAACAATTCCACTGTTTTTTAAGTTTGAAATAAATATTAATTAAGGCATTGTTCACAAACAGTAAAATATACCCATTTTAAGTGAACAGTTTGATGAGTATGACAAAGGTATGTACCAGTGTAACCATGTGTCAATCAAGATACAGAACATTTCCATCACCCAAGTCTCCTTTCTCAAAGGGCTACTTCTTAATTCCTAATTTGCTTTAGAAAAGGGTAGTCCAAGCTTGGATGCAGGAGGTGGTTCTCACAGTGTGCGGTGTCACCCAGGAGCACCAGCCTTTCCTGGAAACTGGCTACCAGTGCAAATCTTTGGACCCAAACCCCTGACCTGCAGAATCAGAAACTCTCAGGATGGGACCCTGCAATCTGTGTGATGCTGGTGAAAGCTGAAGTCTGATAAACACTGCACGAGATCACTGCACTGATCATTTAAAATGAGCAGCTGGAGTGGAGCCAGACGGATCACAGAAACACTTGAGAGCCTGCCCTGGAATCAAAAGCAAGTACAAAAATGGCGTGAGCTGATGAAGTGTTTTCTGAAGAAAAGCCTGGGTGGGGCCTGCAGGATGGATTTGAAGGCAGAAGGTGGGAGTCGGAAAGACCAGCTCCTTTTACAGCAGGCTCTGGAAGATCCATTGTCACTGCAAATGCATAAAACTACATTGCTCCACTTCTTGAGGACTTTGGTAGTTTTAGACTTTGTGCAAGGAGGTATTTGCAAAGACTTTATCTTATGATGAGATTTGGCAGTTAGGTAGTTTTCCTCCCCTTTGAAAGGGTTTAGGTCATACATCTAATCCTGATGTTGCTTTCATTAGAATTTCCCCCCACTCTATTCAGCTCTTCCTCAGCCTTTATGATGTTCATTTTTAAGATTTATGTGTGTGATTTGCTGCTTTTTGTCCACAAGGTTGCTAGGCTGAACAAATCAACCTGACAGAGGATAGTGGCTGGGCAAGTCATCACAGAGGAAGGTGGAACAAAGGGAGTTTATTGTATGGATTGAATGCTAGTTTGAATAAACAAGAAATATACACAAGTTCTAGCTTCAAGAACAATGTTGGCTGATGTGCAGTTGGTCAATAGATTTTTAAGGGAGAGGAGAAAAGGAACTAAGTGATTGCTTCAGAAATAAATATGAGCAAAACAAACAGATGCTTAAAGAGATTATTTGAAACTTGGAAATTCAGCAAAACGATCACTGTATGTCTTTTCAACATGATACCAGAGCAGGCCCTTCCCCAGCTCTCCAGGGGAAGGTAACCTGGTGATCAGAGTCCAGATTGTGGAGTTGTAGGAAATCTTTATATATCCTAGAAATAGCAACCCTTTATCAGATACAGGATTTGCAAACATTTTTGCAATCTGATAGGGAGAGCCTTCAGATCATGATTAGAGTCTGGCCCCTGTGATCGGGGGAAGGGAAGGACGGAGGAGTGGGTAGGAAGAGTCTTAGACTCTGGGCACCTGTAAGTACATTTCGCTGAGGTTGATGGGTGTCCTCAAACCCAGATTGCCCATTGGAGTCCCACCTCCCATACGATGGACCCTTGCTGCGCTCGGCTCTTGGCTAGAAGGAGCCCAGAGGATCAAGAGAGCATTGGCTGGGCTGTCAATGAGCTGTGCTGTCTGCAGTCAGAGATGTGAGTGGTGCATTTTAATAGCCAGCTCATCTGCTCTCTAAGCCCCGTGTCTTCTTAACCAGGTGTGTGACTGTACGGGCTTTATGTCCTCATGCTCTCCCTTCTCTGTACTACTCTTTACTGCACCGCGTGTGCCTGGCATGATATCCCCAGGGCCGAGCACAGTGTCTAGCATCTTTCAAAGCAAAGGCAACCTGAACTTTTCAAAAATTAATTTGACATTCTTTTAAATTAAAAAGAAAGAATTTATTCATATAAGGAGAAAAAAAACAAACAAACAAACTTCAACTTGGCTTAAAAGAAAAAAGTGCCCTGTGGAAGGGGCAGTTCAAAATCAGTAAAATCTGCAATACTGGTTGTAAACAACTGAAAACACTAACCTGAAAATCTTTGTTAGATAAAATGTAAGGAAATAAATGAACTTATGGCTATTGATCAGGCGAAATACTGGAAATACCTAATCCCAAGAAAATCTTAAGCTCGATTATCTATTTATTGTGTTTAGAAAGATGGTGTTTGTTCTGGGATATCCTTATGAGTTTAATAAAGTATTTATAAATGACCCCACATGTAAATAAACTGCTTTATTGGTCTGAAGGAGTCAAATAAATGGTCATATATATTGGTCAACTATAAAAAAATTTTTTTAACTATGAAAACAATGGTTAAGACTAAGCACTTCCAATGTAGTGGCCCAGATTTAATCCTTGATTGGGGAACTAAGATCCCACATGCCATGTAGCATGGCCTAAAAAATTGGGGGCTTCCCAGCTAGAACTGGTGGTAAAGAATCCACTTGCCAATGCAGGAGACACAAGAAATGTGGGTTTGATCCCAGGGTCAAGAAGATCCCCTGGAATAGGAAATGGCAGCCCACTCCAGTATTCTTGCCTGAAGAATTCCCTGGACAGAGGAGCCTGGCCAGCTATGTGGGGTTACAAAGAGTCAGACTATGACTGAGCATACATACACACACATAAAAGTATAGATAATTCTCCCATACTCGCTGCTTTGAAGTTAGGCAAAGAGAGGAAGTGTCAGGAAAGGGTGTGAAATCTGGGCACTGTACAGGGCTGTATGAGAACTCTTGTCTTACCTGTTGGTGGACTTGCTCGTGTACATGTGGGTGGTCTTGAAAGTTCCTTGCTTATAGTGTAATATGTGGGAGTCTAGGGCCCCAAGTGGCAAACCTAAGTGTGAGCCTGCCTACTGCAGTCATCAACACCATTAGCTTTCCTGTTGCCTCTCAGTAGCCCTCCACCTGTAAATTTAGGTCTGTAATTTACAAGTGTGCTCCTGCTGCTGAATCTGTCTCCTTTGAGGGTGCATGAAATCAGGTGTTTGGAAGCAGAATCCAGTTTCACCCTTGATTTGTACTTTCAGATATGCCTTGAATTCATTTAAGTTTCTTTTTACCCCAAATGGAAATTGCCTTATTGTTTTATCTGATAATAAAAAGTATTATTAAAGCAATTCAATATCAAGGGGGAAAATAAAAAATCTGGAATTTCATCACCATGAAAGAAGCTGCTCGACATTTCTTAAAATGAACTCTAGACTGATTTAATTTCTTTTTAAAAAATTTTATTTATTTGGTGATTTTTATTATTTTGGGCTGTGCTGAGTCTTCGCTGCTGTGTGTGCATTTTCTCTATGTGTGCATTTTCTCTCTAGTTGTGGCGAGCGGGGGCCACTCTCTAGTTGTGGTACACGAGCTTCTCACTGTGGTGGGTTCTCGTTACAGAACATGGGCCCTGTAGTGTACAGGCTTCGGTAGTTGTGCACCGGCTTAGTTGTCCTGAGGCATGTGTTATCTCCCTGGATCAGAGATTGAAACGGTGCATTGCATGGCACATTCTTACCCGCTGGACCACATGGAAAGTCCCTCTTCTTAAAAAAACTTATCTTTTATTCAAGTATAGTTGAATTACAGTGTTGTGTTAATTACCACTGTACAACAGAGTGACTCAGTTGCACATATATAGATACACACACATATATACACACACACACATATATATATATACATTCTTTTCCATATTCTTTGCCAATAATTTATCTTTAATATAGTTCCCTGTGCTGTACAATAAGACTTTGTTATCTATTATATGTATACCAGTTTACATCTGCTAATCCCAAACTCCCAATCCAACCCTCTCTCTCTGCCCATTTTTCTATTGAGTTATTTGCTTTACTGGTCTCAAGTTATATGAGCTGTTTGTATATTTTGGAAATTAAGCCGTAGTTAATAGCATTGTGTGCAAATATCTTCTCCCATTCTGCAGGTTGTCTTTTCATTTTGTTCATGATTTCCTTTGCTGTACTGGACTGACTTCATTTCTGATCTTCATTTGACCATGGATTCTGACACTGTCATTTTTAGTTATAATATTATCATAATCTTCTGGCCTGTCTGGAATGTCTTGTGTGTCTGCTAAGTTCCTTGCAGCCTTTCTGAGTAGACCCTCATCACTTCATAGCCGGCCAGTATTTTCAGATCTACTTTAGTGCTATTTGTCTTCTAATTCAGTTTTGTGGATGAATGTTTCAAAGATGAGAGATGTTTCTGAGTGATCACTTCTGTATCTTCAGTCTCAGATGCTCATTATGATTCTTAAGTGACTGGCTGAAGTCATTATCAAGGCAAGAGCTATTACTTCAAGAGCTGGCAAACTTAATTCTTCTATCCGGCAAGCAGTCAACAATATGCTTCCTTTTGTACACACTCAGCAGCACAAATTCACATTAACACACATGATTTTCAGCTTCATTTCCAGTTTAAAGGTAGAAGAGGAGTGTTGTCCAGATAGAATCTATCGAATTAGATAGAGTTAGATTAGAGAGAATCTACCAAATTATAGGAGTGAGGAGTATATGGAAATCTGTTCAGTTGCCTCAAGTTTTTGAAAGATTGTGTCAAGACTTGCAATTTCAAAATGCTGGAAAGGGCCAATAAAACAGATTACAGGAGTTCCCTGGTGGTCCAGTGGTAAAGAATCTGCCTGCTGATGCAGGGGACCTGGGTTCGATCCCTGGTCTGGGAGGATCCCACATGCCATGGAGCAACGGAGCCTGTGTGCCAGAACTACTGAGCCCACATGCCCTAGAGTGATCCATGGCAAGAGACACCTTCACCCCGCAACTGAGAGTTACCCTCAGTCGCCACAACTAGAGAAAGCTCGCATGCAGCAACGAAGACCCAGAGCAGCCAAAAATAATTACTTAAAAAAAAAAAAAAACAGATTACACAAGTATTTAATTAAGTCTGAGTAAAGCAATAGCGGAAGGTGAGGGCTGGGACAAACTGGAGAACCATACCTTACTTGACTTTTTTTTTTTGAATACTTTTTTTTGAAGTGTTATACTGATCAAATAAAACAGCCAAATCACTGGCTGCCATTTGAAGTTTTCTAGTTTCTGAGGTGCAAGATTAGCACAAGACAGGGAAATACCTACAGGTCTCATAAGTTTGACCGTTGCATCCAAATGGATCCCTTCTTTTATTCCCTATTTCAGCACTCCTTTTATTCCCCTTTCAAGCACTTAGTGCAGTCTGTATGAATAGTTTCTGCTTTTAATTTGTTTTCTTGTTTATAATCTCTTTCTGTCAGTGCTAAGCTTTGTGAAGGCAGGGGCCTCATTCATTTAGCTCGTCTCTGTAATTAACCTGCACTGCCGCCGCTGCTGCCTAGTCGCTTCAGCTGTGCCCGACTCTGCGACCCCATGGACTGCAGCCCGCCAGCCTCCTCTGTCCGTGGGATTCTCTAGGCAAGAGTACTGGAGTGGGTTGCCTGCACTGGCCAGGGTGAGAGACATAATTGGGTTCAAAAATAGAAAATTGTTGAGGGGATGAAACAAAGAGTGTGATATATCTTATCCTGTGATGTATCTTTTTTATCCTGGAACCCCCCAGTGCCTGGTACAATTGTGGTGATGCAGTAAGTGTACGTTAGATGAGATGATTGGTGATGATGGTCCACCACAGATGGTTAACCACATGGAACAAATTTATACTGGGCGGGGGGCAGGTTCTCAAAATAGATGTGGTCAGTAGACTAGGGAGATACTCGGGCAGTGGACTCAGCTCTGCCAGGCAGTAAATGTCAAGTTTTATGGGTACTAATAAAGCATGACTAGTAATCAGAGCAAGCTGCTTGGCATCAGGGTTATCTGATGATGGATGAAAACAGGAAACCCAGAAAAGGTCAGCATTCCCAGGTAAAGATATGCACCCTGCCTCGGGTGAGGCTGATAATGCTAGAACTAAATCCACTGGGGCTGAAGTTTGAGTTCATACATGTGGTAAGAAGAGGAATGGTGAGAGAAAGGCCCAACAGGAGACAGGGTACTAAGATGTCCAGTATGGGTTTAGGATTCTAAAATTCCAAAAATGATCATAAGATGTAGGCAGTGTCCAGACAGGACAATTGCTAGAGCCCAGATCAGGCCTACACCAGTGTTAGTGTTGCTTGGTGTTGAGTTCTTTAATAGATTCTACCCCAACTAAGGGCTCGTTGGTGCACATCAGTACCCTTGGCTCTAGAGAGAAGAGATTCCAGTCCTAACTTTTATCCTAAGTGAGTATAAACCTAGAATGTTTAATTTGTAGGAGAATCCATGTGGGTTATTGCTTTCATATATTTAGCAATCAGGACTCTTTGATTATATAGGTAACAGAAAGATCATTCATGTTAACTTAAGTGAGAAAGAGGAAGCTCTTGGCTCGTATACATAGAGCATGCAAAGGCAGAGCAGAGCTGGCCTTGGGGTTTATTCTTTCACTAGATTTATGTGCTGTTCTCTGCTGTGACTTCACTCTTCTCTCTGGGAGAGATTTCCCTGTAGAGAACAGCGTAACCTGGTGGTGATGAACTGGGGCAGTCAGTCCCACAGCCTGGGTGTAAAGCCCACCACTCCCCTTTGACCTTAGATAAAATCATCATCTATAAAATGTGTGTAATTAATAGCACCAACATCATCAATTGTTTGCAAGGATTAAATGAGCACATAAATGTAAAATACTCAGAATGGTGCCTGGTGCATAGAAAGTACTGTGTTATTATTATTGGCTCCCAGCAACTCTGGCTCATAACACAACAGTTCTGATGCCAGAGGGTGGAGAATGATTCACCCTGCCAATGGCTGGTTAAAAACAGGTGTCTAGGAAGACTCATTAGCTGAAACTGAGACAGATGTGTTGGCCATGTAAGAGGTGCAATCTCCTATGAAAAGGGGAGAAAATTGAGAAATGAGGCATAGATGCCTCCGTCCACCACATTTTGTACTCGCCTCCCATATAGAATTGTTGCTGGGACGTGATTGCCCAGCTCAGGTCTGTATTTCCTAGCAGCTTTCCTCCTCTGCGTGGGAGATGAGGAAGTGAGAGGGGAAACCACTTGACTAGTTCTTATCCACGTCATGAGGTTGAAGTGATATGTGATCCTTCCAAACTAAGGCTTTTTTAAGAGATGGTCTTGTTTTGTCCATACTTTCTTCTTGTTATGTGATGAGGACGTTGTCCTCAATACTCTTTTACACAATGGAATCCGTTGGTTATCTTAACAAAACTGATGCCAGGCCCGACATTAGACCAGTGGTTCTTAACCAAGGGGCATTTTGGGCCCCCTAGTGGGCATTTTGCAAAATCTGAGAATATCTGTGAGAATATTACTGTTGTGTGGAGGAGTTATTGGAATCTAGTAAGCAGAGGCCAGGTATATTGCTAAACATCCTACAATGCACAGGACATTCCCCCCCACCCCCAACAAAGACTATCTGGTCTGAACTGTGGCAAGGTTTATAAACCCTGCCCTAGAGGATGGAGAGCGTAAGGCTGAGAGATGGAAGGGCCCTGGGTGCTGAGTCACTGCATCAAGGAAAGTCACCAGTCAGCCTGGAGCACCTACGTTGGAGAGTCATCTGAATGGAAAGAAGCCTCTATTGTGTTAAATCTTTGAAATTTGGGGTATTTCTGTTGGGGAGCAGCTAGCATTAATTACCTTAAGTAATATAAGAAATGTACTGAAGGAACTGTGATTATTTAACTTATGAAATGGACATATATTTTTATTGCTGTCTGCCTGGGTTGTGATATTAAATTGTGGGCCATTGTTTTAATACTCAAAATTGACCAGTAGTTCACAGCACAGATTTCCCTCACTAAAATCATGCAAATCAGTATTCAGTGATTTTACGGCATGGGAATGGATTTTAGTATATGTGCTGCCGAAGCGAGCACATGGGAATGGATTTTGAGTCTTTGGTTTGTATCATGGATGAAAAATATTTGGATTCTGACCTTAATAAGTAGGTTAGGTTTTGTTTCAAGTCAAAATTTGTTTTATTTAGGATTTCATGTTTTATTCAGTAAATGTTAAGTTAATCTTTCACATCATCTTATTGGTTATTGTTTGTAAAGAAGACAAATTAGATTTGTAAAGTAAGAGCAGAAAAAATGTTACAGATGGTAGTTTTAGTAAATATTGTAAAAATGCCAGATTCTTAAATCTGTTTGACTATATGAGTTACTGTGAATGCTTTGAAACTGGTTAATATTGAAACTCTTCAGGGATTGTGTTTTTTCAGGAATTTTAGAAGAAAGACATCAATACTCTCAGTGCCTGGAGGTGCCAGAGTCCAGGGGGACCCACCTCTCCATCTAGAGTCACCAGGGCTGGACAATTGAACACTTAACTCTTTGGCTATATTGATAGAATTAGAGATCGGCTAGGTGAGGGTCAGGGCTTCCCAGGTGGCGCTAGTGGTAAAGAACTCACCTGCCAAAGCAGAAAACCTAAGAAACATGGGTTTGATCCCTGGGTGGAGAACATCCCCTGAAGGAGGGCATGGCAACCCACTTCAGTATTCTTGCCTAGAGAATCCCATGGATAGAGGACCCTGGCGGCCTACAGTCTATAGAGTCGCAAAGAGTCGGGCACGACTGAAGCGACTTCGAACACACCCACAAAGGTGAGGGTCAATCTTGGGGCGTGTTCAGGATTTGTCAGAAGAAACGTGCTTTATTTTTTGCTGATTTGGAGCGATAAGATTGTAAGCCACATGCTATGGGCAACCATCTTACTTAAGAATGAAGTCATCATAAAGAAGAACCTAGATGGAAGATGGAGATGGAAATAGCAAGAGAGATTAGATTCTAATGACATCATTTGAATATCTAGGTCAAGTTATTGAGTCCAGCCTAAAACTTCATAGACTTTCATTAACCCACATCAGTAAAGTTACCCTTCTTGCTTAAGTCAGTTGGGTTAAGTTTTCTGTCATGTATATCTACTTTCAAGTAACATAGATGAGATATGTTGATTATTCCTACCATGATGAAATGTGTTGATTATGGCTTTGCTATGGTAGAATATATTATTATTATTATTGATTATTTGTTCCTCTCCTATGAGCTGCCATTTGCACCCATTTGCATGTGACTGGCATTAACTACCCTCTGGGAGGAGAATAGTTCTCTAATCTGTGATGTCAAGTCTGGTCATGTGACTTGCTTTGGCCAATAGAGCGTTGGAAGAAATGACATGTGCCACATCCAAGCAGAAGATTTAAGGGCAATCACATGGTTCTGCCATTTTCTCTTTCTCTATTTTTTAATCTGTCCAGTGGCCATAGATCCCAAAATGAATCCCAGAATGGAGAAGATATTTGGAGCAGAGCCTTAGTGGACCCACACATGACAAGTAGCATGATGAGAAACAATTTTACTTTGTTGTAAACTATTGATGTTTTAGTGGTATTGTTAATGAAGCGTAACCTAGCAAGAGCTGACTAATATACTTGCTATTTTTGGAGTGCTTGCCAAAATTTATAATTGAATATAAACCTAGAGCTCTTATAATCATTGACTATATCCTACAAGTTACCAGACATGAATTTGGAATGACTAGGTTTTTTTTTCTCTCTCTCTCTCTCTTTTTGGGTGTTCATACCCTAACTAGTTATATGCAGTGGTGATAGAGAATGTGTGTTTTATCTCTGTGGTTTAATAACTAATAAGCTACCAAACTTCTTTGATTCTCAATGTCCTCCTTATAATAATAATATCTTCTTCATAGGATTTTTGTGCATACAGAGTTAAACACAGTGCAAGGCACATGATAAAACACTCAGTAAATAGCAGCTACTATTTTTATCATTACAGAGGAAAGTGCCCTTACAAACTCTTTTTGATGCTTCCAGTAACAACCCTGCTTGGATGGGGTCCAAGTAAAGCCTAACCAATATTAAACACTACTTCCTAATGGGTGGCGTTCTGGAAAGGCTCCCAAAATAGTACTTTTATATTTTTATTTATTTATTTGGCTGTGCCAGGTCTTAGTTGTGGCAAGTGGGATCTAGTTCCCTAACAGGATTGAACCCAGGCCACCTGCGTTGGGAGTGCAGAGTCTTAACCACTGAACCACCAGGGAAATCTCAAGACATTACTTATAAAATTGCATCTATATCATTTCAGGAAACAGTAACTGGGAAGCATGCTGTGGAGAAAGTTGAATGAGAGTTGAGGGAATATACTGAGAAGTAGGATAGCCATTCATCTTCTGAATTTCTTTTTACTTGAAGGGAAATGAAAAGAGATCAACAATTGCTCAACCCAGAACTGAGGACAGTAGCATCTAGTTGGGGTTCTTGCACATTCTTCATTTTTGAAGAATGCCTTTTGGCAGATTTGTTTTGTTAGAAGGCACAGGTTACGTTGGTTAAACTAATTATTTAATAATCTTAGAAAAGGGGATAAGGAATTTTTATGACAGGAGTACCTCTTAGGACAAATATCTCTGAATAATAAAGAGTAAGTGTTTTGAATGATTTAGACTGAAAGCTGTCTATGTGTGTATGTTCGCATCCATGCACATATGCTTTTGGATGGTATGGAAAGGATCAGAATGTGACTTAATAGGAGGAAAGGAGGCACTGAGTTTAGATTATCTGGGAATTGGGGATGGTTCCAGTTTTTCTTTTTATATAGCTGAATCATATAGTGTGTTCAGGCATTGTGTTAGGGCCTAAAGGTATGGACTCATTCATTCTTTCAGCAAATATTTACTGATCACCTACAATGTGCCAGGCACTGTGCTAGCCACCTGGGAATACAATAGAGAATGCAATCAGGTATTGTCTGTGACCCTCAGAGAACTGAGAGTCTAAGAAGAAATGGATGATTAAATCATGACATGCATAGCTATGAATTTACAGCGGTGTTAGCTACAAGGAAGAAAAGTTAAAAAAAACATGAGGATGTTTACCGGAGGGATTTATCACTTTGCCTGTTAGTGTTAGGGGAATGATATGGTCTGATTTGTCTTTTGAAAGATTATTCTGGCTTTGTGGTTGAAAAGAAGATTCAATAGTGAGTACAGAGAATCAATTAGAAGTCTATTACAGGGATCCCAGAAAGAAACATGGTTGGCTTAGGACAGGGAGGTGATGATAGAGAAGTAAACCAGTTTCAGAAATCTTGAGGAGGTGAACTCAGTTGAGCCTGGTGAAGAATTGGATGAAAGAGAAGAGGGAAGTACTGTCAAGAATGATTCCTAGGAGAAGGAAATGGCAATCCACTCCAGTATTCTTGCCTGGAACAGTCCATGGACAGAAGAGCCTGGCGGGCTGCAGTCCACGGGGTTACAGGACTGAGCATGTGTGCACGAGGGTGGAGGGAGATGGGTCGGTAGCAATAAAGTGGTAGAACTAAAAAAAAGAAAAAAAAAAAAAGAATGATTCCTGGGTTTTAAGCTTCTCTCTCTGGTCTCTAGGACCTCATAAATGCACTATGAAAAATAAAGTGTTTGCCCAAGCATAAGCAAAGTTATGGCACAGAGAAGTGGGACTTGGAAAAAAATGTCCCATCAATGACCCTTGAGCTTAATTTCCTGAGGACTCAGTGTTTAAAGAAGATTAGAATATAATTTATTTGTTTTGTGGTATGTAGCCAAAGTCAGCACAAGTACCCAGAGTATAATGCACTGCTCAAGGGCACAATTTGAATATTCCAGCCCCAGGCCAAACTGTGAAGTCTAGTTTTGTGTGGTCCTGTAATATTCTCCATCTTCTCTCCCACCCCGAGTTAAAAAAAAAAAGAAAAGATGCTCTTTACTTTTCAGAGCTGTTTGCAGAGCCTGAGGGATATCTCATAACAGCCTGCTCTTCAAGGAATTAACTTCACAACTTAATGAAGAGAAACTTGCATGACTTCATCTATGCTCAGTGATTTTTATTTCTCAGACTGTGTTTCTGTATGGCATAGCTAGAAAAGCATACACTTATGCTAAAACATAACTGATACAATTTACAGTTTTAGAATATATAATATGTAACTTTTGGATGAGTTATAAAAGTAGACACTTAGTGGGCATTGATTAATATTACTTATAAATGTGAAAATTGAGGCCCACCAATATTAACTAACTTGCTTTTGGACTCACAGGTACTCATTAGAATTCAAAGCTTATATTTATGTCAGAACTTGTTCCTTCAACAAATATTTATTGAGTACTGTTTGCCAGGACTACTTCCAAGTAAATAATGTTACCATAATAAATTTCTTGTCCACATAGAGCTCATGTTCTACTTGGAAAGATAAATTTTAAAAAAATTGTATAATTTCATATACTACCATGAAGAATAAAATGGGGCAAGGGATAGAATGTAATCAAGCACATTAAAACAATGCTTTGTCACATTCCTTTGTGAAAGGAAGATATTTGAGCTGAGATGGGATTGATGAGAAGGAAATCATTCTAGGTAGGGAACATCAAGTGCAAAGATCCTGAGGCAGAAACTAGCTCAGCAGGTTTGACAATAAGAAAGAAAAAGTCATCTGGTGGGGATGTGGCAAATCCAATGACAAATGAAATATTTCCTGCCATATCCAGTTTCCCAGGTGGCACAGTGGTAAAGAATCTGCCTGCCAATGCAAGAGACGCAGGAGACACAGGTTCAATCCCTGGCTTGGAAAGATCCCCTGGAGTAAGAAATGGCAACCCACTCCAGTATTCTTGCCTGGAAAATCCCCATGGACAGAAGAGCCTGGCGGGTTACAGTTCATGGGGTTGCAAAGAGTTGGAGATAACTGAGCAAGCACACACTGCATCAGTAAACAAAGGATTGTAGCAGTTATCAGTGGTTGCTGCCCTCCAGCCTGAGCTGGTCTGCCCTGAGGAAACTCAGAAAGGAAAAGAATATCTGCCATCTAATAGCCATCAGACTGTAGCCACTCCCTATGGTGAGCCCTGTGGAAACTGAGGATATGAAAACACAAGATATTGGCCCTAGATAGGTGAGATGCATATCAAAAGAATGATTTCAGTGAGCCCAGAGTCTTGCATCTTCCTCCACATAGAAAAGTGCTAAATTCCTTAACTTGAGACATATGGTTTTCTTTAATGAAGGATAATCTTTTGATGTTCAGACTCCAATGGTAAAGAATCTACCTGCAATGAAGGAGACCCAGATTCAATCCCTGAGTCAGAAAGATCCACTGGAGAAGGAATGGCAACTCACTGCAGTATTCTTACCTGGGGAATCCCATGGACAGAGGAGCCTGACGGACTACAGTTCTTGGTGTCGCAAAGTTGGACACAACTGATCAACTAACACTTTCATTTTTCTTTTTTTGACGTTCAGACTACTTGTCTTTTGTTACAAAACTTTTGTATAATCTGGCTTCCCATGCACCTCCTCAGAATAGTTCTCTCAGGGTTACTTGGGATGTTGCCTCCTGGACTAGAAGTCCTAAAAATTCCCGCCAAATAAAACATAACTCTCAACTTCTAGGTTGTGAATACTCTTTAAGTCCACACCAGGAAGAAGTATATTTGAAGGCCAAGAGATTAGAAAATCTTTAGGGCTACAGTAAAGAGCTTGGATTTTATCTAAGGGTAATGGGAAGTCTTGAGAGGATTTTAAGCACTAAAGAAACATGATCTAAGTAGAATTTAAGAAGATCACCCAGTTGCCGGGTAGAATGGACAGAGTAGATATAGCAGAGTGTGAGAAGAAAGATACCTGCTGAGAAAGCGGGTGGTTTGAACCATCATTGTAGGAACAGAGATAGAGAAGTCAGTGAATTTATAATATCTTTGCGTATCAGGTGGCAGGGTTTAATGGTGGACTAGTGATAGGAGGTAAAGAGTAAAACAGAAATAAAGGCAACTTCTATGTTTTTGACTAAAGCAATTAAATTCTGAATCTCTGTAGTACTGAGGATTCAACTCCGATCACCTTGCCACTCTAGCATACTCTTCTGAAAGGCATTGTCTAATTACCTGTTCTAGTGAGGTATTTTTCCTTTTGAAGTGTTACTTTATTATTCTGCCTACAGGAAGCAGGGAGAGAGATTGATATTTATAGGTTGCCAGTGAGGATGTCTGCCTCAGTGTCCAGTTCCTTTGCTCCAGAAGAAGACAAAGAGACCAACAGCATCAACCTAACTGCCCTTCTTGTTGCCCAGTGCTCCCCTTTGTCTGCAGCCCACTTCCTGGATCTGGTGTCATGACTTGGTCAAGAAGACTTTGGGTACCCATCTGCCAGCAAGGGTTGACAGATGGGACCTGGACTATGGTCCCAGGACTGTGATGGTCTCCAGAGCCTAGAGGATGACTGCCTAGCCCCTTCGGCTCCCTGCTTCCTATAGTCAGAGCAGTTTCTAGAACTCCATGATGCGGTGGAGCTGGGTCACCACCGTGGTTTGGACAGACAACAGGGTGGGGCAAAGTGTCCCCAGGCTGCTCCGGAGCTGGCTTCAGAAGAGAGACTAAAGTCAGGCCTGTGGTTGAAATTACACATGTGTCCCTGGCAGAATTCACGTCAAGATTTATAAAAATAGATTTTATAACTTCAGCTGTACTTGGCAATGTACTTCTTGGTTGAAGATGCTTGGAGGGTCTCTAAGATCATTTCTTACTGCAGATGGAGATTTGAATTCTGACAGTGAGTGAGTTACCCTTGCCTTTTGAAAGTGTCCTGAGCAGGCACAGAAAGGAGTGTCAACCAGTCAGGATCCTGGCAGGAAAGAGGATTCACCTCTGACGGGCTTCCCTCTTAGCGTAGTTGGTAAAGAATCCGCTTGCAATACAGGAGACCCAGGTTTGATTCCTAGGTTGGGAAGATCCCCTGGAGAAGGGATAGGCTACCCACTCCAGTATTTTGGGGCTGCCCTTGTGGCTCAGCTGGTAAAGAATCCGCCTCAATGAGGAAGACCTGGTCTCAATCCCTGCGTTGGGAAGATCTCCTGGAGAAGGGAAAGGCTACCCACTCTAGTATTCTGGCCGGGAGAATTCCATGGACTTATAGTCCATGGGGTTGCAACATGACAGAGCGACCTTCACTTCACTTCACTTCTGATGGTTCATGTGAAGAGAATGAATGAAGCAACTATTTGCAGAAGTCTAGGTGGGGCTAAGGGACAATGAAAGGGCAGGAGAGTCACCAAGAGGCTGGCAGCAGGGCAAACTGTTACCACTCCAGGGGCCAAAGAAGATAAAGACAGAACTATAGTTACCTGAGCCAGGGGAGAACCCGAACCATAGAGGAGGAGCCGCCAGCAGGGGCTGGAGTGGTGGAGGGAGTGTTTGCTGCCAGACAGGTGGCCCAGAAGCGGGAGGGACTGAGGAAGTTTATTCACCCTCTCTGTTCCATCATCTCCTGCCTGCCTGTAGGGGAGAGAAGCAGGAGGAAGGGGAGGAAGGTAGATCTGGAAGAGCAGATGAAAGACCAGCAATACAAGAGGGATGTCATTATACACTCCAGATCATAGCATTGGCATTGTCTTCACTTTTTCTAAAATTTAAAGCAAATGTTTTAATTTAATTTAATTAGTTAATTTATTTTTTGGGTGCCCTTCATTGCTGCACACAGGCTTTCTCTAGTTGCAGCAAGCGGGGACTACTCTTCCTTGCAGTGCATGGGCTTCACATTGCAGTGGCTTCTCTTGTGGAGCACAGGCTCTGGGCTCACAGGCTACAGCAGTTGCAGCTCGTAGGCCATAGAGCACAGACTCAGTAGTTGTGGCACATGGGCTTAGTTCCTCCATGGTATGTGGGATCTTCCCAATCCAGGGATTGAACCCACGTCCCCAGCATTTGCAGGTGGATTCTTAACCACTGGACCACCAGGGAAGTCTTGGCATTGTCTTTAGACACATATGCACAACACACACACACATCCTTTTCCCTCTCCTCCGTTTCTTTTTATTGATTTATAATAATAATCTTCAAACCCCCAAGACACACATAAACCACTTCGGGGAAGAGTGATGGAACATGAATACTACACTATGGGGACAGTGGGGGCATCCAGGTATTCCTAGGGACAGCATGGGATGGAGCAGGGAGTGTGGATGGGGGTCCTAGCTTAGACCCTTATTGCTGGTTGGGAGTTGACTGGCAGAGTGAGAGAGGGGCTCAGGATGAATAACAAAAGTTCTCATCACAAAGACAATGGCATCTGGGGACAGAGAGGGTCAAGGTATGTGTTTCATGTAGACTAAGGGTGGGAGTCAAAATTAGCTTCAGAGACGAGCTTTCTACACAGGAAGAGATGGGTTTGAGGTGGTTTGATTTAGAGCCCCCAAGTTGGTACCTGGTCCAGTTTCTTAAGGGCTTGTTTAAGGCACAATTATATTTTTGGTTATATATCTTAGCAGCAAAAAAACTCACACAAACCAAAGTTCACATATTTATTTATAAATTGCATCTCTCCTCCACATTACCTTATTGACATACTGCGGTCAGTGCATGAACTCTGGATCTCGGATTTTTCTTCTGTTTTGAGAAGTGATTATCCTCAAAGACCTTAGAACAATGCCTGACATGAAGTCAGCTGAGTGTGGGTTACACTGCAGTAAGAAACATATCCCAAACACAAGATTTTTAAGGGTTAAACTAAAGTATATAAATAGAAGTTTACATATACATGTATATATATAAAATAAATAAGAATATATATTTCCACGCTCCATCTTGCACACCTTCCGGGGCATGCACAGTCCTCACTTTGGAGTCCTCCAGTTGAGAGTATTTGCCGGCAGACAGGCTGCTACCTTGAGTAAATTCACTTTTCCAACCTCACTCACCTCCTCTGTGATGAGGGCAGTTAATTGTGCCTGCCTTACAGGGCTGATAGAGGATTAAATATACCACATCCACGTAGCCCAGGCCCTGCCTGATGCATCTTCAGCTCAGTTCAGTCACTCAGTCGTGTCTGACTCTTTGTGACCCCATGGACTGCAGCATGCCAGGCTTCCCTGTCCATCACCAATTCCCAGAGCTTGTTCAAACCCATGTCCATTGAGTCGGTGATGCCATCCAACCATCTCATCCTCTGCCGTCCCCTTCTCCTCTTGCCTTCAATCTTTCCTAGCATCAGGGTCTTTTCGAACGAGTCAGATCTTCAAATCAGGTGGCCAAAGTATTGGAGTTTCAGCTTCAGCATCAGTCCTTCCAATGAATATTCAGGACTGATTTCCTTTAGGATTGTCTGGTTGGATCTCCTTGCAGTCCAAGGGACTCTCAAGAGTCTTCTCCAACACCACAGTTCAAAAGCATCAATTCTTCAATGCTCAGCTTTCTTTATAGTCCAACTCTCACATCCATACATGACTACTGGAAAAACCATAGTCTTGACTAGACAGACCTTTGTTGGCAAAATAATATCGTTGCTTTTTAATATGTTGTCTAGGTTGGTCATAACTTTTTTTCCAAGGAGCAAGTGTCTTTTAATTTCATGGCTGCAGTCACCATCTGCAGTGATTTTGGAACCCCCCCAAAATAAAGTCTCTCACTGTTTCCATTGTTTCCCCATCTATTTGCCATGAAGTGATGGGACCAGAGGCCTTAATCTTAGTTTTCTGAATATTGAGTTTTAAGCCAACTTTTTCACTCTCTTCTTTCACTTTCATCAAGAGGCTCTTTAGTTCTTCTTTGCTTTCTGCCATAAGTGTGGTGTCATCTGCATAGCTGAGGTTATTGATATTTCTCCCAGCAATCTTGACTCCAGCTTGCGCTTTATCCAGTCCAACATTTCTCATGATGTTCTCTGCATATAAGTTAAATAAGCAGGATGACAATACACAGTGTTGACGTACTCCTTTCCCAATTTGGAACAAGTCTGTTGTTCCATGTCCAGTTCTAACTGTTGGCTTCTTGACCTCCATACAGATTACTCAGGAGGCAGGTCAGGTGGTCTGGTATTCCCACCTCTTTCAGAATTTTCCACAGTTTGTTGTGATCCACACAGTCAAAGGCTTTGGCATAGTCAATAAAGCAGAAATAGATGTTTTTCTGGAACTCTCTTGCCTTTTTGATGATCCAGCGGATATTGATCTCTGGTTCCTCTGCCTTTGCAATATCCAGCTTGAACATCTGGAAGTTCACAGTTCATGTACTGTTGAAGCCTGGCTTGGAGAATCTTGAGCATTACTTTGCTAGCATGTGAGATGAGTCCAATTGTGCAATAGTTGGAGCATTCTTTGGCATTGCCTTTCTTTGGGATTGGAATGAAAACCGACCTTTTCCAGTCCTGTGGCCACTGCTGAGTTTTCCAAATTTGCTGGTACATTGAGTGCAGCACTTTCACAGCATCATCTTTTAGGATTTGAAATAGCTCAACTGGAATTCCATCACCTCCACTAGCTTTGTTCATAGTGATGCTTCCTAAGGCCCACTTGACTTCACATTCCAGGATATCTGGCTCTAGGTGAGTGATCACACCATCATGGTTATCTGGGTTGTGAAGATTTTTTTTTACATAGTTCTGTGTATTCTTGCCACCCTTTCTTAATATCTTCTGCTTCTGTTAGGTCTATACCATTTCTGTCCTTTATTGTGCCCATGTTTGCATAAAATGTTCCCTTGGTAGCTCTAATTTTCATGAAGAGATCTCTAGTCTTTTCCCATTCTATTGGTTTCCTCTATTTCTTTGCATTGATCACTTAGGAAGGCTTCCTTGTCTCTCCTTGCTATTCTTTGGAACGCAACATTTAAATGGGTATATCTTTCCTTTTTCTCCTTTGCCTTTTGCTTCTCTTCTTTTCACAGCTATTTGTAAGGCCTCCTCAGACAACTATTTTGCCTTTTTGCATTTGTTTTTCTTCGGGATGGTCTTGATCACTGCCTCCTGTACTATGTCACGAACCTCCATCCATAGTTCCTCAGGCACTCTGTCTATCAGATCTAATCCCTTGAATCTATTTGTCACTTCCACTGTATAACTGCAAAGGATTTGACTTAGGTCATACATGAATGGTCTAGTGGTTTTTCCAACTTTCTTCAATTTAAGTCTGAATTTGACAATGAGGTGTTCATGATTCTAGCCATAGTCACCCCCTGGTCTTGTTTTTGGTGACTGTATAGACCCTCTCCATCTTTGGCTGTAAAGAATATAATCAATCTGATTTCAGGATTGACCATCTGGTGATGTCCATGTGTAAAGTCTTCTCTTATGTTGTTGGAAGAGTGTGTTTGCTATGACCAGTGTGTTCTCTTGGCAAAACTCTATTAGCCTTTGCCCTCCTTCATTCCGTACTCCAAAGCCAAATTTGCCTGCTACTTCAGGTGTTTCTTGACTTCCTACTTTTGCATTCCAGTCCCCTATGCTGAAAAGGACATCTTTTTGGAGTGTTAGCTCTAGAAAGTTTTGTAGGTTTTCATAGAACCATTCAACTTCAGCTTCTTCAGCATTACTGGTTGGGGCATAGACTTGGATTACTGTGACATTGAATGGTTTGCCTTGGAAATGAACAGAGATCATTCTGTCATTTTTGAGATTGCATCCAAGTACTGCATTTTGGACTCTTTTGTTGACTATGAAGACTACTCCATTTCTTCTAAGGGATTCCTGCCCACAGTTGTAGATATAATGGTCATCTGAATTAAATTCACCTATACCAATCCATTTTAGTTCACTGATTCCTAAAATGTCAATGTTCACTCTTGCCGTCTCCTGTTTGACCACTTCCAATTTGCCTTGATTCATGGACCTAACATTCCAGGTTCCTATGCAATATTGTTGTTCACAGCATTGGACTTTACTTCCATCTCTAGTCACATCCACAACTGGGTGTTGTTTTTGATTTGGCTTGTCTCTTCATTGTTCTGGAGTTAGTTCTCCACTGATCTCCAGTATCTTATTGGGCACCTACCGACCTGGGGAGTTCACTTTCAGTGTCCTATCCTTTTGCCTTTTCATACTGTTCATGGGGTTCTCAAGGCAAGAATGCTGAAGTGGTTTGCCATTCCCTTCTCCAGTGGACCACGTTTTGTCAGATCTCTCCACCATGACCCGTCCATCTTGGGTGGCCCTACATGGCATGACTCATAGTTTCATTGAGTTAGACAAGGCTGTGGTCCATGTGATCAGATTGGTTAGTTTTCTGTGACTGTGATTTTCATTCTTTCTGCCCTCTGATGGAGAAGGATAAGAGGCTTATGGAAGCTTCCTGATGGGAGAAACTGATGTCAGAACTCAGTTAAATGTTGCATGTGATTATTGTCACAAAAATAGCGATCATTGTATTTAAATCAGCAAAGAGAAAAAAAATCATAATATTGTAAGATCATATATGATCAATATAAAGAAACCTGGCATATTTTTAAAACTTTTCCTAAAGCTTCTGTATATACACAGGCATATTTTGCATAATTGGAATTATAAGACGCTTACTCCTTGGAAGGAAAATTATGACCAACCTAGACAGCATATTAAAAAGCAGAGACATTACTTTGCCCACAAAGGTCCGTCTAGTCAAGCCTATGATTTTTCCAGTAGTCATGTATGGATGTGTGAGTTGGACCATAAAGAAAGCTGAGCGCTGGAGAATTGATGCTTTTGAATTGTGGTGTTGGAGAAGACTCTTGAGAGTCCCTTGGACTGCAAGGAGATCCAACCAGTCCTGAGTGTTCATTGGAACGACTGATGTTGAAGCTGAAATTCCAATACTTTGGCCACCTGATGCAAAGAGCTGACTCATTTGAAAAGACCCTGATGCTGGGAAAGATTGAGGGCAGGAGGAGAAGGGAATGACAGAGGATGAGATGGTTGGATGGCATCACCGACTCAATGGACATGAGTTTGAGTAAACTCCAGGAGTTGGTGATGGACAGTGAGGCCTGGCATACTGCAGTCCATGGTGTCACAACATATTGGACAGAGTCGGATACAACCGAGCGACTGAACTGAACTGATTGCGTATTCTGTTATGGACCTGTTAAAAACAGGTGTAAAATCTTATAGGGTCAGAATAATTTAATCACCTACCGCTATTGCTTGTCACTTGTGTTTTTTCTAAGGTTTTTCTATTTTAGACAACACTGTGATGAATAGTCTGTTTTTAACAGGCTTATTGGGATATAGTTTATGTACCATCAAACAACCCACATAAAGTGTGTGAATCACTGATATTTTAGTGTTTTCAGCGTTGTATGACCATCAGTAGAATCTAACTTTAGAACATAGTTATTGATGCACAAAGAACCTGTGCTCACGGTAATCATCCCCATGGTCAGCCCCCACAGATCCAGGCAACCACTAATCTACTTTCTATCTCTACAGGTTTGTCTATTCTGGACATTTCAGATAAACGGGATCATACAGTTATGTTGTGTCTGGAGACTGGTTTCTTTCACTTCACGTATGTTTTTTGAGGTTCACCCGCACTGTAGCACTGTCACAACATTATTCCTTTTTGTTGTCAAACATCCCATGGTGTGGATATATCATGCTTTATTCATCTATTCATGAATAATGTACATTTGAGTTGTTTCCATGATGAATAATCTTATAGATTAATCTTCACTATTTCCTTTGAATGCACTCCAAGACTTGAAAATTCTGGGTCACAAGTTCTGCCTGTTATTTCCAGACTTTTGACCATCAGTTCAGTTCAGTTCAGTTGCTCAGTCATTGCAACCCCATAGACTGCAGCATGCAAATCTTCCATGTCCATCACCAACTCCGGGAGCTTGCTCAAACTCATGTCCATCAAGTTGGTGATGCCATCCAACCATCTCATCCTCTGTCGTCCCCTTCTTCTCCTTCAATCTTTCACAGCTTCAGAGTCTTTTCCAATGAAAAGTTCTTCGTATCAGGTGGCCGAAGTATTAGAGTTTCAGCTTCAGCATCAGTCTTTCCAGTGAATGTTCAGGACTGATTTGCTTTTGGATTGACTGGTTGGATCTCCTTGCAGTCCAAGGGACTCACAAGAGTCTTCTCCAACACCACAGTTCAAAAGCATCAATTCTTCAACGCTCAGCTTTCTTTATAGTCCAGCTCTCACATCTATACATGGCTACTGGAAAAACCAAAGCTTTGACTAGATGAACCTTTGTTGGCAAAGTAATGTCTCTGCTTTTTAATATGCTGTCAGTTTGGTCATAGCTTTTCTTCCAAGGAACAAGCATCTTTTAATTTCATGACTGCAATCACTATCTGCAGTAATTTTGGAGCCCCAAAAACCAAATTTTCTCTCACTGTTTCCATTGTTTTTACCATTAAGCACTTCTAATTCAATGTTTATCTCTTTTTTTTTCATTTATTTTTATTAGTTGGAGGCTAACTACTTCACAATATTGTAGTGGTTTTTGTCATACATTGACATGAATCAGCCATGGATTTACATGTATTCCCCATCCCGATCCCCCCTCCCACCTCCCTCTCCACCCGATTCCTCTGGGTCTTCCCAGTGTACCAGGCCTGAGCACTTGTCTCATGCATCCAGCCTGGGCTGGTGATCTGTTTCACCCTAGATAATATACATGCTGTTCTCTTGAAACATCCCACCCTCGCCTTCTCCCACAGAGTCCAAAATTCTGGTCTGTACATCTGTGTCTCTTTTTCTGTTTTGCATATAGGGTTATCGTTACCATCTTTTTACATTCCATATATATGTGTTAGTATACTGTATTGGTCTTTATCTTTCTGGCTTACTTCACTCTGTATAATGGGCTCCAGTTTCATCCATCTCATTAGAACTGATTCAAATGAATTCTTTTTAATGGCTGAGTAATATTCCATGGTGTATATGTACCACAGCGTCCTTATCCATTCATCTGCTGATGGGCATCTAGGTTGCTTCCATGTCCTGGCTATTGTAAACAGTGCTGCGATGAACATTGGGATGCACGTGTCTCTTTCAGATCTGGTTTCCTCAGTGTGTATGACCAGCAGTGGGATTGTGGGGTCATATGGCCGTTCTATTTCCAGTTTTTTAAGAAATCTCCACACTGTTCTCCATAGTGGCTGTACTAGTTTGCATTCCCACCAACAGCGTAAGAGGGTTCCCTTTTCTCCACACCCTCTCCAGCATTTATTGCTTGTAGACTTTTGGATAGCAGCCATCCTGACTGGCACGAGATGGTACCTCATTGTAGTTTTGATTTGCATTTCTCTGATAATGAGTGATGTTGAGCACCTTTTCATGTGTTTGTTAGCCATCTGTATGTCTTCTTTGGAGAAATGTCTGTTTAGTTCTTTGGCCCATTTTTTGATTGGGTCATTTATTTTTCTGGAGTTGAGCTGCAGGAGTTGCTTGTATATTTTTGAGATTAATCCTTTGTCTGTTGCTTCGTTTGCTATTGTTTTCTCCCAATCTGAGGGCTGTCTTTTCACCTTGCTTATAGTTTCCTTTGTTGTGCAAAAGCTTTTAAGTTTCATTAGGTCCCATTTGTTTATTTTTGCTTTTATTTCCAGTATTCTGGGAGGTGGGTCATAGAGGATCCCGCTGTGATTTATGTCGGAGAGTGTTTTGCCTATGTTCTCCTCTAGGAGTTTTATAGTTTCTGGTCTTACATTTAGATCTTTAATCCATTTTGAGTTTATTTTTGTGTATGGTGTTAGAGAGTGGTCTAGTTTCATTTAAAATATGGAACACTTCACGAATTTGCGTGTCATCCTTGCACAGGGGCCATGCTAGTCTTCTCTGTATTGTTCCAATTTTAGTATATGTGCTGCCGAAGCAAGCACTCAGTGTTTATCTCTTACTTGAGTACATTGATGACTGTGTTCTTCATCGTTTGAACTATAAAACCTTTGTTTTCCATGTGACACCTGGAGGTATTTACAATTTCTAATATTCTAAAGAACCGTTCTCAGGGATTCTATCCTATGTTGCATGTTGGAGGCCGTGAGACAGTAATATTCCTCAAGGGAACACATTATATTTACTTATATAAGTCTTTATCATTTTTAACTAGAGATCTTCTTATCATCTGGCATTAAGGAAAATCAGCAGAGACTTGTAAGTGATAGATGGTCTCTTTGAATTGTCTCACTTTGCCCTTTAAGTATGTGTATCCCCTGCCAACCTCTTGGAAGTGGTTAACATCCAGAAAAATAATGTCTGTGTCAGTGGAATGTTGACCCAAGGTTTCACAGCACATATCATTTGGTTTATAATCTTATTTATTTAAAATATGTTATTGCTTAACTGACTTACCCCCTCCTTTAAAAATGTGAAAGTAAGTGAAAATTTGTTATCTACATGCTGTGGTTTTTAATTCAACATAGCTGTAAACTCTTGGGGTGGCCTCCCGGGTAAAATCTACTCACACATCTTCTTTATTATATGAAAGGATCCTGCGGAGAAGTCAGCTGGTGGATAAACACCAAGCTTAAGCCTCAGTCAGTGTGAATCCTGGATAATGTTTACAAATAGAATGGTCTCTGCAGCAACCGACTTGCGGCAGATAAGAGCTTGGCCTACCTTATAGCTGCATTTAATCTTTCCAAAGCCTGAAAAATATTCGTTGAATCATGGTGATTAGGACAGCTGATTTTGTCCTCACCTTCACCCCCAGATATTCTTCCTCCACTGACCTTTCTGGCCTTAAGCAACAGAGGTGATTGAAATACTCTGCCCTTTTTACAAAGACCATCCACTGCACCCCCTAAGGCTCCCTGATGTTGTCATCAGTGATGCCGATGGGTTTGCCTTGATCTTTACTTTGCTGCCTCTTGAGAACAACAGTGTACATTTATGAGAGAATTGCCTATATGTGAAAAAGTCTGGCAGGGACTCATAAGTGCTTGACCTCTCTTATGTGAGACATTTTTATATAAGATATCCAATTTCAATCTCATGGCTACCCACGAAGTCAGGCTTTCAGGACCATTCTAAGGATGGGAAAGTTGAGGCATCATTGATCTGTGCCTCCTGGCAGATGAGGTACAAAAATAATTGAAATTCAATACAGATTTGTGATTACAGCATAGGAAATACAGTTATTCTTAAAAGTAAACAAAGGTAACCCTATCGCTAAATTCTTACCTGTCAGCATCGCGCATGTCTTGGTGGCATAACCATTAAGAAATAAATGCTGCAGTGTTATACTCATTGAGGTGTGGTGTTCAGAGAATATGCCCTTAAAAAAAAAAAAAAGTTTCTATGATCAAGAAATTTGGGAAATGTTGGGGTAAATTAATACGTGTTCAAAGAATATGCCCTTAAAAAAAAGTTTCTATGATCAAGAAATTTGGGAAATGTTGGGGTAAATTAATACACATAAGACTCTAGATTACAGACCTTCTCACAGACTCTACTGCCGAACTGTACAGTGTGAAACCCCAAGATGGGTAGAGCATAAATCCTTTGTGGGACACCTCTTAGTGGTTTAAAGAGCTGGTGTTTGTGATGCACACAGCTAGAAGGAACTTCATAACAGTCCTTCTTTTTTGGTTTAGTTTTTTTTAATAGGTAATAGATATATGTGATAAACTCAGTATGCAAAGGTTTCAGTGGAAAGGTATGTCTCTCTGCTTTTAACCATTGCCTCTGAGATTCTCTCTTTTAAGGTTTTTTAAAACAATTTAAATTTACCACACCCTGAGACATGTGGAAACTTAGTTCCCTGACCAGGAATCGAACTCATGCCCCTTGAATTGGAAGGTGAAGTCTTAACCACTGGACCTCCGGGGAGATTCTCTGAGATCCTCTCCTGAGAGATAAGCATTGTTTTCAAGATGTGCAGTCATGTCTGTATGTGTATATGTGCATATGTGTATAAGTGTGTGTGTGTATCTCAATTTTGAACACATTGTATATGTTATTCTGCACATTATTTTTTTTCCTCAGTACTTGTAAAGCTGTGTCATTTCTTCTAATACCCACGTAGAATTCTATTGTATGGATGTGTCATGATCTGTTTAACCAGTACCTATTGATTTAGAGTGTTTGTAATCTTTTCCTACTATGAACAGTGCTGCAGTGAGTACCCTTGTACATTTGTCTTTGTCATCACGGTGTTTCTTGTATCAGCCTTTGATAAAAGCCAGGGTTGTAATGATAAAATATAATTTTGTGAAGTCAAGAATGACCCAAATTTATAGCCTTCTGAAGATCTGGCTTGATCCAGAGATATTTAGATAATTTAGAGAACTATAGATCCAAGTCCTAAAAATACATTATCAGGACTTGTTTAAAATAGTGGGACATGGTGCAGATTATTTTTCAGAGATAAGAAAAAAAGATTTATGAAGAATCATTTTTCTTTTAGGAAATAAAGAAGTTTGGAGTTGATAAAGTAATTGTACATGTGTTCTAACTCATGACCAAAGCAAGCTCAAGGCATGATATCTCTAAAACAGGGATTTCCCGAATGGATAACCTTTGATTCTTAATTCAAAACTTAAAGAAAACTGCTTTTTTCATCCTGGTTCAGAATCAGTGGTCTTGCTTCCTCACTATCTTGTATTGCATTCAGTTTCTGCCAAATAGCATTTGAGTGACTCAAAGACTGAAACTTTTTTTCTCCTTTGAGCATATTTCTCCCTTATCTCCTTTGTGAACAAAGTAGAAAAATAATATAAGGATAACTCTTAATGTAACAAGAAATAAAACCTTTCTTTTGAAAAGAGATGTTGTTGTGTAGTTGGAAATTCGACTGTAGGACTTGATAGAAGGAAATCCTTCCATATTTTGTTAAACAGCTTATTTGATAATGTCTCCCTTATTTTTTTAGTCAATTTGATTAATAGGGTTCAGTCTCAGAGCAGGCTGGGCAAATTTCCTTGAGGCCTAATTACCACTGGGACATCAAAGTGTATTCTTAAAGTCTGTTCCTTTTTGGGAGGGCGCCTAAGACAGGTACACTCCAGCCACTGTGCATGAGAAGGTGCCGTCGCTCTGGGCCAGGCACTTCGCATAGAGTGTCTGATCATTTACATACTTCGCAGAGTATCACTTGGACCTGTAGCATTAGGTGGGAACTGCTCTTATCTCCTTTTATAAATAGACTGAGACACAGGGCAATTAAGGAACTCCCTCAACACTGCTCAGCTAGAGCTAGAATTTGAACTCACTGTTTTAAAACCTTGCCCAAATTAGAGGTGGGTTTATTCTCTTGAGTAGGTCTTACTTGAATTCTTTTAAACTCAGAGAAATGTAATCAACAATAAGAAAACGAAGATTTGTCACTGCTGCAGTCTAGTTAAACCAGCAACGTGTGAGCGGGTCCCCAGCATTCACAGCTCTTGGCAATGGGGGGTTTGTTCTCCTAGGACTCAGCAGTCCTGGCTCCAGAGCTGGTGTAGTTCTCAGGCCAGAGGTTGGAACAAGCACAGTGACACAGGTGACTTTTTATTACCTCCCGTGGGATAGAAGCGATCCACCATGGTAGTTTCTAGATGTCTAGTCTTTTTTTATGTGGACCATTTTTAAAGTCTTTATTAAATTTGTTGTAATATTGCTTCTGTTCTGTGTTTTGGTTTTTTGCATGATCCCCGTGGGGTCTTTGCTCTGGGATTGAGCCCACACCCCCTGCACTGGAAGGCAGAGTCTTAAGCACTGGGCCGCCAGGGAAGTCCCTGTGATGTCTAGTCTTAACTCTGTGTCTTCTCTTGAAGCCAACTGAATAAGCAGGTTGTCCATCATGTTCTTAAGAAAACATTCACCCACCCAAATCTTCCCTTAGAAATTTTTACAAGCATTAACATCCACTTCCTATGTTGTAATATGTAGAAGTGGTAGTTAGGGATGCATGGAACCGAGCATGACAACAAACTTTTAGTTTTCCCTTTATGTTAAGGAGTTGGAAGAGAGTCACTCTGTGAAACCTGAGTGTTAAGGTATTTTCAGGTCATGAAGAGGAATTTGACCAGAGTCCCAGAAATGCAGGTCTAAATGAATTCAGATTCCAAGCTGTTAACCATTGCTGTGCTGTGGGCAGCTGACTATTTGCATTTGTCCTCTGGGGCATTATAATCCCATCAGTGGTAGTGGCTCAGTCGTATCAGACTCCTGAGACCTCATGGACTGTGACCCGCCAGGCTCCTCTGACCATGGGATTTTTCCAGGCAAGAATACTGGAGTGGGTTGCCATTTCTTTCTCCAGGGGATCTTCCCAACCCAGGGATTGAACTCAGGTCTCCTGCACTGCAGGCAGATTCTTTACTGACTGAGCTACCAGGGAAGCCCATAACCCATCTACTGGTGGAAAAATCTCAGAAACTTTATTAAAAGGAACGCCTACTGAGTGGTTACCAGATGCCAGGAAATACTCGATGCTCCATATCCCTATAAACTGTTAGATGCTCTATAGCCTTTCAAATACCCAGCTGCCCAAGTTCTCTCGCCCAAACTAGGTCTTGGAAACTCTCGCTTCTGCATGTGGTCATCCCACATGCTCCGCCTCCCCAAACAGGCAAGATGTAGAAATCAGAGGCAAGAGGGAGTCTTGATTGCCAGGTTCAGATTCCTGCCTGGGAGATGTAATTACAGGCCTCTCTAGAGCCTATGATAAGCTGATACTAAATTTGTTCTTGGCAGACCGTCTTGGGATGTGTGGGGGCAGGGCGGAGGAGTGGGAAATGGGGGCTTAGGTGCAAGGATCCTTTTGTAATCTCTGATCTCCTCTTGTTTGAGCATGAGTACATTTCCTGAATGCTGGTCTTAAATATCTAGTAGTCATTCAGATGTAAGACTAGTCTGCAAATGTCCAAGCCTGAGACAGGGAAACAATGCTGAGTGGTTTGCTGTATGCAAACTCCTTCTTCCTGTCTTTTGCCTCAGGCATCTGGCCTGAGGCTTTTCTATCAGCGAGATATTTGGACAGGATGTCTCTCGTGGTGTAACAGGTAAATTGTGAAGAACTTCTGACATTTTTCTTATTGACTGTGCTGTTCACCAACACTTTCTTAGGTTAAAAAGAAATTGAGCATCAGTTGAATGGCTTTGTTTTCCTAACTTTAACTCTGTTTCTTTTTCTTTTTTGCAGAAGAGAAAAAATAGTTCAGGATATGAAAAAAGATAGGGTGCTTTTTTAAAAATTTGACAATAGTTGATTTAGAATATTGTGTTAGTTTCAGATGTACAGCTTCAGAGTCTTTTCCATTATTGGTTATTATAAGATATGAATATAGTTCCCTGTGCTATACAGTAAATCCTTCTTTTCCATTTATAAAATTGTAACATATGATAAAGGTGCATTGTGAATTATCAAGAAAAGGATACACTATTCAGAAATAGTGCTGGGACAGTTTGCAAATTGGAAAATACAGGACAAAAATAGCATCTCGCCATAAAACAGATACCAAAATAATTCTTAATGATTAAAGATTCAAATGTAAAATATAAATAAGTGAAAAGCTGAAAGCAAAAAAGATACGGTGCTTTCACATAAAGTTTTTTCCGTTCTATATAGGTGCCATTTTCTTTCTTTCGATACTCTGATCTAAAAGAGTATTAGATGAGGGTATGCGCTTGCTTTTACTTCTTTTCCTTTTTTTCTGGTCTTTCTCTCTTTCTTCCCCCTCTCCTTTTCTTCCCTGTCTGCTTCCTTCCCTCTCCTTTTTTTTTTTTTAAAGATTGAAGGGCTCAGTGCTTTGCAACCAGCTGCACAAAGGCAGCTATAAATTCAAGGAGAAGTCCACATCCTCCTCTTTGTTTCCTGAGAGATCATCATTTTGTCAAGGGGGTTCCTAACCGGAGAACACCTCACTGAAAGGAGTGACAGAACACAGCACTGCCTGACTTCCTGACACCTATTGTTTGAGTTCTGCTTTGATTTTCCTTTCATTAAAAGTTGGCCTGCTGCTGCTGCTGCTAAGTCGCTTCAGTCGTGTCTGACTCTGTGCGACCCCATAGACGGCAGCCCACCAGGCTCCCCCATCCCTGGGATTCTCCAGGCAAGTACACTGGAGTGGGTTGCCATTTCCTTCCCCAATGCCTGAAAGTGAAAGGTGAAAGTGAAGTCGCTCAGTCGTGTCCGACTCTTAGCGACCCCATGGACTGCAGCCTACCAGGCTCCTCCATCCATGGGATTTTCCAGGCAAGAGTACTGGAGTGGGGTGCCATTGCCTTCTCCAAAAAGTTGGACTAGCCTCTGTCATTTGCTTTTCTGTCTTTAGTCTCATCCATCTTGTTTGAGAATCAAGTTATCCTGAAATGTAACAACATTCATCAAGCCAGTGCTGGATCTCCAGATAATGTGGAATCTTTTCCTGAAATCAGTCTTTTATGAGGAGATTTTTCAGTGTAAAATGTTGTTGAGGAGATTCTTGCTGTTTTTTTTTTTTTTTTTTTTGTGGGAGGGGAGTGGGATGTGGGTGGAGGTGAATAAGAGAGGTTTTAGAGAGGGATTAGGCAGTCCCTTTTTTCCCCCGCACCCTGTTATAAATGCTGAGGCAGGAAATCTTATCCTGGGCTCCATTCAACCTAAAAGTTGATCAGCCAACAAGTCTTGATTACCAGCTTGGTGTGGTGGAGTCCCAAGTGGTGCTAGTGGTAAAGAACCTTCATGCCAATGCAGGAGATATAAGACATGCGGGTTTAGTCCCTGGGTCAGGAAGATCCCTTGGAGAAGGAAATGGCAACCCACTCCAGTATTCTTGCATGGGAAACCCCATGGACAGAGGAGCCTGGAGGGCTACAGTCCGTGGGGGTCTCAAAGAGAGGACACAAGAGAAGCGACTTAGCACATGATTGTGGTGGAGTCAACTATGGCCCCAGTGACTGCATGCTCTAGTGTGTAAGACAGACAGTAAACCCAGAAGCCAACAGAAATGTGAATATGGAAAGAGGAACACAAGCTAACATTAGGTAGAAGCTCATGCCATGAAACAATATGAGTGGTAATGAGTGACTGTGAACTGCCTGAACTACAGAAGTTTCTCTTTTGCATTGAACCAAGATGTTGAAAAGTCAGCAGTTCTGCAAAGATCTGTGAGAAAAGTTTTCCAAGTAGAAGGAAGAAGCACTGCAAATGCCTGAGACAGGAACAAGGCTGGCATGTTTGAGAGACAGGAACATTTAAGCTCTTCTGAAAGATGAGAGGAGCCAGTTTGTACTGAACAGAATCAAGGCTTTCCTGAGAAAGGGAAGAACTGGGGCAAAGGTCTTTATGAAAGGAGACTAAGAAGAATAGCAGATGCTGTCTGGCTAGTACTGAAAACTTCATGCATGTTCTTTTTAAATAACCTTCACCAATGAATGGCATGGAACTTACATAGCAACATCCCATGAGATATGTTTATCTATTTGAAATGTTACCGATTTAAAATGTATAGTTCAAGGGAGGGAGATGGGAGGGGGGTTCAGGATGGGGAACACATATACACCCATGGCGGATTCATGTCAATGTATGGCAAAACCACTACAATATTGTAAAGTAATTAGCCTCCAATTAAAATAAATAAATTTATATTAAAAAATATAAAAAAATAAAATGTATAGCTCAGGGCCTTCCCTCGTGGCTCAGTGGTAAAGAATCCGCCTGCCAATGCAGGAGACCTGGGTTTGAGCTCTGATCCCGAAGATGCCACATGCCACAGAGCAACTGAGTTTGTGCATCACAACTACTGAGCTAGTGCTCTAGAGTCGGGGAGCTGCAACAACTGAACCCATGTGTCGCCCCTACTGAAGCCCAGACGCCCCAGAGCCCGTGCTCCACAACAAGAGAAGCCACCCCAATAAGAAACCTGTGCATCACAACTAGAGAGTGGTCCACGCTTGCTATAGCTAGAGAAAAGCCCACACAGCAAAGACGACCCAGCGCAGCCATAAATAAATAAATAAATAAAAATTATAAAATGTATAGTTCAATGACTCATAGTATGTTTACAGAATTGAACAACTGTAACCATAGTCTTACTTTAGAAAATTTTCATCACCACCCAGAAGAAATCCTGTACCCATTAGCAGTCCCTTCCCATATTTCCAATCCCTGCAGCAACCACTAACTACTTCCTGTGTCTGCAGATTCATTTATTCTTTACATTTCATATACATAAGCTCATACAGTATGTGATCTTACCTGATGGATCTAGAATTTTTTTATGTGCTTCTGTGTTATAGCGCTATTTGTATTTAATTTCTTTTCTTTGCTAAATAGTATTCCCTTGTATTAATACACATTTTATCTCTCCATCAGTTGAGGGACATTTGGGCTATTTTCACTGTTTGGCAATCATGAATAATGCTGCTATGAACATTTGTGTACCAGTTTTGGTGTAGACATATATTTTTACTTCTCTTGGGTAGATACCTAGGAGTAGAATTTCTGGGTCCTATGGCAACTCTCCATTTAACATTTTGAAGAACTACTGAGTCTTTTCCACTGTGGCTGCACTATTTTACATTTACATGAGCAATGTGTAAGGGTTACGATTTTTCCACATCCTTACTAACACTTGTTATTGTCTTTTTTATTATAGCCATTCTAGTGGTTTTGAAGTGATGTTTCCTTGTGGCTTTTATTTGTGCTTCCATAATGATTAACGATGCTGAAGCATTTTCATAAGTGCTTATTAGCCATTCATATGTTTTCTTTGGAGAAATGTCCATTTCAGGTCCTTTAACTATATTTTAGGTGAGCTACTTGCCTTTTTATTTTTTAGTTATATAAGTTATTTTTAATATTCTGGAGATAAGTTCCTTATTAGATATATGATTTGCAGATAATTTCCACAAGACAGTGGGTTATCTTTCCACTTTCTTGATGGTGTCCTTTGAGGCACAAATATTTTTAATTTTGAGCAAGTGTAATTTATTAATTTCTTTTTTTGCTTGTTCTTTTGCATTATGTAAGAAATCTCAAAGTCACAAAGATTTCATAGTGTGTTTTTTTCAGAGTCTTATACTTTGAGCTCTTATATTTAGGTCTATGACACACTTTTAGTTGTTTTTTAATTTATGAACTAGGTGTCCAACTTCATTATTTTTAAAGTACTTATCCAGGTGTCCTGGTATAATTTGTTGAAAAGAATATTGTTTCCTTATTGAATTACATTGGCCCCTTTGTAGGAAATCAATTGACCATGAACATTAGAGTTTATTTCTGGGCCCTAAGGAGGATGCATTTTTAATTAATGACATCTTTCTAACATGATATGAAGGTTTCAAAGAGGCAAGCTCTGGTTTGGTAGTAAAGTAGCTAGCTGTCAGGTAAATTCTGGTGTGAAGAGGCTCCATTTTCTCTGATTATAAAGTGAATTTCTGTATGAAGGCTCTGGTAATATTTATACCTATAGCACGGAAAAAATCCTTCAGGCAATTTTCAGACATTTAATAGGGCTTCGTCTGAACCATCATTGACAGGGCAATATCTATTCTATTTAGTTTCCTGTTTCTTTCCTATCCTTTCCCATTCCTCTTTTCCCACCTCCCTTCCTACTTTCATTCCTTCCTTCCTCTTTCTATTTCTCCCCACTCCCTTCCTTTCTTTGATTCTTTCTTCATTTCTTTCTTTAAATCCTAACTTAGGTTGAAGAGATGAGATTTATAGTCAAGATACAAGTCAGTCAGTTCAGTTGCTCAGTCGTGTCCAACTATTTGCAACCCCATGGACTGCAGCACGCCAGGCCTCCCTGTCCATCACCAACTCCCGGAGTTTACTCAAACTCATGTCCATTGAGTCGGTGATGCCATCCAACCATCTCATCCTCTGTCACAAGAGGAGCAGTTAAACTAGGTGATGCCTACAATGGCAGATTTTTTACTGTCTGAGCCCCTAGGGAAGCCCATTTTAACAATGATTTGAATAGATCAGAGTATTTGGATATATGAGATTATGTAATCACACAAACTCTGGCTAATGACTTCTTAATTTAGCAAAGTTTTTGAAGTAGATGATAAGAAATATGGACATTCAGCATTCATCCTCCCAAGATGTATGCTGCTTCTTTCTAACACTTTTCCCCTGGGCATTTTCTCCCTGCACCATCCTCATGTGGATAATGCTCCAAACTGCATTAGCATCCCTGGACAGTGTCCTAAACTCAGGTCCTAAGTGTCCTTCTGGGTATTTTCACTAGGATGCCTACTAATGCCTCAGGTCCCAAACAGTAGGATTATCTTTGACATTTTAAAACAGCAAACAATGTACCTGTCCGATAGATTTATCCATTGCAGAAGTTCTGTGTTATCTACTAGATTTCCATTCCTTTTGCCTCCAAGTGATACTCCTGAGTTAGTGCAATAAACATCTGACCAGTCTCTTCCCCTGCAGGCTCTTTCTCTTCCAGACAGATTGGATTGATTTTGTTGGAAAACTCATTGCTTACATCCATCTCTGGAGCCCCAGATCTTCACTGACTGTAGGATAAAACTTAAACTTCTTCACTTGATATTCAAAATCCTTGTCTAATCTGCCTTTCAGTTGCTTTCCAAGCCTTTCCTCTGATGTCCTCCATACGTGAGTTTGTCTCTCTTCCAAACCACGCTGTTCAGTGTTTCCCCAACAGACCTTGAGCCTTTCTGGTTTGGGGCTTCCCTTACCCTCCGGTGTCCATATAGTGTGCCTACCACCCTCCCTCCCTTCTCCTTATAGTGACACAACTCTTTCTTTCAAGACTCAGTATAAATCCTACTTATTCTGGTTACCCCACAATGAGTGATGGGTTCAAATCAAGATCCTCAGAGGCTTAGTTCCATGGTAGAAGGTGAAGTTGCAAACTGTCAATCCATGGGCCTGGTTCAGTTTGCTGTTGTGTTTTCTTTCATTCACTATGTGCATATGTGTGGTTTTCTTTAGTTTTTTTTTTTTTTTTTTTTAACATGGACCGTTTTTAACATCTTAGTTTGTAACAATACTACTTCCGTTTTATGCTTTGATTTTTTTGACTACGAGGCATATGGGATCTTAGTTCCCCAACCAGGGATCGAACCCCTCATCCCCTGCATTAGAAGGTGAAATCTTAACCACTGGACTTCCCAGGAAGTCCCCCACATTGTATTTTTTTTTTTTTAATTTCAGTTAGAACCAACAGCTAAAAGTCTGATCTATCACATTTAAAAAATAGATTTCCAGTCAACTTGGAAACATTCAGAGCAGGGCTCTGTATTCCCTGGTGGTAACCATGGGTGATGGCTCTCTTGAGTTTCCCCATTTAGCTGAGATGTGTGTGTGTGTGTGCGTAAAGTACCATCGAGCTATGTCTGGTACCTGGCCTCCCCCATTACTCATGTATATTCCGCATCCTGCCCCCGTGGGAGTTTGCCTGGACAGTTAATCCTGTAAGATCTTGTGACTGACTACCTCTTCTTGTTATCTTGAATGTTAAATCACTCAATTAAAATATTCCTTCTAAGTCTAGCACTCTGAAAAGTAAATATTCAGTTAAGCTTTATCTGGGTGGTTCAAGGGAGGGGGTGGATCCTAACCATCTGACACCTTCAGGCAAATTCTAAATGCTCTAAAAAGACGAGAATTGGGCAGTGTGTAAAAAATATACACCAAGATGATTTCTGTGGCACTTTTTGTATTAACAGATGTCTTGAAACAAGCCAAATGTCTATCAATAAGAGACTGTTTAGACAAGTTGTAATCTGTGTACCGGATTATTATGTGAGGGCTCAAAGTAACATGAGGTCCATCTGTAAATACTATACTGACTATCAGGGAAATCTAGGAAGTGTGGTTAAGTGGGGGAAAAAAGCATGATCACATTTTCATTTTTTTTTAAAGCTATCACTGATATATTTGTCTGTAGTTATTCTATAGGTATAGTTTTATGATCACAGAGAAAAAAGACTCATAACCACGAGAGTGTTGACAGTGGTCAGTGGTTACTACTGGGGCCGGGATGTGGGAGGTGGTCAGAGATTTAGCTTATATACTGGTGTTAAGAAAAGAGTAAATGAGGTGATTAAATATTTAAAAAAATACTCCTTCTATAGTACCTCCTGTGAGAGTTTGTATGTGTAAGGTACTAAATAAATGAGACAAGGTGATTTTAATCTCCTACTTCTTGCTCAAACTATCCCACTCCTTGCATAAAAGATTTCAGGTAGTGGTTTTTTTTTTATATTGTAGTGGTTTTTTTCATACTCAGGTAGTGTTTTTAACAGACCTGCACCCTAAGGAAATAGAAAAGAAATTCAAATAAAGAATCAACCAAAGAAACACAGATCATAAAATAAATGCAGTTGCCAAAATTTCATAGATAAAGGGAAAAGGCAAGGTAAGATGTATTTTATTTAAAGGAAAACCAAATCTGCAAGTTGAACCCAGGAAAGCCTCACTAACCAGTGTTCTGATAACATTAGTTATTTGTGGGATGTAACTGGTTTTTATTTTTAAAGGACATTTTCTCTCGAATAAGGCAACTAGTTCAGGGCTTTTGATAAGGTCATCATAAGGGAAACTAAATCTCTATTTTATTTTAGTTGATTTTAAAAATAACTTCATGGGTCCAGTTGGTTAACATATAATGCTTTTATTTTTAAGAGTTGGCAAAGAGATGGGTCACTTTTTCTACTAGCAGTTTCCCGGTTTTTATGTCTTCTCCTCCTCAAGAAGTTTCCCAGCATGAAAGGTAGGGAGATGCCCCACTGGTGGCTGGTTCCCTAGACAGTCCTTTGTTTTCCGTTCTTTTATCATTAATATGAGATGAGGTAGTTCCCCAGTCCATTTTCAGCTTTCCTTTAGTCAAACACTGAATCTTAGCCCACTTCCCTTCTGTCATGGACTCCACACAGTATCTTCATAATCTAAAAAGTTCAAGAAGAAATATCTTTAGGCTTCTCAGTTGTTATAATCATTATTGTCACCAGTGTTTAGCACTTTATAAGGGAAAATCTTTGTGCTGAAGGAAAGAAGAAGCTCCGAAGACTCATTTTAAAACAAATGAAGCTCTGGCAAAGATCTCGGAATACATCAGTATTCTTTCCCACCTACAATATTTGACTATTACTCCCACACTGACAAAGGTTGGGAACACGGGGCCTCCTTTTGACCCAGGAATCCCACCATCAATTGAACACGCTCAGTGACTAAGAGTATTTTCCATCCCTCTGCTACCTGTGGTACCACCACTTCTGTTACTTTTTAGGTTTGTTGACTTTTTTAAACTCAAAATACATACATATATAGTAAAGGTAACTTTACATGCCTACTATAAAAGAAAGACCAATAATCCCAGCCTAAAACTGAAGATTATTGGGATATTAAATTCAATATAAACATGTCTTTGTTATTAAGCTCCATCTAGGTCCTCCTAGAGGCTCTGCTTTTTCTCTGTACAACAGTGGGAATAGAATTGGTTTTAGAGAAGTCCTAAATAATAACACGAAACAGGAACTCTTTGAGGACTATTTAGAGGGATTGAAAGAGAAGCAAAAAGGGGCAACATTTTACCCTGGATTTGTGGTATTATTGAGGGGCCCCTCTGGGGACCCCACGAGGTCATCTCAAACAGTAGCACAGGCCCACACTTTGGCAGTCTCTGGACCAACTTGGCAATTCCTGTCTCCTTCAACATACTTCAGGAGATGTTGGTGAAAGCTTTGATCCTTAAATTAGAGGACAGTTGGTGTGAGTACCTAGAAAAACCTCCTCTGTGAAATGTGTGCATGAAACTTGCTTTTTGAAGAAAGATATTACAGCAGGTCCCCAGGTCGGACTGGGTTAACTTTGCTGGCTCGCCCCTCACTTCCACCCTCCCTCTTTCTCCCATCCCTTCCCCTCTTCCTCCTGTCTCTTTCTCTCCTGCTTCTCCTTCCTCCTCCTCCTCACTCCTTATTAGTCATGTTCATAGGACCAGTCAGTCACCTGAGGGAGTCCGTGTCTGATCATTAAGTACAGGAGCAGACACACTTCCCATGTCTCCAGGGTATGACATGCAATTCCCAGCCTACTCACTTCTGTGACATTCTCAGGGCTGCAGAAGCGCTCTCAGCAACAATGCTTGTTTAGGGTATTTTTAAAGTGCCTTGTCTCACTGCAGCTTTTACCTTTCAACCCCTCAGAAAGCAAAGGAAAGTCTAAGGAACTTGAACTTGGGTGCCTAACAACAGGTCCAAAGGAACATTTTGGCACAAGCAACTCAAATGAATAATGCATGTTCAGTTGTTTCTGAAACACAGGTGATGATTTTCCCCCAGCAGAATTTCAGCTTTTAAAAGAATCTGTCTTGCTTATTCAATTATTGTTGTCTATGGTGTCACTTTATGGAAGCAGTTAGCATAAACACATCTAGTCAGTATTTGTGGAATTTTCTGCTCGCTCAGTATTTTGTTGTGTGCTCAGTCATGTCCAACAGTTTGTGACTTCATAGACTGTAGCCTGCCAGGCTCCTCTGTCCATGGGGTTTTCCATGCAAGAATACTGGAGTGGATTGCCATTTCCTTCTCCAAGGGATCTTCCCAATGTAGATAACAAACCTACTTCTCTTGTGTCGCCTATATTGGCAGGCGGATTCTTTACCACCGTGCCACTTGGGAAGCTCACTCAATCTTTTGGGAATTGCCCTCCAAAGAGCCCTATTTCCCTGGTTTTTGTAGGAGCAGTGATTTGATACACCAGGACACTGTTCTCTGTTGGGGCTGGTTTGTCCAGGAATAGGGACCCAACTTCAACTGGGCCAACTGGAACTCTTCCCTGGGATGCTTGAACTTGAGACCCTGAAGGTTGAGGTTTTCTCTCTCCCGGCGGGGATTGAACTTGGAAAAGGTGAAGCTTGGGAGCTCCTGTGGCCAAGTTTGCCTCTGTATAGAGTCAGTGAACCAGAAGATTGAAGTTGACATGCAGAAGGAGAATTAGCATTCTGATGGCTTTTGAACTTCAGATTATATCCTTCTTGGGCCCTGGCTTCCTGCCTGCCTTTTCTGTTGCTTCACTGGTATGTAAAGTATGCAAAGTCTCAGAATATCCTTCTCTAAATTTCCCCAAAGCAAAAATGCTTCAGGTGTTTCACGTAGGAATTTATCCATCTGTAACCACAAAATGGCCTAATAAATGACAAATGATGGTTCTTTATTCTGAGTCTCATGCAGTAACCAGTCCTATTATGAGCAGAAAAAAAAATATACGGACCAGGAAATTATGAGCCAGGAAATTAACATACACTATTTCAGACTCCAGACCTCACAGCAACACTATTGGGGTAAAGTATTGGTTTGGCCAAAAAAGAATGAAACATACTTTACCATATGTAAAATAGATAACAAATGGGAATTTGCTATATGACTCAGGGAGCTCAAACTGGTGCTCTGTGACAACCTAGAAGGGTGGGATGGGGCGAGAGGTGGGAGGGAGTTTCCAGAGGGAGGAGAAATATGTGTACCTACAGCTGATGCATGTTGATGTATGGCAGAAACGAACACAATATTGTAAAGCAGTTATCCTTCCATTAAAAATAAATAAATTAAGGGAAAATTTAAAAAAAAAAATGAAAAAACAGTCCATTTGCCCCACCAGAGAGTAGCCTCTGAAGGCAGAAACCCTCTTTCTCTTCTTCATTATTGCCCTTTACATGACTTGTGCTTAATATGCTTAAATGGTGACTGGAACACATGAATAAAATAGCACAGGCTGTGCATCAGTGGTCTGGGGTTTAAGACAGTTGAGCTCTATGATATTGGAACATATCTTCCAGTTGAAATTCTTTGGTGTTTGCTGTGTTGAACACTTGATGTTGTAATCATACAGGTAGTATTTGAACTTGTAGCTTTGGGGACAGAAATGCTCATACTAGTATCAGAAACCATGTTTCTTTCTAACTTTTTTCTTAACTCTGTCACTTGTCCTTAGTCATTCCCAGCAGGTATATGAGCTGAGACTCAAGATGAGGAAGCAAGAGAAGAGCAAGTAATTCAGACCATTGGATAAATTAGTGGGGGGCTCTATATTCCCTTGGGCATTTGTGTCTTAGAGACTCAAGTGACTCTCTAATTTTTGAATTATGTAGGGGAGGTTGGAGTGGGCTTCCCTGGTAAAGTTACACCTACAATGCAGGAGACCTGGGTTTGAACACTGGGTTCGATCTCTGCTCAGAAAGATCCCCTGGAGAAGGGCATGGCAACCCACTCCAGTATTCTTGCCTGGGGAATCCCGTGGACAGAGGAGCCTGGCGGACTATGGTCCACAGGGTCACAGAGAGTTGGACACGCCTGAGCACACACGCACACACGTGTCCCCTGGGCCATGCTATGCTGTGTAAGTTGCTTCAGTCTTTGTGACCCTAGGGACCGTAGCCCGCCAGGCTCCTTTGTGGGATTCTCCAGGCTCTAAGAATACTGGAGTGGGTTGCCATTTCCTTCTCTAGGGGATCTTCCCAGCCCAAGGGTTGAACCCACATCTCTTGAGACTCCTGCATTGCAGGCAGATTCTTTACCGCTTAAGCCATCGGGGAAGCCCCGTAGTGGACACGTATCTACCAGTTATATAGAAGATTCAACTGCCTCACCCTCATGAAGCTGAGGATTAGGGGAGGGAGCGTGTGCACTTGAGGAAGAAGAAACACCAAAGAAAGCAGAGGCTGTATGTTCACAGTTGGTCTCCTCCCATTCCTACTAGGTAAATTACTCCTGGAGAGAGGGTCCAAAGGTTTTTCCAGTCTTCATTTCTTTCAGGGAAAGTTCTTTCTCCTCTGCTTAAAATCATAAGGAGTTCCTCAGCACTCCCCCTCAAGTAGAGGTGTTAGATCCCAGATTGCTGTTATTTCCAGAGGGTAGGATATGTGGAAGGAATTAGCCAAAGATACAGTTCCCCAGAGACTCACTTCAAGGCTTGAAAATACTAACAGAGTCACCAGTGTGGATCAAACTCACAGTCTCCTGGAGCTCCCAGTATACCCAGTGGCCGTCTGACCCATGGCAAGTCCCTATGAGATCTTCTCATAAAACTCAGCTGATCATCTGAAGTAGAATTTGCAAAATAATGTCTTTCTATACAAAATCCTCTTCCAAGGAACAGAAAAGTTGAACATGAAAAGTCGAACCAAACAATTCATTATCTCCTTGCCAGGCCATGAGGAGCATGCTCTGGAAAGAAATATGCATCCTGGCGAAACAATAGCCTTGCCTATTCATGTCAGTACGATTTCCATGATGGGCTGCATGATGGTGCCTTCCTGAAGTAATTGCAAGAAGCCTCCCTGGCTGCACTGAGAAGTTTTATTCGCTACCATAAATAATAAACTTGCTCTCTGCAAAAGTAACCTCTTTGGGGAATACAGATCAGAAACATTCCCATCATCTTGGAGTCTTTAATGTGTTTTGCAGCTGAGTGTCTTGGGGTGTATTTCAACAAACCTCTGAACTAGATTTTTTTGATTCCGTCCCGCGGAGAACGGTGCTATACAGTTGTTAATCTGGAACATTCGCGGCATCACAGCAATTTGGTGAAATTGTAATTGAAACATGGTACTTGACCCCGAGGGGACCATGGAGAAAGGGATTTGCTTTGGTGAGGCCTCGTACATCATTTAAAACCTGCTACTGCTGAATGTAAGTCTTGCTTCTGTCTTAATTCTGTAAACCCTTCATTGACAGCCAGTTTAGCCGGTCTGCAGAACACGGTGCTTCTTGCCAGCTCTGTCATTTTTCTCTATTTGTCTGTCTTTATTTTTCCATAAATTGAATTACCCTGATTAATAATAGGATTGTGAAAGAGGAGCTTGTTATAGGATTCTGGTGACTATCAAAAGAATATAATTAAACCATAGTTGTGCAGCCTAATTGAGGAAAAGATAGTTGGAATGAAGGGAAATTGGTGAAATTCAGTTATTAATTTCATGTACACAGGGTAATAAGCTGGGCTAATTTGGGATCACTGATTGCTGGAATCCTTCTGAGATTCACCTAAAAAGAAGAGATGAAAAGGAGGTATGGTTTTACCCGTTTCTAAGTAAATAGGCCTGGGTAAATCTTTGGGAAAGTGCTAAAAAACATTTCTTTTAAATCCTGTTTACATTCTGAAGTTGTTTTATTGAAAAAATTGTCAGTTGAAACAAACACAATTAAGCCTCCCTTCTTCTTTAGTGGAGTCCCAGTATTTATTTTTCCTTTTTTTCTAGTAGAAATAGAGCTGGACCTATGACCACACAGAATAATAACCACGTTTCTCAGCCTTCCTTGCAGTTGAGTGCTACCACATGACTAAGTTCCAACCAATGAGATGTGATGTATGTGATTAATTTCTGGGTTGTACCCTTGCAGGGGGGATTCCCTGGTGGCTCAAATGGGAACTGCAGGCAGTGGGTATCCACATCATCTCTGCCTTCTTCCCGCTGGCTGGAGGGTTTAAGTGCTGTGGGGACCCAGAGCAGCTGGTTGAGCTGGGGAGATGGAAGCTGCCTGCTAAGGATGCAGGAGAAACTTGGTCCCAGTGATTGTAGAGCCACCTTAACCTGTCCAGGACCTCTTCTGCAAACTCTTCTATGAGAAAGAAATCAACTCTTGTTCTTGGTTAAGAGACACGCTTTTAGGGCATCTTTGTTACATCATCCTAATCTGTATTCCTCACTCTGAAATTTTGAACCCAGGCTTTACAAGTCATGGGTCTGTATTGATAGCACAGTTGGGTGCTTTCCACAGCAGATAATAGATTCCTGGATGCACACAGGTTTAAATAGTGAAGCAAAATGTTAACTCTCAGATCAGCAAGTGTAGAGATGGGGCAAGCTTTCAGGTTGCTTGATTCAGGGGCTGAATAATATTCAGAAATGAACTTTCTTTTCCCTGTCCTCTGCCATTCTTTTTTTTTTTAATTTAAATTTGTTAGAGTATAGTTTATTTACAATGTCATGCTAGTATCAGGTTATAGAAAAGTGATTCAGTTATACATATATTACACACACATTCCTTTTAAAATATTCTTTTCCATTATGGTTTATCCCAGGATATGGCATGTAGTTCTCCGTGTTGGGCAGTAGAACTTTGTTGTTTATCCATTCTGCTCATTATAGCCTACATCTGCTCGCTCCAACCTCCTACTCCATCCCTCCCGCAACCCGCTCCCAGTCATCAGCCACAAGTCTGTTCTCTACGTCTGGAATCTGCTTGTTTCACAGATGGGTTCATTCACATCATATTTTAGACGCCACATCTAAGTGCCGACATAAGGTATTTTCTTTCTCTTCCTGACTTCCTTCACTGAGTATGATAATCTCTGATTGCATCCCTGTGGATGCAGATGGCGTTGTTTCATTCTTTTTAATGGCTGAGGAGCATTTCAGGGAGGCCTGGTGTGCTGCAGTCCATGGGGGTCGCAAAGGGCCAGACACAGCTGGGCGACTGAACAACAGCAGAATTCCATTGCATGTATGCACCACGCCTTTGCCGTCCGTTCGTCTGTTGATGAACATTTAGGTTGTTTCTATGTCTTGGCTAGTGTGAAGGGAAACTCCTTTTCATTAGTCGCAGTAGGAAATCTCATGTTGAGATCCCATTGATCCCACATAGATTCTGTACCCAGATCTAAACCTGAGATGGACCGGAGAAAGTGGTGCTCGGAGGGACCAGTCACGTTCTATCCCTGGAGCTGAGAGTAGTCTCCCTTCTCTCAAACACGGGGATCTGGAGAGGCTGATTCTTCTAAAGGGCATCCAGGGACTGTGCCGAGGGAAGACAACGTGGATCCTGGGCAGGGACAACTGACAGAGGACCGCTGTGTTTCTGTGATCTCATTTAGGCCTTGTAACAACCCTGGGGCACATGCTGTTGTTATCCCCATTTTACAGGTGGAAAAACTGAGACTCAGGAGCTCAGATGACTTGTCCATGATCATATCGATGATAAAGGTAGAACTAGGATTCAAACACAGGAAGCTGCTGGTGCCCTTGGGCCTACCCTGAAGGTTGTCTGTGGACAAATCTACACACCGACAAGCCTCTTTTTGTCTTTCGCCTGAGCACGTTCACCCTCTACCCACAGGAGTGAGCTCTTTCCAACTATGGGACAGGCCAGACATGCGGGAGGGCAAGTGGACATCTCCAGGCGTGACCCTCAACCAAGAAGGATAGGAGCTGTGGAACAGACTGTAGCTTCCCTGCCCGCCCGAGGGCACGCTGTCACAACCTCTCAGGGTTCCCAGGGAGACTGAACCCCATTTATTTACCGCCGTAACCTGCTCACAAAGGTCCTGTGTATTGGCTTCCTTCCTCTCCAAGCCTCGCTTTCTTGCTTCCCTTTATGTTCTTCCTCAGAGCATTTCCCCCCAAACTACCTATCCCTGAATCCCTGCCCCAGGCCTGCTTTTGAGAAACCCCACGCTAAAGACATTGCTGCTTCCCTGGTGGCTGAGTGGTAAAGAACCCGCCGGCCAGTGCAGGAGACACAGGTTCAATCCCTGGGTGGGGAAGATCCCCTGGAGAAGGAAATGCCAACCCACTCGAGTATTCTTGCCTCGGAGCTCCCGTGGACAGAGGAGCCTGGCGGGCCACAGTCCACAGGGTTGCAGAGGAATCAGACACGACTGAGCAACTAAACAACAGCAAAGACATGAGCCATCGGCAAAATCCTATCATGATTAGTTGGGATGATATCAGTAAAGCCCTCAGAGCAGTGCCTGCCTTTTAGACAGTGCAAAATCAATGGAGCATCATTTTGACTATCTTCCCTCCAGGTCACCCTTAAGAATGGCCATGTAATTTCTCATCCAAATTGGACATTTTTGAGCGTGAAAGAGGGAACTATGGCAATTGCTCAGTGAACATAAGTGAAAAACAGGACTGTCTCTAGGGCTCAAGATGTCTTATCACCCAGCAGTCATGACTTTAGTAGAAAGAGAACTCTCCGTACAAAGGAAACAGTATCAGCACCCATACCTGTTTCATAATTTCATATTTTTTTCTATTATCCTTTCTTAAAGTTGAGACTCACCTTACTGTATCCCTTTAGTGCCTAAACAGGATAATATTAAACTTTGCATTTGCAAGTTGGCAGTGAAGTTGTCACCTACAAAGAACTGACAAGGGTATCACACACAGAAGTGCTTTTTGGTCTAAATGCAATGAAAAGGACTGTTCAAAGTTTTCCTGGTTTTTCAATTCAACAGAGAATTGAATTTTGAGAGAATAAAAACTTCAGATGTTGAAAGCGTGGAACAGAGAATTGAATTTTGAGAGAATAAAAACTTCAGATGTCGAAAGCTAATACCCAAATGGGATGCATTTAGAAGAATATTAAGATCTCCATCTAAATAGTGTTGACTCAGAGTAGCCACTTCTTACAGTGAAAATAAGAAACAGAATGAGAACTCCAATAAGGGTGGGAAGAAGCCTTCTAGCATCTAATCTGGTGGATCCCAAGTGAAGCTGCCTCTCCCTGTCATCTGGAGGAGCTTTTGTAAATAAGAAAACTGGTCATTACCCAGCAGAGGCCATGCCTGTCTTAGCGGCGGTGGGGTGGGGTGGTCAGCAAACCCTTGCCAGCAGGAAAGCTGGCCAGATCCTGCCACGTTCATTGGTGGACGTATCATCTTTCATTGCTGCTTTGATGACACAGTGGGAGACTTGAGCATGGCAGCTGGAACACACCTCATACAACTTACAAACCCTAAAATATTTGCTCTCTGGCCCTTCGTAGACCAAGTTTGCTGATTGCTAGTCTAGAGGAATCTGTATTTTAAAAAGCTTTCCCGAAGATTCTGGGGACACAACCAGGTTGGGGAAATACTGATGACAATTTCTCTTCATTTATAAAAACAATAAGCTGAGAGAACTAGAGAGGTGAAGTGACTTGCCCAAGGTTGCAAAACCAAAACAAGACTGAGAAACTTCTTCCTTTTTTAACCCCCGTCTTCCTACCACAGCGTCCTCTCTCACTAATGGTGGTCCTAGCTGCTGTGGTTTTAGAGCCCAGACTCTTCACTGGACCACCATGGGGCTCAGCTGACAGTCATCAGTTCCCTGGCCAACATTTGATGATGAATAATACAGTGACTTGACTAGGCATCTGGCACCCTAAGCTTCCCGCGTGCCAGAACGCCTTCCTTTGTCATGGGCACCATCTGGATAGAAAACCATGTGGGATTTCCAGCAAAGGGTATTTGATAGACACGTGCCACAGAACTCTCTGAAGTGAGAAGTTTGTCGAGTGAGAGGGCTTACACAACCCCAAAGGGAATCATTCATTCATTGGTTCATTCATTCAGCAAACATCAACCGGGCACTTTACTATAAGCCGAGCACAATGCCAGGCACGGCAAATTTATTAATAGTCTCTGTCTTTATGGATCCTATAGTTTGATGAATGAAGCAAACAGTAAATAATAGATAAATGATAAAAAATAGGTAAGTAGATTTGTTGTTGTTTTAGTCGCTAGGGCGTGTCCAACTCTTTTGTGACCCATGGACTGTAGCCTGCCAGGCTCCTCTGCTCATCGGATTTCCCAGGCAAGAATACTGGAGTGGGTTGCCATTTCCTTCTCTAAAGGATCTTCCCCACTCAGGGATCGAACCTGTGTCTCCAGCATTGGCAGATTCTTTACCATTGAGCCACCAGGGAAACCCAGATGTGTAGATAGGCAATTGCAGTTGCCACATGTGACACACACAAGACACAATATGATGGAAACATAAGAGGCAACAACTGTGAAATGCCTACTATGCCTCAGACACTTTTTAACATGTTTTTATATATATTGACTCATTTAATGTTTACAATGGTCCTGTAGTGTTAGCAGCTTTTTTGTTTTAAGTCGCTCAGTCAGGCCGACTCTTTGCGACCCCATGGACTGTATAGTCCCTGGAATTCTCCAGGCCAGAATACTGAAGTGGGTAGCCTTTCCCTTCTCCAGAGGATCTTCCCAACCCAGGGATTGAACCCAGGTCTCCCGCATTGCAGGCAGATGCTTTACCAGCTGAGCCACAAGGGAAGCCCAAGAATACTGGAGTGGGTAGCCTTTCCCTTCTCCAGCAGATCTTCCCAACCCAGGAATCAACTCGGGGTCTACTGCATTGCAGGTGGATTCTTTACCAACTGAGCTATGAGGAAAGGCCATATATAATAATGCCCATTTTACTGATGGGGAAACTGAGCCATAAGCTGACTAATTGACTTGCCCAAGGCCACATGACTAAGAAACAGTGAGGCCAGGATGCAAGTATACACAGTCTAGCTCAAGAGTTATTAGCCATCATGTTTTATGCTCCCCTAAAAGGGACACAGGCCTAAGAAAGAGCTGTTTAAGCTCATGTGATATCTTTTGTGATGCCTGGAGCATACATAATGAATGTATGAATGGATTAATTAATGAAGGTATACACAGAATAGCTATATACATATATCTGTAAGAATTCTATCTGAACTCTTGTGAGCCCTGCATTATACATCCTCATTTTCTTCCCTTTCTGAGTGTTTGAGCTATTACCAGCTATTTCAGCGAAAACATTGCTGCACTCTTGTATGAAAGGTGAAATGCGATAATTAGACAGAGCTCATTAAATTAGTTAAATGAGTCTGAAGTAGGAACGAGAGAACCATGATTTACTAAAATGTTTCAAGTATTAGTATGCAGCGAGAATAATAAAAATAAGAAGGCAAACTCTTACAGGATTGCTACAGAAAAAAGGCCATCGATCATAAACACAGAAACACTGAAGACGTATATTCTGCATTTTCTTAGCATAAAAAGCACTGTGTAAAAGTAAGCGAGTTAAGTCAGCAAGAGAAAAACAAATATCATATATTCATGCACATATGTGGAATCTAGAGGAATGATACAGATGCTCTTATTTGCAAATCAGAAATAGAAACACAGATGTAGAGAACAAATTTATAAATACCAGGGGGGGAAAGCAGGTAGTGGGATGAATGGGGAAGTTGGTGTTGACATACACGCACCACCGATACGTGTGTGCTAAGTCACTTCAGTCGTGTCCAACTCCATGCGACCATATGGACTGTAGCCCAGCAGGCTTCTCTGTCCTTGGGGGTTCTCTAGGCAAGAATGCTGGAGTGGGTTGCCACGCCCTCCTCCGGGGATCTTCCCGACCGAGGGATCGAGCCTGCGTCTCCTGCATTGGCAGGCGCGTTCTTTACCACTAGCGCCACCTGGGAAGCCCTATACACCACTGATACCAGGTGTAAAATGGATCATTAATGAGAACCTCCTGTACCGCACGGAGAACTCTACTTGTGGTGCCTTAAATGGGAAGGAAATCCAAAAAAGAGGGGCTGTTTATATACATATAGATATATTTACACATGGCTGAGTCACTTTACCATATAGCAGTAACGGACACAGCAGTTGTAAAGCAACTATACTCCAAAAAAAAGTGCACGTGTTTAGGAAGAATTCAGCTGATTTACATTCTCAGGGAGTGTGTGTGCCCTGGAGGTTGGTAAGGATCAGATTTTTCTGAGGCTACTTGAGGGAATCAGCAGGCAGGCGCTCTTCAAACCAGTTTAAAGTGACATGTCTGTGAACCTCACACAGTGGATCTTTGAAACAAGTTGGAGTGCCTTTTGGAGGCACGCTCTCTGCTCTTCCCAGTCAAACAAGAAGGGAGCCAATCCACCAGGTGCGTTGTCTGACCGCACGGATGCTACTGCAGGCCATGCTTAAGTCTTAACAGCCAACTTTGATCCTCTCGGTAATTAGAACTCTGAAGGTATCCAAACATTTGTTCAGCCCTTTGGATCTTTAACCCATGTGAGATGAAAGGGGAGAACGTTTGGTGACTGTATGATTTTAGAAGCCCTCGAACCTTTAACACGGTTGGGCAGTGCATCAAATATCCACCTTCCTTGTCCAGTTCTTGTAACGGAGGAAATAACACCGCCTTCACCACTGTTCCGCTAAGTCGTACTTTAAGGCCCAGTTGAACTTGGTCTGAAATGAGTCAGCATGAATTTTTTGAGAAGACAACACTTAATGAAAGTTAAAACTGTAGGAAGGAGTTCAGGACATGCTGCAAAAAATATGCTCCTTTGTTGGTATATTGATTATTTTGAGCTCTAGACAGTTTGTATAATATATATATACACACAACATGTCTGTGTGTGTGTGTGATGCATATGGGAATCCCTGGTGATTCCCTGGTAAAAGAATCAAATTGCAGTCCCTGAGTTGGGAAGATCCCCTGGAGAAGGGAATGGCTACCCACTCCAGTGTTCTTACCTGGAGAATCCCATGGACAGAGGAGCCTGGTGGGCTACAGTCCATAGGGTCGCAAAGAGTCGGGTATGACTGAGTGACTAATACTTGCATTCTTTTTCAGATTCTTGTCCCTTAACAGTTATTAAAAATACTGAGTGTGGTTCCCTGTGCTATTTCATAGGTCCTTGTTGGTTGTCTGTTTTATATGTATATACATATATGATGTGTATATGTTAATGCCAAACCCCTAATTTATCCCTCCCTCATCCCTTTCCCCTTTGGTAACCAGAAGTTTATTTTCTGTGTCTGTGGGTCTATTTCTGATATGTAAATAAGCATTAAGACATTTGTATCTTTTTTTTTTCTTTTAGATTCCACATATAAGTGATATCGTGTGATGTTTGTCTTTCTCCGTCCAGCTGATATAACTTACTGTGATAATCTCTAAATTGCCTTTACCTGCCTAAAGACAAATCCTTCAGAAGGTGCTCAGTTGTCATAAATCTCATGGTGAATTTCCTCTGCCAGGGAAGGTTGATTATTCATAGGAGAGGAAACTAGAAGTCCTCACCGCACCATGACAAAAACTTTGTCAAAAACTGGCATACCTCTCATCAGTTCCATTAGGGGTCCAATCATCTTTCTGGAAAAAAAAATCATTTATTCTCCCCTAAGAGGCTGGCATGGGCTTCCCAGGTGACACTAATGGTAAAGAACTCTCCTGCCAATTCAGGAGACATAAGAGACTCGAGTTCAATCCCTGGGTCAGGAAGATCCCCTGGAGGAGGGCATGGCAACCCACTCCAGTATTCTTGCCTGGAGAATCCGGTGGAAAGAGGAGCCTGGTGGGCTACAGTCCATGGGGTCACGAAGAGTCGGACATGACTGAAGAGGCTGACATGCAAGAGGCCGACATGCCCAATTCTCTTTCCACATTAAAACGGGATTTAATCCTAAATTCTAAAGCTAGCTCTTTGGGTACTCATTTTCCTCTGGGTATCTCCCATGTATACATGAACCAAATGTTACAAACTTCTATTTCTTTTTCTCTTTATTAATCTGTCTTTTCTTAAGGCAACTCAGCTAAAAAATCAGAAGAGCAGATGGAAAAATATTTTTTTCTTCCCGACATTAAACTTTTGTATATCTTGCCTACTTCCATAGTATGATTTCCAAAGGCATTCTCTAATATCAATAAATGTAGACTGTTCACCATCACATTACCAAGACAAGACACGCTCTTCGTCATGTGACAGGCCAATACAGTAAGAGAGGAATTGTTGGGAGCAAGATAACCATACATTGGTTTTCTGAGTCTGAGACTGGGGGATTGGTTTGGTAAACGAGTTCGTAAATATAAATTTCTCGATTCTACCCATAAGTGACTTGATATTTTGACATCTCTAAATTCTTAACTATGTATGAGCATCTCCAGGTCAATCCACATTGTTGGAAAAGGCATTATTTTATTTTTTTTAGAGCTGAGACTTATTCCAGCATACAGAGATGTCCCACATCTTTGTCCATGAATTTATCCAGGGACCCTCTAGTTGCTTCCACCTATCCGTTACTGCCAGTCCTGCAGTGAATTTTGGGATGCAGGTGTCTTTTTGAATTAGGGTTTTCCTTGACAACCATGTGGGAGCTCTGTTTTCAGTGTCTTCAAGAACCTCCACACTGTTCTTCCAGGACTGGAAGTGCTGTTGCCCGCTTTCATGCCCCTAAAGAGGGCAGGAGGGTGCTTTTCCACCCTTGCCCTCCCTTCCCCGCATTACTTGGGTTAGGCTGTTTGGTGGCGAACACTGTGGCTGATCCAAGTGGCATCTCGAGGCTGTTTTGACTTTAACTCCCAAGATGAGCTATGTGGGCATCCTTTCCTGTGCTTTTCAAAAAACCAAACAGAAGAAAAAACAAATATACCGTGTTCATTAAATTAAAATTGAACTCTGGAAGTTGGCTTCCCCACCATCCGCCCTCTTTTGAATTCTTTTTCGGCTCACGACATTGTTTTCCGACTCTCTGGTTCCTCATGCCTTGGAAGCCTTACGGAAGCTCCGCTCGGGCACTTGTAGTTCGAAGAAACGTCCACAAGGCGGCAGCACGTCTCAGCTCTCCGCTAGGGTGACTTGGGCAACCAGAACCCTGGAAAAGTCTGTCCTAAGGTGTAGCTTCCAGTGGGATGTGCTGGAAGAAAGAGCCCAGGGTTCGTGTCTCCCTACTATTTTCCAAGTAGCATTCCCTTTCCCAGACATCCCAAGCTCTGCCCTAACGGTGATGCCGAGGGCGCTGTGGTCCACAGACCGGGTGACTCCCAGGAAGGCAGCGGCAGGTGGGAACCCGGTCCCAGGAGCCCTGGGGAGCAGGGGGCTTTTCAAAGCTCTTCCCGCATAGGGGGCCACCGTTTCTTGGGTGCACTCGAGTTGCGTGAGGTGTAGGAGGGCCCGCCTGGACCGCACGCTTCGGGCCCAAGAGAGGCTCATTGGCTGGTACCTTGTCCCCAGCTGCCTCAGCTGCACCCACGGTTCATCCTGGGGACTCCGGGCGACCTCGGCTCCGGGGATGTGACTGGCAGTCTAGTCCCCGAGGACTGCGGGCAACATGCCTGGGGGTACTTTACAGTCCTCTTTTTTTTTAGATTTGATTTTGCTTTAATGTTGAAATATGCTTGAACTCCTGTGATTTGGTTTTTTCAGTGATGGAAAACAGACTCACTTACAATATCAGCTCTTAGTCACTGGTCTTTTCCTGTCCAGCTTGTTAGAGACTGTTTGAGTAGCATTCCCTGTGCTTTGCAGTAGGTGCTTCTTGATGACCTGTTTCATATACAGTATTGTGTATGTGTGAGTCCCACCCTCCTACGTTCCCCCTACTTCCCCCTCCAACTTTACCACAATTTCCCCCCCTTTGAGAACCATGTTTCTTTTTGAAGACTTTGAGTCTGTTTCAGGAATGAGTACAGTTGTATGACGTATTAGAATCCACCTCTAAGAGATGTCATAGTCCTTCTGTTGTTCCTTCTCTGACTTCCTTTATTTAGCATGATCCTCTCCAGGTCCATCCATGTGGCTGCAAAGGTATGAATTCATTTTCATGGCTAAATCCTATTCCTTGGTACAGACTGACCACATCTTCTCCATACATCTGTCCAGGGAGCTTTTGGTTGCTTGCTATGGCCCATGGTGCTGCAGTGAACTTTAGGGAACAGGTGTCTTTTCAAATTATGATTCTCCTTGGCCTTCCGGTCCAGGGATGGGATTGCTAAGTTATGTGGTAGCTCTGTTTTTAGCTTTTCAAGGGTGTTCACACTGTTCTCCATTGTGTCATCTGCACACGTTCATGTCTCAAAGCAAAGTAGGAGGGTCCTGTTTCAGGCATGTCCTGCCTCCAGCATTCCTTGTGTGTAGACTGTGTGGTGATGGCCACTGTGCCTGGTACCAGGAGTTACCTTGCTGCAGTTTTGATCTGCAGCTCTGGAAAATGAGCATTATGGTGTTGGCAGAAACCAGTACTCAAAAAACCAGGCACCACACTCGGAAAGTGGGAGAACTCAGGTTTATTACGCAGGCGGGCCCAGAGGAGTTAACACTCCAAGCTCTGAGCCCAGAACAAAGGGATTACAGAGTTTTTATAGACAGACTGTAGTGAGCAACACTAGCTGTTAATAGGCTGGTTTAAGCTAAGGGGTTTCACGTGCGTGGGAGCAGTGGTCAAGATGGGGAGGGGGATGCCTGACCTGGACAGGCATGATTAAGCAGGTTTGCAGGTGCTGGGCGATTGCCAAGGACAAGACAAGGGTGAGTGAGATAAACTCCACTTCCTAGTATTGCAAGTCCCCACTTTCTGAGACTTCGTGACCTACGTGATCAAGACTTTGCAAGGGGCAAGGTGAGTTACAGAGGCAGAAGGAGAAGGAGGTTATGTAAAATTTTAACTTTTCCTTTTCAATGGCGCATATTTAAAATGTGTGCTTTTTAAAATACCAAATAAAAAAATAAAATAAAATACCAAATAGAAGAAAAAAGCATGTAATATTGACCTCTGGAAAGTAGCTTTCCAAAGACCCGCCCTCTTTTGAATTCTTTTTAGATGACCTGCCCCAGGACAGAGCTCGTGCGCTGGTGTCCTTTCCAGTGCCTCAGGCCTTACGACTCTGAAGCGCCCAGCAGCTCAGCTCTGGCACTTGTAGTTCCAGAAATTTCCACAAGGCGGCAGCACATCTCTGCACCCAGCTAGGGTGATTTGGGTAATCTGAGGCCTAGAGAAAGTGATGTACTTGGGTGGTGGCTTCCAGTGGAGTGTGCTGGAAGAGAGAGTCCAGGGCATCTGTCTTGGTACTTTTTCCCGAGAAGTGTTCTCCCTTCCCAGAGATCCCAATTCCCACCCTAATGGAGATGCTGAGGATGCTGTGGTCTGTAGGTGGCAAGGCTCCAGAGGAAAGAGGCTGCTGGTGGAAACCCCAGCACAAGGGACCTGGGGAGCCGGTGAGTTTTCAAAGCTCATACAGCACAGAGTTCACGTTTCCTGAATGTTCTTGACTAGGGTGAGGTGTAGGAGGGCCCGCCTGGATCATGAGATTCGGGTCCCGTTCACAGGAGACCCGGCACTCCAGGCCCAAGAGGGCTTCATTCTCTGGCACCTCGTCCCCAGGTCCCTCAGTTCCACCACAGTTCAGCCTGGGGGACCCTGAGTGGCCTGGGCTCCAGGGGTGTGAGAGCAACCCAGTCCCTGAGCCCGAGGGGCAATATTCTTGGCAGTTCTTTACTTCCCGTTTTTTTTTTTTTTTTTTTAGATTTGAATTTGTTTTAGTGTTGAAACATAGTTAACTTCCAGTGGTTTATTTCAGTGTAGCAGAAATGGATTCACTTATACATGTGCATATATCAACTCTTAGTCACATTATCTTCCTGTCCCGCTTACTAGACACTGTTGAGTAGCACTCCCTGTGCTTTGCAGTAAGTGCTTCTTGATGACCTATTTCATATGTAGTATTGTGTATGTGTGAATCCCACCCTCCTACGTTCCCTCTGCCCTCCCCTTGTCCTTCTTTACCCCAATTTCTTCCCCCTTGGGAACCATAAGTTTCTTTCTGAAGTCTGTTTCATGAGTGAGAGCAGTTGTCTGGCGGTTTAGATTTGACCTGAGAGTTATCACAGTTGTTCTGTTGCACCCATCTGACTTCTTTCATTAGCACAGTCATCTCCAGGTCCATCCGTGTGGCTGCAAAGGCAGTAATTCGTTTTCCTGGCTAAATTCTATTCCATGGGACCAAGTGACTCATCTTCTCCAGGCGTCTGTCCAGGGAGCTTTCGGTTGCTTGCATTGCCCATGGTGCTGCAGTGAACTTTAGGGAACAGGTGTCTTTTCAAATTATGGTTTTCCTTGGCCTGCAGGCCCAGGGGTGGGATTTCAAGGTCACGTGGCAGCTGCATTTTTAGTGTTTTCAAGAACCTCCACACTGTTCTCCGTCGTGGCTGTTGCCTGCATCCATTCCTCAAAACAAGGTAGGAGGTCCTGTTTCATGCATGCTCTTGCTTTCACTTACTCCTTGTGGGTCGACTGTTTGGTGATGGCCCTTGTGAGTGGTGAGAGGATATATCTTGCTGCAGTTTTGATTCCTAGCTCTCTAAAAGGGAGCATGTTTGATTTCTAGCTCTCTTATGGAGCATGTTTAAAATATGTCTTTCTTAAAAAACCAAAGAGAAGAAAAAAGAATAAACCATGTTCATTAAATTTAAAAAGACTGCTGGAAGTTGGGTTCTCCATGATCCACCCATTTTTGAATTCTTTTTCAGTCTGAGGACATTGTTTGCAGGCTGGTGACTTTTATAGGCTTTCCAGGTGGTGCTAGTGGTAAAGAACCCATTTGCCAGTGCAGGAGACATAACAGGCGGGAGTTCAACCCCTGAGTTCACTCCTGAGTTAGGGAGATCCCTTGGAGGAAGACATGGCAACCCACTCCAGTGTTCTTGCCTGAAGAATCCATGGACAGAGAATCCATGGACAGAGGAGCCTGGCTGGCTACGGTCCATGGGGTCGCAAAGAGTGGGACATGACTGAAGCGACTTGGCAAGCGTGTCCTTTATAGCCTCGCAGGCCTGGTGACTCGAGCTCTCGGCAGCACTGCTCTGACACATGTAGTTTTGGGACACGTTGAGGTGGCAGCACTTCTCAGCGCCCTGCAGGTGGCTTGGGCAACCAGAGCGCCAGAGAAAGGCAGCTCCTGGTGGCAGCTTCCAGTGGGATGTGCCTGAAGAAAGAGTCCAGGGTTAGTGTCTCCGTGCTTTTTCCCACATAGCGTGTCCTTTCCCAGAAATCCCAAGCCCCGCCCTACTGCTGTCCTCCATGGGCTGGGTGCCTCCCAAGGAAGAAGGCTGCCTGTGGAACCCCAGCACCAGGAGACCTGGGGAGCGGGTAGGTTTTCGGAACTTTTTCCGCTCAGGGGTCCACCTTTTCCAGGATTTACTCAACTCGTGTGAGGTGTAGGAGGACCCACCTGGATCAGGAGGTTGGGGTCCCATCCCCAGGTCATGGGGCACTTCAGGCGCATGAGGGATTCATTCCCAGGTATCTGGTCCCCAACTGCCTCAACTGCACAACAGTTCAGCCTGGGGACCTGGGTCAGACCTTGCTCCTGGGTGTGACAACAGCCCAGTCCCTGAACCTAAGGGCAGTATTCTTGGCATTTCTCTGTTGCTGTTCATTGTTCAGTCCCTAAGTCGAGCCTGACTGTTTGTGACCACATGGACTGCAGCACGCCAGGCTTCCCTGGAGTCTGCCCAAACTCATGTCCATTAAATCAGTGTTACGATCCAACTGTCTCATCCTATTGCCCCCTTCTCCTCTTGCCCTCAGTCCTTCCCATCATCAGGGTCTTTTCCAATGAGTCAGCTCTTTACATCAGGTGGCCAAAGTATTGGAGCTTCATTTTCAGCACAAAACCTTCCAATGAATATTCAGGGTTGATTTCCTTTAGGATTGACTGGTTTGGTCTCCTTGCTGTCCAAGGGACTCTCATGAGCCTTCTCCAACACCACAGTTAGAAAGAATCAATTCTTGGGTGCTCGGCATTCTTTATGGTCTAGCTCTCCCATCCATACATGACTACTGGAAAAACCATAGTTTTGACTCTGAGGACCTTTGTCAGCAAAGTTATGTCTCTGCACCTTAATTCCTTGTCTAGGTTTGTCATAGTTTTTCTTCCAAGGAGCATGCTCTTAATTTCATGGCAGCAGTCACCACCCACAGTGATTTTGGTGCCCAAGAAAATGAAATCTGATGCTTTTTCCATTTTCTCCCCATCTGTTGCCATGAAGTGATGGGACTGGATGTCATGATCTTCATTTTTTGGATCTTGGAATTTCATGGCAGCTTTTTCACTCTCCTCTTTCACTTTCATCAAGAGGCTTTTTAGTTCCTCTTCACTTTCTCTTCACTTTCTGCCATTAAGGTGGTATCATGGGCATGTCTGTGGCTTTGATATTTCTCCTGACAATCTTGGTTCCAGCTTGTGCTTTTCCAGCCCAGCTTTTTGTATGATGTATTCTGCATATAAGTTAAATAAGCAAGGTGACAATATACATCCTTGATGTACTCCTTTGTCAATTTTGAACCAGTCCAATATTCATGTCCAGTTCTAACTGTTGCTTCTTGACCTGCATACAGGTTTGTCAGGAGGTAGGTAAAGTGATCTGGTATTCCCATCACTTCAAGAATTTTTTAGTTTGTTGTGATCCACACAGTCAAAGGCTTTAGTGTAGTCAATGAAGCAGAAGTGGATGTTCTTCTGGAATTCCCATACTTTTTCTATGATCCAATGGATGTTGGCAGTTCGATCTTTTAAAAATCCAGCTTGTACATCTGGAAGTTCTTGGTTCACATATTGTTGAAGCCTAGCTTGAAGGATTTCGAGTGTTTCCTTGGGCGTCCCTTGTGGCTCAGCTGGTAAAGAATCTGCCTGCAATGCAGGAGACCTGGATTCGGTCCCTGGGTTGGGAACATCCCCTGGAGAAGGGAAAGGCTACCCACTCCAGTATTCTGGCCTGGAGAATTCCATGGACTCTATAGTCCACGGAGTTGCAAAGAGTTGGACACGACTGAGCGATTTTTGCTTTCACTTTTCACTTTTTGCTAGCATGTGAAATGAGTGCAGTCCTCCTAGATCAGGTGATTGGGGTACCATCCACAGAGGACGGGGCACTCCAGGCCCAAGAGAGGTTTACTTGCTGGTACCTCGTCCCCAGCTCCCTCACCTGCAACGGTTTAGCCTGGGTGACCTGGGGCAGCCTGGGTGTTGGGATGTGACAACAGCCCAGTCCCCGAGGCCTAACGGCAATATTTTTGGCTTTGGTTTACTTCTTGTTTTTTAGATTTGATTTTGCTTCTGTGTTGGAATATAGTTCACTTACAGTGCTGTGGTTGTTTCGTTGTATCAAAAAGGGATTCACTTGTACATACATCAGCTCTTACTCACTCTCTTTCTTGTACAGGTTCTGGGGCCTGTGCTTTGCGGTAGGTGGTCCTTGATGATCTAGTTCTTACATAATGATGAGTATGTTTGAATCCCACGTTCTTTAGGAAGTTCTTTAGAGTACGGGTGTCTTTTGAAATTATGGTTTTCCTTGGCATACAGACCCAGGGGTTGTATTACCGGGTCATGTGGCTGTTCAGTAGCTCAGTCATGTCCGACTCTTGAGACCCCATGGACTGCAGCACTCCTGGCTTCCCTGTCCTTCACTATCTCCTGGAGTCTGCCAGACTCATGTCTATTGAGTCGGTAATCCCATCTAACCATCTCATCCTCTGTTGCCACCTTCTCCTCCTGCCCTCAATTTTTCCCTGCCCTTCAAAATGAGTGTTATGGAATATATGTAAAAAATGTGCTTTTTTTTTTCAAGTTTATTTTTCTTTTCTATGACTTTATTGCAGTGTAGTTTACGTGCCACAGAATTTACCCATTCTAAGTGTAGTTTGATGAGTTTTGGTAACTTTATACCACTGTGCAAGCTTCATCCAAATCTAGTTTTAGATTATCCATCATCCTCTAAAACTCCCTTCTTGCCTCCAGCCCCAGGCAGCCATTAATCTAGTTCTGATTTTATAGTTTTATCAGATAAATGAAATCACATATAATCTTTTGCATCTGGTTTCTTTCACTTAGTGTAGTTTTGAGGTTTTGTTGCTCATATCAGTGGCTCATCCTTTGTTATTGCCAGGTAGTTTTCCTTTAATGAATATACCTTATTTTATTTACCTTTCACCAATTGATGGAACATTTGGATTTTTTCCAAGTTTTGATTATTATAAAAAATGCTGGTATGTCCCTTTGCATTCAAGTCTTTTTGTGGAAAAATGTGCTTTTTAAGAAACCTAACAGAAGGAAAAAAAAAACTGTGTGAGTTAAATTTATATTGACCTCTGGAAATTGGTTATCCCGCCATCCGCCCTCTTTTGAATTCTTTGTTGCTGACCTGCACAAGGATATTTCTTTCTGGCTGCGTCCTTACAGCCCCGCAGGCCTTGTGACTCTGAAGCGCGGGAACGCGCGGTTCTAGCACTTGTAGTTCCAGGAAGTGTCCACAAGGCGGCAGCACTTCCCCGCGCCCAGCTAGGTTGGCTTGTGCATACTAAAAGCCCTAGAGGAAGTGGAGTTCCGGGTGGAAGCTTCCAGTGGAGGGTGTCAGAAGAGGGAGGCCAGGGCTCGTGTGTCCGTATTTTTCCCCAAGTAGCGTTCCTCACTTTCCAGAAATCCCAAACTCTGCCCTGCTGGCGATGCCTGGGGGACCCGGGGACACCCCGGCACCTGAGGTGTAACAGTCCAGTTCCTGAGGCCTAAGGACGATATTCTTGGTGGTACTTTCCTTTCCTTTTTTTTTTTTTGTTCTTTTTCGATTTGTTTAGTTTAATGCTGAAATATAGTTGACTTTCAGTGTTTGGGGTTTTTGTTTTTTTTTTTAATGTAGGGCAAACTGATTCCCTTATACATGTACATATATGTCAACTCTTATTCACATTCTTTCCTGTATAGGTTATTAGGGACTGCTTGAGTAGCGTTCCCTGTGCTTTGCAGGAGGTGCTTCTTGATGATCTAGCTCATTATTGTGTTGTGTATGTGTGAATCGCACCTTCCTAAGTTCTCCCTGCTGTTCTCCAACTTTACCCCAGTGATTCCCCTCCTTGGAAAGATAACTTTCTTTCTGAAGTCTTTGAATCCGTTTCATGAATCAGTGCCACATGAATTAATATCACATTTTAGGATTCATCTCTAAAAGATATCACAGTCAATCTGTTGTTCCCTGTCTGACTGCCTTCAGTCAGCATGACCATCTCCAGGTCCATTCATGTGGCTGCAAAGGCAGTAAATCACTTTCATGGCTGAGTGCTATTCCATGGTTCAGACTGACTACATCTTCCCGTCCAGGCATCTGTCCAGGCGCTTTTGGTTGCTTGCTCTAGCCATCAGTGCAGAGTTAATTTTGAGACGCAGCTGTCTTTTCATTATGATTTTTCTTGACATCCAAGCTGAGGATGTTGCCTGGCAGTGTGGTAGCCCTGTTTTTAGTGTTTCAAGAGCCCCCACACTGTTCTCCATTGTGGCTGTTGCCTGCATCCATTCCTCAAAACAAGGTAGGCGGTCCTGTTTCGTGCATGCCCTTGCTTTCCTGCCTTCCTTGTGGGCAGACTGTTTGGTGATGGCCATTGTGACTGATGCGAGGAGATACCTTGCTGCGGTTTTGTTTCCTAGCTCTCTAAAAGGGGCCTTATGGAGCATGTCTAAAGTATGTGCTTCTTTAAAAAAAAATAAGAAAAAAAAAATGTGTGTGTTAAATTAAAATTGACCTCTGGAAGTTGGATTCCCCAAGATCTGCCCTCTTTCGAATTCTTTTTCGATGACCTGCCATTGCTTGCAGGCTGGTGTCCTTTATGGGCTTCCCAGGGGGTGCTAGTGGTAAAGAACCAGCCCGCCAATGCAGGAGACACAAGAGACTTGGATTCAATCTCTGAGTCGAGAAGATCTCCTGGAGGAGGACATGGCAGCCTGCTCCAGTTCTTGCCTGGAGAATCCCATGGACAGAGGAGCTTAGCAGGCTACGGCCCACAGGGTCACAATGGATCTGACACGACTGAAGTGACTCAGTATGCACCAACTCCGGGAGATGGTGAAGGACAGGGAAGCCTGGCGTGCTCCAGTCCTTGGGGTCACAAAGAATCGGACACAACTGAGTGACCGAAGGACAGCAATGTCCTTTACAGCCCTGAAGGCCGGGCGACTCTGAAGCTCTCAGAAACTCCGCCCTGGCGCTCGTGGGAAACGTCCACAAGACCGCAGCACTTCTCTATGCTCTGCTAGGGTGGGCTGGGCAACCAGAGCCCTAGAGAAAGTGGTGTCCTTGGTGGTAGCTTCCAGTGGAATGTGCCAGAAGAAACAGCCCAGGGCTCCCGTCTTGGTGCTTTTTCCCACAGAGTGTACCTTTACCCAGAAATCCCAAGCTGCACCCAAACAACGATACTGACCATGCTTCAGCCATACTGTGGGTGCCTCCCGAGGAGGGAAGCTGCAGGCGGGGACCGCAGCACCAGGAGACCAGGGGAGCAGGTGACTTTTCAAAGCTCTTTTTGGCACAGACGTCCATCGTTTTTTGTTGTTGTTGTTGTCCTCGACTTGTGTGAGGTGTCGGAGGTCCCACCTGGCTAAGGTGATTGGGGTCCCATCCACAGAGGAACAGGAACTCCAGGACCAAGAGAGGTTCGTTCGCTGGCACCTCCTCCCCGATTCACGCAGCTGCACCGCAGTCCATCTGAGGACCCCAGGCGGCCCCGGGTTCCTGCGGTGTGACAACAGCCAAGTCCCCAAGCCCTAGGGGCAATGTTCTTGGCTTTTATTTACTTTCCTTATTTTTTTTTGTGTGTGTTTAGATTTGTTTTTGTTTCAGTGTTGAAATATAGTTGGCTTCTGGCGCTTTGGTTTTTTCAGTATAGCGCAAACAGAGTCACTTACACGTATACCATCTTGTGTTCACATTCTTTGATGTACAGGTTCTTAGAGACTATTTAAGTAGCATTGCCTGTGCCTCACAGTAGGTGCTTCTCGATGATTTAGTTCACATATAGTATTGTGTATGTGTAAATCCCACCCTCCTAAGTTCCTCCTATCCCTGCTCTTTACCCTCATTTCCCCCCTTCTTGGGAACCATAAGTTCTTTTAGAAGTCTCTGTTTCATTCATGCAGGCATTTTTATCCTGTTCTAGATTGCACCTCTAAGAGATGTCAGAGTTGTTCTGTGGTTCTCTGTCTGACTTCCTTCGTTTAGCTTGACCATCTGCAGGCCCATGTTGCTGCAAAGGCAGTGATTCACTTTCCTGGCCGAGTCCTATTTCATGGTAGGGACTGACCATCTGTCCAGGGAACCGTTGTTCACTTGCTGTGGCCCGTGGTGCTGCAGTGAACTTTAGGGTATAGGTGTCTGTTCAAATTTCTATTTTCCTTGGCCTACCATCCAGGGCTGGGATTGCAGGTCATGTAGTAGCTGTGTTCTTACTGTTTACAAGAACATCCACGCTGTTCTCCATCGTGGCTGTTGCTCACTGCCATTTCTCAAAACAAGGTAGAAGACTTCTGTTTCTGGCACGTCCCCCCTTTCCTGCATTCCTTGCGTGCAGACCGTTGGTGATGCCATTGTGAATGGTGCAGAGAGATGCCTTGCTGCAGTTGTGATTGGCAGCTTTCGAAAATGAGCGTTATGGGACATATTTAAAATATATGCTTTTTAAAAGCAGAAGGGGAAAAACAAAAACAAAAACTCGTGTTTGTTAAAGTTAAGTTGAGCTTGGGAGAGTGGCCTCCGAGCGATCCGCCCTCTTTTGAATTTGTTTCGATGACCTGCCATAGGACATTGCTTGCGGGTTGGTGTCGCTTACAACCCTGCAAGCCTTGTGACGGAAGAGCCAGGAGCACCACTTGGGCACTTGCAGTTCCAGCAAAGTTCCACAAGGCGGCAGCACTTCTCCACGCCCGCTAGAGTGGCTTGGGCAGCCAGAGCCCTAGAGAAATTGGGGTCCTGGGTGGTAACTTCTAGTGGATATGTCGGAAAAAAGAGCCCAGGGCTGACATCTTGGTACTTTTCCGGCATCATGTGCCCTTTCCCAGAAATCCCAAGCCCCTCCCTAACTCTCGGCGATGCTGAGTGCTGTCAAACAAAGGGGGTGACTCAGTGACTCTCAAGGAAAGATGCTTCTAGTGGGAACCCCAGCATCAAGAAATCTGGGGAGCAGGTAAGTTTTCAAAGCTGTTTTGGCACAGAGGTCCACCATTTTTTCAGTATATTCAACTTGCTTGAGGTGTGGGAGGGCCCGCCTGGATCAGGAGTCCCGTCCACAGGGGACCCAGCACTGCAGGCCCAAAAGGTGTCATTCGCTGGCACCTCGCTCCCAGCTCCATCAGCTGCACCCCAGTTCAGCCTGGGGGACCTGAGTCAGCCCGTGCTCCTGGAGGTGACAACAGCCCAGGCTGAGACCTACAGGCAGTATTTTTTACTTCTCTTTTTCTTTTTTTTTCTTTTTAGATCTGATTTTTCCTTTATGTTGGAATGTAGTGGACTTACAGTGCTGTGGTTGTTTTCACTGTATCCCAGACAGATTCACTTATTCATATATATATATCTCAACTTTTAGTTACGTTCTTTCCTGTATAGTTTATTGGAGACTGTTTGAGTAGCGTTCTCTGTGATTTGCAGTAAGTGCTTCTTGATGATCTAGTTCATATGTAGTATTGTGTATGTGTAAATCCTACCCTCCTGAGTTCTCCCTCCCCTCCCCACTTTACCTCATTTTTTTACCCCTTGGGAACCATAAGTTTCTTTCCATAATCTTTGAGTCCGTTTCACAAATGAGTGCATTTACATCCTGTTTTAGATTCCACCTCTACTAGATGCCATAGAAGTTCTGTTGTTCCCCGTCTGACTTCCTTCAGTCAGCATGATCCTCTCCAGGTCCATTAGTGTGGCTGCCAAGGCAATAATTCACTTTGCTGGCTGAGTCCTATCCCATGGTACAGACTGACCACATCATCTTCTCCAGGCATCTGTCCAGGGAGCTTTTGTTTGCCTGCTACTGCCTGTGGTGCTAAAGTGACCTATAGGCTACCGGTGTCTTTTCAAATTATGATTTTCCTTGGCCTGCAGGTCCAGGGGTGGGGTTGGCAGGTCATATGATAGCTCTGTTTTTGCTTTTTCAAGACTGACCTCCCTGTCCTCCATGGTGGCTGTTGCCCACTTCCATTTCTCAAAACGAGGTAGGAGGGTCCTGATTCATGCATGCCCTCCCTTTCCCGCATTCCTTGTGTGTAGACTGATTGGTGATGGCCATTGTGACTGCTACAAGGAGTTACCTTGCTGCAGTGATTTGCAGCTCTGAATAATGAAAATTATGGAGCATATTTAAAATATGTGCTTTAAAAAAAAAAAACAAATAGAAGAGGGGGAAAAAATGTGCGTCGAATTTAAATTGACCACTGGAAATTGGCTTCCGCATCATCTGCCCTCTTTTGAATTCTTTTTTGATGACCTGCCAGTGGTCATTACTTACAGGCTGGTGTCCCTTACAGGCCTTGTGACTGAGGCGCCCAGCACAGCTCTGGCACCTGTAGTTCCCAAAGATGTCCACAAGGCGGCAGCACTCCCCTGGGCCCCGCTAGGGTTGCTTGAGCAACCAGCACCCTAGAGAAAGTGGTGCTCCTGGGTAGCGGCTTCAGTGGAGTGTGCCAGAAGAAAGATCCCAGAGATCCTGTTCTGGTACTTTTTCCACGTAGCCTGGCTCTTTCTCAGAAATCCCAAGCCCCGCCATAATGGCGATGCTGAGAGTGCCTTCGTCCATAGGCAGGATGACTCCCCAGGAAGGAGGCTGCCGGTGGGAACCCCAGCACCAGGAGACCTGGGGAGCAGGTGACTTCTCAAAGCTCTTTTGGCCCAGAGGTCCACCGCCGTTTGGGTTACTCGACTTGTTTGAGGTGTAGGAGGATGCACCTGGATCAGGAGAGTGGGGTCCCATCCACAGGAGACTCGGCACTCCAGCCCCAAGAGGGGTTCATTCTCGGGCACCTCGTCCCCAGCTCCCTCAGCTGCACCACAGTCAGCCTGGGGGACCCTGGGCAGCCTGGGTCCTGGCATGTGACATCGGCTCATTCCCTGAAGCCTAAGGGCAGTACTCCTGGCTTTGGTTTAGTTTTCTTTTTCCCTTTTTAGATTTGATTTTGATTCTGTATTGGATTATAGTTGACTTACAGTGTTGTGGTTTTTGGTGTCGCTCAAAGGGATTAATTATACATATACATACATCAGCTCTTCCTCACGTTCTTTCTTGCACAGGTTCTGAGACTGAGTAGCGTTCCCTGTGCTTTGAAGTAGGTGCTTCTTGATGATCTGTTTCATACATGATACTGTGTGTGTTTGAATCCCACCTTCCTAACTCCTTTAGAATACAGGTGTCTTTTCAAATTATGGTTTTCCGTGGCATACAGGCCCGGGGTGGGATTGCCAGGTCACGTGGTTGTTCAGTTGCTCAGTCATGTCCAACTCTTTGCAGCTCCACGCACTGCAGCATGCCAGGCTTCCCTGTCCTTCACCTTCTCCTGAAGTTTGCCAGACTCGTGTCCACTGAGTCGGTTATTCCATCCAACTGTCTCATCCTCTGCCTCCCTGCATCCTCTGCATCCTTCTCCTCCTGTCTTCAGTCTTTCCCAGCATCAGGGTCTTTTTCAATAAGTCAGCTCGTCCCATCAGGTGGCCACAGTATTGGAGCTTCAGCTTCAGCATTGGTCCTCCGATGAATATTTAGAGTTGATTTCCTTTAGGATTGACTAGTTTGATCTCCTTGCTGTCCAAGGGACTCTAAAGAGTCTTTTTCAGCACTATAGTTCGAAAGCATCAATTCTTGGGCGCTCAGCCTTCTTTATGGTCCAACTCTCACATCCATACATGACTACTGGAAAAACCATAGCTTTGACTACAACTTTGGCTGTTGGCAAAGTTATATCTCTGCTTTTTAATACACTATCTAGGTTTGTCATAGCTTTTCTTCCAAGAAGCAAGTATCTTTTAATTTCATGGCTGCAGTTGTTACCATTGGAGGTGATTTTGGAGCCCAAGAACATGAAATCTGTTAGTATTTCCTTCTTTTCCCATTTTTTGCCTTGAAGTGATGGGACCAGATGCCATAATGTGAAGGGACCCGATGTCATTATGTTAGTTTTTTGAATGTTGAGTTTTAAGCCAGCTTTTTCACTCTCCTCTTTAACCTTCATCAAGAGGCTCTTCAGTTCCTCTTCCATTTCTGCCATTAGGATGGTTTCATCTACATGTCAAGATTACTGATATTTCTCCTGGCAATCCTGGTTCCATCTTAAGCTTCATCCAGCCTAGCATTCCAGATTATGTCCTCTGCATATAAGTTAAATAAGCAGGGTGACAATATACAGCCTTTGCATACTCCTTTCCTGATTTGGAACCAGTCTGTTGTTCCATGTCCAGTTCTAGCTGTTGCTTCTTGACCTGCATACAGGTTTCTCAGAAGGCAGCTAAGGTGTGTGGTATTCTCATTTCTTTAAGAATTTTCACAGTTTGTTGTGATCCATAAAGTCAAAGTCTTTAGCCTGGTCAATGAAGCAAAAGTAGATGTTTTTCTGGATTCCCCTGCTTTTTCTATGGTCCAGTGGATGTTGGCTATTTGATCTCTGGTTCTTCTGCCTTTTCTAAATCCAGGTTTTATGTACACCTGGATGTTCTCAGTTCAAGTACTGTTGAACCTAACTTGATGGATTTTGAGCATAATCTTGTTAGCAGGAGTGCAACTGTGGGTAGTTTGAACATTCTTTGGCATTGCCCTTTAGGATTAAAGTGAAAACTGACCTTTTCCAGTCCTGTAGCCACTGCTGAGTTTTCCAAATTTGCTGGCATATTGAGTGCAGCACTTCAATAGCATCATCTTTCAGGATTTGAAATAACTTAACTGGAATTCCATCACCTCCACTAGCTTTGTTTGTAGTAATGCCTACTAAGGCCCACTTGACTTCACACTTCAGGATGTCTGGCTCTAGGTGGATGCTCACACCATCATGGTTATCCGGGTCATTAAGACCTTTTGGCATAGAGGCCCAGGGGTGGAATTGCCAGGTCATGTGGTACCTCTGTTTTTAGTGGTTTCAAGAACCTGGAAAAACTATTTTCCATCATAGCTGTTGCCAATTTCATTCCCCAGAAAAGGCAGGAGGGTTCTATTTCATGCATGCCCTGCCTTTCCCCCATTCCTTATATGTAGACAGTGTGGTGATGCACGTTGTGACTGTTTCAGAGAGATCTTGCTGCAGTTTTGATTTACAGCTCTCGAAAATGAGCCTTATGGAGAATATTGAAAATACGTGCTTTTTAAAAAAACCAAACAAGAAAAAAAACAGTATGCTTTGAATTTAAATTGACTTCTGGAAATAGGCTTCCCCCACTTCCGTCCTCTTTTCAATTCTTTTCATTGACCTGCGGGAGACAATTCTTTTCTGGCTGATGTCCTTGACAGCCCCTCAGGCCTTGTGAGTATGAAGCGCCCAGAAGCGCCACTCTGGCACTTGTAGTTCCTGAAAACGTCCACAAGACGGCAGCACTTCGCCGCCGCCCGTAAGCCTGTCTTGGGCAACCGGAGCTACAGAGAAAGTGGTGTCCTGGGTGGTGTCTTCCAGGGGAATGTGCTGGAAGAAGGCTCGTGTCTTCGTGCTTTTTCACGAGTAGGGATCCCGCATCCCAGGAATCCCAGGCCCCACGCTAACGGCGATGCTGAGGGTACTGTGTACAAAGCAGGGTGACTCCCGAGGAAGGAGGTGGGAACTGCAGCACCAGGAGACCTGGGGAACACGTGACTTTTCAAAGCTCTTTCGGCACAGCGGTCCACCGTTTCGGGGAGTTGTCAACTTGTGTAAGGTGTAGGAGGGCCTGCCTAGATCAGGAGATTGGAGTCCCATCCACAGGGGCCCGGCCCTCCAGGCCCAAGAGGGATTCATTCCCTGGCACCTCCTCTGCAGCGCCGTCAGCAGTACCACAGTCCAACCTGGGGGACCCGGCTCGACTGGGGCTCCTGGGGTGTGACAACATCCCAACCCCAAGGCCTGAGGGCAATATTCTTGGCATTTCTTTATTTTCCTTTGTTTTTCTTTTTACATTTGATTTGTTAATGTTGGAATATAGTTGACTTGCAGTGTTGTTGGGTTGTTGTTTTTTTTTCCGTGTAGAGCAGAGAGATCCACTTATTCATATATCTGTATCAACTGGTAGTCACGTTCTTTTGCTATAGGGGTTCTTAGAGACTGTTTGAGTAGAGTTTCCTTTGCTTTGCCATAGGTGTTTCTTGATGATCTGTTTCATATATAATATTGAGTATGTGTGAATCCCACCCTCCTAAATTCTCTCTACACCATCCCCCAACTTTGTCACAGTTTATTCCCTCTTGGGAACCATAAGTTTCTTTCTGTACTCTTTGAGTCGGTTTCATAAATGAGTGCATTTGTATCGCGGTTTAGATTCCACCCCTAGGAAATACCAGTCGTTCTGCTGTTCCCTGTCTTTCAGCAGTCAGCATGATCATCTCCAGGACCATTATGTGGCTGCAAAGCCAGTAAGTCATTTTCCTGAGGCCTATTCCCTGGAACAGATTAACCACATCATGTCCAAGCATCTATCCAGGGAGCTGTTGGTTGCTTGCTATTCTGTGATGCTGCAGTGAAATTTAGATGACAGGTGTCTTTTCAAATTTTGGGCTTCCTTGGCCTACAGACCCAGGGATGGGAGTTCTGGGTCACGATGTAGCTCTGTTTTTAGTGTTTTCAAGAACATCCAGAGTCTTCTCGAGTGTTCTGTTCAATGCATGCCCTCATTTCCTACATTTCTTGTATGCAGACCGTTTGGTGATGGCTGTTGTCACTGGTGCAAGAAGATACCTTGCTGCAGTTTTGATTCACAGTTATGCAAAATGAGGCTTATGGAGCATATTTAAAATATGTGCTTTAAAAAAAAACAGAATAAAGAAGAAAAATCCATGTGCGTTAAATTTAAATTGACCTCTCGAAATTGGGTTCCCCACGATACGCTTTCTGTTGAATTCTTTTTCGATGACCTGCTCCAGGACAGGCTCGTGCGCTGGTGTCTTTTCCAGCCCCGCAGACCTAGTGACCGAAGCGCCCTGAAACACTGCTCTGGCACTTGTAGTTCCAGAAAATGTCCACGAGGCGGCAGCACTTTCCCACGCCCCGCTAGCTTGGCTTGGGCAAGCAGAGACCTTATCCGGGATGGTAGCTTCCGGTGGGAACGTGCGGAAGAAAGAGCCCAGGGCTCGTGTCTCCTTACTTTTTCTGGCGTAGTGTGCCCTTTGCCAGAAATCCCAAGCCGCGCCCTAACGGAAATGCTGGCGGGGCTGTCGGCCATAGAAGAGGTAACTCCCGAGGATGGAAGGTGCCGGTGGGATCCCCAGCACCGGGAGACCAGGGGAGCAAGTGACTTTTGAAAGTTTTTTCGGCGCAGAGGTCCACCGTCTTTTGGGTGTACTCGGCTTGATTGAGGTGTAGGAGGGCCCACCTGGATCAGGATATCCAGGCCCAAGAGGGGTTCATTCGCTGGCACCTCTTCCTTCCCCAGCTCCCTCAGCTGCACCGCAGTTCGGCCTGGGGGACCCCGAGTGGCCCGGGCTCCTGGGATGTGACAGCAGCCCAGACCCTGAGGCTGAAGGGCGATATCTTGGCTTTTATTTACTCCCCCCCCCCCCACCTTTTTAAATAGATTTGATTTTGCTCTTATATTGAAATGTAGTTGGCCTAACAGTTCTGTGTGTGTGTGTTTCGATGTAGCTCAAAGGGATTTGCTTAGGCCTTCGCATGTATCAGCTCTTATTCACCTTCTTTCCCATCCAGGTTCTTAGAGGCTGAGTAGAATTCCCCGTGCTTTGCAGTAGGTGCTCCTTGATGACCTGTATCATATATAATATTGGGTACATGTGAATCCCTTCCTAAGATCTCCCTAACCGCCCCGTTTTACCCCAGTTCTTCCCCCGTGGGAACCACAGTTTCTTTTTGAAGCCTTTGAGTAAGTTTTCTTAATGAGTTCATTTCTGTCAAACTTAGATTCCAGTCCTAAGAGATGTCATAGTCGTTCTGTTGTTTTCTCTCCGACGTCCTTCAGTTGGCACGGTCATCTCCAGGCCCATCCGTGTGGCTGCAAAGGCAGTAATTCATTTTCCTGGCTGAGTCCTATCCCGTGGTACCACGTGACCACATCATCTTCCTCCGGCGTCTGTCCAGGGAGCTTTCGGTCGCTCCCTTTGCCCAGGGTGCTGCAGTGAACTTTGGGGTACAGGTGACTCTTCTAAGTGTGGTTTTCCTTGGCCTCCAGGCCCAGAGGTGGGATTGCCAGGTCACTTGGTAGCGGTTTTTTGTCTTTTCAAGAACCTGCACACTCTTTTTTATCTTGGCAGTTGCTCACTTTCATTCCTCAAAAAGAGGGAGGAGGGCTCTGTTTCCTGCATGCCCTCCGTTTCCCACGTTAGTTGTGTGTAGACTGTTTGGTGATGGCCATTGTGAGTGGTGATTTGCGATGTCCTGCTTCATTTTTGATTCACAGCCTAAAAAATGGAGCATGTTTAAAATATGTGCTTTTGAGAAACCAAACAGAAGCAAAAAAGAAAAAAAAAAAAAGTGAGTTAAATCTAAATTGACCCCTGGAAATTGGCTTCCACGATCAGCTCTCTCTTGAATTCTTCTTCGCTGACCTGCCCCAGGACGTGGCTTGAGGGCTCGTGTCCTTTGGAGCCCGTAAGCTTGGAGACTCGGGCCACCAGAGGCTCCGCTCTGGCACTTGTAGTTCGCGAAAACGTCCAGAAGGCGGCAGCACTTCTCCGCGCCCAGCTAGGGTGCGTTGGGCAACCAGAGCCCTAGAGAAAGTGGTGTCCTGGGTGGTAGCTTCCGGTAGAATGTGCTGGAAGAAAGAGCCCAGGGTTCGTGTCTGGATACTCTTTCCTCCATAGCGTCCCCTTCCCCAGAAATCCCAAGCCCCGCCCGAAGGGCGATGCTGATGGCGCTGTCATCCACAGGCGGTGTGACTCCCGAGGACGGAAGCTGCAGGGGGGACCCCAGCCCCAGGAAGCCTGGGGGACCGGTGATGAGTTTTCGAAGCTCTTCCGGCGCAGAGGTCCACCGTTTTGTGGGTGTACTCAACTTGCTTGAGATGTAGGAGAGCCCGCCCGGATCAGGGATTGGGTTCCCATCCACAGGGGACCAGGCACTCCAGGGCCAAGGGGGGCTTATTCGCTGGCGTCTCGTTCCCAGCTCCCAGCTGCCCCACACTTCAGCCTGGGGGATTCGGGGTGCGGGGGGAGCGGGGTCGGGGCTCGGTCCCCAGGAATACCGGTCCCTGAGGCATGCGGCGCCTGGCGTTTGTCTTTTTTTTTTTTTTATTTAAACGTTTATTTTATTTTTTTTTTAGTTGCAGTATCGTTCCTTTTGTTTCCCTCCTGGCTCAGTGGTAAAGAAGCCACCTGCTCATGGAAGAGAGGTAGGTTTGATCCCTGGGTCAGGAGGATCTCCTGGAGGTGGAAATGGCAACCCCTTCCAGTATTCTTTGGAGAAGGAAATGGTAACCTACTCCAGTACTCTTGCCTGCAAAATTCCATGGACGGAGGAGCCTGGTGGGCTACAGTCCACGGGGTCGCAAAGAGTCGGACACGACTGAGCGACTTCACTTCCAGTATTCTTGCCTGGGAAACTCGGTGGCCAGAGGAGCCTGGTGGGCTACAGTCTGTGGCTTCACAAAAGATTTGGACACCACTTTGCGATAAAGAACAATAACAGCATTTTAAAGTAAATAGAAAGCTTCAGGAAATATTAGGAGCCAGCGTTAAATCTTTGGGGAAAAGAAAAAGTGGCGGGCCCTAGGTGTCCACATTTTTGCATTCGCCATGTTATTATTTTTCTGTTGTCCATTACTAAACACTGTGCAGTGGAGGGTGAAACGCCCCCAGCACCCTCCCTGAGGTTGTTTCTCACCTTGTGTGTGTGTGAAAGCACTCCTAAAAATCTTTTAAGACCTGGAGCTGCAGTCAGCCAACTTATCTGAAGGACCAGATAGGCTGTGTTGCAAGTACTCAGGTCTGCATTATCCTGCAAAAGCAGCCCTAGAGGGTGTGTAAAAGAATGAGCATGACTCTGTTCCAGTAAAAGTTTACTTACAATAAATAATTTAAAAAAAAGTTTACTTACAAAAACCAGCAGAAGCTCCTGAGAGTGTAGTCTGCTGAGTCCCTATTTAGAGAAAAGTGCAAATAATAGAAATTCCAGAAATACATGCCTTTTTTTTTTTTAGAAAAGTAGACTCACGCTACATATGATTGGATGTATTTAGATATTTGTTGGTGACCATCGTGTGCTAGCTCGTGTATAGTGGTGCACTCAGACAAGACTGACAGGCCCTCGGCTCCACGGGTGTACTGCGGGAGACATACAGTGAACGTCGTAAGTTCTCTAAGAGTCACGGGGGCTTGGGATAGACAGAAACCAGCATTCTAGTGTAACTCTTGCAACCAACGCCCTATTTGTGGGCATTTAATTTCCTTAATTCTTTTCATTGTAGTCTTCCCTGTCCTAAAGATTCTTAGGATTAAGTCTTTATGAAAAACCATCAGTTTTTACTTAGGCTAAAAATTTCTTAGAGTGAAATGCCTGAGTCAAAAGGCATACAATTTTTTTTTTTTTTAATCTTTTGCTAAGCATTATGTGTGTTTGCTCAGTCATGTCCGACTCTTTGTAACTGCCAGGCTCCTCTGTCCATAGGTTTTTCCAGGCAAGAATACTGGAGTGACTTGTCATTTCCTCCTCCAGGGGATCTTCCTAACCCAGGGATCGAACTCTCGACTCCTGCGAGATGACTCCTGCTCTGACCGGCGAATTCTTTATCACTGAGCCACCTGGGAAGCATTTCCTTTTAGAAAACTTATACCAGCTTCCACTTTCAATTTACCTTCCCCCACTTACTTGCTGCCTTTATGCAGCCAGATCGAGTTTCATAAATTCTGACAGTAAAATGAAAACACATAAATCTAACCCTTGAAACAGAATTAAAGAGACAGGGAATCATTCGTGGGAGAGGAGCCCTGTTTCAGATGTTTTGTCTCTAGGGTTTCCTGTGATCTGCTCCGTATATCACAGTTAGAAGTAAATCTCAGAAGTTCTGTAGCGCTAGCCGACACCAGCTATTAACCGCCTTCACCGTGTGCCAGAAACCCTGGTAAGCCCTTCATGTCCCTCATCCGAATTAAGCCTCAGAACAAAATGGAACGAAGAAGCTTCAGACGGCCCGATGGTGGTGGAGCTGGACCTCAACTGGGTCTCTTTGAACTTGAGTAGGAATCTCAAGCTGGCAGCCCCACCGATTGCTTTCTTTGGCATGCACAGTGTGGGCCAGCCCAGTGTTTAAAAATTTGTTGACGTCGTTCCAAACATTTTAAAACTGGAAAATGTCCCACAAAATCTATATTTAAAACTTGAGAAAAATCGCAAGACTCGGGCACAGTGAGGTCACCCTCCCACGTGCTCACAATGGATGGGTCCTGGGTGACTTCCACACAAGGAACGTGCCTTCTGATCATGATATTACTGAGCTGAGATTAGCGACCACTCAGAAATCCTGATAGGAAGTCTGTGATTGGGCCTCAACAGGGAGCTGTGGGGAGAATGCTTGCCTGTCTTCTCACGCAGGCCACTTCTTTTGTTTGCTTGCCCATGATCGTTGACCAGATGTTAGCAATGGGAGGAGACAGGATGGGGGAGGGGGGAGGAGGCCAGTGCGGGTCCAGCCCCCCCATGTGATCCGGCGTGGCCTCCAGAGAAGGGGCCGCTTTAAACACTTGCTTAGGGGAGGGTGTCTTCAGCTGCTGGGGGGACAGCCTGTAAAATGACTCTTGGTTTCTGGGTGTCTGCCTTCCTCTTCTAACCTCCATCTTTCTCAGTCCTGTTTTATTCATCGCCTGAATTCCTTTTTAGTACGCGTCGCCACACACTTCCCGGCCACGTGGGTCTCCCTCATCCATCTTACCTTAGGCAATGAACTTGGGGGCTTCCTTGGCGGTCTGTGGGTATGAGTCTGAGCTTCCATTGCAGGGGGCGCAGATTCCATCCCTGGCTGGGGAACTAAGATTCCCCCCCATGCCATGCGGTGCGGCCAAAAGAAGGTGGACTTGACCAGGACGTGCACGTGGCGGGTCGGATGTCTCTTGCAAGGGCCGTGCTCACGGCCTGGCTGTGTGCCCACCCTCCCCTCCTGAGCGCGGGCGCCCGTCGGCTTCTGCTGGGAATGGCTCCGGCGCTTGTTTAGCTCCTGACTCTGTGGCTGGAGGGCGAACTGGGGCTCCGCCAGACCTTGTGGCTCTGGGAGTCAGAGCTTGGCTCTCTAAGTATTCACTTTGTGTTTGATTTAGTTAGAGCCATACAGTGCCACGAAGAAATCGCTTTTTTAAAGCACGGATCTGTGCTTTCTAAAGATTCAGAAACTCTTTGAGGCAGAACAAGCAAGGTCAAGGAAACTTCTAGAAGGTGCTCCCACCAGAGCCTTCATGCCAGCAGAGAGCTCTGAAAAGCACCCAGTCACATCTTTTCATGTCCATCCATTCGAACCCCCCTTGCTCCGCAAACCCACCTGCATGCGTCTGTCTTCAGCAGACACCCCCGTCTCCACGCATCTGGAACCACGCTGTCCAGTGCAGAAGCCAGGAGCCACGCATGGCTGCTGATAATCTGCAGTGTGGCCCGGCCCAGCTGACATGCCGTCTAAACACAAAATACACACAGGCTTCTAAGGCTTAGAAGACAAAAAGATAGAATGGAAAGTGCCGCATTAGTAAACTCGTATTGCTTTCAGGTCAAAATGACAGTATTTGGCTATACTGGATTAAATATATGGTTCTGTGTTTTATTTGGCTCTTTTGACTTTGCATATGGACCGCTCATTGGTGGCTCACTGGACTGTTGTAGCTGAGCTGGCTACATCTCCCCGACCCGGCTACATCAAGCATGCTTCTTTATGACTTTGCTGTATATCTGTTACTGATTGGCTGTAGGTTACAGCCTGTGTGTGTGTTCGCTCAGCTGTGTCCAACTCTTTGCGACTCCATGGACTGTAACCCACTAAGCTCCTCTGTCTATAGGATTTTCCAGGCAAGAATACTAGAGTAAGTAGCCATTCCCTTCTCCAGGGGTCTTCCCAACCCAGGGATTGAGTCTTTTGCGTCTCCTGCATTGGCAGATGGGCTGTTTACCACTGGTGCCATCTGGGAATACATATATGCCATCTGCCATATATGTATTTGTGTGTGCATGGGTGTAAGAATAATATATATTCTCTGTCCCTCTAACTAGGTGGAAGACAGGACTAATGTCTCATTCCTCTGTCTCCTCACTGTCTGTTCTGCTCAGGTGCCACTTTTGCTATTAAAGATCCAGTGTGTGTGTGGTCACGATTCTTTCATTCACTGGACAAATATTTGTCGAATTCAGACTCTGTGCCAGGTTCCCCTGGGAACTTAATGAAGCTTAACTCAATACCTGGCATAGGTAAAAGAAGGTAGAAATTATTAGCTTTGTTTTGCAAGATAAGGGGATGGGGGTAAAAAGTTTAAGTGACTTGCTCAAGGTTACCTACTAGGCAAATGGCAGGAAACAGGAGTCCAGCAGTCTTTTTTGTCTGGTTCCAAATGGTGTTCAGCGTGACTCCTTCACCCCATTCCGGCTGCACCCTAAATCCTGTCTTCTTGTTTGTATGTACAGTCTTATTACACTGCTTCTTTTTTAGGATAATTTTCTGTGTATATTTACTTTATTCTTGGCTGTGCTGAGTCTTCATTTCTGCTCGGGCTTTTCTCTAGTGGTGGCAAGTAGGGGCTGCTCTCTAGTTGCAGAGCACGGGCTGTAGATCACGGGGCATCAGTAGCTGTGGGGCAAGGGCTTGGAGCAACTAGGCTCTGTGGCACGTGGAATCTCCCTGAACCGGAGGTCAAACCCACGTCCCCTGCGTTGGCAAGTGGATTCTTTACCCCTGAGCCACCGGGGAAGCCGTACTGTGCTTCTTAAGTAGGGTGACAGTATACACCCTTATTGTACTCCTTCCCCAATTTTGATCCAGTCAGTTGTTCCATGCCCGGTTCTAACTATCGCTTCTTGACCTGCATACAGGTTTCTCAGGAGACAGGTAAGGTCATGTGGTATTCCCATCTTCTTAAGAGTTTTCCACAGTTTGTTATGATCCACATAGTCAAAGGCTTTAGTATGTCAATGACACAGAAGTTAGATGTTTTTGTGGAATTCCTTTGCTTTCTCTATGATCCAATGAATGCAGGCAATTTGATCTCTGGTTCCTCTGCCTTTTCTAAATCCAGCTTGTACATCTGGAAGTTCTCAGTTGATGTACCGCTAAAGCCTAGCTTGAAGGATTTTGAACATAAACACTGCTACATGTGAAATGAGTGCAATTGTGCAGTAGTTAGAACATTCTTTGCCATTGCCCTTCTTTGAGATTGGAATGAAAACTGGCCTTTTCCAGTACTGTGGCTGCTGCTGAGTTTTCCAAATTTGCTGACATATTGAGTGCAACACTTTAAGTGCATCATCGTTTAGGACTTGAAATAGCTTAGTTGGAATTTCATCACCTCCGCTAGCTTTGTTCATAGTGATGCTTTCTAAGGCCCACCTGACTTCACACTCCAGGATGTCTGGCTCTAGGTGAGTGATCACACCATCTTGGTTATCTGGGTCACAAAGACCTTTCTTGTATAGTTCTTATGCGGATTCTTGCCACCTCTTCTCAATCTGTTCTGCTTCTGTTGGATGGGGGTTATGAGGTGGTATCTAGTAGATGCATTCATCAGCTTTTTTATTTTTTATTTTTTTTACTGCCTGAAAGGTGATGATTATTTAAGAGTGAGAAGCTCTTTGGGACTATGTGGTATAAAAAAATCATAATGGTTCCTGTGTGAGTGCCCCTAGAAGCACAATAAGCTCATTTTTATTAGAACTATTGAGCTTCTCAAAACAAATGGGTTAGAACATGACCTTGGTTGTCATCATGGGACTTCTCATACAGAGCTTGGCCTTTTCTATATAGTCAATGTCTATCATCAGTGTCTGTCTGGTTGTCTAGTTTAAATTGAGTGGTTTTGTGGTGTTGAGTTGTGATGGGAATGTTAGAGTTAAATACATGGTATTTTATTAATGTAGTGGCATTTATAGATCTTGAGAGGCCTTGGGGTGATAAAAATCTGAGTTATACATGGCATTAAGCAGAGTTATATAAAGCCTGTTGAATATTAATTTTGTAATGATTCATCTTACAGTTTTATGAGACTAGATATAAAAAGATACAGTGAATAATTGAGCCCATGATCTATAAAATGAAGTCTAGGGAAGAAAGAATAATTGGAAGGGAAAAGAGCAAAGCTTTTCCCTTCATTACTGAGATCAAGTTAATTCGGTCTGAGCCCCTTTCTTCAAATTCCAGTCCCCTAGTTTCTTAGAGCATTAGATGAGTGTACAGTGCAAAATACAAAGCAAATAAAATGTGATATTTTCTACCGTATTACTGCCTTCATTATTTTTAGTTTAGCCTCTAATATTTGATCTTCATGATCTGAATGTTTCACGACTCTTAGTAAATGTTTTTCCAAGTTCTATTTTTCAAAAATTGTTTCTAAAATAAAGCAAGTTTTTACACATGAGAAATTTATATCTCTTACCTCGCAAATTGCCCTTTACAGAAGTCGTATAGCTGGGCAATAAGCATGTTAAGAAATGTTCAACATTATTAGCCCCAAGGAAACCCATTTTCAAAGCGTAATGAAATACCACCTCATACCTATTAAAATGGACAAAATTGAAAGACTGACAATACCAAGTGTTGGTGAGGACATGGAGCAACTGGAACTCTCATATCCTGCTGGGAGGAATGTAAAACGGTAAAGCTGCATTGGAGCATGGTTTTCATTTTGTGTAAAATTAATATACCCTATCATAGGATCTAGCCATTCTACGCCAAAGTATTTACAGAAAAAAAGCATATGGCGTCTGTGTGTGTGAGTGTGTGTGCGCGCACATACGCACTTTCAGTCCCTCAGTCGTATCTGACTCTTTGCAACCCCATGGACTATAACCTTCCAGGCTCTTCTGTCCTTGGAATTTTCCAGGCAAGACCACTGGTTCGGGTTGCCATTTCCTGCTACAGGGGATCTTCCTGATCCAGGGATCAAACTTGAGCCTCTTGCGGTGCCTGCATTGGCAGGTGGATTCTTCACCACTGTGCCACCTGGGAAACGTGGGTGTGTGGGTGTGTGGGTGTGTGGGTGTGTGTATTTGTATACATACTAACATGTGTAATAATATGGATGTGCCTCAGAAATATGCTGAGTATAAGGAGCCACATGCAAAAAAAAAATTTCAGACTGTCTGATTTAATTTGTATGAAATTGTAGAAAAATGTGCATCACTATATTGTGACAAGGAAGGACATCAGTGGCTTCCTGGAGCAGAGACGGGAGATAAAGGGGAGAAAGGAGGGTGGAAGGACGTGGTGGAACTTTTCAGGGGATGCTGCTGCTGCTAAGTCGCTTCAGTCGTGTCCGACTCTGTGCGACCCCATAGACGGCAGCCCACCAGGCTCCCCCGTCCCTGGGATTCTCCAGGCAAGAGCACTGGAGTGGGCTGCCATTTCCTTCTCCAATGCATGAAAGTGAAAATTGAAAGTGAAGTCGCTCAGTCGTGTCCGACTCTTCGTGACCCCATGGACTTCAGCCTACGAGGCTCCTCCGTCCATGGGATTTGCCAGGCAAGAGTACTGGAGTGGGGTGCCTTTGCCTTCTCCGTTTCAGGGGATAAGACATGCTATATCTTGATTGAGGTAGTAGGTACAGGAATGTGTTTATATGTCAAAAATCAACTGACTGAACCCTTAAAATAGGAGTGTATTTTATTGTATATAAATTGTACCTCAAAAAGGTTGGTTTTGAAAATGCCTTTTGCATTTTCTCTCTTGTTGTTTCATTAGCATCTCTAGATGATCTAAGATCTTGATTCTAAATCAAGTTTCCACATTTACTCATGGTGGGATCGCAAATCTCATACTCACATATATAAAACAGGTGTAATTAGTACATCAGGCCAAGCTTTTGGAACTGCCCTGAGAAACAAAAGAGATGATGAATGTGTAAAACTGATTTCTGAATCATGATGCTATGCAGAAAATCGGCCATCATTCTCACTCTGTAGTTCACTCTGCAAATTAAAGTGAAATTACCTCGAGAGGAGGCCCATCTAAAGTTTCAGATAGTTGATCCTCTTATCTGGGCCCCAGATGAGCCCTCCTCATACTGAACGCCTGGCTAGAGCACAGAGAACCTCCTAGCAAACTTCATTAGCACTTGAAAACGATCCGTCTGCCTCAGCCCATGTGACATACCCCTCAACCCACTCAGACTCTGAGCCCTTCACTTCCAACAGTGACAACCTACACAATTGTTCCCCTAAGTCAAGACACACTGTACAAGTCATCTTCGCTTGTCGGCAAGGTCTTCAGTTTAATTTGACATCTTTGAAGAATCTTCTGTTTCCAGAGCAATGAACTCTATCTTGGAGGCTGACCTGGTTGTGAGGTGACAGTGAAGATACTCACAGAGAGAGGTGTCTCTTCTGAAAATTAACAACTTGTCTTCTAAGCAAGGGATTGACTTTGAAGGGACAGACAGGATTGAAAAGTTGGGTCCTGATTTAATCTGAGGCATTCATTTGATTAAAAGTCATTGGTGTCTACTATGAGCTTTGTTCTAGGCTCTGGGCCTTTAGCATTGAATAAGACAAGCAAGCTCTTCCTTCTGCATTCTCACTGGGGAAGGAAACCAGTAGTCAAACAGTGTGTCTTTAGGATCCTATGGGACATTATCAGGGGGAAAGAATCACACAAATGCAGATTGATAGTACTTAGGATACAGTGGTCAGGGAAGGCCATTGTGTTGCGTTGGAACGATGAGATGTAGCCAGCTATGGGACAACCTGGAGAAACAGAAATCTAAGTAAGCGGTGGGGACAGCAGATGAGAATGGCTTGGCAAAGGCGAGAAGGAAAAGGAGGCCAGTGTGAGAAATACTGACGGTGAGAGGGGATTGTCAGGACATTGACGTTTGAGAGATAAAGATGCGGTGGAGTTTATGTTTTATTCTGTGAAAATCAGAAGACACTGATCAGAAGACACTGAAGAGTTTTCAGCGAGGGAGGAAAACGATCTCATATATAAATATGGCCACTGTGAGAAGAAGGGAGTGACCCGGGGCCAGGGGTGCAGTTAGAAGCATGGCTGTGGACGTAGTCTAAGGGAGAGATGCTGGGGGCTTGGATGAGGAATGGCATTGGGGAAAAGGAGAGAAGACAGATAGACGGGATGTGTTTTAGAGGTAGTGCTGCAAGGATTTGATGAATGGGAAGTGGGGTGATGAAGAGAAAGGATGAATAGCTTTATGGTCGGAGCAACCAGGAGGTGATGGGGGCCTTACTTGGGAGACCACCTGGAGTGATTGGTTAGGGTGTCTGCATCCTTTGTCTGCCACCAGAGCAGTGACTGAATTGCTCTGAAGGCTGAAACAGCAAAAGTATTTGTAAATATTCTGGAATGGGGACTCTGTTTATAAAGACTGTATAATCTCCTTTTTGTGATTCTCCAGACGTGCTAATAAGTGGGTGCTGGAAATGTCATGATCTTCTAATCACAGCCTTCTTTTTCTAAAGCCATTTTCAGCAGACGCCAGTTCGGAGCAAGATCCAAACCCTCTCTGGCTTCTGTTGTTTACTGCTGGCTTTGCTGTTGGCAGGCCACTGTTCACGGGTGCTGACTGGGAGTGGGAGGGGGGCTCTGAGGAATTTACTTTTGCTCTGGGAGACTTTGGGGGAGGTTGCCTGTTTTTGCTAATTATGGCTTGTGAATTACTTTGTCAGAAACTTTGAAACACAGAAGCCTAAAAGATTACAAGGTATTGTTAAATGTTTAAGTCCTGCTAATTTCTCTGTGTGGTAGGAGATTTTGGCTGTTCAGTTTCATGTTTATCATCTTGTATAGAGTCACCGGAGCTTCCTTGGTGGCTCAGTGGTGAAGAATCCGCCTGCAATGCAGGAGATATGGGTTCCATCCCTGGGTCGGGAAGATCTTCTGGAGGAGGAAATGGCAACCCACTCCAGGATTCTTGCCTGGGAAATCCCATGGACAGAGCAGCCTGCCAGGCTACAGTCCATGGGGTCGTAAAAGAGGCAAGCGTGACTTAGTCACTAAACAGCATAGAGTCACAGATCCAACTTTGCCTGTTAAAGCAAATTTTACATTTGTTTCATACAGTCTGTTGGATAAGCATGTGTTGAGATGTAGTTTTATATTTGTGGAGAGTCACATAGTAAGTTTAGTACTGGAATACAAGCATCTTAGCTTGTGAAAATGTCTGAGTAACAGAAATTTTATCTTTTAAAATAAATTATTCTTTTCTGTTATGAAAATAGTATAAGCTCATCCTAAAAAAAAAAAAAAAAAACTTGGAAGGTGTACAATAAAACTTGGCCATAGCCCAATCACAAAGAACTCCATGCGAAGTTGAAGCTTCTCATGAACTGGAAGGGCTGGAAGGGGCTTGTTCTTTGATTCGCACCGACGTCTCACTTTGCATGTGAAGAAACCATCTGAACGGAAAGGTCAGAGCCTTGAGAATGGGCTGTCCTGTATATTTCAAGCTCTCGGCAACATTCTTTTACAGAAGGTGCAAGCCAGCATTGGTAAGCACAAACCACAGAGCACCGGGTTAGAATTAAAGAAACAGATCGTATATGGAGTCAGGTTTGTTCTCTGCTTCTGTTAGAAAATTCATCCCAGGGCAGTGATTAGGGGAAAGGGGGCAAAGATGCTTGTGATGGAATTAGACCAACTTCCTATTGTCGCCTTCTACCTCACACCTGCTTCCAAATCTAAAAAGAATTGAGGGTCGTACAGGCCAGGCTCGGGGGTGCATTGGGGTTCATTTACTGAACCAGGTGGCAGAGTGATGAATGAATACCACGTCCACTTTCTCTACCCGCCTTGTCCGATCTTCACTCCCTGCTCCATGTGAAAGAGTTGAAGCCCACAGTTGACGAGAGAGAACTGTGCTTCCTGACTCAGGGAGAGCTTCTGGGGAAAAGCTGTTTTCGTTATAGGGAGAATGACAAATCCATATAAATGAGTGTATTTTATGGTGCAGTACACACACACACACACCACACACACACACGACATTTCATCAGTATTCATGACACGCACTTCATTCCCTCCACAACTGACATCTGTTAAAAACGAGATTCGGGAGTGCCATCCTGGTTTCAGCATTTCTGAGACACACATTGCGAGGTGATATTTTATTGAGTTCCCCCCCACTCTGACAGCCCTGATTTTACAACTGACTGTAGGTAACTTTTAGTGCTTCAGCATCTCCTACAAAGACAGAAGCCTAACACTCTGTATTCAGTGGAAGGCAGGACATGAGAAGCCACATCCGTTTCAAATCTTTAGTTGTTTAAAGAGGGTGGCCTCTTTTCCTCTGTATTTTGAGATAGCTCTATTCTAAATCTCCTAATTAAGTGAATTTCTAAAACTGTGATTCAACTGTAGCCAACCAAAGGAAAATTGGAAATACATTAGAAGTGTCCCTGGTGTGAGATTTCTGGTTCTTTCCTCTGTGCTTACAGACATCAAGGAGCTGCTCTGTTCTGTGTTCCAGGTTTTGATGAGAAATCCAGAAGAAAGAATGTGTAAAGGAAGAAGATGACATCTGTGCCTGGCCAACAAAATCCAAAGATTATTCCAGTGAAAACAAAAGGAAGGCAAGACCCAACTTTCTAGTTCAAGGTAAGTGGACATCTCGGTAAATGCTGAACTCAGATATGTTTTACAGGAGAGTGGGTTTATGAATATTTGTGAGTGTATGTTCACTTGTCAAGTGGGGATAGGATATGATATATGGTATGATCTACTGTCAAAACCTCTGAGTTACGAACAATGAGGAAGAAAATCAGTAAATGCAGTTAGTCCTCTCCTCTCACATAAAAGCTAAGTTCCCAAAAGTTAAATAATAGATTGCATTTTATAAAGGGATTCTCTCCTCAGAAAGAAAAGCAAGCCAAAAGTAACAATGTTCTAACTCTACTGTGCCGTAGATACATTTCCTACAACATATTTCTAATATTTCATTTGCACGCTTGAAAAATTTTCATTTTATTTACAGTTGAATATTTGACCAATTTAAGTCCAGTGTACAATTGAACAGCACTAATGATTGTTTTATGCATGCAATGATTTTCTTCCTTAGCTTACTGGTAGTGAAGATGTGCTTTATATCTTTTATGTCAATACTTCGGTTTATTTTTTTTCTATTTTTCACTGCTTTTTTGGAATACAATGAGGAGGAAAATGAAATATTTCAATGGTTGCCCCAGCCTTGCCGTAGTGATGACAGTGTGATAGAGATCAAATGTGGGTGTATAAGTAGCATTTCTGTGTGATTTCTCAGGATTTTTCTTCGTTAGCCAATCTCAGTAATTCATATTTGATAGGCATATTTGAAGGGTAATTCATATTTGAAGGGCATTGATGTATAACGTGCAAAAAGTGTGAATTGTGCACAAGTAGATTGTGCAACAGTTAAAGACAGCTTTCTCCCGATCTTCTCAAAATGCTGCCTCTAGTGAAATGAACAAGAGGATTGCAATTTCTGCGTGCAGGCCCCTGGCAGCAAGGACTGCCCTGCAACCAGACTCCACTTCTCACCACCTGTGTGACCGCGGTGAAAATGATGTGTCTTCCTTTGCCTCCGTTTCCTCAACTAGAAGAGGATGGGCGGGTGAAATGGGTTGAAAGAACCGAGACACTTGGACAAAGGCCGAGCGTATAAAGAGTGCTCAGTAATTATTAGCTGGCTTATTTTCATCGAATGAAGTATACTTTGAAAATAGACATTTTAAGTTTGTTTTTTTGGAAGGTAGAGATGTGGGAAAGCCCAGAAGACATCAGGGGAGTGGAGGGTGACATGTCTAACCCTGGGCTTACCTGCAGTGTCCGAGAGGCTGTCACAGGGACTGCCGGGCGCCAGGCTGAGATGCAGGAAAGTTACAGGGATGCTCAGTGCGTTTCTCAGAGTCTTACTGATTTCAGTGCCTTGGGAAGTGTTGGAGAATATAGACTTATGATGTCGGAGCTTCTGGAATCACAGACCGGATCAGCTCCACCCTTGGCTGTAATCTGTAAAACTTGGTGTGGCTTGACCACCCTGACCGTCCTCCCAGCCTTACCCAGGTAGTGCCTGGTGCTCAGTCCTGCCTCCTTCCCGACCCTCTCATCACACCAGCTCTTTGCACTTGGAGCCTCTGCCCACACTTCCTACTGCAGCCTGGGTCCTCTCTCCTGGCACCCAATTCCCGGACTTTTCCTTCAATCTCAAACTGGAGTTTCTCTGGCTTCTCTACTCAACAGGGCCTCTTTGTGAGTTTATTTCCAAAAACATTATCCTCACTGACAGTCTCATCAACACTGAATGTAGGAGCTTTTCTGTCCACATCCTTGCAACAAGGTGTGTTCAAGTATGTCTTCATCCTTGCTGGTCTGACAGGTGATGAGCTTGTTTATTTAAAGTTGGTATGAGGGAGGATGTGAAGGTGTTCAGTGAGGACTGAGGTTAATCACTCATTTACTCATCTTCAGAGCCTCTTTCCTTTTCTTTTTTTTTTTAACTCATCATTGTATATAAACTATTTTTCAATTAAAAAAAAAAAAAAACCTGTTTCCACTCATGATTATTGGGAGTTCTTTTCTTTATTTGGCTCTTCAGGTATTTTTCACCTGCCTTTTCTTACTGGAAAGTAAAAAAGCACATAAGTTCTGTGAAGCCCAAGATGGCATTTGCCTTTTCACAGTGGTATTCTGAGATTCTGATCCAGCAACTGCAGTATATGAAGTGTTCAATAAAACATTTTGGGAGTGAAAGAATGAATGAGCTAGACAGCCCCCCTGCCCTCAGGAGCACAGGTCTCGTAAATGAAACAGACTATTGCTCTATAGTGTTAGAGGTTCAGAAATAGCATGAGGGAAAAAATCAATGGGTCTCACAAAAAATTAGACTCATGTAGGCAGGACTGATATTCTAAGTATTAACAAGCAGTCAGCACAAATAAGGATCAGGTTGAACAGGCATGGGCCATGGTGTTGACTTTTCAGTTGCTGGATTGTGGGGAGATGGAGAGGAATTCAGAGGTGATGCTCAGGACAGTGATCTGTTGTCAGCCACTGTGGAAGAAATCTCAGTATATTAATGTCAAGCACAGCTGCATGCGTATATCTCTACTAAATTTCAGCACCCCTGATTATAGACATTTGATTCCTCTTATATGAAACATCAAGAACAGGGAAATTTGTAGAGACAAAAAGTAGTTTAGTCATTACCTGGAGCTGGGATGGCTTCCCAGGTGGCTTTGAGATAAAGAATTCACCTGCCAATTCAGGATCGATCCCTGGGCTGGGGAGATCCCCTGGAGAGGGAACGGGCTCCTCTCTCCAGTTTTCTTGCCTGAAGAATCCCATGGACAGAGGAGCCTGGTGGGCTGCAGGGATTGCAGAGAGTCAGCCATGACTGGGCAACTGAGCACACACTCATGAAGCTGGGATAAGGGAAGATGAGAGTTGATGATTAGTGGATACTATTTGGAGTGATGAGAAAGCATCTCGTTTGTTGTACAACAGTGTAAATGCAATTAATACCGCTGAAACAGTTAAAAATGACAGCGGGAATTCCCTGGTGGTCCGGTGGTTAGGCCTCCATGCTTCCACTGCAGGTAGCGTGGGTTCAATCCCTGGTCAGGGAATTAAAATCCCACATGCCATGCAGCGTGACCAAAAAAATTAAAAAGAAAAATAATCTGCATGTTCTGATGATTCTAAAACAATGCTATTAAAAAATGATTGAAGTGTCAGTTTTATGTCATATATATTTTACCACAGTTTTTAAAAGCTTTGAAAAAAAAAAGCTAATGAATAGTCAAAATAAAAGCAGGAAATACATGCATGCATGCCCACACATACCGTATAGTCTGGAAAGATGAGTTTAGATTGTTGAAGGTGGTTGTGTCTAACAGATGGAATTAGAGGAAGAGCATAAGAAAGTTTCGTCACATATACTTGGTTATTTTTGGCATTTTTCACAGTGAGCGTATATTTAATCATTTTTTTAATTGAAGATTTTTTTAACAAGTCGGCCTGTGGTAAAATCTTGAAGTTGGTATGATATTCTAGCTCATACAACCAAGATAATCCCAAAGGTATGTTTGCAGTCGAACTTGGCGGCATCTAACATCCGTGCTGCAATGTTTAACCTAGAGTGAGAATCTAATTATAGTTTAAAACAAAAAATGGTTTTCCTTTTCTAGATTAAATTACATCTTGCAGAAAAACAGCCTCTCGCTATATATAAAATTTGGTTTTCTGACTCCCTCAGTAAGGACTGAGTCTTCTATCTAGTAATTTACTGTAAAGAAGATGCTTCTGTGTGTAGTTTTACATCCCTTCTTTTGGTATTTAAGGCACTTTGGCTATAAAAAAAATGAGCCTCAATCTCAGAACTAAAAATTATTATGCATAATAAGAGATTTTTAAAAACCCTAATAGATTGTTGCAGAAAATACCACTTTAATGGGTCACCCATTACATAAACAGCTTAAAACCTATAATGAGATCATACATTTATGTAAGAAAAGAGAAAACATGAAAGAATGCACTCACCGGAGTACTCAAACTGAGTAAACCTCAAGGAGATTGTCTGATGGATGGAATCAGATGAAAGATTATTTACTTTTCTTTGTATCCCTTCCCTGTGTATTATTGAATTATTGTAATTAGGCCTTTTCTTAATTGCTTTATTAAGGTATAGCTGACCTAAAAGAAACTGCACATATTTAAAGTGTAAATTTTGAGAAAAAAACTTTTTGTAAATATATGAGGAGATGGTTGTTAACTAAGCTTATTTGGTAATTATTTTCCAATATATGTTTGTCAGGTCATCAGGCAGCACACCTTAAATTTATTCAGAGCTGGATTTCAGTTATATCTCAATAAAACCAAAGAGAGAGAGAGAGGTGGTAGAATTATTAAATGGACAAATTATTTTCAAATATAGTTAAGACAGAGGATCCTCAGAGAACTATAAATATCTTGCTTTCTATTGGATGTCCAGCCCCACTTAGGCAGTAAAAGAAAGCAGCAGCAGCTCAGAGCCCCACAAAGTAAAAAGATTAAGTGTACAATTTGGTGTTTTGACCTACACATATACCCACAAAACCATCACCATAATCAAGATGGTGAAAACTTGAAAAAGTGAAAGTGTTAGTTACTCAGTCATGTCCGACTGTGTGACCCCATGGACTGCAGCCCACCAGGCTCCTCTGTCTGTGGAATTCTCCAGGCAAAAATACTGGAGTGGGTTGCCATTTTCTTCTCCAAGGAATCTTCCTCACCCAGGAATCAAACCTGGGTCTCCCACATTGCAGCCAGAATCTTTGCCAACTGAGCCATAGGGAAGCCTAGTGAGAACTTACTTCATTCCAAAACGTTTCTCCTGTCCTTTGGTAATCCCAGCCCCAGTCTTGCCCCGGGCAACTGCTGATCTTGTTTCTATCTCTCCAGTAGTTGGTTTTTCATAGAAATGAGATCATACAGTACATAATCTTTTTCTTTGGCATTTTTCACTCAGCATAATTATTTTAAGATTCATCCATGCTATAATATGTATGGATATTTCATTCCTTTTTATCGTTGAGTTGTATTCCGTTGTATGTATAAAGTCCCTTTTGTTTGTTTATTCACCATTAGTAAACATTTGAATTGTTTCCGGATTTTCACTACTAAGAATAACGCTATCATGAACATTCATGTACAAGTCTCCGTATGGACGTATACTTTCATTTCTCTTGGGTAAATAGCTAAGGGTGGAATGCCTGGATCATAAAATAAATGTGTGTTTAACTTGTTAACAAATTTTCCAAAGTGGCTGTACCATTTTACATCCCTACTTGCACTGAATAAGAGGCCCAGTTCCTCCACATCTTGTCAGTATTTGGTGTGGTCAATCTCTTTCCATTTTATCCATTCTAATATTAAATTGTGTAGTAGTAACTCATTGTGGTTTCAACTTGCATTTCCTTAACGACAAATGATGTTGAATATCTTTTCATGCTCTTACTTGTCAGCTGTGTATCTTCTCCGTGATTGCCTTGTTCAGTATTTTGTGCATTTTTTTTCTTGGGTCATTTGTTTTCCTAATGAGTTTTCAAAGTTCTTTTTGTATATTCTGGATACAAATCCTTTATCAGATATATGCTTTGCAAAGATTTACTCTCAGTCTTGAGCTTGTTTTTTCTTTTTCTCAACAGTATGTTTTGAAGAGAAGAAGCTTTCATTGTGTTTTTTTTTAATTGTAATTTGAATTATTACAGTAAGGGACACTTAAAGATATTTGTCAGTCCTAAGACTTTTTTTCTAATAGATACCCCCACATTATATCAAGCATATTAAAATGCATATGTATTATCAAGTGTGAAACAGATCGCCAGTCCAGGTTGGATGCATGAGACAAATGCTCGGGGCTGGTGCACTGGGAAGACCCAGAGGGATGGGATGGGGAGGGAGGCGGGAGGGGGGATCGGGATGGGGAACACATGTAAATCCATGGCTGATTCATGTCAATGTATGGCAAAAACCACTACAATATTGTAAAGTAATTAGCCTCCAACTAATAAAAATAAATGGAAAAAATAAATAAATTTTTAAAAAAGCTACTGTTTGCTATAAAAAAATAAAATAAAATAAAATGCATAGGTATCCCACATTAAAAAGAATTTCTTACTCTATACATGTTTAACGATTCTAGAATTTTGCTTTTGAAATTATTTTTTTCAAAAACCTCATTTGTTATTTATTACTTTTCAGGACTTATCACTCAGTCTTGATGATTCATGCCTTGTAAAATATCAAACCTAAAACTTATTTTTAAAAATAATGTAATTTATGAGTACTACAGTTTATCAACTTATGAAGTGAACATATTAACTTTTACATATATCAAGTTAAATATTTATTACCTTAGATTGGGTAGTTTCTTTTCATATTTAAATGCCAGTAGGTTTGTTTGCTTGCTTTTTAGCTCTTTAGTATAATTTTTCTTAGTTTCTGGAAAATGTGTCATTTCCAGACTTTGAATAAAACAGTCTGGTTAAAATACATTTGCAAAAAATAGAATAATAATTTTAAAGTAACACTAAAAATTTTTTAAACATAAAAAAGAAACAGATAGTTTAAACATTTTCTGAAACGTTAAATAAACAGTTATTAATTGTGAGTAATAGGATTTGAAATAGATTACTTCGAGTCTGACTGGCACTTAGAACACTAAACCCTGAGGAATTTTATGTGTTTCTGCTATTATTTGAATTTCCTACTGAAGTTTGGTTAAAACAAACAAAGAGACTCTTCTTAGTCTCTGAAGTCTCACAAAATGATGGCTCTTATTTTTTTCTTAATTTTCTTCTTTTTCAGAATTCACTATTTGTTTTAAAATGTATGCCTGATTTTTGTAAATGTATGCAGAGTTAGAAGTATTTTGTGATGTTGACAATTAAGAGCTCTCACCATCCATACCTCAAAGTTAACTATTAAACGTTTTTAATTAAAACAGACACCAGATATGTGTCCTTTCTTCCCCTTCCAAGCAAGGAATAACTTTAAAATTATCAAAGATGCATATGTATATAGGAAAATCTAAATGTCAGATGATGGAAGCTAGTGACTGAAGTCTGTGTTCTTCTCATGAAACTCTGCTTGAAGATCATTTAAAAATGTTAAGAGCTTGACATTACTAGTCATTCTGTGCATGTGTGTCAGTCGCTCAGTCATGCCAACTCTTTGCAACCCCGTGAACTATATAGCCTGCCAGGCTCCTCTGTCCATGGGATTCTTCAGGCAAGAATACTGGAGTGGGTTGCAGGAAATGGAAATCAAAACCAAAGTGAGGTACCTCTTCACATGGATTAGAATGGCTATAATATATATAAAAAAGTGTTGATGAGGCTGTGGTGAAATCAGAACCTTTTGCACTATTGGTTGGGATGTAAAATGATGTAGTCATTGTGGAAAACAGTATGCAGTTTCTTCAAATGGAATATTTTTCATTTTTCTTCCTTTAAAAGGAAGGAAATTCTGACACATGGCAGATATGGACAAACCTTAAAGACAGTATACCAAAGGAAGTAAATAAGCTAGATGCAACAGGAGAGATATCATAAGATTCCATTTATATGAAGTATCTAGAGCAGTCACATTCTTAGAGACAGGAAGTGGAATGGTGGTTGTTGGAGGCTGGGGGAGCAGGAAGCAGGGAGTTACTGTTGAGTGGGTACAGTGTCATCTGCGATGATGAAAACCTTCTGGAGATGGATTGTGATGATAATTGCAATCTTGTGTGTGTGTGTGTGTTAGTCACTCAGTCGTGTCCAACTCCTTGTGACCCCATGAACTGTGGCCCGCCAGGCTCTTCCGTCCATGGAATTCTCCAGGCAAGAATACTGGAGTGGGTTGCCATTTCCTTCTCCAAATTGCAATCTTAAAAATGATGAAAATGGTAAGTTTATATATGTGCATGTGTGGTTCACACATGCTTCAAATCGCTTCAGTCATGTCTGACTCTTTGCTACCCTATGGACTGGGTGACCCTATGGGAAGCCCCCAGGCTTCTCTGTCCACGGGATTCTCCAGGCAAGATTACTAGAGTGGATTGCCATGCCCTCCTTCAGGGGATCTTCCCAACCCAGGGATCTTTCCGTCTCCTACATTGGCAGGCAGGTTCTTTACCACTAGCGCCACCTGGACAGTTTTATATATATTTTCCCACAATTTTTTTAAATGTTAAGAGGAAAATTCCCAAGTGTTTCCAAATTTTAAAAGTTAATAGTTTAACATGTTAAACTATTTAACTAATACATGTTAGTGATAGTTGGCCAACATTTCTAAGTGATCTCAGCCTGAACAAAAGGTATTTTTAAAGGGAAAAAATACTGTTTTCCATTTTAAATGATACTTTGTACTCCGGATTTTAGTGGATGCAAATACAGAAATAATAAATTACTAGCCAACTGCCAGGCACTCTTTTAAGACTTTACATGTCTTAATTCATTTAATCGTCAGCAAAGTAGGAAATGCTGTTATTTTCATTCCATAGATGCGGAACTCTAAGAACAGAGAAGTTATGCAACATGCCCAAAGTTGCACAGCTAATAAGAGGTAGAGCTGTCGTCAGAACTGTGAATATGGCTACAGAGCCTGCAGGACTCCGAGCCACTGTGTTTTCCCACCTCTCAACTATGAAGAGCTTAAGAATCCAGAGAGTTGTCTGTAACATTATGTGATCATTTCTAGGATTTCTATTGGGTAGTTATACCTGAAAAACTTGAGTGTACTGATATGCTGTCAGTTTTTCTTTGATAGAAGGCTGTGACCTGATGTATGTAAATTATTTGTCTCCAGCTGGGAATTTTTCTTTAACATAAGCCAGCTTTTTACTAATGCAATCGTGAAGGAGAATGCTATAAAAATGCAAGTTTTCTAGGTTTTGTCAGGGAAAAGCTCTGGAAAGGAAGTCTCCATATTGAAAGAGGAAAACAACCTCATAATCTCTCCTTGTCTCCCAAAATGCTGGGTTAAATAAAAATTTTTTTAAAAAAGTCTTTCTGTCTATGTTCAAATAATGGTGAATTAAAAGAAGTTAGTTTCTTGATTGCTGAACTTCTTGGACTCAACATGGTAATAAATACAGTGAATGTCATAAAGATATATAATATATTAACTAATGGATGAGTATATATTGTATAATTTAATATTGTTTCCCAGAGTAATTTTACCGCAGAGTACTCCCTTGCGGAATTCCCTTATAGTCGGTAAAGAATCTGCCTGCAATGCAGGAGACCCAGGTTCGATTCCTGGATTGGAAAGATCCCCTGGAGAAGGAAATGGCAATCCACTCCAGTACTCTTGCCTGGAAAATCCCACGGACAGAGGAGCCTGGCAGGCTACAGTCCATGGGGTCGCAAGAGTTGGACACGACTGAGCGACTAAACCACCACCACCACTCCCTTTTGGAAAGTCATGGGTCCAGGAACACTTTTGGGAATAATGTTCTAGAGATTTTCCTAACCGACCACCAGGGGGCAGTTCTCCCCCCTTTTATATGCTATGATTTAAATAAATCAAACTTTATTTTCCCTCAGCACACCTGAGACAGGCTAACAAGGGATGATGGGAAAAAAATAAGAAAAGTAGGAAGCCCAATAAATAGTCATATTTCCCAAATCCATGAGGTGGAGCCAAAGAAATAGCAAATGTGCCAGGCTCTCCTAGGCCAGTGTGGAATACAAGTTCTCAGCCACATTGCCTGCCATTTTCCCTCCCGTTTCTCAGCCAAGTGGGCTTTCTGTCGTCTTGACTCGCAAGAGTGTCTGTGGCCTTATGTTATCACGACTGAGGATAGATTCCACAGACCTTTGTGTCTTCACGCCCAGATTCTTTTCTGGTTTAAATTTCCAGGCTGCCCTCTGGTCTTTCGTCTGAGTCCTGGTTGGCAGCTCCGAGGCACCTCCATGGTGATGAGCAGATATGGCAGCCCCGTGAATGTTCTAATCCTGATTAAATTTGCAGTAAATGTGCCTCTCAGGTCCCATGCCAGGGCAGACGTTGTTAATCGTCACAGCTTGCTTTCTCTGTAGAACTCGGTCAAGTCTCACAACCCTTCCTGATCCTGAACCCCAGGCAGGTATTACCCATAGAGTGCTGTTAATATAAATGGGGAAATTCTCTCATCTAAACCTCGGATATAAAATCCACCCACTTCTGGAACCTTCTGACTCCCTCAGGTGAATGTAAATCTCCCTAATCCTCTACCCACTCCAGTATTCTGGCCTAGAGAATTACATGGAATTGGAATTCATGGGGTTGCAAAGGGTCAGACATGACTGAGTGACTGTAAAGAAAAGAAAAATCCTCTACCCAAACACGTGCATACACAGTTTAAAAAGTCTACTTTAGATCCCCCCAAATCATAGTCTCCACTCCAGCCCCATCACATCCTTGTCCACACCTTACCTGTAGCTCACCGTCCAGGTGCTGTGCCTAATTGGGAGAGGGGGTTGTTATATCCAGCATGTCCCAGAGGCTCCAAACTGGGCCTAGTTCTGATTGTAATTGAAACCACGTGGTCTGTGCCCCATTTATATTCGCTTGTCCTTGAAGTTGCCTTTGTACCCCAGCTGCTCAGGAAACCTCTTGTGCTCAAACTTTAGCATAAGCTGTATCAGGTATTAAAAAGCCTAACATATTATGGTAGACTTGGAAACTATCTTTGCACAGGTGGATTTTTTAATGCTGAAAATTTATTTGAACAAACCTAATTAATATTTCATATTGTTCATGGGATTCTCAAGGCAAGAATACTGAAGTGGTCTGCCATTCCCTCCTCTAGTGGACCACGTTTTGTCAGAACTCTCCACTATGACCCGTCCGTCTTGGGTGGTCCTACACAGGATGGCTCATAGTTTCATTTGAGTTAGACAAGACTGTGGTCCCTGTGATCAGTTTAGTTAGTTTTCTGTGGTTGTGGTTTTCATTCTGTCTGCCCTCTGATGGATGAGGATGAGAGGCTTATGGAAGCTCTCTGATGGGAGAAATTGACTTTGGGAGAAGCAGGGTCTTGTTCATCAGGCCAGAATACTGGAGTGGGTAGCTGTTCCCTTCTCCAGGAGATCTTCCCAACCCAGGAATCGAACCCAGGACTACCAAACTGCAGGCGGATTCTTTACCAACGAGCCATCAGGGAAGCCCCAAAATACTGGAATGGGTAGCCTATCCCTTCTCCAGTGGATCTTCGCAACCTAGGAATCGAACCAGGGTCTCCTGCGTTGCAGCAGACTCTTTACTAGCTGAGCTACCAGGGAAGCCTAAAAGGTGGCTGAAAATATTGACCAGCAAGTTCAACTTTGCTGTTCTCTGATTTGTGTTTCCTGCTAAATTTAACTCCATCCACATTCTTATGGCAGCAGAATTGATGAACATTTATGAAACACTCTCTCTGACCAATACACTCTGAAACGAAAAAGATGTGCTTGCGCTTACAAGGCAAGGAGGAAGTGACACTGATATATTGGGTGGTTATTAAGGAAACGTTTGGAAATACTATAAATGAGAAGTGAAGAACTGAAGAGAGAGAAAAATACTGGGAAAAACTGAAAGACGAGAAAGCCTTTCAAAGCTCTGGCACATCTCATATCTTCCTATTGATTAAGACACGGTCCAGTCATAGAGGTGGGGAGAGGACTGGGGCTGAAAGATGGGTGACCATGAGCACTAGAGGTGGGTAGAAATAAAGCCCCTTATATCCCAAGTTCTGATTGTCAGAGGGTAAAGCTAATATCAACAGCACTTATCATTTTTTACATCGTTTCTCTCTAATTTGTGATTTACGATCTTGCATTCATTCTTTGAGCCTTGCCTCTTCAAACAAGCTTCAGAAATTAACCCAGTCCCCCTAAGCAAATTTCAGATTCATCTTTTTATTTTCAAAAAAGTTGCTTTTATTTCAACTACAGGTTTCCATATTAGGATTTGAGTTCGTCAGCTTATATGTTACATCAATTCATGTGTTGTATACCAATAATTTGGGCTCCTGACAACTGAAGAGATATTCTGTATCTCATTCGTTTGATATTTGTTTTTGATTGTCAGCGAGGTCAATGATTTTTTCATATACTTATTGGTCATTTGTATTTCTTATGAAAATTGCCTACTCCTGACCTTCTTTTTGTATTGATTTGTTGATTGCATTAATAAATTAAGAGATAATTTATTTGAAGGTGACACACCAAGGTATGAGCAATGTGTCCTAATCGCACAGTTCCAGTCCCAGAGCAGTTCCAAATAATTGGAGAATGTGAACTTTCATCTTCTGCCTAACATTTGGAGTTGACCTCTCAATGTCTCCCTCCCGCTCGGATTCAGTCTTGAGCTCCCGGATGTCTGGTTCCCCTCTCTGAGGTGTGTGTGGTCTTGGTCAGCTGTTGGCAGGTTGCATGGGGCTGGAATTGCGGCTTCTCTGTAGTCCCTGCAGGGTCACAAAGGGGAGGCAGGTGGGCTGTGACCATCCTCTTCAGGAGAAGGCAGCAGCAATATTTGACTGTGAAGGCGCATAGCTCCACGTTCATCATTGGTTTTTTCTTTTGTTTGTTTGTTTTGTTTTCCACCATCAATTTTAAGGAAAGGAGATGCATGATTCCTCCACCAGTCTGGGCTGTGACTGGATCTTATTCATTTCTATACCCATCCTCTCTGGGCCAGTGTTGATTGGAATGATGGTGGAATAAATGATGAGTGACTCCGTCTGCCCCAAATGTGATTTCTGTTAGCACCACGCTCTAGAATGGGGGACCCCCTTCCACAAGTTGAATTCCTTCTCAGAGAAAAAATAATAATTGAAAATGAAAATTTGACTTAGTTTATATTTAGATATACTTATTAAAATATCTGTGATATAATAGATGCTCATTTATGAATGTAGTAAATAACAAGCTCTAGTATACCAAAATTTCAAAGTAATCAGAAGTGTAAACACTATTTTGTGTTACAGACAGTGACTAATATAATAGGCTATCTGTGATTTCTCTTGGCTACCAAGTGATGTTTCTGCTAATAGTTCTGTAGTTTATTTATATTCACAACTGATGGAATGCTAAATTTCACTTAGAAGTTTGTGGTAATTTTGAAATATGTAATTTTTATGTGAATTCAAGTTCTGTTCTTAAATTCCTTTTTCTCTAATATACATACCATAAAATTCCCCATTTTTGACAAATATCCAGTCATTTAACCACCATCAATATCAAGATTGAGCAGTTCTACCTCAAAAAAGTTCCCCCATGCCCCTTCACAGTCACCTGTCCTTACCACTCAACATCCTCTTCAGATCTCAAATAACTTTCCCTGCTGGACCACCTCGCATGACGTATTTCCAAAGGGCAAAGCCAGTGCATTTTATTCAGTGTTTACAAATGAAAATCATACTCAAGGACCTATAATAAAGGTGCCAGGTCTCCTATAAAACCCTGGTTGACTTACACAACGAATGCTTAGATTTGGGTTATTAACTGTGATATTTAGTACCATATGTAGAGAGTCTACAAAACTGTGTTGAATATTTACAACGTGGCACCACTTTCACCAGCCAAGTTTCCAACAGAGTGCTGCTGGGATTTTAGGCCTGAGGTGTTTCAGTACTTGGAGCACAGTTTGTGAGCTTGCAAATTACCTACAAGTGAAGAATTTATGGAGAATAACTTTATATGCCATTTACCAGGCCAGAGTCCATTTATCCGGAGAATGAGAAAACAGGGAATCATGGAAACCTAAAGTCATGAAATAACCCCAAAACTTTATTTAAAATGATTTCAACCTTCCTCAGTGAACCGTAAATCCAATTTACAAGGTAGAGGAGAGGCAACATACAGGCTATCACAGAAATTCCTTTCTAAGGTCGGTAAAATATATACACCATCATTTCTGTTATTTGCAGTAGTTACGTCCAATAAAGTGGCCACAGACACTGAATAAGTGAATTCTGCATCATCAGTTCCAGGAGAAATACAGGGTTCCTTTGACTCTCTACTCATGATATTCTCATCAGCCAGTCAATACGTAACCTTGTTTTATGTGTGTTTCTGTTTCAAGACTTTTTACTATACGATGTGGATCCATTAACACTGAACTCACAGCCAACAGCACTATAAGTTCTGTAACTCATGCCAGAACAGAATTTTCTAACACACAGGTTTTCTCCATAAGGTGCATCACAACCTTCTTATGTTTAGGGACACTAGCCAGCATTTCAGCACTGTGCTGGGAGCAGGGGTGGTGGTGGGCATTTTAAACAGCAAAGTTTAAAGACCTACAAAGACCTCTGTGAAGCCCATGAAATAAGAAAGCAGACTCTAGCCTTATTTGATCTTAGCTAGAGTCTTCCTCAAGGCGGTGACTCAAATTTGTCACATCTTTGCCCACATCTGAGAATGATTGCAACTGCACCACTAGTACTAACTTGGGGGTCCACAGTAAACCTAAACAAGTAGATGAATTTGCAATTACGAGATCTGTGAATAATGAGGATCGACTTTATAAATTGGGTGGTCTCACAAAAAAAGGGACCTGTGTGTTCCAGCCTTCCCTTCCTGAACAACACTAACTAGGCACAGAACTTTCATTGGATAAAAGCCTAGTGAATCATATGCATATGCCAGAGCTCGACTCTCTCTGACTTTCAGGTTACCAGTCTCTTGATCACAGAGTTTGCAGGCTTTAGGGGCCAGCAACCCCCAGCCTGTGGGCCAAATCCCACACACTGCCAGTTCTGCTATGGTCTCAAGCTAAGAAAGGATTTTTTTCACTTTCAAATGGATCAGGGGAGAGAAATGGAATGAAGACTGTTTCATAACAATTGAAAATTATATGGCATTTAAATGTTGGTGTCCACCAGAAAAGTATTATTGGAACACAGCCATGACTGTTTGTTTACATCATGTCTATCACTGCTTTCATGTAATGAGGCAGAGATGAGTAGTTGCCATGGAAACCATATAGCCCACAAAGCTGAAAATGTTTACTACCTGGTTCTTTATAGGAAAGTTAGATGATCCGTGATCTAAAACGTTGATTTGTCACCCTGGAGAGTCATGCTCAGGCAATGACAAGCAGTATATGACAGTGAAAACTTTTCTAGCAGGAAGAGTAAGTATTAGGCAACATGAAATAGAGCTTTTCTTTTCCCCACTCCTATCTCCCTTTTTAAAATACAAATTGAGATTTCAAATCCCTATAAATAACTCAAGAATTTACTCTGCATGTTGAAGCAGATAAGTTATCAGGCTGTTTCCATGAACACATCTATTGAACCCAATTTAAATGCAACTGAAAAGAACTCATCAAGGTGACTGCAAAACAGTGACCTTTTTTGTGTTGAAATTAGGCAGTGAAATTCCAAAAGCTTTGTTTCCTATCGATGAAGAAATTAAAGTTCGTTTCAGCCTGTCTTTCTTTGCAGTGTTAAGAGCTGAAGGTTATTTTAAAGATCATTTAGACCAAGGCTATACAGAGAGAATTTTCTGTGGAGTTGAGTATGTTCTCTCTGATATGGCAGCCAGTATGGTACAAGTGGCTCTTGTGCATTTGAAATGTGTCTAGTGCGACTGAGGAACTGAATTTTTAATTTTGTTTACTTTTAATGAATTTTTTATTGAAATGTAGTTAATTTACAATGTTGCATTAGTTTCAAACATACAGCAAAGTGATTCAGTTACACATATATACATACATACGTATTGATTCAGTTATACATGTATACATACATATATATATTCCTTTTTCAGATTCTTTTACCTTATAGGCTATTACAGAATACTGAGTATAGTTCCCTGCGCTATGCAGTAGGTCCTTGTTGGTTTTCTGTTTTCTATGTAGTAGCATGTATATGTTAGTCCCAAACTCCTCATTTATCCCTCCCCTCCCTTTCCCCTTTGGTGAACACAAGTTTGTTTTCTGTGTCTGTGAATCTGTTTCTGTTTTGTATATATGTTCGTTTGGATCTTCTTTTTTTAAGATTTCACATATAAGCAATATCATGTGGTATTTTTCTTTGTGTGGCTTACTTCATTTAGTATGACTCTCTCTAAGAGATGTGCATCCATTTTGCTGCAAATGGCATTATTTCATTCCTCTCTTATGTCTGACTAGTATTCCATTGTGTGTGTGTGCGTGTGTGTATACCACATCTGCTCTACCCACTCATCTGTTGATGAACACTTAGGTTGCTTCCATGTCTTGGCTCTTGTAAAGAGTGCTGTGATGAACATTGGCGTGCATGGAATTTCAGGATCATAGAGTAACTATGTTTAGTTTCTTAAGGAGCCTCCAATACTGTTTTCCATAATGACTATACTGTTTTAGATTCCCAACAACAGTGTAGGAGGTTTCCTTTTTCTCCACACTCTCTCCGACATTTATTTCAATTTGAATGAATTTAGGTTGAAGTAGCCACATGTGACTAGTGGCTTCCTTATGGAACAAGACACATGTGGACTCAAGTGTGGCATCTTGTTTTGTTTGCCTTGCATAGAGTTTTAGAAGTTTGACTTTATATTCCCAACACTTAAAGACTGGGGGATTGTATATAAAGGACCAATATCTGGCTTCTTATGGAAACCTGGAGCATCTGGGGACACTGGGGATGCTCTTTCTTGACAAGATATGTGGTCTCTAGTCCCCACTGCACCCTGTCGGCTTCCACTCAGCCTGCTGCATCGTTTTCATTACCTGCTTGGTCTCTGTCAGCATTTGAATGTGTGATCCCTGATCTAATTCCAGCCTGTACTTTTTATACTGGGAACTAAAGTCAGGAGACAATGAGTCCCTTACCCAGAGCCATCCAGGAATTAATTCTTGGGCTCACACCAGAATCCCCTGACTGCTCTCTCTCTACTCGGGGGCCTGATTGAGGTCTCTGGGTGTGTGTAGGCGGTGGGGGGCACTCCTGGGTGGTACCTGGGTGTGTCTGAGCTGCGTTCACAAGCCTCATCATCCCCTTCTTCCAGGCCATGGGCAGGGTGGACATTGGGTGAGTGAGGTCCCTGCTTCCTCCCATCTGGGCTGAGTCACTGGGAGTCACAATGGGCAGTGAGGGCGTGGGAAGGAGGGAGGCCTGAACTTTCCCTGGCCATTTCCCTCTCTGATTTCCTCCCTCATTATTTTCCTCTGACAATTCCAGCTGTGTCAGTGATGGCACATGTACTAACCCTTTGCTGGCTGCTTCTGCTCCCTGCTACCTCTGTTTCGTGGAGTCCTTTTACTCACATGGTTACACTTTTCTTTTTGCATAGGGTTTTTTATTTCCTCCTGGAGTCCTAGTCAGTTCAGTCTTGGGTCACAATACTTCACTTACATTGACAAAGAAAGCTTTCAAATTGTCTTTCAAAATACAGGAGGTCAATTTTACTGGGTATTTCTCCAATCTCTTGTCCTGTGCAGGTCAAGGCTAATTCAGAAAGAGGAGGATTAGTTCAGTGACTGTGGGGCTGGACTCACCTGGTTTTGAGCCCTTGCTCTGCCACTTCCCAGGTCAGTGACCTCAGAGAAAATGCCTCAATGTCTTGAGACTGAACTTCCTCAAGTATCAAAGAGTTGCTGCCTAGGGCTGTGGGTAAGGGAAAAACTTTGATCCATGGAACATAATGATAGCTTCATAGATGGAGAGGGTATAGCATTCATTTTACCGTGTCCCGTTCCAGACATCTTACATGTGTTTGTCCCACCGTGGGGCTTTCTCTGAGTCTCTTAGAGTGATCCATTCATACTGTTGCCTCTTCACAAAGTACACATGTCTAATATTACCCTATTCTTACTGAGCTGTGAATCTCAGCCTCAGTAGGAAGCAAGAGTAGAACGAGAGGTCTGTATGCCTATACTTGGAGGAGAACACAGCTGCCTGCAGAGGCTGGCTGGACCTACTCCTAAGTACACGCAGTACTGCAATGAGCGCCTGTAATGGTGTCACAGTACAGCCCCTTGAAATGCGCTCCACATGAAACCCAACGTCATGGCAGAGCTGACAGCAGCAACAGACTGCATCTATTGATCCACCCCCGTTGAAGAGATCTAAGACTACCATTGACTTTTTCTGCCCATGGACCACTAGACTTTCATTGAAGAAACACCTTCTAATTAAAAGGGAAGCATTGTTCTCACTAGGTAAGAGGAAGAACCATTCATTTTCTAAGATGTGTGCTTCTCAACCAGATAATGGAAATATGTTAGAGGGGAAGGGAGAGTCTTTTAGTGCAGAACTGGCCACTGCTGTTCATCTGCTCAATCTTATTCTAGTGTGTATCTCTCCACTGTCAAAGCAGTGCGTTATCTCCTCCCGAATGAAGTCTTTTGAGAAGAGTATTGTGTATTTTATAGAAGAGCTCACTGTTCTATTAAGATGCTCATCTATTACCTGTAATCTTTCTCATTTGAATCCCCTCTCTGTGTAAATGAAATAGTACTGTGTGATAACTTCTAGTCTCTCTTTGGATAAAGGAACATACATGTCATGAGAAACAGTTGAAACTATTTCAAGTGTATACCTCTCCCCCAGGCCAACATCATGCTTGTTAAAGAAATTTAGTGTCATGCAAATCCCAACAAAATTCCACCAGAATCAAGAAATGCCAGATTCAGAAATTCCAAGGGGAGAGGGATGAAATCAGTGTAAACAAAAGAAGTTAAGCAAGTAGAAATTGTTCTCCACTTCTTCTCCCTTGCATCTTGGAGAAACAAGTAAGAGCAGATTGTTCTGTTTTCCAGTCTTTTTCTTTGCAGCACACAGTATATAACATGCAGGGTTTTATTGTCTCTGTTCTGCTGCTTTTCCAAATCCTGCATCTCTTTGGAAAGCATGGTGGATTCACCACGTACCCTTGTGATTGATGAGGTGATCAAGTCAAACTCTAAAGCTGGTGAAAGAGAAGAAGAGGGGAAATCTTGATATTTCAGCATCTTGCATATTTGTCTCCATTTAAAACCCATTGTTGGGATTGGGTGACTTGGGAAAGCCTGGCTCTGAAGTGGGGTTACGGTGATTTGTGACCTTCCACGGGTGCAGTTTTGAGAGGGGCAGCCTGGTGGTAAGTGTTTGACAGGTGGTGAGGAAACGTGGGGAGCCTGACTGCCTTCGGGCAGGACATCAGGGGAGGGGAGATGCGGTGTGAGGTTAGGAGATGTGTGTCTTTACCATCAGATTCCCTCTGGGCAAGTCCAGGCACCGCTTGGCCAAGTCCAGGGTAGCTCAGTGTCCTTGAGTAGGTTTCTTCTCTTCTCCATGACTCAGTTTCCTTCACTGTAAAATGGAGATGATCAGAGTGAAGTCACTGTATATTTCTCTATAATAGAGTAGTTGGGAGATTAAATGAACTTAAGAACAGGTATTATCTATCTATCTATCTATCTATGTATACAGGTAACTTATACCTAGCTCACTAGTACTAATTAAATACTAGCTGTTGCTTTAATTAATACTATTCGTTTCATACATTGGTCTAGTCGGATGTCTTTCATCCATTGGCTGAACAGACATGACTCCTGTGGCCAGTACATAACAGGCCCAGAACCAGCTGTCATGGATGTGGTAACGAACTCTTATCATGGACCATGGGGATTACTGTAATAGGGGTATGAGTAGACTACTGTAGTGGAACCCAAGAGGAGATCATAGCTCTGAGACCCACCTTGCTACAGGGAACCACAAAGAAGGTTTTAGCGTGTGGCAGGTATGCAGCTCCTCACTGAACCTGGAGGACCAGGGAAGAAACCGGAGCTGGTCCTTGGCCTTCTGTCAATTGTCCTCTGACTGCCCTCCGTCCCCCCGGGGCTCTCAGCTCAGTCTCCACTGTGCAATCCCCCACCGTGAGCATTTGACACAAGTTGACCCTTCATACAGGAAAACACATGATTGGAAAGACTCATGTCACATTCTGAATCTCGGATAACTTGAGCAAATTCTTGGTTAGGTAGATAGAAAGGCCTCACGTTGTATTGCATTAGCTGCATTGCAGCTATTTGTGCTTTAAACTGAGTCACGTGAATTCTTCTTTGGCCTCAAGAAGGCAAATTTTAAACCAGAGACTCTTTAAAAAAATTTTTTTTTCATTTAAGTATAGTTGATTTACAATATTGTGTTAGTTTCAGGTGTGCAACAAAGTGCATCCGTTACACATATACATGTATCCGCTCTTAGATTCTTTCCCATTTAGGTCATCAAAGAGTAGTGAGTAGGGTCCCTTGTGCTGTACTGTAGGCCCTTATTAGTTACCTCTTTTATATACTGTGGTGTGTGTACGTCAGTCCCAGTCTTCCAATTTATTCCTTCCCCCGCTTCATCCCGGTATGCATAAGTTTGCTTTCTGTGTCTGTACCTCTGTTTCTGTTTTGCAGATAAGTTCGTTTGTACCCTTAGGGTCCACCTATAATCAGTGTCATATGATATTTGTCTTTGTCTGAGTTACTTCACTCAGTATGACAAGGTCTAGGTCCATCCACATTGCTGAAAATGGCAGTGTTTTTTCCTTGTTATGGCTGAGTAATATTCCATTAAAGACGCTTGATCCTTGGAAGAAAAGCTATGACCTACTGAGACAGCATATTAAAAAGTAGAGACATTACTTTGCCAACAAAGGTCCATCTGGTCAAAGCTATGGTCTTTCCAGTAGTCATGTATGGATGTGAGCGTTGGACTACAAAGAAAACTGAGCACTGAAGAACTGATGCTTTTGAACTGTGGTGTTGGAGAAGACTCTTGAGAGTCCCGTGGACTGCAAGGAGATCCAATCAGTCCATCCTACAGGAAATCAGTCCTGAATATTCATTGGAAGGACTGGTGCTAAAGCTGAAACTACAATACTTTGGCCACCTGATGCAAAGAACTGACTCATTGGAAAAGACCCTGATGCTGGGAAAGATTGAAGATGGGAGGAGAAGGGGATGACAGAGGATTAGATGGTTGGGTGGCATCACCAACTCAATGGACATGAGTTTGAGTAAGCTTGGGGAGTTGGGGATGGACAGGAAAGCCTGGCGTGCTGCAGTCCATGGGGTCACAAAGAGTTGGGCACGATTGAGCGATTGAACTGAACTAAATGTTCCATTGTATATACATACCACATCCTTATCCTTTCCTCTTTTGATGGACATTTAGGTAGCTTCTGGAGAAAACCATAATTCGAAAAGATATATACACCCCAGTGTTCACTGCAGCACTGTTTATAATAATCAGGACTTAAAAGGAACCTGGACTGTCTTACTGCCCTTGCTTATTTTAGACCACCAACGTTCTACTCTTATCTCTCCCTCCTCCCACTTCTACCGACTTTCAGTCCCTTGTGCTCTGATTTTTGGGTTATCTCACACACACACACACACACACACACACACACAATAGAGTCAGTGAAATAAAATCAGCCTATTGAAAGTTGGCCCATCCACCATATTGTCTAACTCCAATGACAAGTTCTTCTATTTCCAGGCATCCTTTCCTTTTTCTTTTTTGTAACCTTTTTTGATTACAAATAAAAATAAATAAATATTTATTTATTTTATTTTAGTGTAGTTGATTAACAATGTTGTGTTAATTTCAGGTTACAGCAACCTGATTCAGTTTTATATATATATATACACACACACATATATGTGTGTGTATAATTTTTATTTATGTTTTACTTTAATGTATGTTTAACTTTAATATAATTTTAGTATGTTTTACTTTGATATTAAATATTTTCAATTTTACTTATATTTAAAATAAATATTGTACTTTATTTTAATTATTATTATTTTGCATTATATATTGAGTATAAATATTATATATAATATAGATGCATTCTTTTTCAGATTCTTTTCACATGCCGGCTACTAAAAATGCTGAGTACAGTTTCCTGTGCTGTGTAGTAGGTGCCTGTTCAGGTGTCCTTTACCTGTGACATCAGTGTCCGCACCTTGTCTGTCTTTCCTCTGTTGTAATTCAAAAGGTCTTTTGGATCTGCATTTTAATCCAATGAGGCTGTTAGCCTGGATTCTGAAACCAGGCTCCACCCCACTGGCTTGTGTAATTTTAATTCTTAATTTTCTTAACCCTCCTTTGCTGCATCTGAAAAAAAATGGGGGTAATGGTAGACCCTTCATAGGGGTGTGGAGCCCATTAAGTGATAGATGAGAAGTGGAGTAGTGCTCGGCGCACAGTACGCACTCATAAATGTTAGCCCTTGTTATTGTCGCCCAGAGAAATGAGATTTCTAGCTAGATCAGCAGGTGGGGGATAGGCCTGCTGTATTCCTGAGCATTCAGCCACTTGATTCTGCAGCTCTGCTGAAAGACAGTGAGATTGAGAAATCACTCAGGGGTCTGTTTAGATTTGATATGGATCATTGTTCAGAAGCAGGGCCCTTGGAAATCTTCCACTGTGAGAAGTGTGTGGTGAAACTATGATCTGAGGCTAGTATATCACTAACTGGAGTTCCAGTGTGAATTACATTACCACCACGCACCCAGATGGTTGTCTGGGATATTTCAAATTACTCACTGTGTACTTTATGTGATAGACTTCTTCAGAGTTCCCCTAGAAAGGGATGGAAAGTCAGCTTTGGAACTAAAGACTTTGCTCAGTAGGCAAATATTTTTACGAAATTGAGACAGAACATTTCTAATGCCTCATGCTTCTGACAAAGAGATTCACGCTTTGTAAGGAATTGAGCCCATGATTCATATGCTGTGGACTGAAAAACAGAACTCAGAAACCCAAGACTATCAACTCCTCCCTCTCCTACTAGGTTTGAATGGTGTTTCTTTATAATCATCCAAGTGTCCCTTGCTTTCGACTGAGATGGAGGGGTCAGTTGTACGTTTTATGAGTTGAGTCATAGTTGTAAGTACTTTCAGGGCAGCAAGAATTTAAAGGACTCCTAAGTTAAACCTTCTTGAATTAAAGAAGCAATTGAGAATTTAAATGTAGTTTGTACACTGGAGATGTAGTTTGAATACCATGTGACTTAATCCCCACTGTACAGAAAACTGGGTTGGTTCATGCATAAACCTGGATAACTTGTTCTGGTGTGTTTGATTTCACGGGGCCACCATGGCACTTGTCAACCATCAGAGCTAATTGGCAATGTCCCCCTTCGATCAGGCATGCCAGGCCCACGCTGTCTCAGGAGAACACAGCCTGTAAGACTCATAGGTTTAACTCGGCTGACCCTCTAAGGCTTGCAGTGCCTGTTCCATGGGCCATGTCTAGATTTTCAGACACTCAGCTTGTGTGACCCTTCCCAGGGAACTTAGCTGATAAAGAATCTGCCTGAAATGCAGAAAACCCTGGTTCGATTCCTGGGTCGGGAAATTCCCCTGGAGAAGGGATCGACTACCCACTCCAGTATTCTTGGGCTTCCCTGGTGGCTTAGATGATAAAGAATCTGCCTGCAATGTGGGAGACCTGGGTTTGAGCCCTGGGTTGGGAAGATCCCCTGGAGGAGGGCATGGCAACCCACTCCTGTATTCTTGCCTGGAGAATCTCCATGGACAGAGGAGCCTGGCGGGCTACAGGGTTGCCAAGAGTTGGACATGACTGAGCGACTAAGCAGAGACACAGGCTACTGTAGTTTACTATTATAAGAAAAAGTGTTCTTCCCCTTTTCATTTGTTCCACAACCTTTCACTTGTTTACTCTTATTAAAGGAAAGCTATGCCTTCTGCATATTGTCATGTTACTTCGCTTCATCGCGTGGCCATTCCTGAGTCATACCTACTTCCTGTGTCCTCAGAGGGACATTGGCTTGAGAGTCCACCCCTAGGTGAAGTGCTTATCCAGAAACAGCCTATACACACACTGCATACACTCATACACTTGCATTCACACTAACTTGCACCCACATACATATTCATACACTCAGAGGTATACACTTCTGCACACCCGCTTGCAACTTACACACACATTCATACACAGACGCTCACACATTCTTTCTTTTGCACAAGAATGCTGGTAGAATTATGAGAATTTCAGAGCTGGTATCAGACCTTACTTTCTGAACTTGAAATCGGTCAGACTTAGTTGATGGCAAATTGTTCCAAAAAGAGTATCAGGGTAGAGAACAGTCAGAAACAAGAGATGGGCTCAGAGAGGAAGAGGGAAGCTGCCAAGGTTAAGCTTTATCCCTCTGTCCATTTGCTGCACAGCCTGAGGGCAGCAAGCCAAGGTCTGTTTTATGTACTAGGAAATTGCGTGTGTTGTCAGGAAATCTGGTGCATTTGACGAAAGGGTGGGGTTCTTGTTGACATTGCTGAAGGGTCTGGGAATCCTGGAGGTAGAAGAATGCCTGTGAGCAGTAGACGCCCCAGTGTGAGCTGCAGTAAATAATGACTGTTCATTGTCTGGTATAACTGAGAAATCAGTTTCAGGTGAGGTTTGATCAAGAGGCTGACACAGTGCTCTGAATTTTCTGTTTTGCCTCTCCACCTGTGGGCTCTGGGGTCATATTTTCTTCCTTTATGGTAGCAAGACTGGCTGTAGCAGTTTAGTCCTCACCTCTTGGCCTCATGGATACAAGAGAAGAGAAGGTACCTTTATCCAGATCTAAACAGTAGTCCCAAGACTCGCTCTAATGGACTGGCTTACATCTCAGGTCCACTCACGTGCTAATTGATTTATGTCAATTCGGTTTTCCTTTAATATGAGAACTGGGGCCATTCATGGGTCATGTGAGGGTGCATAATGTATGAAAAATGGGATTTCACACCACAGAGGATGGATCTAGTGACCCTTTGGCAGGGGCTCATTATGTTCTTTAGGCTTTCTTGGGACCCATGGGTGACTCGCTGCTTCCCCTGGCCCTGTGTCACCATAAGCTTTCTGTTCTAGACACGTGGAAATGGAGCCCTGCTAATTAAGAGCCTCCAAGTTTGCGTTACTTTCCTTTTCCATCAGTTCTTTTCTGAAATTTCTCCATGGCCCAGCAGATTTGCCCGTCCAGCTTCAAGAGAGACGTTTAAACATCTCGCTCTGGGATAGTGACTGAGTCAGAATTTGCTGGTAACCTACTCCTTCCTTTCATGGCTTCTGCTTTACTAATAAGTACTGAACCCAGTGAAAGCCAGTGTCTTGCTGAGACAGTTTGGGTGTTAAGAGGATGTTGTTACTCTTGTTGAATCGCCCAGTCATGTCCTACTCTTTTCCACCTCGTGGACTGGAGCACGCCAGGCCTCCCTGTCCCTTACCACCTCCCGGAGTTTGCCCAAGCTCATGTTCGTTGCATTGGTGATGCCGTCCAGCAGTCTCATCCTCTGACACCCTCTTCTTCTTCTGTCCTCAATCTTTCCCAGCATCAGGGACTTCTCCAATGAGTCATCTGTTCTCATCAGATGACCAAAATACTGGAGCTTCAGCTTCAGCATCAGTCCTTCCAGTGAATATTCAGGGTTGATCTCCCTTAAGATTGACTGGTTTGATGTCCTTGCTGTCTAGGGTGCTTTTAGGAGTCTTCTCCAGCACCACAGTTCAAAGGCATCAGTTCTTTGGTGTTTTGCCTTCTTTATGGTCCAGCTCTCACAACTGTACATGACCACTGGGAAGACCACAGCCTTGACTATATGGAGTCTCTGCTTTTCAACACACTGTCTGGGTTTGTCATTGCTTTCCTGACGAGAAGCAATTGTCTTCTGATTTCATGGCTGCAGTCACCTGTGATTTTGGAGCCCAAGAAAAGAAAATCTGTCACTACTTCCACCTTTTCCCCTTCTATATGCCATGAAGTAGTGGGGCCAGATGCCATGATCTTAGTTTTTTTTTTAATATTTAGTCATAAGTCAGCTCTTTCACTCTCCTTTTTCACCCTCATCAAGAGGCTTTTTAGTTCCTCTTTACTCTCTGCCATTAGAGTTGTATCATCCACATATCTGAGGTTGTTGGTGTTTCTCCTGCCTGTCTTGATTCCACCTTGTAACTCATCCAGCCTGGCATTTCTCATGATGTGCTCATTGTATAGGTTAAACACAGGGTGACTGTAGGTAGCCCTGTCATACTTCTTTCTGGATTTTGAACCAATTGGTTGTTCCATATGGGATTCTAACTGTTGTTTCTTGACCCGCATACAGGTTTCTCAGAAGATAGGTACGATGATCTGGTACTCCCATCTCTAAGAGCTTTCCACAGTTTGTCATGATCCACACAGTCAAAGGCTTTATCGTAGTCGATGAAACAAGAGATAGATGTTTTTCTGAAATTTCCTTGCTTTCTCTATGATCCAGCAAATGTTGGCAATTTGATCTCTAGTTTCTCTTCCTTTCTAAACCCAACTTAGACTCCTGGAAGGTCTTGGTTTGCATAATCCTGAAGCCTAGCATGCCTAGATTTTAAGCATGACCTTACTAGCATGGGAGATTAGTGCAATTGTCTGATGGTTAGCACATTTTTTGGTACTACCCTTCTTGGAAATTGGGATGAGGATTGACCTTTTCCAGTCCTGTGGTCACTGCTGGGTCTTCCAGATTTGCTGACATAATGAATGCAAAACTTGATGGCATCATCCTTTAGGATTTTGAATAGTTCTGCTGAAGTTTCATCACATCCACTAGCTTTATTAATAGCGGTGATTCTTAAGGCCCACTTGACTTTGCACTCCAGAATATCTGGCTTTGGGTGACTAACCACACCATTGTAGTAATCCAGTTCATAAAGAGCTTTTTTATACAGTTCTTCCATGTATTCTTTCCATCTCTTCTTGACCTCTTCAGCATCTACTAGGTCTCTACCATGTTTATCCTTTATTGTGCCCATCTTTGGGTGAAATGCTGTCTTGATGTTTCCAGATTTCCTGAAGAGATCTCTAGTCTTTCCCCTTTTGTTGTTTCCTTCTATTATTAAGCATTGTTCACTTAAGAAAGCCTTCTTATCTCTTGTAGATGTTTTTTGGGATTCTATGTTTAATTGGATGTACCTTTCTCTCTCTCCCTTGCTTTTTGCTTCTCCTCATTCTTCTGCTATTTGTAAAGCCTCCTCAGATAACCACTTTGCCTTCTTGCTTTTCTTTTTTTGGGGGGATGGTTTTCTTCACCGCCTCCTGTACAGTATTACGGACCACTGTCCGTAATTCTTCAGGCACCCCATTAACTAAATCTAGTCTCTTGAATCTATTTGTTACCTCTACTGCAAATTCACATGGGATTTGATTTAAGTCATATCTGCCTGGCCTATTGTTTTTCCTAGTTTTCTATAGTTTAAGCTGAATTTTGCTCTGAGAAGCTAATGATCTGAGCCACAAGGTTCAGGCCTTGTTTTTGCTGACTGTATACAGCTTCTGCGTCTTTGGTTCCAAAGAATATAATCAATCTGATTTCAGTATTGACCATCTGGTGATGTCCATGTGTATAGTTGTCTCTTGTGTTGTTGGAAGAAGGTGTTTGCTATGACTAGCATGTTTTCTTGGCAGAATTCAGTTAACCTTTGCCCTGCTTCATTTTGTTCCCCACACTTGCCTGTTACTCCAGGTATATCTTGACTTCCTACTTTTGCATTCCAATCCCCAGTGATGAATAGAACATCTTTTTTAGGTGTTCTTCGTCTTCATAGAACTGATCAACGTCAGCTTCTTTGGCATTGGTGATAGGCGCATAGACTTGAATTGTTGTGTTGTTGAATGTCTTGCCTTGAAAAGAATTGCGATCATTTTGTCATTTTTGAGGTTGCATCCAATTACTATATTTCAGACTGTTGTGTTGATTTTGAGGGCTACTCCGTTTCTTCTATGGGATCCTCGCCCACAGTAGCAGATATAATGGTCATCTGAATTAAATTCGTCAATTCTCACCCATTTTAGTTCTCAGATTCCTAGGATGTTGATGTTTATTCTTACCATCTCCTCCTTGACCATGTCCAATTTTCCTTGATTCATGGGTCTAACATTCCAGGTTCCTATACAATACTGTTCTTTGCAGCTTTGGATTTTACTTTCATCCCCAGACACATCCACAACTGACTGTCGTTTCCACTTTGGCCCAGCCCCTTCATACATTCTGGGGCTATTGGTAATTCTCCTCCTCTCTGCTTCAGTAGCATATTGGACACCTTCAGAGCTGGGGGACTCATATTTTGGTGTTGTATCTTTTTGGCCTTTTATACAGTTTATGAGGTTCTCATGGCCATCATACTGGAGTAGTTTGCCATTTCCTCCTCCAGTGGATCACATTTCGTCAGAACTCTCTGCTATGACCCATCTGTCTTGGGTGGCCCTACACAGCATGACTCATAGCTTCGTTGAGTTATACAAGCCCCTTCGCCACGACAAGGCAGTGGTCCATGAAGTGGGGTGGAAGACTTGACACTACGAAAAACCCACTAGGAGCCAGGGACTGTTCCTAAAGATGCTGCTTATGTGTTTCTTATTAATAACCTTGGAAAGGAGGTGATATTCTCGCCATTTTGTTGTCAATTTAGGTGCTAAGTTGTGTCTGACTGTCTGCTACCCCAGAGACTTAAGCGTCCAGGCTTCCCTGTCCTTCATTAACTCCTGGAGTTTGCTCAAACTCATGTCCATTGAGTCAGTGATGCTATCTAACCATCTCTCTATGTAACAGAAGACAAACCAGAGTAAATAATTCCTGCAAGGTTGTAGAACAGATAGGGCAGAATGAGGATTTTACCCCCCACATTGGGTAGAATCTAACTTCAGACCTCAGCCTTTCACCAGCCTCTGTCTGTATAAACACACTCTGAGGTTCTGTCCTCAGTAAACCTTTGTGGGCAAGCTGCCCAGTTCTTCTCCTCCCTGCTTGAACTCTGCCCACCCCATCATCCTTGCTCTAAGAGTGACCATGGACCTCTGCCAGTATACATGCAGTATCTCCAGATGCGGGTAGCCTCCACCTGAGGAAAGCTGGTCTTGTTTCCTGACCCACCCAGACCTATCCTGCCCAGCCAGTGCAATGAGCTGTGACCTTCCTGATTTCATTTCCCCATTTTACAGCATTTTCCATTCAAAATGTACGTGTCCCATGTCCCTCTCCACAGCTATGCTCTCTGTTAGCTAAGATGCTCCCCGAAAGTTGGTGGGTTTGCATTGCTGGTTTTTAATTGAAAGAAGTGTTTCGTATCCCAGAAATGCAGGATCCTCCATCACTTCCAGAGAAATTTTTTTGAAACATACACCCTCCTGATTTCAACTTTCCATTTTATCTGTGTTATATCCTACCTGTAGCTCTTATAATCTTGATCTGGTATGAACTGGCCATGGCCTGTTTTTGTGAATAAAGTTTTATTGGCACGTAGCCACACCATTCATGTATGGATTGTCTCTGGCTAGCTTCCCACTAGAGTGACAGAGTTGAGCAGGCACAACTGAGACTGTATGTCCCACCAAGACAAAAATATTAGCTATCTATCCCTGATCTGGGCCTTCCCTGGTGGCTAAGCGGTAAAGACTCCGCCCACATGCAAGAAACTCGGGTTCGATCCCTGGGTCAGGAAGATTCCCTGGAGAAGGAAATGGCAACCTACTCCAGTATTCTTGCCTGGAGAATCCCATGGACAGAGGAGCCTGGTGGATTACAGTCCATAAGGTTGCAAAGAGTTGGACACGACTGAGCGATTAAACAACAATGACAATTCCTGATCTAGGTCAGTAAGGTCAGTATATACTCCTCCACAACCCCCTAACACCTTTTTTCTTCATGTGGCCAGGAATAAAAACCTCTCAAAGCCTGGACTCTAGGAAGGAAAAAAAGAAAAAGAAGTCAAGTGTCTGATGTTTGAAAAGGAACAACAGTGTCACTCACAGCCTGGTCCATGCTGACCCTTCTGTGGCCCCTCCCTGTTTCTGACGCCCTGAGAGACACTGATAATCAATCACTGCACTACTCTTTCCACCTGAGCCTCAGATTCTTCAAAGCAATGCCCAGGCCGCCGCTACCAATCAATCAGAGTCGGCATTGAAGTAGAAACTATTTTCCATCTGTGGTCCAGAGAATCACCTAAGACAACAATCATGTTTATAAATAATCCTTGCACATCCTTTGGGTTGCCATGTCAGAGACGGACACACTATCTCCCATTAAGTCCAGAGTTGGAACTTAATCCACTGCTTTCTGTTTCTTTGATTAAGCACCAGATGAAGTCGTTAGCTTTCGATAAGGAATCATGTTATATGGAAAAATGCCTCCACTTCTTTTTACTTAGGAGGTTCATTACACTGCAGTGCTCACACCGTGAGAGGCACCCAGGAACTGAGGCCCACTGAGAATATTATCGAGTGGCATGTCAATGTTATTCTCACTGAGTGGCTTCCTAGGCGGAATCACTGACACTGTTTCTGCTCTTTCTATCCCATGGCTAATCCATTCTCTTTTAGCCAGCCTCCTGTTGAATTCATAATAAGTAAAAAACACATATACAGTGTTGCCAGGGACTGAAATGGAGGTATCTCTATCACTGCATCTTCCTTAAAGCAAGCCAAATTCCAGGCTAAAAGACACTCTTTTCAAATGCTGGAGCAGATACCTGCTCAACCACAAACATTAACCACAGTGGGTAAGAATTGGCTAAAGACGGATATCCATTGACAGGTGTGGGGACCTGCCCCTTAGACCGTATTTACTGCAACAAAACTGACTCTGACGGAACCAGCTCCTGGGAAGGTGACAGGGAAGTCGCAAATGAGAAAGCGGCATCACTTAGCAGTTTCCCACTGCTTTTTCCTCCAGACGTTGGAGAAGAGGCCAGGAATGAAAGCGAATATTTTACAAAGGAAGCGGGGCTTAAGGGGGCAGTTGGTTAGAGAGACTTGCTCCTTCTTACTGGCTAGGGAGCATCTGAGCTGTAAGGAATGATAGCTATTCACTGGAAGAATCCAGACGCCCTGGGAAAGTTTCTTTGAGCCTCACACCATTGGCATCCTGACAGCAAAGTTTTAAGCACCGCAGTAGTGTTGACTGGAATCCTGCTGAGCTTTTCCAAGAGTCATTGTTCATCAAATTTAGGGCTTTAAAAGTTGAGCCATTGATAGTGTGAGCATGCCTTTGGTCATTAAAAATGTTAAGCCAACCTTGGGAAAAGGTTTTAGCATTTGCACCTTGTGATTTTTTGTGTCCTACTTCTGGAAACAGTGTAAGACGTGCCTTCCCAAATGGCAACGGCGAGGACCTTTTTAATGATGGTTTAAGCTTTTAGGTTTATGGGATTCCAATAAAATTAATAATGTGGTGTTGCTGATATTCTTTGAGTGAAAAAAAGCAATATACTCCTTCCTGGAACAGATAAAGAATTTAATAAGTATTATAGCCAAGGTGCTGTATAGGCAAACACTGAAAACAGAAGATAATATTATTTAAAATCACATTAATATAAAGGCTGTTATTGTTCATATGGTGCATATCTTAGGGTACTCTTTCACCGAGAGGAACCAACTTCAATTTAAATTTCAGTTGCATGGAATGTCATGGACCTAGTAGGCCCTTTATGCAGACCAGAAACCTAATTTGTTGTTGTTGTTAAGTGGTTCAGTCGTGTCCGATTCTTTTGTGACCTCCATGGACTACAGCCCACCAGGCTCCTCTGTCCATGGGATTCTCCAGGCAAGAATACTAGAATGGGTTGCCATGCCCTCCTCCAGGGGATCTTCCTTACCCAAAGGTCAAACCTGCATCTCCTGTGTTAGCAAGTGGATTCTTTACCACTGAGCCACCAAGGAAGCCCAGTAGAAAGCCAGTTACTATGGATTGTTTAATTTCTGGCACAAATGAGGGAAGGACTGGGGAATAAAACACTGGAGTAAGCTAGATATCATGGCATGTTCCAGAGCTTGTGTACTGCAGCTCAGACATGGTTCTGCCTGAGCTTGGGGGTCGATTTGCCTCCTGGGCAAGAGACTTAGTAGAAAACATACGCTGTTTCTGCTGCGTGGCTGCCCGTTATCTCCTTCTCTGATACGGGAACTTCCTTCACCACAAGAAAAGTTATCTCCACACTTTCAACCAAGTTGTTCAGTAGGGGCCTGCCAATCATGACACCCTGCTCTCATGGACCGTGGGAGGGCTCCTGCTTCTGGCTGAGCCAGTCACTACACTTACACGTGCACTGCACCCTGGCCACAACTGGCCACAATCCTCGTGAGAGTCAGTCAGCATCCTTTGTGTGACTTAAGCTATGGGAGCTGGCAGGGAGTGCCCTTTCCTCTCTGATCAGTAGGCTATAATGGGCTTTCCTTGTGGCTCAGCTGGTAAAGAATATGCCTGCAATGCGGGAGACTGGGGTTCAATCCCTAGATTGGGAAGATCCCCTGGAGAAGGGAAAGGCCACCCACTCCACTATCCTGGCCTGGAGAATTCCATGGACTGTTTAGTCCATGGGGTCGCAAAGAGCTGGACACGACTGGGTGACTTTCACTTCACTTCACTTCTTCAATGATGTGTACCTGGAGCTGCCTGCCTTTGGTTGTAGTTTTTACCCTGCTGAGGTAGCACACCCTAAAGAATGAATGAACCCCCCAAAGGAAGCAGTCGCAAGGTCAAGGAGAAAGAAAAAGTTATTGCCATCCACAAGGCATTTTTGATCCTGCCTGTTCCCCTGTTTCATCACAAAAGCCCATAAATATCCTGTTTTGCTTAACTCAGAATTATGTTTCTGTCGTTTGCAAGCAAACAGCTTTAACAAATAAAGCTGGCATCCCAAATTTCTCTCCTAGGCTCCTGGACTGCATTTCTAACCCTTTCATTCCTGCCTGCTTTGGCAAGCTTTCCTTAGTTGCCTGTTACCGTGTGAGCACTGTGATGGGCCCTGAAGCTAGGAAGAGAGTCAGGTAGTGAAATCTGCTTTAGACAGATAGTCGTGGTCCCTGCCCTCTCGGGACATGAGTGGGCGTAATAAGACCTCTTGCACCTTCTTCCATTCCTGTGGAGTTTTGGGTTATGAACCATGGACTTGCCTTTCCCCGTGCCTTGTCCTCCTCTGTTGATGTCCTCATTCCCAGTTGCTCATGTGAACTTGGCTTTTTGTCTTTCTTGACGTACTCTGTGCCCAGATTTATTCAGCACAAAGTATTAAATTCCCTGCTCCATCCTCTCAGCCTTTGGGTTGGTTTTTCAAGTTCTCTGAATCTAACCTGCCACCTTCTAACCTCTCTAAGCCTCAGGTTTGCCATCTGTAAAATGGAGGTAGCAATAATACCTGTTTCATAGTTGTGGTAAAGATGAAATGCTTAATGGATGCTTCGTAACAAGAATCAATATACAGTAGGAGAAGTGATTGTCTGATACTTCCAACTCATAAACAGATTTAAATGTAGTATCACATTCATTTCCTCTTTAGTATGAAAGAAAATAAAGCTATAAAAAAGATCTTTAGATTAGAAGGGCTATACATTTTTAATTTTAATTTTTCAGAGTTGTATTATTAGGCAGAAAACTCATGGGAAAGAATAATTCTGCTATGTATTTCCTTTTCATGCAGTTAAACTGAGATCATGGCATCCGGTCCCATCACTTCATGGCAAATAGATGGGGAAACAATGGAAACAGTGACAGACTTTATTTTGGGGGGACTCCAAAATCACTGCAGATGGTGACTGCAGCCATGAAATTAAAAGACGCTCCTTGGAAGAAAAGCTATGCCCAACCTAGACCGCATATTAAAAAGCAGAAACACTGCAGCTTCAGAGAACTTCTCCATCATCCAGTGAGCAAGGAGGCCTGGACCTCAGCCTTGGGGGGGTGGCGCTCTTCTCCATTTGTTCCCTCCATGTAGTCTCTGCTTCAGCCCTAGAGATGGTGACTGCTTCTTATATCTGCTATTCCTGTATTCTTTAGAGTTCTCTTTACTCCTTATGATCCAGTCTCCCATTACTTCAATCCCCCCCAGAGTTAATGATTCTTTATATTAAATTTTCCCTATTCAAATTGTAAAATAAATAAATAAATGTAAGTTACCATTTAAGTACATTCATTTTGAATTTCTTTTCTATAAGTTGTGAGGTATGTGCTGAAGTCCATTTTTTAGTTATTCATGTCCAGTTGTTTTGGTTTTATTTCTTCTTTTCCAATATCTTTTTCTTGGGATTTTATTCATAGACAATAATGTCATCCACAAATATGGAAAAAATTTTATTTTACAAAAAATAAAAAGCAGAGACATTACTTTGCCAACAGAGGTCCGTCTAGTCAAAGGTATGCTTTTTCCAGTAGTCGTGTATGGATGTGAGAGTTGGACTATAAAGGAAGCTGAGTGCCAAATAATTAATGCATTTGAACTGTGGTGTTGGAGAAGACTCTTGCAAGTCCCTTGGAGATCAAAACCAGTTAATCCTAAAGGAAATCAGTCCTGAATATTCTCTGGAAGGACTGATGCTGAAGCTGAAACTTGGCCACCTGATGTGAAGAACTGACTCATTGGAAAAGACCCTGATGAGGGGCAAGATTGAAGTCAGGAGGAGAAACGGATGATAGAGGATGAGATGCATGGATGGCATCACCGATTCGATGGACATGAGTTTGAGCAAGCTCCGGGAGTTGGTGATGGATAGGGAAACCTGGCATGCTACAATTCATGGGTCGAAAAGAGTTGGACACGACTGAGTGACTGAACTGAACTGATGTATTTCCTGTTTGACTTTAAAAAAAAAAAAAAATGATCTAGAAAAAAATACGTTTAGGAATAGACTTGTCTCTGATTCTAGATAGAATTAAAATGTGCAAAGGGGGACCAGTGTGTGTGTGTGCACGCACATATGCGAATATGTGAGTGTGCACGTGTGTGTGTGTGTATGAAATAGAGGAAGAATGCTATATTTCACAGATAAAGTACATAAGAACTTGTAAGGTCTGACCGTGTCCTTAAGCCATTTTTATTTTCCATGTGTTGGGTTAGATGCATATTTAAGATTTCTACACTGGAAAACCTGTTGAGCCTGTTTCTCTTCTCTGTGAAGGATTCTTTGACTGTACTCCTGATATTTCGTCATCTCAGCGGGCAGCAGTAATGGCAGGAATGGGGTCTACTCTTCCACTTATCTAGTGAGAAAATGTTCTCTTCTTCCTTGTTGAAATCCTTGTCACTGACTGCGTTTTCTTTGCTAGTAAAGGACCTCTGGTAGAAAGCTCCCTTACATGGCATCCCCTGCTGCATTTCCTATTACATGAATTCCTTCCTTGCTCAATAAAAGTAATTGCTCAGTTAGGCCAGTTTTTTTTTTTTTAATGAACAACTTGGATACATGCATATATTTACTAATGAAACAATTCATCGACAACCAAAAAAAGAGAGAGAGGGAGAGAAATTCACAAGACCGCACTACTGTGGAAGAAAATGAGACATCAGTATAGCACCTGACCCAGAAGGCTGCATGATAAGTACGTTAAAGGCAGACTTGACTAGGATTGTATTGTATGCTATTCAAATGGAGAAGTATCCACTTATTTGACTGCTTGGAAGCAGGCAGCTTTATTGTATGCTGCATGGAATGGAGGCAAAGAGCCAGGGAAGGGAGAGAGAGGAGAGGGAGAAGAGCAATATAGAATCCAGGGTAAGCAGATGGAAGAGGCTGAGATGGAATTACAAAGAGATGACTGTGAGGCTTTTTCTTTCCTCTGCAGCCTGAACTAAACCTGCTCCAAGTCTTTGTCAGTCAAATTCAGTGATCACAGGAGTAGCACTAGGCACTGTGAAGGAAGGAATGGTGGAGGAATTAGTTTACAAAGTAAAAGGATACCAGGGTTTCCTGCTCTCAGGGAGCTTACAACCTATATGGGGAGACAGGTTCCACACACAAAGCTACTATGAAACATACTTACAAAGTAACATAAATACAAATAAATATACATATGAATAAACAGTATTTGAAAGCTAAAAGGTACTGTGTCTGTAAGTGTTCAGAAGCCCCAGATCAGTCCAGGAAGGCTTTCCAAAGGAAAAAAATATGGACTTTGTGAGTACTACGGTAGTGCACAGTAGGGCATGTGCAAAGGCATAGGAGTGGAAGCACATATGTCATGTACAGTAAGCAGATTAGCTTGATAGAAAGTCTAAATAGGTCTCCCTAAGAAGTGAGTGGGATAAAACTGTAGGAGTGTGTTTGGTGAAAGACACTGACTTACCAATGTTAGGTCTGGTCCCTAAAACAAAACAAACAGGGAAAGATGTTTTCTCTCGGTGATGATAGTAAGTGGCTACAGGTCCAGGAGCAACTCCACTGCTCTCAAAAGTTTTGTAGTTACTCTGAAACAGAGAAGCTAGAAATGGGATGGTGGAGAAGTATTCATCACCCTTGAGCAGTTCAAGTAGAAGGAACTGCCTTCTGCCACAGTTCTCACATAGTGGCAAGTGAAAAACCTCAGTGAAATCCCTAGACTTTACTATGGCCCAACGGGCAGCCAGATCCCAGTCCCCTCAAGGGCTCAAGCAGAATGTCCTAGACCTTTGTTACTAATTCTTGGTGGGGAGTAGATTGTGTCTGCTTATAGAGGAATTTATTTTTGAAATACCATGACAATCAGCTTTGATCCTAACATTTTACAAATTGAAACAGAAGGATGAGAGGAGCCCTAATTTATAGGGAATGCTCACGTCCCTGAAGAAGGACAGGTCAATAAGGGCCCAAATTCTCCCCAGGTCTGTAAGTGGAAAGGCAAAACATCACACCTTGAAAAGAGGCTTTTCCCAGCCAAAGCATGTAAGACCTCTTTCTTTAAGCCTATTGATCTGAAGCTGTTCCAGGAAGGGAAAAAAAAAAAGAGTCCAGGCCAACTGTTCAGCAGCAGACATAGTCGGCCCCCGTGTCATGAGAGCCCCTTTGGGAGGCACTGGGTCCCACTGAGGTTGAAATGCACTGTTGGGGGCCAATCTTGATGCTATTTGCCTCACTGTGGACATCAGATAAACCCTGCTGATCTTCCTATATATTTCTTTGGCTGTGTTCATGAAGCCTCCTCAATATTGCAGGCTGTTTTGGTTGAAGCTTCCATGAGTGTAAGTCCATGTTCCCGAGCAAAGGCTTCCCCTCCTTCTCTCCTCACATCCCTACAGGACTCTAAGTTACTCTTATTCCGAGTCAGCATGCTAACCGTGTTGGAGCTAGAGTGCTGACGGGCATCCTGTAACCATGAGGCCAGGCGGTTGAAGGTTTCACGCCTTGTAATGTACACCAGCGGTGCACCGGCTGCTCCCCTGTAGTAGGAATGGGTGATAGAACAGAAGGATTCTTGTCCAGGCCATATCCCAGATTTGCAGCTTGATTTGTTTTCCCTCAATGCTAACAATACGGGCCCCAAACTCCACGCCTATTGTGAAGTCGTGGGCCGTGGCTGGAACCGCTTGTCTGTAAACTGCAGAAGGAGACATGACTTCCCCACACCTGTGTCCCCAGTGATGATGTACTTGAAGAGATAATCATAAGTCATTGTCTCTTTTCCTCTGGATTCCGGGTCCACCTAACTTCTTAGGCCAGTTTTTTAATAAGGATGGTGACAATCCTTCTGAGTTGTTGGACATTAGGGTGGGTTGGTGAGTGTGAAATCCATTATGGCACTGTCTGAAACACAACTTCTTTTTCTTTTTTTTTGAAACACAACTTCTTAAGAATATCATGAAGGAGTCAATCTTTCTTTTCCAAGAAATGTCTGTGCCCATTTTAGGCCTCTGAAATCATGCCAAACCTCGAAGCACCTCTGTGATCTAAGTAGTTCACATAAATGAAGTGGTGTGGATCTTACCTAGCCCTTTAGCTTTACACACAGAATCCACTGGATTTTCTACACATCTGTCTGCTACTGGCATGTCTTCTGGTACGTTCCACAGCTACACAGCACTGTCCCTCCTGCATCCTGCATACTGTACTTAAATTTCCTCTAATCCAGACATTCCAGGATTTGTGAAACAAAATAATCCCTTTGGATCTTCTTCAGGTGTTCTTCAACCAGCCATTCCCATACTTGTATCTCACTATATCCTTGTCCCTTTCAAGTGCTGTATGTCAGATATGATATAAATAATATATTGAAGTCAACTGTACCTGCCAACAAGCATCAGCTACCTTGGTGTCATAGTGTCTGTCACCTGGGTTGCTTCTTGGTATTAGATGTCCAAGAAGTCTAAGATTGACTGAGAAATTCACTTTGAATGTCATAAGCTTGAAAATTGGTTCAATTTAGTCCTATATATGTTAATTAAGCCCCTACATATATGGAATGGGCTTCCCTGGTGGCACAGTGGTAGGGACCCCACCTGCCAATGCAGGAGATGCGAGTTCGATCCCTTAGTCTGGAAGATCCCCTGGAGAAGGAAATGGCAACCCATTCCAGTATTGTGGCCTGGAGAATCCCATACACAGAGGAGCTTGGCAGGCTACAGTCCCTGGGGGTCGCAAAAGAGTCAAAGGCGACTTAGCAATTAAACAACAACAATATATGGGATATTAGATTAGGCTCTGAAATACGAAGAAGTGTAAATCATACATCTTTCCCTTGACAAAGCTTCCAACATAGAGTGTATTGTTAAAGATTTCCTAAAGTAGAGAAGCCACACATATTGGTTGGCTTAATTTTAAAAAGGAAACATATAAGCAGGCATCCTGACACATCCTCTAGCACACACACAATACTTGGAAGCCCCAGGTTTTCTTCTTGGTAATTGCAAGTAAGCTTCTGTATTGGCTTCATTTGCAAAATGGCAGCAAGAGAGCTCCACCCGTTCCCCAGCAAGGTTTCCAGAAGGCCCCTCAGGAGACGTTCCCTTAGGTCATAATAGCCAAGACTGGACGGTAATCACTCAGTGATAAGAGAGGGATTATCCTAACTAGTTTAGGCTAATCATTTTGGGATGGAATCGATTTTGGGTAATAGCCTCATTACCATAACAGTTGGTTAGAAATGAGAAATTACAAATTCACTTTAATGTGGCTTGTACTATAATAGGAGTCTCTGAGATTCCAGAAGTGTTTCTACATAGACTGCCGTGTTTAATCACTTATTGATGAAAAACTTTTTCTGTTAAGCTAAAAGCAGTTCTGAAGTCTGTACAGATTATAACAATCATATCCCCCAGTGTCCACCTCTGTGCTTGTTATACTTGGAGTAATGTGTTCTCTTCATCATTGTATTGGGAGGTGTCCTAAGAGATTATGGGAAACCAAAAATAAACATGTACATCTTCTGGGAGAACTGTTTTACTTACTTTATTTTTGGAAAGAAAGTCAAAGATACATGATAAAGAAAATCAGAGATACATGATAAAGAGTAAATCTGCATGAACCTTTTAGATTAAAAATGGTGTATTCGATTTCTGAGTGGTAAAATTTTTTAGGAACCTCCCCCTAGTCCCTGATGTTACATATCCACTCCCCTTTACCATGTATAACAGTTTACTTGGATGGAATAGTAAAAGAGGTTCCATAAGCTTTCATTGTTGTGGAAAGAAGTTTAATTAATCTAGATGCATTTCTTTCCACACAACTGTATTTAAGTACAGATGATGGGCTTTTGAAAAATCTTCCCCACCTTAGTCATAATCTGATGTCCACGGATAGTTGTACTTTATCATGGTAGTTGCACTTTAACATGTAAATATATTGTTTGTATTTTGTATATTTCTATTCTGAATAGCTTAGTTACTTTAATTCTTTACTCTCTCTAAAATTGTATAATAGTGTATATGGAAAATGGCATTCCAAACAGGTAAAGAATGCCAGTAACTGTTGACATTCTCTCCACACTTAATCAGTTAACAGGCATAAGTGTTCTGTTTTAGAAATAGAAACAGAACAAATCCACCAGGTTAATGACTTCAAGTCTTCTTATCTTGCTCGTAGCATAACTTGAAGTTGTAGAAAGAGAATGAGTTTCTGAATGTCCCAAAGCACTCTTGAAAGGGGGTTTAGAGAACTAAGCCACTTAGGAGGACAAATATGTCTCAGATAATCCCTGCAGCTACTGTCAAGACCCATTTGAATCAGGTCAAATTCAAATTAAGATGGTTCAGTGCCAGAGGTCTTACACATCACTTTCTTTCTTATCTAACAGTGTCGCCAACTCTCTTAGGAGTATCTCACACTTAAGCCATCTGAACACTTTTCTGGGTCTCAGCTGTTTTACCCCATTGTTGGTTTTCATCCAATGATTTGCGCTAATCCAATATACAAGCTCTGTTTCTCCCCTTTTCTTCCTTGGAAAATGCTTCCAGACCTAGGGAGTAGGTTCCAAGCCTTATTATTCTTGGCTCTCAAACCATCATAAGTTCTCTCTTAAATTACATCCAGTTTGTTTCTTTCTTTTTTTTTTTTTTTTAATGAGAAAAGGCTCTCCTTCTGTAGGGCCATGGATTGTTTTTACATTTCACGGAGCATATGGTCTGGTGGTGAAATCAGGCATTAAGTAAGTAATTTTAAATGTGATGGGTATTATGAGAGGGAAGGATCAAGCTGGTGTGATGGAGCCAGACCAGCTTCAGGGGACCAACATTTGTGCTAAGGCTTGAAAGATAATCTGGGGTTTATTGGACGAAATCCTAAGGTGGAAAAGAATGTTCAGGAATGAAGGTAACAGCAAATACAAAGAGCCTGAGGCAAAAGAATTGGAACCCAAAAGAAGACCAGCACGGGCTTATGGTTGGTGGTAGCGGTGGTTTAGTCACTAAGTCATGTCTGACTCTAGTGACCACATGGACTGCAGCCTGCCAGGCTCCTCTGTCCATGTGATTTCCCAGGCAAGAATAATGGAGTGGGTTGCCATTTCCAACTCTAGGGGATCTTCCCACTCTAGGGATCGAACCCACATCTCCTGCGTCTCCGGCAGTGCAAGCAGATTCTTTACTGCTGCGCCACTAGGGAAGCCCAGTATGGCTTCCTGTAACAAGACAAAACTGAAACAGAAACATAAACAGTGGTTAAAAGGTTATTGAGAGTGAGAAAGTCATAATTAGATCTTGCCATTTGAATTATTTACTGATGTAACCATCACTTTATCTCAAGCAGAAACTTTAGACCAAATTGAGTGAATATAGAGATGTTAGAGCACCAATTAATAAAATGCCCTAGGATTTCTGGAGAAGGAAATGGCAACCCCCTCCAGTATTTTTGCCTGGAAAATCCCATGGATGGAAGAACCTGGTAGGCTGCAGTCCATGGGGTAGCAAAGAATTGGACACGACTGAGCGACTTCACTTCCTTTCACTTTTCTGTTTGATCAGTGCACCCTGTTTTGAAGGACACAAAAGTGACTGAAATAACAAGTGCCAGGTTTCATGCGGGGACACTCACTCTCAGGTTTCTCAGCAGAATAAAATCCTAAGACTTTCCGCAGCGGATGCTGGACGACACACATGCCAGCATGCCCTTCTAAGCCAAAGAGACTGTGATGAGTGAAGTACCAAATATCAATGCACTTGGCAACGGATACAACCAGTCTCATTTGCTGCCTAAGCTGTGTGTGTGAATTGTGGACTGTTGATGTGAAAAACAGCCCAACAGTTGTTGCAATTAGAATTCTTTCCTTAGGACTTGTTTGTTCAAAATATGTTTTTCTTCCCTTAAATCCAGTTTTACCATACTACCTTGAAAGGCTTCTCTTGCAGTATTAATTCTTGGATTCTGATTTTATTGTATTGCCTTTACCTGCTATTTCCTTATTCTTCTTGAATAACTTTTACCTACATACATACAGTCTTTTCTTAGATAACGTAGACTGTCTGGAGGTCTCCTCTTTAGGGGAAGGAGAAGGGCAAAGCTGCCATCTACCTATCATTTTCCTGTGGTTAAGACGAAAAGAACTCTTTCCTCAGAGCCCTCAGTTGTGGCTTATCCAACAGGGCCCAGGCTAGGTTATAACCTCCACTCCCACCCTAAGCCAGACGCCATCATGCAGTAAATAACTTGAGAAACCTTACATGGAAGCCCTGGAAATGAGGAGGTGGGGAACAAGGATGAGAGAGAGGCTGCCATTTCGTTCACTGAATAGCCTCTTGTGTGATTACATGTGCATTTCAAAATTAGAAACTGAAGAGCAATGTCTGCTGGTACAGAAAACCAGGGAAAGAAAGCATCTCCCAGAATAAATTAAAATCTTTCAGTGCTCCCAGCTCACAAATCACTATTGTCAATAATTTGATACCTTTTCCTTTAGTTTTTTTCTATCCACATATACTCCGTTTCACAATGAAATTCACATATACTACTTTTTTCCAGCTTTTCTTTTCACTTTGTTTTGTACTGTTAAGTATTTTGTCCAGTCGAGAGAAATGTTAACTCCTTTTTCTGAAGATATAAATATTGCATGCTCATTGTAAAATATGTAGCAAATACAGAAAAAGGGTTTAGATGTGTTTTAGGGGATTCCTCTGGCAGTCCAGTGGTTAGGATTCAGCGCTTTCATTGCAAAGGGTCCGGATTAGATCTCTGGTCAGGGAACTGTTAATAAGATCCCAGGCACAGCAGGGGAAGTACTCTATGTTTTTTAACCCTTTTTTTTTTTTTTGATAGTCACTTTACTAAGATATAGTTCACATACCATAAAACTCACCTGTTTAAAGTATATACTGCAATTGCTTTTATTATATTTATGAAGTGGTCTCTCCATATCTGTATTCTAACTGAAGTATTTTCACTGTCTTTAAAAGAAACCCTGTACTCATTAGAAGTCACTTATTTCCCTCACCCCTCCCTCCAGACTCCCTCAGTCCTAGGCAGCGGCTAATCTGCTTCCTATTTCTATAGATTTACCTAAATCTGGACATTTGAGATAAATGGAATTGTAAAATTTGTGGTCTTTTATGACTGGCTTCTTGCACTTAGCATAGTGATTTTGAGATTCATCCATGAGTAGCATAAATCCTTTTTTTGGGGGGGTTACTTACTTTCTACTGATTGCTTGATTATTTTTGATTGATTTATTCATGTACCACAAAATTCACCCTTTTAAAGTGCATAGTGTTTTTTTAATATAATCACAAGGTTGTGCAATTATCACCACTATTTAATTATAGATAATTTTCATTACTGCCCCCGCCCCTTGCAAAGAAACCCCATACCCATCGTCAGTCACTCCCCATTTCATCCCTCTAGTCACTTGACAACCACCAATGCACCTTTTCTCTCTGTAGATTTATGGCCTCCTTGTCTAGCTTGTTCTACTCCCAGAATGTTTTCAAGAGTCACCCATAATATCGCATGTGTCTACTCCGTTCTTTTGTTTTTAAAAAAAAAAATTCTTTTATTTGACTGTGTCAGGACTTAGTTGCAGCATGCAGAATCTTCGATTTTCATTAAGGCATTGCAGGGTCCTTAGGTGTGACATGCGGTATCTAGTTCCCTGACCAGGGATCAAACCTTGGCCTCTTGCATTGCGAGTGCAGAGTCTTAGCCACTGGACCACCCGGAAGGTTATACCATCTGTTATATAGCCACTCATCAAGTACCCTTTGAGTTGATTTCACTTTTAGCTTTTATGAAGAATGTTGCAGTGAACATTCATGTCCAGGTTATTCTGTGAGGAAGTATTTTCAGTTTTCTTGGGTATTTACCTCATTTCTTTTTATTGCTAAATATCACATTATATGGACATACTGCTGCTGCTGCTGCTAAGTCGCTTCAGTCGTGCCCGACCCTGTGCGACCCCAGAGACAGAAGCCCACCAGGCTCCTCATATGGACATACTACCTTTTAAAAATCTGCTCATCAGCTGATGGACAAGTGGGTTGTTTATACCTTCAGGTTATCGTGACTAGTATTCATTCAAGTTTTTTTAGATTACTTGTTTTCACTTATTTGAGGTGTATACCTACGAGTGGAATTTTTGGGTCACATTCAAATTCTATGGTTAACCTTTTGAGAAATAGACAGTCTTTTCCACAGCAGCTACATGATTTTACATGACCACTAATAACATATGTGTCCCAATTTCTTCATAGCCTCACCAACTCTTGTTACTGTGCAATTTTTGATCATCACCATTGTAATAGGTATGAAGTGGTATATCATTGTGGTTTTGATTTTTGATTCCCAAATGATTAATGGTGTTGAGTGCTTCTTCATGTGCTTACTAGTCAGTCATATATCTGCTTTAAAGAAATGCATCTTTAAATCATTTGCCCACTTTTTCATTGGGCTACTTGTCTTTTTGTGATTGAGTGTATTTCATTATATATTTGGTATGTAAGTTCCTAATTAGATATAAGATTTATAAATATTTTCTCCCAGTTGATGGCTTGTCTTTTCATTTTTTTATAGCATTTTTTGAAGCACAAAAGTTTTTCATTTTGATGAAATCATTTTGTCTATTTTTGTTACTTACGCTTTTTATGGCATATCTAAGAAACTACTGCCAAACTCAGTATCATAAAGATATAAATATTATTATGTTTTCTTCTATGAATTTTATAGATTTAGCTCTGACTTTTAGTTCTGTGGTCAGTGTTAATTTTTATTTATGGTGTGAGGTAGGAGTTCAGGTTCATTCTAGGTGTCCCAGCATCACTTTTAAAAAGATTGTGTTTCCTCTAAGATTACACTGGCACTTTTGTCAAAAATCAGTTGACTATAAATGTGAGGTTTTATTTCTGGACTCTTGATTCTATTTCATTGATCTGTATATCTACCCTTATGCTAGTACCATACTGTCTTGATTACTGTAGCTTTGTAGTGAGTTTTGAAATGTGATCTATTAAAAGTAACAAGATACCCAGCTAAAAGCAGCTTGAGCTATTTAAGATCATTCACTGTTTACATCTCCTTACAAGTCATCTGAAAATAGGCTGCTCCTGAGTTTGTCTGATATCCAAGCAGTGTCATCAAGGACCAGGCTTTTTCCACTCACTTTTCTACTATCTTTGCTATTAATACATCCTCTTGATTACAAGATGACTGTTACAGCTCAAAGCACTGTGTCTTCATACAATAGTATCCCAAGCAGGAATCAGGAAATGTGCTGAAAAAATTCTTGTGTTGTTCCACTTCTTCAAAGAGGGAAATCCTTTCTAGAATCCTTTAGAAAACTTTGCTTTATATCATATTGCCTAAACAGGGTGTCATGCCTTCTTTTAGATCAATCACTTCATCCCGGAAAACCCTTCCATCTCACAAAATTAGAGTCTCTCAAAAGGGAGTAAATGGCTAATGGATAGATGACCAACACTATTTGCCAAAATATATAAGCATATAAAGAATAAGCCAAAACTATCCATAAGTCCACCAGACCGAAATATAATAATGGATCTTTTTAGGGTAAGGAGGTCTACCTTAAATTCCTTCTGTGCTAGGTACCTGAGAAATAAAACCTATTTTCTTCCTCTGTTGTTGACTCAAGACCAGATCATGTAGTTCATCTCTTCATTCCTCTCAAATACTTACTGCCTGGAGCTCTCTGAAATCTTGGTCTAAAGAATACACAACTGCTGTCTCAACTTTATAAAATATTCATAATCCTTGAGCCGTGGAGCATACTGCTTTTGGCCTCTTCATCTTCTTGTACACAATTCATTTTATAGTTGAAAACAGTATGTCGCTATTACCGACTTCAAGTAAATTTTAGGATAGCAATGCACAAGAAATACTTTTATGTCTTTTTTTTTTTTTTTGATGCTAGACTTTGCTTTTATTTAGCTCTTACTGCTTAAGGGCCAAATAGTTGAAATTCTTTGCAATAATCCTGCCAAACCATTCTGTAGTTTTTAGTAATAATGGGAAAATGATCTGTTTTTATAACCTATTGCCCGTATGTGTTTGCTAGCCAGATATACCTGGCTTTGAAAGTTTTTACTGCTTTTAAGGCCATTCATCTTGGCTGATTTCTGTTTTTCATTTTACTACAATTGTCTGTACATAGGTAGTACAGTTAATCTTTGGAAAGTCAAGATTTTTCATTTATTCTTTTGTTTTTGTTATACCATTTATTTTATAGGAGTGAAGGTCACTGGGTTTTTGGTAACCATTCTCTTTATCTCGCATAAAAAATTCAGTTACTTTTCATTACAGATTTTGTTTTTCTCATCATTGTTTTATTCTTATTTAAATTGAGTAAACCCAAAAGGTGGACATTTTGTCATATTAAGTTCCTGGATAATAAATAAGTCCTGGAGCCCTTCGTACCCTATAAATTTTAGTATTAGGCCAAAACAAATGATAACTTGTAAATACAAAAAAATCCTTTTATTTCTCAATTAAAGTAGGACTGAAGAATTAGTTGTGCCACTGAAGATGCTGTTAAATGCTTTCTCCACAGATCTTCAGCAAATCACCCAGCTTTTCTGTGCCTCAGTTTCTTTATCCATGATATGGGGCCAGCAATACCTTTCTCCATTTGACCTTGGGAGAATATTGTGTGAATTAACTGATGCTATGTACAGAGCCACCTTTATTTATTTAGAAAAGGGTGCTATATAGACCAATTTATTTCTATTTTATTTTTGTCATTGGTGTGCATGTAAATTTAGTGTGAATAGAAGGTGACAAATTATGGGGGTGGGAGGTAAGTCACAAGATTGATATTTTTTCTTCTTTCAAGAAGAAGGTCAGCCCATATATGTGCTGCTATATATAAAGTAGATAACTAATAAGGACCTACTGTATAGCACAGGGAGTTCTACTCAGTCCTCCGTAATGACCTATATGGGAAACGAGTCTTAAGAAGAGTGGCTTTGTGTACACATATAATTGATTCATTTTGCTATGCAGCAGAGACTAACAGAACACTGTAAATCAACTATAACCCAATAAAAATTTTTTGAAATTAAAATTCTTTCAAAATTAAAAATAAAATGCAAAAAAAAAAAAAGAGAAAAAGCATTTGAAAGTGCTTAAAACATATATGAATAGAAAAAGTTATAAAAATCAGAAAAGAGGGTGGGCCCTTTCCCTCTGATCTGTGTGGGCTTCCTTGAAACCTTCATCCCGTCTAGTGCTTTCTCATCTGCAGCAGTGGCTTCTAAAACTTGACTTGGCAAAACTTCCAGTGTCTGTTTAGTGGATTAACTAGAGAAAAATGGACACGATGCAGGGTCTAATGTGTTGCTTCTTTTTTTTGTACTTTTTCATCCAGTGAAGATAGCATACCTCCTCTTCCCTTTGAGCAAGGAGAATTTGATTTAATAAAATAATAGGTGAGGTTATTGAGGAAAGCTGAGAAAGTTTTTTTTCCCTTCTATGAGTGGAATGAGTTTGCCAAAGAAAGGATGATAGATCTGGATAGATACCTTGGTCCTGGATATTGTTTAGTTTGCAGTGGTTCTAGCCCCTCATGGTGCCAGAAAGCGGTTCAGAGTGCTAAAGGCAGCTGCAGAACTTAACCAGCCTACTGGTCAGCCTTCGGCAGTGGTGATAATGGCAGGTACCCTCCCCTCCAGGTCTCTGCATATTCCCATCCACCTCCTCCTGCTTCAGGCCAAGACTGACGGATGCTCCTTGCCCTCTCAGCCCGAGGGAAGGAGGAGAGAAAGCCGTAGAGGAGGCAGGGGGCTCAAGTGGAAATGAGGCAGAACTGGTGTCCTGCCAGGCCTCCTGCCTCCTCCCTGGGGCGAGATGTAGAAGGAGGGAGGGCATCCTGGCCCCCTGCCCGGGGAGCCTGCCTCTGCACAGTTGGACAGCCACAAGAGCTGCCTGTGTTGGCAAGGGCACCTTGGCCCGTCACTCTCACCCTATAGGTAAGCCCCGATCTGGGGGACCTGTAGACGTCATCATGTTGGCAGTCCTATGATCCTGGCCAAGCCCTTTCTTCTCTCACCTCTGGAACTCTGCAGCCACATCTCAGCTGGACTTTCCTGCTCTTCTACTTCTCAAGCAACCTCTCTAACCCTTTTCCCTCCTGTCCCTCAAATCCGGACTCCCTCTTGCCGTAGAGCCCTTGTTCTTACAGCTCATCCCACCTTGGCCTGCTGGCTGTGTCCCCTCCCTCGTCACCGAGCCCTCCCCTCCCCAGCCTCCAGTCATCAGCTGCAGCAACTCGTCCTCATGGTGGCATTCCCCGGCCCTCCCTCCATCCCTGTGTCTCTATTGTAACTGTTTGGCACCGCCTGCTTCCTCTGTAGAACTTGTTCAGATGTCTGCCTTTCTCACCCTTCTCTAAGACCCTGTTAGACAGAAATCGTCTCTGTTTTGTCCTCGTGCATTCTAAGCGCTCAGTTCCCCGACTGACATGTAGTGCAAACTCAATACGTCATTTTTTTTAATGAACAACAGTGTGTATTTTGGGACTGGATGAACTTCTTTCTATATTCACTCTTGAGACAAATAGTCTTTCATTTGTCAGTTCAATAACCATTGATTGATTGCCTGTTATGTGCCAGCCACCAGGGAAACAAATATGAATAAGGCCGTCTCCCAGCCTCCAGCAGTGGTTTCTGAATGGGCGTGGCTACCGCCCCACCTGGAGTCATTGGAAGTGTGTGGAGGTGCTTTCTGCTGTTGATGTCATCATGTCTGGGGACACTACTGGTGTGTGTGAGCAGAGCCTAAGGTCACTAAACATTTTCCAGTGCGTGGGTACACTCCTGCATAAAGAGGGCCACTCAGCCACCCACCTCCACTCACCTATAGAGACTCCTCAGAAAGTTAAACAGTCCAACAGAGAAAAGGGGAACAAAAAAGGGCAGTTTTCTCATTGTAGGAGTGATGAGAGACTTCTGTAGCAACTCAAGGCCCACTGGAGGAATCAGCGTTCCACTTTGGGGTCGATGTAGGGAGGATTGTTTAAGTCCTGTGCCAAAGAAAGGCCTCGATTCTATGAAGGAGCCTGCGATTTAAGTGAAATGATAAAGCCAAAAATTAAAATTCCAAAAGATAAATAGCTTATGATTAAAATGACTATGCTTCATTTTTATGATAAATATTTTTTAAAGGACTATGTGAAAATGATAGGAAATGGCATTCCGGTTTCTTCTCAATGGGCTTTGAGTACATTACAGCTCTTTGTGAGTGTATGAAAACCTTTATAGAGTGATTGTTGCATCTCCAGTCAGCTTTTCGGGAGAAAACAGCAAGAAGAAAGAATGTTTCCCCCAACAAGTCCTGTGAGAGGAGGAAGAGAAGGGTGTGGGCTGAACTCGACCAAGGTTCCTCGGTGTCCACACCACTGATGTTTTAGGCAGGAGAGCTGTCTGTTATGGGGGCTGCCCTGGGCATTGTAGGATGTTGAGCAGCATCTCTGACCTCTACCCACTGGAGTCTGGTAGCATCCCCCAAAATGCCTCCAGACATTGTAGGCAGTGTTGCAAAATTGCCCCTAATTGAGAGCCACTGAACCAGACCGTGTTTTATCCCCCTCAAGCCCTGTGTCAGACATGGTCTGTCAGAATTCAGCCACACTGGCTTTTCAGCTGTGCAGAGACGAAAGTTTAAAAATATCCACCAGCGTGCAATGGACTCGGTCTCTTTGATGGGCAGAGGGGACCTCTGGAAGCTGCTGTGATAGAACTGCTTATCTCTTTCCAGAGACAGGGCTTGGCATTTTGTGCTGGCCTCCTGGCACTGTGCTCTTCTTCCCGCTGATTGCTCAGAGGAGAACCTACAGGAGCCTCGGGGATAATGACAATTTCTCTTTTACGTCTGCAGCAGAGCTCCCAGGAGTATGAGCCATGCTGTCACCTGAAGCATCTTTTTAAGCCTCCGGAGAGAGCTGCAGGAAATTACAGTGTGTTGCAAGGAACTCTTTTGCTAGAGAGGGGGAAAAAAGTCCTCTTCTTAAATTTCAAAAAAAAAGCAAGAAATTTTGAAGTCAACTTGATTTAGCTCCCTTTCCCCAGGAAATTTTAGACCAGCTTCAAGGGTGTATATCTGGGAGCTGGTTTGTCCCACATGGCTCGTCCATTTTCAAAAGGATGCCACACTTGGATCATTCTATTTTCCCCTGCTCCACACCTGGGTTCAGTTGCCCCCCACTGTCAGCCCCTGGTGTGAAGAACTTACTGTTCATTCCCTCTCTAAGCGGTCTTTACCTAGATCTTTGAACTTCTCCTTCTGCAGAAGAAGAAAGCTGTTTGGATAAGAAGCAGCATCCATGTTTATATTGGTGGGCACAAAATGTCTTTTCTTCTCTTCCGTCCAGCTTGGAATATCTACTGCTTCTCCAGTTCCCCAGGAGAGGTTGGCTGTGTGATGGGGAAGATCCAGCTTCAAAGAGCTTTTGAGGGAACTTGGAAGTTGAAGACCAGCACCCCCCAAAACCACATCACCGCCAACTTTAACCTCCAACATACGGAAAGATCTAGGAAACCAGATGTAGATAATCAGTAGAGAAATTTTTTTTTTGAGAAATTTTTTTAAACATGTTTTACAAGTACTATTTTATCTAAGGGGGGCTTCCCAGATAGCTCAATTGGTAAAGAATCCACCTGCAATGCAGGAGACCCTGGTTCGATTCCTGGGGCAGGAAAATCCACTGGACAAGGGATAGGCTACCCACTCCAGTATTCTTGGGTTTCCCTTATGGCTCAGCTGGTAAGGAATCTGCCTGTGATGCAGAAAACTGGATTCAATCCCTGGGTTGGGAAGATTCCTGGAAAAGGGAAAGGCTACCCACTCCAGTATTCTGGCCTAGAGAATTCCGTGGACTGTATATAGTCCATGGGGTCACAAAGAGTCAGACATGACTGAATGACTTTCACTTTCTTTTCATTTTATCTAAGTACCAAAAAATGAAACAATTCCTAATTTTGGTAGTGGTGATCATTTTTTTTCTTTGGGTGCTTATTTTTTGCCAGTCATTGCATATTTCATCTGTGTGCATGCTTAGTCGCTCCGTCACATCTGTCACTTGGTGACCCCATGGATTGTAGCCCACTAGGCTCCTCTGACCATGGGATTTCCCAGCAAGAAGACTGGAGTAGGTTGCTGTTCTCTTCTCCAGGGGATCTTCCTGACCCAGGGATCAAACCTACGTCTCTTAATTTGGCACACATGTTCTTTACCACAGAGCCGCCAGGGAAAACCAGTGTGTTTTCCTTACTCTTTTCCAAAATGGTATGTAGTAGATTCCAATATTACCCCTGTTTTATAGGTGAGGACACTGAGGCTTTGTGACTTTAAGGAGGTTGTGCGGGGTGCCACAGGTCTTCAGGAGCAGGGATTTAATCTCTTTGGAGACTTAGCGCCTAACTACCATGCCCTGCAGCAGTGTTTGTCCATCTTCAATGAGAGTCAGAATCCCCCAGAGGCCACGTGAGACCTCAGATTCCCTGACCACACCTTGATTCTGGAGGGGGCCCAAGAACTGGCATCTGGTTCCCAGGTGATGTTGATGCTGCCGGTTCAGGGACTGCACTTTGAGAACCCCTGTACTACTTCACCCCATTTTCTAGAAAATAATCTAAGCACTGACTTTGAAAACCTTGAATGCAAATCACTGAGGTTGGAATTGTTGGAATTGACCACTGACATTAGGCCAGTTCACAGGTAGATAATTGCCACGGTGTATCTAGAGCATCTCTTCTGAGAGCATGGTGTCATGAGACGGAGATAATTGACCTGTTGTAGGTTTTATTCTGGTATTCCCTTGGCTGCCCATTTCCGAGAACACAGTCACACTGCATTGTTAAAAAAATCAAAAATGTACCACCATCATCCTCTTATACTCATAGGCCCATTTTGAAGTTTAGTAGTTTTCCATTAGAAGGACGACATTTCATTTTCGAACTATACTTGGTTCATTGTCTTTTGACTCAGTGTGACCTAGTATTTTCTGTGTAAACACTGTGACCATTATCTTGGAAAATATCGTCAAAATGCTAATGCTAAGGAACATATAGAGCAGATTTACTGTGAAGAAAGGTGTGCATATCTTGCATCAGGGCAAATGTCCTCTTAACTATTTCAACAAAAACTCTTAGGCAATTTTATTGCTAATAACACAAAGTAAAAAGTAAGAAAAGAAACATCCTTTAAAAGTTCCCCGATTATGATCACGTTGAAAACCAGGCACTTTGAGGACAAATTTTTTGTGTTCTTTTGACTGGTTGAGTTTTGCCTGAATTAAGATTCCCAAGGCACATTTGAAACCTGAAATAAAGCTGATTTGACTTGTCGATAGTCTGTTCTGAAGCCTTCTGAACTAGTTCAGGAGAAAGGCTTTGGCACCTTTACCTTTCTGCCACTTAATAGCAAAGATAACACCCCAGGTGTGAACCACCAGTAAAATACAGACGATTGTCCTAAGAATGGATTCAGGAAAAACCACCACCCTGAAATTTGCTGCAGTCCTGTTGCTGTGAGCAATGTTATACTATTGTTTGGGACTGAAATCTGCACATATTTCAGAGGAATAATAGAGACTAGTGGTATGTGGTACTCCTCCGGCTCCTTTTTCCAAATGCCTTTGGGACTATCAATTTCCTGGGGGAGAACTTTAAAAAAAACAAAAACATTGATTATCTGGTGACTTCATAAGTGGTGGAACAGCTTTCTTTGCTTATGAGTGGAAAATAAACTATCTGCCTGTGCAGGTTTGTGCTAGCAGTGGCTGCTACACCTGTGCAGAGACTGAATTTTCCAGAACCAAACCAAGGATTCTCTTGTGTGCTTCTGTTTCCCAGCAAAGAACTATTTGCTAGAGACCCAGAACGGTCTTTGTGTTTCTCATGAGCTGACTGCTGCATTGGAATTAGCACAATGCCGGGATCAAGGGATCCTACTCTCTGGTTGGCAATAGGCAGGTTATTTCCTCTGAGACCCCTCGAGTTAGGAGCAAAGGCAGGTTCTGCAATCAGGAGCACACTGTTGCTCTGAGACTGGTATCTTCACCTTCTGTCTTCAGCACAACCAAGGAAACGTTCAGAGCTGTTCCCCTGGGAGTGGGGTCCAAAGGGATGCTTCGGAGGATTTTTTTTTTTTATCCCTCTTGCATCTCTCGCTGCCAGGAGACATTTATCAGTGCAGATGCCAAGTAAAAACCCTGTAGTGTAAAGTAAGGTGCTCCCCAAAGCAGATTCGGACATTGGGACTGGTGTGTGTACGCGCGTGTGTGTGGTGTGTGCAGGACGTGCGAGCCCAGTGCGCTGAGATGCAGCTCTCCTGTTTGCCTGCAAAGAGTCGCTCCACTCCCCCCGCTGCCCAGCGCACTCGGGGAGCGCCAGGGGGAGTCCTCGCTGGTCCGGGCTTCCCGCGCCCCGGGAGCACCGAGGGCTCGCCTGGCGGAGCTTAGCGCAGCTCGCTCGGCGCTGCCAGCAAGCGGGCGGGGTGGACACTGGGCTTCTGTGTGCCCGCCGCAGCCGTTGGCTGGCGGGCGCCCAATCCCGGGGCATGCCGCCCGAGCCTGGCCGGGACGCACCGTGAAAGACCAGTTTGGGGGAAGGCTTGACCCCCGGCGGCCCGCAAGAAGCCGGCGTCCGGAGCCCAGGCGGCCGGGCCGCTGCGATCGGGCTTGTGGGGCTGCAGCTGCGGGAGCCCGCCGGGCACCCCCGGGTCCAGGGGGAAGGAGAAGGCATGGCTTCAGTGTTCATGTGCGGAGTGGAGGACCTGCTGTTCAGCGGCAGCCGCTTCGTGTGGAACTTGACCGTGTCCACGCTGCGGAGATGGTACACGGCGAGGCTGCGGGCTTGCCACCAGGTGTTGCGGACGTGGTGCGGGCTGCGGGAGGTGTACCAGGTGAGCCTGGCGCTCGCGGGAAACCGGTTCCACCTGTATGATTTTATTGTCCCTCTCCCTCCAACCGCTTTCTTTTTCAACTCCTAGCCGACTGCTTGACTCTTGGGTCAAAAGCTCAGCCACTGTAGGTAACTGCTGCCTGATAAAGCTTGTGAATTTCCCCCAGTGTGTAAGGGACACCCTCGGTGAATTACCCTTGCCTTTGCAGACATCTGTTACAGAGCGATGGTGTTCCGGCAGGGCGCTTAGCTCAGAAAGCTGTAGCTTTGCAGCAGAGCCTCTTCAGGGAGCAACTTTGACATTCACATGATTCCTTCCTTCTCATTTCATTGGGGGTGAAGGTAGGCATTTCAGGGAGCAAGGATTTCACATCAGTTTATGGATTCACACTCTTCCCTTTGATTTTGCCTTTCCATCAGGCAGCCCCAGCTTGCAAGGCAGAGCCAGGAAAAGCTGATTCTGTGTCTGCTGGCTTTTGGAAGGAAGGACAGCGAATTGTGAACACTTTGCAGGAGGATGACGGGCTGGGGAGGGGAGTGGTGGCCTGGCTGAGCGTTGGAATGCTAACGTTTGGATTTACTCCCTGTCACACAACACAGCCTCTTTATTTCTCTGCTAGGTCCTGTCCTGCAGGCAAAAAATGCTGCAACTTTGTTCAGTCTTTCTGGGGCTGTAGCTTCCCTTCATTGTTTAAAAAACAGTCGTTTGTAGATTTAGAAGTCCTGTGCTTTGGCTGTTAATATCATTGAAGTGTTTTGTTTTTTTTTTAATCGACATTGCATGTAGGGAGCTTCTACCTGGAGTTTATCACGTTTTCTTTCCTGTGGTGTGGAATCAGCTTTGTTGCAGATCCTGGATTCTCCCTACTCTGACCATGTTCTCAGTGTGGCTCTAATTCATATCTCATTGTATTGAGTCCCATATCTGATCAAGCTGCTAGTGTTGATAAGCCATTTTCTTCCGTCAGGCAAAATGAAAAAGGCCAGCACCTGGGATCAAACTGTGGGCATCTAAAGAACCAGCGTGGCCTTGTCATCCCTGACATCCACGGCATCCTTGTTAAAATGTGAGAAACGTTGTACTTTGCGCTTTCCCGACTTCTGCTTTGGATAACGTGCCTGAGATGTCTTGCATTTTTGAAAGACTCCAGAAGCCCGGCTGAGAACCAGGGCAGCGTGTGGCGGTTTGAGAGGATTATGGAGCTGTGGAGACAGCCCATCTGGTCACATGACACAGATCACCTGGCTCTTCGGAGTCAGAGGTGTGTCTGCCTCTCAGCCTTTTTCTCTTTGGGGAAATCATTGTTCAGTTTGGTCTGTAGGAGAAGTAACCCTGATACAGTTATGTTTTCACTTTTTAACATGTGAGAAAGTTTCCAAAGGAGAGCACAAGTACTCTGGTTAACCATGCAACCCTTGTGCCCCTCTCCCAGAGACTCCAGGGACTCAGAGCTTACCTCTTCTCCTGGTAATGAGCCATTCAAAAATGACAGTTTCAGAAGCCTGAGACTCCACACGTTCTTTATAAGGTTGATCAGTAATTATTTTTAAGCTGCAACTTGAACCTACTGAACTATAGGTTTTCTCTTTTATAAAATGGATAATGACAGAGCCAGTACCCTCTCATAATAAAGAGAAAGCCCTAAAATAACGATGACCATCTTTTGCTGTCCAGTTGCTCTGTCGAGTCCGACTCTTTGCAACCCACAGATTTCTGCACACTAGGCTTCCTTCTCCTTCACTATCTCCCAGAGTTTGTTCAAATTCATGTCTATTGAGTCGGTGATGCTATTTTACAAGTATTGAGTCTTAAGTAGTCAAAGTTCATGTCTTTGGAAATAATTTTAAAATATTTTAAAACTTGAGAGAACTATAGATTTTAAAATTGTACAGCATAGTTGTTAGCAAAGAAATTTCCTTAATGTCTTTCAAATTTGAACAAGAAATAGACCTGAGTGGCCATAAAATAGACTGGTTAATACCTTTTACTCCAAGTTAAATAGACATAGGAGCAAATCCTGCCTCCTCCTATGTAAGGTCATGAGTAAGTTATTTTTTTTTTTTTCATGAGTAAGTTATTAAATTTTCCTATTCCTCAGTTTCGTTGTTTATAAAATGGGAAATATAATAGTACAAACCATAGAGGTTGATACAAGAATTAATTGACAGTGCTGAGAGTTTTTAGGACATATTCAGTAAATGTTATCTGCTTTACCAGTTGGGCTATTTTTATTGCAATAGGAAAATGAACTCAAAGTAACCTGCAGAATAAACAGTAGGGACTTCTGACACAACTGAAAAATCTAGCAGCAGGATAAACTTCAGGTATGGCTTGATCAGGGCACTCTGGTTATCCTCCACGATTCTTTCAGCCTTATCTTGTTCATGCAATGGCTGTGTGTTAGTTGGTTTCCTCCTCGTAATAGCAGATAGCCAAAGTAGTTCCAGGACTTAGGTCCACATATCAACCCATTTAGAAAGAAAGAGGATTTCTCAAAGGCACCAACTATCAAAAAATAATTTCCCAATTTGCACTTTGACGAGTCAGTTTAGGGTCTGTTCTCACCCCTACTGCTGTGCACTCATGGGCATGGGGAATGGGAACATAATTCCTGCATTCTCAAAGGGAATGATAGGACCCCCAACAGGCCAAAATCATTTTCTAAGGATGAGAGGGAGGCCAAAAAAAAAAAAAACAAAAAAACTTAGTCTTTGGGTATAAAGCATAGATATGCATACATGAACAGATATACAGTCTACTTGTGGCATTTGGGGGGTGAGGTGACTAGCGAACAACATAAATATCTTCAAAGGCTCCTTAAGGGAGTGATAATGAATAAGAAGATTGAGAAACCCTAAAATTCATCGGTTGGCTTAGGCCCCTGGGGTTGCCACACCGTTTCTGAAGCCAAGGGTGAAGTTGGCCCCAGCCAGATGACAAAGCTACCAGACAGTGGGGGAGGGATGCAGTCAGTGTCCACTCTACCTGCATTTCCAGAATCTCAAATCTAGAGCTCTTTAAATGATTATTTTTCAAGATAAGTACAAACACTGATGCACAAATGTATTTGTAAGATTCTTGCAACAGTAATTTGTTCAAGTTATGGGGGTAGGAGGCCCATCATTAGAATACCTGTATTGCTGTCCCATAATTATAAATTCAAAATCTTATAGGGGAATGCTCCATCGTACTGGTCATGTTTATGGCATGTGAACTGGAAACTTCTAGTCTCAGTAGTCTTGTTTGTAAGAAAATTGAGGATTCAGTCACTCTGGAGAGTGAGGGTGGGGCAGGAGATATCCATTACATGAAATACCTGGCCGTCCCCGGGGAGTGTTTTGTTTATTCATATACTATAAGTGAAATAAGATCTCTACCTATTCATAAGGAACTTGGCAACCACATCATTGCCTGGCCAGCACAGCCGGGAAGGCATAATTTCTTTGGAATTGAACACTTCCTCCACTTCTAGATATTGGAGAGGCTAGAGACTTAATTTGCCAGAAACCATGAATAATAAAGATACTAGCTACAAGGCATTTCTGTAGTCATGCAACTAAATAAAAAACAGACTGAGGCTGCACCAAGGCTGCCTTTTAACAAAGACTTGCTTGATGAGTAAAGGTTTGAATTTGGTCAACATAGCAGACATGGGACATTCACTCTTCCATTTAGGGCTGAGTATTAAAAGCTGATATATCTCTCTTGTTTTATCTTGCCCAGATGGGTTGCAGTATCACAATTAATTAGGCTTAACAAACAGTTGAGGCGGAAAATGATGGGAGAGTGTCGTTGAAAAAGGATCAACACTCTCTGCTTTTTATTAAGTGTGACGTGTTCTAACAAAGCCCTCAGTTTGTTACTTGGGATATGTTTTCCTTTCACCTCCAACGTCTCAAAGGTAGAGTTTCTTGCAAACCCTGAATGGAGTCATTTGCCTCCAGGAGGAGGTACTTTGGACAGAATCTAGGGTACTTCAGTGACCATAACAGACTGGGTTAGCTCCCTGGGGCAGACAGCTGGCAGTGATGGGCAGCAGGCATGCCAGATCACGGCAGAGGCTGTGGGCTCCAACTTGAGCAAATCTGACCTTGAGTGAATTGCTTTTTCTCTCTGAGCTCCATTTCCTCCTGAATAAGAGAGGAGAACTGTAGCCTTGCCATTCTGGATAGTGTAAAAAATTCATGAGATAATGTGTGCAACCCTGAATGCCTTGCATGGCACAAGGACATAAATAAACGTTAGCTCTCAGGTACATAAAGAACTGAACACCAGACCTAAAGAAGGTATTTGATAAAGGATTGCTTAGAGTTTTAACTGTTGTTTTTATAAGTGAGACTGATTCTCTAGAAACTGAATTTCCATCTTGATATGCAAAAATGTTCAGAAAGAGAGACTATGGAATCTCCCACACGGTCAATATAGGGTAGACCTTGGGTATCTGGGCTTGTGTTCCAACACAATAGATCCACATTTTTTGACGGCCTGTACGAAAATCTAGGAGGTCGTAGGCAGCTAGGGATAGGGTCTCTGAGAAGATAATCTCTTTATATTCCAAGACTCTGATGACCCGTAAATCAGTAACACCTGAACTTTTCATCCTGCCATATTGGTTATGGGAGACCAAGTCTCCAAATGGCAGTTGTTTGTTGAGCTTTCAGTGACCTGTGTATGTTTCAAACCATACATCCTTTGCTTGGCCCCACCTTCCAGTCTCCACAGCCCCTGGAATTACAGAGGCCAGAAGCAGGGCTGACAAATTACAACCCACAGGGGAAGACTGGCCTGCCTCCTGTTTTTGTAAATAAAATTTTATTGGCTTGCAGCCCTACTCATTCATTTACATGTTGTCCATGGCTTCTTTTGAAAAACAATGGCAGAACCAAATTGTTGTAACTCAACTAGTTCGAGTTGAATAGTTGATACAAAGAATATATCGGCCACAAAGCTGAAAATATTTACTATTAGGTTTTTTAAAACCGAGAAAGTTTGCCAATCTTCAGACCAGAAAAAACAATATATTGGGCAGAGAATGCTAGAGGAAGAAAAGTTTAAAATTCAATCATAGAGAAATAGAACTTGAAGGAATATGGAAGAATTTTCTCATAAAAAACCTAGTCACTAGGAAATTAATCAACAAATGTTTAGGATCAGTGTTCAGTTTGCCTTTGCTAGGTCCTTCACTGTAGAACATGGTTGGAGTTACAGATTGATTCATTCATTTGTCGATATATTCATACCTAAAATAATTATCAGGTGCTTACTATGTCCCAGTTCCTGTGCCAAGGTGTTAGTAAGACAAAGTCAAGTAGATTGTCTCCTGTGTTCAAGGAGTCTATTGTCAAGTAGGGGAGACATTTAAGAAAATGAAGGGGAGAAATTTAAGAAACTCTGTGGAAGGAGTTTACCTGGGTCCTTCAAGTGCTTAGGGAGTTTTAATCAGACAGGAGTAAAGCGAACGGGGATGGATAATGGAAGCCGAGGAGTCTTCCTCCAGGAAGTGATTCTCAAGTTGAAGTTAGAAAGGACAATTTGGAGTTAGGTGGAGAAAGGCAGATGGGCAGGCATTTCAGGCCGTTTCAGTGGGGAAACAAGCTCTAGGGTAGGAGGATGGTTATAACGAGTTTTTAAGGTTGATGAGGAAAGAGGGGCTTCCCAGGTGGCACTAGTGGTGAAAAACCCACCTACCAATACAGGAGACATAAGAGGCCCGGGTTCGATCCCTGAGTCGTGACTATCCCCTGGATGAGGGCATGGCAAGCCCCTCCAGTATTCTTGCCTGGAGAATCCCATGGACAGAGGAGCCTAATGGGCTACGGTGCATAGAGTTGCAAAGAGTTGGACATGACTGAAGCAGCTTAGCACGCATGCACAAGGAACAAGGGAGAGAGACAAAGTCAGAGACAGGGTTTCATTGGGGGTAACATCCAGATTTGAATGGTCTTTTATTTTAAGGTTAGGATTTGATGTTTTTCTTCAGAACTTTGACGGCAGGAGACAGAGTAAGTTAGAACTGTCCCTGGCAGCAGTGAGGCTGATAGATGCAAAGGGTGGGGGCATAGTGGAAGCAGGAAAGGAGGGGAACCTTAGGAGGCTGTTGCAGTGATGTATGTGTGTTGCTCAGAATAGGGTAGGTTTTACTATGGCAACAAACAGTCCCAACATCCTAATGGCTTAAAGAAATAAAAGTTTATTTTCGGTTCAGACTACCTGTCCAATTGCAGGTTGGCTGGAAGCTCTGCTCATCACTGTCACTCGGGTTCACAGAATGTTCCTGAACATTGCCAGTTGCCATAATAGAAAGTGAAGAGCCCTTCAGCGCTTTGCACTGGCAGTTCAGTGCTTGGTCTCTAAGTAACTCATGTCACTTGTTTCAACTCATTGGTCACATCACTCACTCGAACACAGGGTCCAAGGAAAGCAGTCCTTCCACTGAACTGCATGAATGTTGGTGCAGATTTGGTGCCTTAAGAAGCAGACTCTGAAACAGAGATTAACACGCAGGAAGTTTACTAGAGAGTGCTCTGAGATCTCTACTGTAGAGAGAATAGAAAGAAGTAGGATTGAACAGAGGGAGAAATTGGGTTACAGTTCAGGCTTAACAAAGGCTTCAGCTGACCTCACCAGTGGCTCTGAACCTAAGAGTTGTCTCCAGCTGGAACAAGAGGTCTGGGTGTCCCCACCCCACCTTCATCACCCCATCATTGGAGATGGGCTGCCCTTGAGTCAGTGGTATGTTCTTGAAGTAGACATCTCTCTGTAATTCCTTAAATAAAATCTGAGATGACAGCTCAGAAATCTCCAGGCAGCTGATGGAATAAGTCTGGGCAGCTCATCACACAGCAGCTTATACAAATGTCTGCCCGACAGGTGCTAGGGTCAAAGTCTGAACTGTGGCAGGGCCAGTGGGAAGGAAGTAGAGTAAAAGGATTGCGTTGATGTGAAGGATGTAGAATCGAGCTTTAAAACATGGCAGTCTCCCAACTGGCTCCTATGCTCTGTTGAATGAATTGTGCAACCATGGAGTTAGTTAATAGCAGCAACACATGCAGAAAGAAGCAAAAACTTGGTTGATAAATGAAATATGAGTCTACTTACCACTGAGGAAATCGTCTTCTGTATTTTCAGGTAACCACAGACTAGGATTTTATAAGAAATTGGGATGCTCAGGTACCCAAAAATTGATAAGAAAACTATCTTAATATTTGAGTCCATTATTTAGCATAAATAAATTTCTAAAGGACCGTATGATTCAAGATCAACAGAGTCACAGGATCTTTAAAAAGCACTTTTGAGCCCTTGTTGTACAGTCTGTGAAACATCAAGTTAAGAATAGACTCTCCTGCCCTTTTCAGGCTGGTGTTTGTTTTTTCCCTTCCAACTTTTCCTGGTGGAGCTGCAGCATAAAATAACTTCCTGTTCGTCCACTACTTACTTTTCTTCTAAACATTATGTTTGGGATGCCCAGTTTGGTTGTGGAAAAGTGTGAATGACTCAAATGGGATAAAAAAATTGAAATTAACATCCGTAAGTAATTATATATGTGTGCGTGTGCATATACATACCTAAAAGATATAAATTCTGACATTCGTGAAATAAACTTTAGCCATGAGAGAAGCTGGTCAATATGATAAATTAAATAGAGCCATTTTCCCCTATTATCCTAATCGTTTTTAGTTTCTTGAATTTTGTGTGTGGGCAAAGCTTATTGCTTAAATAATTATTTTCTCCTTAACTAGCATTTTTATATAGTCTTACTGTCTTGACAAATAGCAACTAATTATTAAGCAGCTACTATGTGCTATGCCTTGTGCTTGGTACTTTACATGTATTATCTTTTTTTAAATAAATATATCTTTGGGGAAATATTTCAATATACAGAAGTATAAATGATGATATAGGTAAAAACCCACATAACTACCGTTTAATTTTAGGCATCTTAATATTTTACCATGTTTTCTCTGGGTACTTTTTTTTTTGTAATATGATAAAAATTTACAGAATCAGTTGAAACCATCTTTTTACCTCTCCTTTCTCCCTAAAAACAGTCCTATTCTGAATTTCATGTTTTCATTCCCAGGCACATCTTTCTCATTTTGCCACTTATATTCATATCTATAAACAATATATATAATTTTTGTGTTTGTAAAATTTAAATTAGGATGTGTCATTCTACTACCTTATTTTTCTCTCAACAGGCTTTTGGGACTCATCTCTAAATTCGTTTTAACTCTTATATTCCATTGCATTAAACATACCAATCTCTTGTTGATGGACATTTAGGTTGTTGGCAAAGTTTTAGTGTCCCCAACATACTACACTGAAAAGGTTGTGTTTGTCTTTTTGTGCTTATGAGCAAGAGCTTCTCCAGAGTATGTACTAAAAGGGAGACTTACTAGGTTTTTGGCTTTAATAGATGTTGTGCCTTATTTCTGTCCTTACAATCATTCTTCAAGATGATATCATGAATCCCACCTCATTGGTTTTATATACTTATTATCTAATAAGACATTGTGCTGCAGTTTGAACCGAACTCTAAAGTTCATGAATGATATCATGGATTATATCATGATTCAGCACCATGTCTTATTAGCTAATAAGTATATAAAACACTTAGCCTTTTGCCACTGACTTGCAGCTTTATTAAAACGATATGTATGGTATCTCATTTATTCACTTATTTGCTCAACAAACATTGGGTGAAAACATAGCTGAGTGCTTAAAAATTAACTGTATAAACTTCTTGAATTCAAATCCTAAGTTCCCTTTTGTTAGCTATGTGAGTTCTCAGAGATTGTTCTCGTTAACTTTTTTCTAGGACTTCTCTGGCAGTCCAGTGTTTGGGACTTCACCTTCCAATGTAGGAAGTGCAGGTTAAAACCCTGGTTTGGGAACTAAGATCCCACATACCTTGGTGAGCAAAAAAACCAGAACATAAAAAGCAGAAGCAATATTGTAACAAATTCAATAAAGACTTTAAACTACATCTAAAAAATATTTTTTAAAACTTTTTTCTGCTGTAAAATATGGTTAATTATAGTGCCTCCCTTAAAGAGTTATGTTCCCAGGATTGTCATAAAAATAAATTGCATTAATATTTGAAAACACAAAAACAGTGTTGGATGTATTCATGGATGGATAGATGGACAGTGGATGGACACGGATGGATGGACGGACAGATGGGCAGATGCTTGGGTGGAGAAACAAATGGTTGGACTGAACTGATGATTGGGTGGATAGATGAATGGATGGATGGATAAAAGAATGGATGGACAGACAGATGGGAAGATGGTTGGATGGCTAGATGCACAGATGAACTAATGGTTGGATGGATGGATGAATTTCTCACAGTTATCTTCATTGTGAAGTCCTTACCATCTTATGCATATGCATAACCTTTGGAGCTTTTAAAATCTGCAGAAGCCTTGGCTCCTCCCTCCTCTCTCCTTTCCAAATTAAGAACTATAGTCTAACGTAGCAAGTAGGAAAGGGGCCCACTGACCACTGCATAGAGACCCTGTGCTCGCATGGTTTCATGGCACAGCGTTTTATCAGAGACTCTGTCTTCCTAGTGCTGTTGTCTTCTTCATTTATTCTTTGAAGGCAAAGATTCTCATAAATGTTTAATCATTTTCTTTTTTCCTCCAAGATGAAGGCATTAAACTTTCTCTCTCTCAACCCTGAACCCCACTCTGGTATGACCGAGAGCCCTAGATTCTCATGTATAAAGGCTCTGGGACCCCACTGACTGATGGCATTCTCATCTCTATAAGTGCCCTTCTGATATGACTCTCACATTTCCAGCTGCTTAGGAGATCCAGTTATTACAGGCAACATGCTATGCTTGGGTAAAGTAGCCAGCAAACATTTTTGCAGGAATTAGTTAGTCTCATTAAAATGTGATTAGATGCTTATTAGCTAAAAGAGAAAAGAGAGAAATAAAATGGGCTTTAGTCAGCTGGACCTGGGTTACAAATCAAGACTTCATCACTTACCTGCTGTGTGCCCTTGAGCCACGTGACTTCATTGCTCTGAACTTGTTTCTTATGCAAAGGATAAAACATGATGTACATTTTAAGTTTGATATAAAAGTGTAACATGGATTCAGAAAAGGTAGCTTTTCCAATGTAAACGTTTGGATGCCTTCACAAAGTTGATCTTAAAGCCTGAAATTATCATGCTAGTCATGAATAATGCAAACTGTGATCAGGAATTAAGTCCAAATGTCCGCATACACTAGCTGTGTGTCATGAGCAAGTTACATGCTCACTTCGTGCCCCTTTTCTCACCTATGTGATGGGGATGGTATTATAATAGTGCCTGTCTCTCGGGGTTGTTAAGGGGACAACACAGATTATGTAATAAAGGTCTATCTGGGGTACCTGGCTCACAATCGGCAGTTAGGGAGTGTCATTTCTACTTAATGAACATTTTTTATGTTGTCAGACATAGCGCTAAGCACTTGGCCATGCTGCACGACTTGCAGGATCTTACTTCCCTGACCAGGGATGGAACCCAGCACCTCGGCAGGGAAAGCACCCATGTTCTAACCACTGGACCGCTGGGAAATTCCCTAAGCATTTCATATTTACCATTTCATTTAATTCTCCTAACAATGACATGAAGTAGGTACTATGAAACCCATTTGGCAGACATAAATATTATTTAGCATGTTAAGTCACTTAGCCAAGAGCAAAGATGGAGGATTCAGATCTGTCTAAATCCATTCCCTCAGCCACTGCATGAAATGGATGTAGCTTGCAAACCATTCAGTCTCTTCATTTTCCACGTGTGCCTTCATTGAGTCCTTTCTAGCACTTTTCCAGCCTCTAATCTCTGCCTCTACCCAACCCTGTAGTCATAGCAGGCATTAATAAACCCATTGAGACTGAATGACTAATGCCATTTCCTCTCTACAGTCTACTCCCAGCCCAGCCTCCAGAGTGGTTTTGTTAAATGTTAAGTCAGATCATGTCATCCATCATCTTGTTCAGAACCCTGTAATGACTAACAACTCAGAAAAAGTTAGTCTCACTTTTAACCTCCCAGGTCCTGCATAATTGATACCTTCTTCTCTAGTTTCCTCCACCAACCGCCCCCAGCAGACACACTCAACTTCTGGTCTTTTTATTATTACTAATGTTAGCATTATATTCAGTGTATTTGTGTATGTGTGTGTCTTCTAGTTAATAGTTGACATATAACATATTGGTTTCAAGTGTATAGCATAATGATTCAATATTTAAATATATTGTGAAATGGTCACCACAATAAGTCTAGTTGACTTCCATCACCACACATAGTTACAGACTTTTTGTTCCTATAATGATAGCTTTTGAGAGCTGCCCTCTTAGCAACTCTCAAACATGCAATATTATTAACTGTAGTGCCATGTGGTACATTACATCCCTTGACTTGTTTATTTTAGAAAGTTTATACCTTTTGATCCATTTCACCCATTTTACCCAACCTCCAAGCCGTGCCTTTGTGCATGCGTATTTAGTCATGTCCGAATCTTTGCAGCCCCATGGACTGCAGTCTGCCAGGCTCATCTGTCCATGGAATTTTCCAGGCAAAACTACTGGAGTGAGTTGCCATTTCCCACTCTAGGGAATCTTCCCACCCCAAGGGTCAAACCCGCATCTCCTGGGTCTCCTGCATTGGCAGGCAGATTCTTTGTCACTGAGCCCCCTGCGAAGCCCACCTCTGGCCAACCACCAGTCTGGGTCTGTGAGCTGCCTCAACCTCTGGTCCCAACTTGAGATGTTCTTTCTCTCTGCAAGTCTTCTCGAGCAGCACGGACCTCTTTGCTGTTCCTTCATCCCTGCCAACACATTCCATCCTCAGAGCCTTTGCCCTTGGTGTTTTCTCTGCCTGGAACTTTGTCACCCAGAGGGTCACGAGACATGCTTCCCCCTTTACTTCCTGCAGATCTTTCTTCAGATGCCTCCCAACCAGTGAGGCCGCCCCAGGCTGTCCTCTTATTCTGCTTTATTCTTCTCTGTAACCCTATCACCACCTGACGTTAGGAAATCTATTTGCTTACGTGTGTTTCCCCAACCAGAATGGTAGCTGATGAGGTGGCGAAACTTTGCTTTGTTCACTGCAGTGTCCTCAGTTCCCGAAACATAATATTCCATCAGAAATAGTTCTTGACTAAATGAACAAACTAACTCAGTCGGTAGAGCATGAGACTCTTAATCTCAAGGTCGTGGGTTAGAGCCCCACATACAGCGAGGTTTGGGGCTTCACTGGTAGCTCAGACGGTAAAGAATCCACCTGCAATGCGGGAAACCTGGGTTCGATCCCTGGGTCGGAAGATCCCCTGGAGGAGGGCATGGCAACCCATTAGAGTATTCTTGCCTGGAGAATCCCCATGGACAGAGGAGCCTGGCGGGTTGCAAAGAGTCCAGCACAACTGAGTGACTAAGCGCAGTGCAAACGAACAAAGGAATCTGCTTTACATTTTAAGAAACTTGCTGTAGCCACTGTGGCCGGAGAGGGTGGGGGAATGGTAAGAGCAGTCGGGAGGCCGTTTCTGATGTCCAGCAGAGGGACGGTGTACTGGGCTGGGCTGGGCTGGAATGGTGGCCGCACGTGCTGTAGGAAGAAGCTAGGAATTTGGAGGAGGAGGCTGCTGCACGAAGGGGACTCTGTCCAGCGAGAATGTTTACGGTCTATGAAGTTTTGGAAACATCCAGGACGAAGCCATGTGTGTTGAAACGGATTTGTGTCTGTGTGTGTTTACTCTTTTTCATTATGGAAAATAGCCCCAAGCCAGTGTAAGCTGATTGAGAGTAGTTCGTTTGTGTTCTCTGAAAGCCATTCCATTAAGGAAACAGCAGGGCAGAGAGCACAGCGAGATGTTTCCTCCCAGCCCTCTGTCAGGCTCAGCCAGGGACCCCGGCTTCTGTGTTCGACCAGCTGCACGTCCCCGCTGTGCCCAGCCCAGGGTGTGGACGTTGGCGGTTTCTGCAGTTCTCGTCAGCTCCGACTGTCAAGTGAGCTCCGTTTCCTGCGCCCAGCCCTATGCCCAAGCTCTGGAATGTGCCCTCCTTGGCCTGACCGATGCTGCCAGACGTCTCAGACCCCTGGCTTTCTCTTCGTGGCACTCTCTGGAAGTTGATTATCATTCTGACCCTGGCCCAGATCATTCCCATCCCATGGAGATTGGGATGGAAGGACCCTTTGGATTTGCCTGGATTCCTGGGAGGAAAAAAACTTTGTTTCTGCTCTTCATTAGTGTTTAATTAAAGGCTTGCTATCCCTAAGTCTTCAGCTGTGTCCAAGCTTTTTAAAATTCTGCAAGTGCAGACAATATAAAGAGAGTTCGACCCTTTGAGTTACAAGAGCTGGGTTTTGGTGTCTAATTATCAACCTCAAATAATGACAGAATCATAATCTTTTAGAACAAAACGGAATATGAGGCATTGCCCAAATATTTCCTGAAGACAAAGTACACTTACTTTTAACCAATAGTCAATGTCAGCTTTTAAATGTAATCAGAGTTTTAAGTTTGAAGCAGTTTGGTTCAGGATGTGTGAAGAATCTTAACCGTCAACTCATATTTAAATTTATGGGGTCTTTCCTTCCTTGAGATTTTATATATTAATCTTTCTAGGTATTGATGCCAGATATAGTTCCAGCTGAGCTCATGAGATTTTTTCCTGTGAAATTCCTTCTGGAAATGAGATTTCTTTTAGTGAATGTATTTTTCCTTTAATAAACTTCAGAAACCAACTCAGAGTTTCAAAAAAATTTTTTTCTGAGATGTTAGTGCCAGAGTCTGAACAGTGCCCTTCATTCACTACCAAGTTGCATCAGTTTAAGTTTTTTTTTCAGGTTCAAGCATTACATTAGGTTACAAATATAGCACAAACTTGCCACACCTTTATGCTGTGTATTGTGTGTTTTAAGTATTTAATTATGTCTTTCTATCCTTTTCTTCCCCACCCTCTTTTTTGGTATACTTTCTCTGAGCTAAATAGGTCACACTTAAATGTGTAAATAAATAGCATATATGTGTGTGTGTATACATATATATATGAAAAATGTATAAATACATGTACACATATGTGCATGAGTGTGTATATATGTCACTGTATCTGAAGTTTTTCCCCAAAATAATACCATGAGCCAACATATTTACCAGACATCACTTTTCTTCCCCTAATCTTCAACGTCACTTCTAAATTTATATTATAACCCTGAAGTGAATAGCTAGTACCAATAATATGGTTGGGTTCCATAATAGATTGTATTCTTCAGGAAGTTGCTATCAATTTTGATGAAGTCCAGCAAATGAAGATTTGGTCAACAATTTCACTTACTTCTTGTGGTTTAAAAATGAAGAAAACACAAAATCAGAGCTGGTCGTGTGCTCCTGGTCACCTTCTGCGTCAGCTCAGCTCACTGGTCTGTGAAATGGGGCCTTGGCGTGGGCTGCCACACTGGAGGCTGCTGGGTGGTCAGTAGACAGAAGTAGAGCAAGTTACTCAAAGTGCAGCTCTTGCCCCCTCCCTTCCCCAGCAGCTCCGTCTAAGGAGGACGAGGTGGGGAGTTAAGAGCTTGAGGGACCTATGAGGAAAAAGAGGAAGCAGCCTTCCTTGGCCCATATAGCTTCATTTATTATTTACAGATGTTAATGACATCGGTCTGTTTTAATAAAACATGTAATGAGATGAACAGCTTTATCTCTTTCCTTTGAGTGATTTGCACATATCCTTTGGGAGCCAAGGATGTTGGAGTCAGATAAATATGAGCTCTAATCCTGTTCCTTATGCCTTCCTGGTTGTATCACCCAAAGCTTAATACCTCATTCCTTTGAGCCTCGGTTTCCTCATCTATGAAATGGGAACATAATATATCATCATACTGTTTTTTTGGCCATGTCATGCAGCATACAGGATATTAGTTCCCTGACCAGGGATTGAACCCCTGCCCTGTACGTTGAGGGCACAGAGTCCTAACCACTGGACTACCAGGGAAGTCCCCGTTGCCAGGTTTAAGTGAAAGGAAGCCCTGTGACTGCTCAGAATGGTGTCCAGAACATGACTAGAACACAGTACATTGTACTTTAGGGGAAAGGCCTTGGTACTGAAATACACCAAAAAAGACAAATGTTAAAAATGGGATACTCACTTCCTCTCTCATCTCAATGAAGTTATCTTAAGTAAGGATAAGAGATGAGGTGGATATTTTGAAGCAGAATTAAATTATAGTCTGATAAATTGTTACAACCTTTTCATAGAACAGTTTAGTTGTATCTAATCAAAATGTAAGATATGTGCCCTATTTGATCAAATATTTCCTTTTCAGGAAGTCGTCTGAAGGGCATAATGGTACATGTGTAAGGATTTTCATAACAGAATGATTTGAAATAGCAAATCAGTGGAGACATGAATAGGAGGATGATTAATAAAATGATAATCCCTCCAAAGCATGGGATTCTGTGACATCAGTAGAAAAAGTGAAGTAGACGTATACGTCACAGCCTGCCAGAATTGTCACTGATCTATTTTGGGGTAAAAATAAACACAAAAGACAGAACACTATACAGGATGTGTGTGTGTGTGTGTGTGTGTGTGTGTGTGTGTGCACGCGCGCGCGTATGTATGTGTCTATAGAGGTGGCGCCTGTGGTAAAGAACCTGCCTGCCAATGCAGGAGACGTAAGAGACACAGGTTCGATCCCTGGGTCAGGAAGATCCCCTGGAGAAAGACATGGCAACCCACTCCAGTATCCTTGCCTGGGAAATCCCATGGACAGAGGAGCCTGGCAGTCTACAGTCCATAGGGTCGCACAGAGTCAGACACGACTGAACTGACTTAGCATGTGACATGTGACATAGAGACAAAAAGGCATGAATAAATGTGAGAAGTGTGTATCTGTGTTCCTGTACATGAGAGGACAGGGTTGGAAATACATAGACCAAACCATTCATAACGTTTACCCCAGGGAAATATCAGTAGACAAAGGAAGAGGTTTCTGCTTCTTTTACTTCAGTCATTCTGAATTTAAATTGCTTACAGCAAGGATATATGTGAGTGTTTAAAACTTCCTATTCGAAGCATCTGATCCAGGCTATTGTGCGCAGTGTTTCTGGGGAATAGGAATGTGTTCATTTTAACCTTGTGTCACAGCACCTGGCATGTAGCAGTGTCTCTGCATGAGTATATCTTTTGTGTCTATTTAATGATTATTAGCTACTACTGACACAATTACTGTTGTTACCTAAAGAGTGTGTGGTGGAGTCTGGCTGCTCGCTGCCCAGAATCCGTTAAACAGGCCACATTGGTGGAGAGGAAAGTTTGCTTTATTTCAGTTGCCAGCAACTGGGTGATGAGGGTGGTGGACATCTGTCCAAAGGCCGACACCCCCTCAGCGGCAACCAGTGGGGCAAGAGCTTTTATAGACAGAAAGGAAGCTACGGGCAGAAAAGGCACAAGTCAGCTCTGACAGTCATCTTCAGATTGGTCATTGCTGGCCTGACCAGCGTCATCTTGATTGTTTGAGGTACACTTAATCTTCCCAGAGTTCATTTGTTCCCATTTCTCCAAAGCCAGCCCTAGGAACTGTGGCAGCTTATGTCTTGGGTCAGAGGATGAGATGGCTAGATGGCATCACCATGAAATGTTCATGCAATGGACATGAACTTACGCAAACTTCGGGAGATGGTGAGGGACAGGGAGGCCTGGCGTGATGCCATCCTTGAGGTCACAAAGAGTCAGACACAACTGGGCGACTGAACGGTAACACAAATGTTGTGGGTACAGTCTGGTCACCGTGAAGTTAACTTCTCCACCTCGTATTTTAGTATCTATAAGACAGCTCCCAGGATGTGGTTCAGAATATTGTCTATAGCCCTTGAGAAAGATCTTAAGTCCTTGACTGTGCTTAATGACTACATTATTATTGTTGAATCTCCTTCGACTGTTTTCCTTTGTTTCCGCATTTCTCATTTCTCTGATTAAACTTACTCTCTGACTAAAGTTTATGACAGACAATAGACAGACAGAGGACATGGTGTGTATGGGGGCAGGGGTGGGGAGGGTGGCAAGGACCATAGCGTCTTGCTTCTTTCACTATTGAGTAAAAAGCAGAGATTTCCCTGGCAGTCTAATGCCTAAGACTTCACCTTCAAATATAAGAGGTGCAGGTTTGATCCCTGGTCAGAGAACTAGGATCCCCCATGACTTGTGGCCAAAAAACTGAAACTTAAAGCAAAAGTAATATTGTAACAAATGCAACAGACACTTAAAAAATGGTCCACATCAAAAAAATATTTTTAAAGAGCAGTATTTGTATTCCTTGGGGAACCATAGCATTTTTTATGGTTAAAATAAGTCCATAAATTTTTTATAGAAACACATGGTTTTTAGTCAAAGTCTTTTATCAATGGTGTATATTCGCCAGATACCTAAATGTCTATTATTAGGGGATTGGTGCAATTAATTGAGTTACTTTCATAACATCGAATACACAATGATTATAAAAAATAATGAGATAGACCAGTATCTAAAATGTGTAAGTAAATACATTTCAAACTAAGATATATAGAATGATCTCACCGATACTGTAAAAATTTACATTACTGAGCACCGATGGCTGAACTGAACTGATGGTTGTTAGTCTTTTATCAATGGTGTATATTCACCAGATATTTTCAAAACATATAGTGACTCACATACTACAGTAATGTAAAATTTTACAGAGATGAGATCATTCTATACATCTTAGTTTGAAATGTATTTACTTACACATCTTAGATACTGATCTATCTCATTATTTTTTATAACCATTGTGTATTCGATGGTATGAATGTACCTCAATTAATCTTACCAATCCCCTATTAATAGACATTTAGTTTGTTTCCAAATTTTACTAAGACAAATGTTACCATGAACATCCTTAAGTAAAACATTTATGGAAGAATTTCTGTAGACATACCTTGTTGGAAAGGACATTGAATTTCCCAAAAGTTGTACCAATTTCTGGTGCCAACTGAGTGAGCAAGAACCCTTCTTTTCCATATCGTAGCCAACAACTTTTGATTTATACTGTGGTGCTAGCGAAAAAAAATACGTTTTATATTTGTTTTCATTTTCTCTCTTTAATTAGTGAAACTGTCTGCTTTTCAAAGCTTTCCTGAGGGTCCTGATACTTGGAACACTGGAATTGTATGTGCCCGAGAGTGTCAGGAGGGCTTCCCAGGTAGCGCTAGTGGTAAAGAACCTAACCAGTGCAGGAGACATAAGGGACGTGGGTTCCATCCCTGGGTTGGGAAGATCCTCTGGAGGAGGGCATAGCAACCCACTCCAGTATTCTTCCCTGAAGAATCCCATGGACAGAGGAGCCTGGCAGGCTATATAATCCATGGGGTTGCAAAGAGTTGGACACAAGCGACTTAGCATGAAGCACGAGAGGGTCAGGGGAGGCATACTCTGCATTTCATCACAGTATAAATTAGTTCTCATGCTTTAGAGCAAATTATAGTCTCTTAGAAAGTGTTTGTCCTCTCATAGTGATACAGAATTTCCTTGTATAGTTAAAGTAAGTTTATGTAGAGCATTGCTGGTTGAAATCCAAGTATCACAAAGACAGATTTTCATGTAGTCTCTCTGCCATGTACCATATAAAGTCTTTGGATTTACAAATAGCTGAGAATAGTTATTTCTTTTCACATCCATCATACTCTTTGGTTTCATACCATGGTTTTCCCCACGTACTATTTAGTGGAGTTCAGAAATCTTGTTTTATTCTTATCTGTAAATGTTCTCAGCTTCATTTAGATTAGCTTGAAAGAGATCACCAAGGCTTTAATTTTTTTTTTTAAAACAAGGGATAAAGCTTAGGACTGGAGAACAGAACGATGCACCATTTATTTTCCCTTTTTCACCTTTTCTCTTTTGAATGTCTGAGGCCTGTAAGTTTATTTGGCTCTCTAAATCCATATTTATTAACTTAAATATAATTTAGCCAGAGTTGAATTGTTGGAATGAGATTACATAGCAACAAGCGACCATGAAGCTGTCGTTTGTCTCATTTTGGGGGGGCACCAGAACTGATTACTTGGGAGACGATTTGTGCTCTTAATGTCATGGTGATTGGAGATTGCACCCTGGGGGTGAGGATGGGATGACCTGAAGATTCGTACAGGCTTTCTTAAGGGCCAGACTAACTGAGAGGTAAATTGAAATGACTAGAGGAAGCCCCTCAAAGAGGGCGTTTGTCATGTGTTAGCTGGGTGGCACTCGCTATCGGCGTTCTGTTAAACACACCACCTCCCTTCTGGAGGTGCCACCAGGCAAATGGCAAAAAGGCAGCTCTGCGTGCAAGCTTCCTCCCATGGCCACCAAGGGGGCCAGATTATCCTGTCTGCTCCCCGTTCACCCAGGGGGGCAGGCCCAGGACCTCAACTTGGCCTGTGATACCCCTGTGCTCCTCTGAGTTCTGAGCTAGAGGAGAGAACCTCTAGCTCGTGGTTCATCAAAGAACCATGAAAACAGCAATGGAGGCAGGACACAGACAAGGTAGTTGTATGACATGGGATACAACTCCAGGTGTTTGCTCCCTTCTGGGTTCTCTTCTTTCCTGTTCATCTTCGAAGCCTGCTTACAAGGGCCATGTCTTTTTTCCTTCTCCCTTCCTGAGAGGTCTTAATTGGCTCAGAGATCAATATCACCTCGCACGTGTCTTGAGAATATCCTGATTGATCTTGAAGCCAGTGCTTGCCACTGTTTGTCATGTCACAGAGTACGCTGTTGTTGTTGCTGTTGTTCAGTCACTAAGTTGTGCACGCTCAGTCGCTCAGGCACTCAGTCGTGTCCGACTCTTTGCGACCCAGTGGACTACAGCCCACCAGGCTCCTCTGTCCATGGCATTTCCAAGGCAAGAATACTGGAGAGGGTTGCAGTTTCTTTCTTCAGGAGATCTTCCCAACCCAGGGATTGGACCCAGGGATGGAACCTGCGTCTCCTGCTTGGCAGGCAGATTCTTTACCACCGAGTCACCAGGGAAGCCCCGTAGAGTACATACGTGATGCTAATGTTTGTGTGGTACCCAGGGTAAATGTATATGAGGCTGCTCAGAGCTTGAGATGACAATCTGCAGGATCTTAGGCTGCCTTGAGGGCTGAGCAGACCAGTAGCTCAAGATACCCTTTTGCCTGTTACATCCACACACAGGTTGTGAAGCTGTGGTCAAAGCTAATCATGATGACCTTATTCCCCTTGCTCGTGATTGGTTTAGGGTAAGCATATGACCTAGGTGTGGCCAATGGTGTGCAAGGCATTGATGCATTTCTTGAAAAGCTCTTTTTACTCTTAAAAAAAGAGACATAGAGAAAGAGGTAGTCCTTCCTTTGGAGTAAGGATGTAATACCTGGAAGAGTGACAACTATATGCAACCATGAGAAAATGTTAGTTTCAGAAGAACATGCTGAGTGGAAAAATGGAAGGAACCTGGGACTTTGATGGCAGTGCTATCCTGTGGACCTCACCAATCGTGGAGCTGCCCTCCCTTTAGATAGTGAGATAATCAACTCATAACATTGAAGTTGTTTTTACTTTTATTTTGTTTGTTGTTGTTCTTCAGTTGCTAAGTCACGTCTGACTCTTCGACCCCATAGACTGCAGCATGCCAGGCTCCCCTGTCCTTCACTATCTCCCGGAGTTTGCTCAAACTTATGTTCGTTGAGTCAGTAATGCCATCCAACCATCTTATCCTCTGTCACCCAGTTCTCCTCCTGCCCTCAGTCTTTCCCAGCATCGGGGTCTCTTCCAGTGAGTTGACTCTTCCAGTCATGTGGCCAAAGTATTGAAGCTTTCACCATCAGTCCTTCCAATGAATATTCAGGGTTGGTTTCCTTTAGGATGGACTGGTTTGTTCTCCTTGCTGTCCAAGGGACCCTCTCAGGAGTCTTCTCCAGCACCACAGCTTGAAAGGATCAAATCTTCAGTGCTCAGCCTTCTTTATGGTCCAACTCACATCTGTACATGACTACTGGAAAAAAATAATTTTGACTAGATGGACCTTTGTTGGCAAAGTAATGTCTCTGCTTTTTAATATGCTGAGTTTGTCATAGCTTTTCTTCCAAAGAGCAAGTGTCTTTTAATTTCATGGCTGTAGCCACCATCTGCAGTGATTTTGGAGCCCAAGAAAATAAAGTCTGTCATTGTTTCCACTTTTCCCCCATCTATTTGCTATGAAATGATGGGACCAGATGCCATGATCTTAGTTTTTTGAATGTTGAACTGTAAGCCAGCTTATTCACTTTCCTCTTTCACTCTCATCTTTCACTCTCATCTAGGGACTCTTTAGATACTCTTCACTTTGCTACTTACTACAAAAAGGATTCTGATATAAGATCTGCTCAGGACTTGAGGATCACAACTTATAGAAGGGTTGTCCAACCAAAAAGGTGCTCAAGAAAAGAAACTTTTGAGGAAAGAATGGAATAGCTGGAGTTGTACTGGTGAAAGGGAAATGTCTAAATTCAGAGTAAGTGGTCTTGACCAGAAATATTTGCCAGCATCTCAGTGAAACTTTAGAGAAAGGAAAGAGATTTTTGCAATTTTAACAATTGCGGGAGGCAGAACTGCATATAGGTCAGAAACCTGGGCCTGGAGCCAAACTGTCTAGGTTCAGATCTTGTGTCTGCTATCTCCGGCTATATACTTCATGTAAGTTACTTAACCTCTCTCTGCTTCATTTTTCTCATCATCCGTGACATAAAGATAATACTAATTCCTACCTCAAAGATGTTATTGTGTATATCTTTACAAAATATAGGAACAGCATTTGGTGTGTATGTACTGTGTAAGGGTTTGCTAGTATTAGTTTGCAGTTATCATCAGGTGGCATTAGTGGTTAAGAATCTGCCTCCCAAACAGGAGAAATGGATTTCATCCCTGGGTCAGGAAGATTGCCTGGAGAAGGGAATGGCAACCCACTTCAGTATTCTTGCCTGAGATATCCTGTGGACAGAGGAGCCTGGTGGGCTACAGTCCGTAGCGTTACGAAGAGTTGGACACAGCTGAGTGCGTGAGCACACACACACAACACACATGATCATCCAAACCTATGCACATGTTTAAAAAAAAGTCACTTACAACACAGGCGCTTCTATGACTACACAGTCACTAAAGTGGCTAAATTAAGAAGGTCTGTTATACTAAGTGTTGGCAAAGACTTCTCATACATTACTGATGGGAGTGTAAAATGGTGTGGCCTTTTGGGAAATTGGGCTTCCCTGGTGGCTCAAACGGTAAAGAATCCGCCTGTAATGCAGGAGACCTGGGTTTGAAACCTGGGTTTGGAAGATCCCCTGGAGAAGGATATGGCAACCCACTCCAGGATTCTGGCTTGGAGAATCCCCATGGACAGAGGAGCCTGGTGGGCTACAATCCATGGGTTCGCAGATAGTCAGACACGACTGAGCGACTGACACTTAACATTTTGGGAAATTGACAGTTTCTTAAAAAATTAAACATGCATCCATCCCATGATCTGTTAGCGCCACTTCTAAGTATTTAATCAAGAGAAATAAAAATTTATATACATACTCACATACAAACACACAGACACACACACACACACACACACACACACACACACACACACAAGACTTGTAAATGAATGTTCATAGCCTATTTCTTTATAATATCCCCAAACTAGAAATAGCTCAGGTTTCCATTAATAGGAGAGGAAATAAATTGCTGTATATGTATGCAATAGAGTATCTACTCAGCAATAAAAAATGAATTAAATGCAAATATATCCAACATCATGAATGAATTTCAAAAACATTTTGCTCGGTGAAGGAACATTCATCAAAGAACACATACTTTCTAATTCAATTCATATGATGTCCTAGAACAGGAATAGCTTATCTATGGTAATAGAAATCTGAGCAGTGGTTGCTTCTGGAAATGGGGAATGAGAGGGAGAATATTCCACAAAGTTCTTTATCTCAGTAGGGGTGTGGACAATATAGGCATATACATTTGTCAAACTTGATCAAGTTGTAATACCTTGAGGATGTATATTTTGCTATTTATAGCTCTGTTTTAAAATGAAACAAAAAGTGATAGCAGATGCTGCACAGGTCTTGGAAAGTAAATGTACAAGATGAGCATCTTTTTATCCTGGGTAGCAAGAAAAATATCAAAAACTATGAGTTGTGTCTGAAGGATACAGGAGTTGACTTGAAGAGGAATTGTCTCCCAGTGGCCAATACGGGACAGTTTGAACATCAACAAAGACAACAACTTAAATTTTATTATAGCACATATAATATATCTAAATACATGTGTTTATGAATACTTAAATAAAAAACCAATTTGGCCACCATTAGAAGTGCCAACTTACTATTTTGAAAACTGGTAAATAAAGGTGATGAATTGAGCATTTGCTATCTCTGCTTTATGAATTGTACCACTTAGTAACCCATTTGTGGATGAGAGGAAATTTCTCACTTGAGAAATAGTCTAGCTCAAAGTAAAGGGTGATAGAATTGGAAAGTCATCATATTGAAACCCTCAGTCAATTAAATGATCTAACTATTGAGCTAACATCACAAGAAGAGAAAGCCCAAATGAAAAAACACAGATTGGTGACCAGTGAAACCATCTTGACAAAAAAGATCTGACTGGTATCTGACGAAGCCGTCACACTCAACCAACCTACAGGAAATAGAGTGAACAAAAGACCGTGTTAAATGACACCAGAGAGATGTGATCAACAGAACTCAGATGGTAGGAGAACTGGCAGAATAAACAGCCCAGTTTCTTCAACAAATAAATTGTAATGAGAGTGAGAGAGAGAAGAGACAAAAAAGAGGGAAAGATGAATGGGAGAGAAACTTCTAGATTAACAGAGACCTAAGAGAAATAACAACAAAATGCATGTGTAAACATTTTTGGATCTTGATTCAAGCAAACTTGGAAAAAAATGCCTTCATAAGATGAGTGGAAATTTGAACACTAACTGGATATTTGATGATTATTAGTTAATATTGGGCATTTGGGGGTAATTGAAGTTTTATATTTTTTAAAAATGTCCTTAGCTTTTATATTGGAATATTTACAGATAAAATTTTTTGACCATCTTAGATTTGCTCCAGAGTAATACATACAAAAGGACAGAAAGTGGACGAGAATATTAATGAAACAAGATTAGCCATGTGTTATAACTGTTAAAACTGGTTGATGGATATATGGAGGTTCATATACCCGTCTGTCACTTTTTGTAAGGACTTGAAATTTTCCACCATAAAAAGTTCTGTTTCGATTTCAAAGGAACACAAAATGGGAGAAAAGAGGGGAAAACAAAACAAAAACCCAGAATCTGCAGAAATACAGGAAGGAAATCTAACAGCATGCCTGAATGTTAACCCCTGGACGTGTTTCTCCCTGTCTGCAAGAGCCAAATGAGAAGGCTGTGTTTAAGACGGAGAGCTCTGGGTTTGAATCCTATTCTACTACACCCAGTTGTGGGGACTTCTGTTACCAGATCTTCTGAGCCTCTCTCTCTCAGCTGTAAGATGGAGACGAACAAGTACCCGCTTCCTAGGGTTGTTGTCAGGATAAAAGGAGAATCTGTGTAGAGCATGGGGCACAATACTTGGCACCAGTCGGCCCTGAATAAACGCGGGCTGTTGACTATGAGTTTACTGCATGGAACATTTAAACCCAGAAAATAAACCAACCAATATATGCACTTTTCAATGAATGCTGGAGCATTTTTGATGGCCTTTTCCTGTTTGTTTTTCCAAATACGGGAGTGAGGTTAGATTTTACAGTGTCCATCGCCTGAAAAACGGCAAGTGCCTTGTGGTAAAACCAAGTCAAAAGTCATGGGGCTCTCATCTTGTGAAACAGATAGAAAAGGAATCCCCCATAAGGCCTGCCTTTCTCCCTTACTTTTTCACCTCTGTTTTTCTATTTTTGGTTAAGAAAGCAAGAGAAGCCGCCTAGAACAAGAAACTTCCCTATTTTGCTGCCTGGAGGAGAATGTGAGTAATGGACTTTTCCATCAGGGTTGTTTTTCCTGGACATGCTGTGCCCCCTCCAACTGCTGGAACATGTGATCCTGAAGGAGACCTTAAATAAACTTCGAATGTTCCTTATCAGTCAGCAGCGCTGTCCCAGTTCTAGTAAATTATGAATTTGTTTTCTGCATTTGCTGCTCTTCCTTTTTGAACAGAAGCCTTATTCATTCACAGTATGAGATGAGCGATTTCCATATGCCCCACATAAGGCAGAAGTGGTCCTGAACTCAGCCCCCAAATATGCATGTGGCTGGCTCCTTTTTTTTCTCCTTTTTCTTTTCTTGCTACAACTGGGGATTGAACCCAGACCACGGGAGTAAAGAGCAGCAGATCCTAACCACTAGACCACCAGGGAACTCCCCTGGCTGACTCATTATTATTATTATTTTTTCTTATAATGTTTTGTTTACTGGGGTGGGGAATGGGAAGAGCTGATACAGGAGGATATGAAGAGAAGAGATGTCTGCCTTCCTTTCCTTGTAGCCCAACCCCATTCAGCCAGACCCTAACATAGCACTGAAAATAAATTTCATATGCAGTAACACACAGTAACCTAAAGATCAAGGCAGCTTAACTGGGCTGTTTTCAGATGAAAGAACTGTTCTGCTGCTGCTGCTAAGTCGCTTCAGTCGTGTCCGACTCTGTGCGACCCCATAGACGGCAGCCCACCAGGCTCCCCCGTCCCTGGGATTCTCCAGGCAAGAACACTGGAGTGGGTTGCCATTTTTTTCTCCAATGCCTGAAAGTGAAAAGTGAAAGTGAAGTCGCCCAGTCGTGTCCCACTCTTAGCGACCCCATGGACCACAGCCTACCAGGCTCCTCTGTCCATGGGATTTTCCAGGCAAGAGTACTGGAGTGGGGTGCCATTGCCTTCTCCGGAAAGAATTGTTCATTTGACTTCAAAAGATACTTGTTCAAGAAAGTTTCTGCTTAAGTTTTTTCTTATTTACCTCAGGTGTTTTTTGCGGGGGGCGGGGGGCAGAAGAAGGGGTGGTCTTTGTTGCCGAGCAGGCCCTTCTCCAATTCTGGCAAGCGGGGGCTACTTACTAGTTGCAGTGTCGAGACTTCTCGTTGGGGTGGTCTTTCTTGTTGCAGAGCTCGGGCTCTAGAGCCTGCCACCTTCTGTAGTTGTGGCACATGGGCTTAGCTGCTCCGCGGATTGTGGAATCTTCCTGGATCAGGGATCGAACACAGTGTCTCCTGCATTGGCAAGCAAATTCTTTGCCGCTGAGCCACCAGAGAAGCCCCTCCCCTGGGGGGCTCCTTCTCATCTTCAGTCCCTCCATAACTCTTCATTGCATCCTCCTGCTTTAGTTTCTTCATAGGTCTTAACCCTCACCTGAAATTAACCTTATTATTTTTTACATTTCTTGCCCCACTCTGGACATCTCCCCATCATCATGGTGCCCTCACCACCTAGCCCAATACCCAGCAAAACTAGCTACATAATTGGTAGGAGCCAATGCAGATAGAAAAATGTGAGCCCAGGTGTTCAAAATGTATTAAAAATTACAAGACCGAAGAGCATTAGGCCAGGTGTGGTGCCCTTCTTTGCAGGTATTACAACCATTTTTATTAAGCAACCCCCCACACACAAATAGTTACTGCAATGAATGCAGATCTTAGGAAAACCATCAAGAGGAACCTAATGAACACCGGCATCCAGACTGATAAATGATGGAAAACAAGACCTAGCCTGTGTGTGAAAGGGACCCATGAATCCTCAACTGCAGGGTTGACTGGGAGGTGAGAAATGAGATGGTCATGCAGCTCGCCTTGAGAATCACTGAGTCTGGGCTGTAAATCCCCCGAGGGTCAGGACTGTAGTGTTTTCATCTTGGATTTCCCTGGCAGGGCTTCTGCACGTACATAGTGTTCCATGAATATTTGACAGGAACTGGATCAGTTCTCAAGGCAGAATTAGAGAAGGTTGAGGAGTTATGAAGGAAATATTCTTTTCTTTAATGCAAACCTCACTACATTCAGGAGGAGATGAGCCGGTCTGAAATTAAGTTTGGCCTTTTAGTTTATGATGAGTGGTGCAGAGCTGTGCTTGGCCATCCGAGTTTTAGAAAACTGCAGCACTTTGCCTGTGTTGGTATTTTATGGTGTGTCTGGCATTCATGTGGTGTATGATATGTTCTGTGATGAAAGTGATAGTTTTGTGAAAGTGCAAAGCTTCTGGTAAGAATTCCTAAGACTGTATTTCTTTAAAAATCGGGCCTACACTTTGACATTTTTTTCCCCTAAAATGATGGACCTGTTTCCTTTGTCCCACTTCCAGAGATGGTGAAAGCCTCACAAAGTAACCAATACTCTTGTCCAAGCTCCCCGGTTAGTGATGATCCAATTGTGTCACAGTTTGCATTTTATAGGCATAATTTCACTTATGCCTATATTTCATTTGGACTTACTCTGGGGGTATAATTTCATTTTCTTTTCTAAAATTTATTTCACTGAAGTGTAGTTGATTTACAATGTTGTGTTAATTTCTGTTTTTTTCTTTTTAATTTAATTTCGTTTTCAGTGGGACTCAGCAGAGCTCCCTGAGTCTGCATTTGGATCTCACATTAAGCCCTGGCCCAGGGCAGACTGCCAGAGAGGAGCCATGAGGAAGAGCAGTGGTTTCAGGCTGGGTGTAGAGTGAGAGTTGCCACTCTTCCGGTGTGCCCCTTTCTATGCCAATTCTAAAGGACAGCGTCCTGTCTACTGCGTGGACCGCAGAGCTCCTATCTGATACCAGGGCTGCAGCAACTATCCTTTCCCCGAGACGGAATCCCTGGAACTCAGCCTCCCAGTGTCTTTACAGCTGGGGCCCCACCCAGCTCCCCAGTTCCGTGTTGATAATCACTCATCTTATTAAACAGTGTTGGTCAGCTGACGAAGGGTATTTGATTCCAGTTGTCCTGTCTCTTGTGAACTACTGTATTAGGTAGAACCTTTTTGTTTGCAAACCAATTAAAAATTTTTAAATTCGCTTAAGTAAAAGTAGAAATTATAGTGATTCAGACAGTCTTTGGATTCTGTTTAACTCCAGCTCTTCTCTCTGTCCTGAGGTACTCTGATATGCCAGGTCCCATCCCAGCAGCTTTTTAACTCCAGAACAAAGATAGACACACTTCCCTGTTCCCTGTAACTGGGAATATAGGAGACTGGTATTTTTATTGCTATTCCTGAATCTGGGCTTCCCTGGTGACTCAGTGGTAAAGAATCCGTCTGCCAGTATAAAAGATGTGGGTTCGATCACTGGATCAGGAAGATCCCCTGGAGAAGGAAATAGCAACCCACTCCTATAATCTTGCCTGAGAAATCCTATGGACAGAGGAACCTGGCAGACTGCAGTCCATGGGGTCGCAAAAAAGAGTTGGGCATGACTTAGTAACTAAACAACAATTCCTCAATCACATGTTTATTGTCCTTTGATATAGGGACATGAGGTTTCACCTTAATCATTTGGATGGTATCGTCATGAAAAAGCAGGGATCATAATTAGAAAAGGTGAAACAGAGTTAAGATGGTTGAAAACAACACCCTTACTGTGACCATATCCTGGTTTTAGTCTTCATGTGTGCTCCCTGGCCATACCCTGACCTTGCCCCAAGCCTGTATCTGGTCTGTCACTTCTCCTGGTCTTTCAGGCCAGCTTTGGCCTCCTGGATTTAGCCCATTCTATTGTCTTGATTATGAAACTATTTATCAGAATTCTGATTGTCCTTCAACAGTGAAAAATCCTTTCCTTATCTTTGGAAATGCACACTAGCTCTCTCAGTGGACTTTCCAGCTCAGGGAGAAAAGTCACCACTTATTGAGCTTTTCCTGCTATATGTCCCCAAATAGAAGGTTCCCTCAAATATAAAGTCACTCCCCATGTTCCCACTAAGAAGATTCAAGACAAGTGTTTTACCCAAGTTTGCGTGTATATGCGAGTGCTCAGTCGTGTCCAACTCTTTGTGACCCCATGGACTGTAGCCCTTCAGGGTCCTCCGTCCATGGGATTCTGCAGGCAAGAATACTGGAGTGGGCGGCCATTGCCTACTCCAGGGGATCTTCCCAACCCAAGGATCAAACTCGTGTCTCCAGCACTGGCAAGCAAATTCTTTACCACTGAGCCACTTGGAAAGTTCCTTACCCTACTTGAAGATGTAAACATTTAGGAATGTAGATGAAATAGTCCAGTATTTTCTTCTAATACTTAAGATTATTTGTCCTGTGGATTAATAATTTGGGTGATGGCTATCTTGCATTTTCCCTCTTTATGAAGTAATTTTTTTCAGCGTCTCCACAGGCATCTGTGTGCTGTGTGTTGGCCCTGAAATGGAAGCCCCTGGCTGAATCATCCTTCTAGCTTACCCAAGCACAGTATCTTTGCTTCTGCCCAAGTCATTTGAGCTACAGAACTTTTTTCTTTCTTTTTTTTATAATCGAAGTATAGTTGATTTACAGTATTGTTTAGTTTCTGGCATACAGAAAAGGCATTCAGTTACACATATATTTTTTCATATTCTTTTCCATTATGATTTATTACAGGATATTGAATATAGTTCTCTGAATTATAGGACCCAATAGGACCTTGGGTTGTTTATCCATTCTGTATATAATAGTTTGCTTCTAATAGTCCCAAACTCCTAATCCATCTTTTCCAATTCTCCCTCCTTGGTAGCCATAAGACTGTTGCTGTTTCATAGATAAGTTCATTTGTGTCATATTTTAAGTTAGACATGTAAGTGATATCATATGATACTTGTCTGTCTCTCTCTCTGACTTATTTTGGTCAATGTGATCATCTCTAGATCCACCCATGGAGCTGCAGATGGCATTATTCATTCTTTTTTATAGCTGAGTAATAGTCCATTTCACATAAGTGAACATAGCATAACATAACATAACATAACATCTTTATCCATTCATCCATCGATGAACATTTAGGTTGTTTCCATGTCTTCAATTCAGTTCAGTTCAGTTCAGTCACTCAGTCGTGTTTGACTCTTCATGACCCCATGGACCACAGCATGCCAGGCCTCCCTGTCCATCACCACCTCCCGGAGTTTACTCACTCATGTCCATTGAGTCAATGATGCCATCTAGCCATCTCATCCTCTGTCATCCCCTTCTCCTCCTGCCTTCAGTCTCTCCCAGCATCAGGGTCTTTTCAAATGAGTCCATTCTTTGCATCAGGTGGCCAGAGTATTGGAGTTTCAGCTTTAGCATCAGTCCTTCCAATGAATATTCAGGACTGATTTCCTTTAGGATGGAATGGTTGGATCTCCTTGCAGTCCAGGGGACTCTCAAGAGTCTTCTCCAACACCACAGTTCAAAAGCATCAATTCTTCAGCTCTCAGCTTTCTTTATAGTCCAATGCTCACATCCATACATGACTACTGGAAAAACCATAGCTTTGACTAGACAGACCTTTGTTGGCAAAGTAATGTCTCCACTTTTTAATAAGTTGTCTAGGTTGGTCATAACTTTTCTTCCAAGAAGCAAGCGTCTTTTAATATCATGACTGCAGTCACCATCTGCAGTGATTTTAGAGCCCCCAAAAATAAAGTCTGTCACTGTTTCCACTGTTTCCTCATCTGTTTGTCATGAAGTGATGGGACCAGATGCCATGATCTTAGTTTTCTGAATGTTGAGTTTTAAGCCAACTTTTTCACTCTCCTCTTTCATTTTCATCAAGAAGCTCTTTAGTTCTTCCACGTCTTGGCTATTGTAAATAGTACAGCACTTTTTAGTCTCTGTGTATGTTACTTTACTGGGAGAATTATTGCATGAGTTTTTTTTCCCTCCTTTTTCATTCATCCTAGAGTTGTATATGCATGGTCTTCCAGAATAACCACCTACTGCATGGCCAAGTAGTGTTAAGTAACTTGGTTTCTCTAGCATTTAACCCTTCTGGTTGTAAGATCACATGCCTATAATTATTATTGAATTGGCAGTAAATCCTTTGCTACTGATTTCACCAAATGATCTTTATAAGCATCCAAACTTGATATTGAATTAGGTTGTTTCAAGGTATTGTGTCTCCCCCCAACAGTACACTGTAGTTCAAAGGAATTGGAGTCTTTGAAGGAACTTGCTAAAGCCGCTGTTTCATTTCTGAGGGACAGGGATTTTGATAGGAGGGCCCCTCTCCTTTTATTTAAATACGTGGTGTCTGTCTATCTGCCATTCAGATTCCTGGTGTTTTGTATGTCCAGCCTCATTTAATTCCTCCAACACCCTTAATGAGATAGGGATTTTTATCCCTATTTTACTAAGAAGGAAACAGATTCTCAGAGTGGTCAAGTAACTTACCCAAGGACATATGGCTATAAAATGCCAGGCTCGTCTGGTTCTAGAATACATGTTTTCTTAGCTACACCACACACTAGAACAAAAGTCCAAAAGATTCTTTTTTCAGGTGGGAAAAACAGGGTACCACATCACAGCCCCTTACTTAGCCATTCTAAAATTAAAAAGTGGTGTTTTGTTGTTTTTGGTTTGTTTTTTTTTTTTTTACTGAATTTTATATATTTTTCTCTCTACTTGACTTTGAAGTATAATGGATTTTGATTATTCTCTGTCCACTGAGTTCATTAGTAATGATTTTGAAGTACAAATGATGAAATAAATCCTTTTTTCAAGACCAAGGTTATTCTCCCAAGATTTTCTATTTGTGACTAACATCACTGATGCCAATTCTAATGTTATCCCATGGAATTGGAGTTTTCTTTTGAGTGTAAACGCACATGGTAGAATGGCTGTGAGCGGCACAGCTGAGTTCAGTGTTATTTCTGTTCGTGTTCATTAAATTCCCTGCCTGTTCAGAATGTGTACAGACCGAAGAGCCGAAACTGAAGTTTGGATTCTTAGATGGCATAGCCCATCTCTGAATAATTATCCAGTGCAGATAATGCATGACCAATAAACAAAATTTCATCATGTGTTTTACACGTGTTATGAAGAAAGGCTTTAGGTGGCCAAAAAAAAAATAGCAGAAGTTTTTTTTTTTTTTTTCCCTCGCATTGCTCTCCTGACTCATGTTGAAAGGCTTTTGTTTCTAATCAAAGCAACAAACGGTAAGGTCATTTCCTTGCGATTATATGGCAGCGGAAGGCGTCGGGGTTTTTAGGTCCCTACTTCCACCAGCTTGTATTTGGAGAAAACACACACACAAGTGCTTAATACATGTGTCCTTTGTCCTGCCCGCTCTCTCCAGTCCCTTTAAATGAGCCGAGATCATGGTTCAGAGGTAAGAATAATTTCTCTTCTGATTTTTTGACTGCAGGCAGCGTAATGGTGCTTCTTGAGCTCTTTCTGGCATTTCTTAGAGAATCGAGGGCAGATTTTAATATTTTACGGGGGTGAATTAACTTAAGTACTAATATTTCAGAACCTGACTTTCAGAAAAGGAAACTCCAAGAAATGTTTGTCTTCACTCTTTTCAAAGAGTTATTCCTTCCACCAAAGACCTGGATCTGCTCCAGTGTGATAGCACTGTGAAGATCATCCTTAACACTCATCTTTTGGAGGGTTTTCCTGTCATTGTGTTGAATGTTATCTCTGCCCCCTTAAAGGTCCTAAAAGGCTGATTTCTTGTTTTCAATTTCAGAACTTTGGTAATTGTTGAAGTGTATAATTCCACCTCACTGGTCCCCACAACCCCACCCCAAAACCATTCTCTTTCTTTTTTTTTTTTCAATTGTAAAGAGTTGAACTGTTTTACGGATGTGGAAAGGACAGAGCAAGGGCAGGAATGGTGTCAGTAAGCAGCGTGGAAATGCTTTGAGATTTGCAGTTGTTAATCATCTCCTCAACACAGTGTGTTGGGAGCCATCTCTATTTCTGTGAGCATTTGGCAGGAAAGATCCTGTGGGGGACTAGAACTCATTAGTAGCTTTTCTAAGAGGACCTTTTATCGTTCATCCCTGTCTTGCCTCAAAACAGAAGCAGGAAAATGGAATTCCATCCCTCATTCTAATTTATGAAGACTTCAGTGATCAGAATTCAGCAGTTCAAGATAGAGATCTCAGCAGTGCCGTTTTCGGGGATGGCTATCAATTAATTCATAAAACCTTTATGATTTGTCAGAGGAAGTCCTACATCCTAATTAGAGGGAAGCCTTTTTTTTCCCTTTCCTCCTGTGGATTGTGGCTATGGTAAGCTCATCAAGTCCAATTCTGTGCATCCATTTTTTTTTTCCCTCATGGGTAGAAGTTGGAAGTGGAGGAGGGGAGGAAAATCTGGGTAGACTTCAGAAAACAAAGGAAATTGTCTCATCCAGGAGGCTGCAAAGCTCTTGGGTATAGGAGGAAGTCTGTGGAGGAAGTGGGTAGAGAGAGAAACGTCAAGGAAATAAATATATCACAATAGGGGCTGAGATCCTACCCCCTTGCCATAATCCAGCACAGTAGCGTGGCCTTAGAAATCAATCAGCTGTCTCTAAATCAGTCCTGTCAAAAACTATTTAATGATCTGAAAGAGTAGAAAGGAATGTCATCATATCCAAAATGCAGTCCAATTGCCTGGATTCTATTATGGTGACATAGACCCATGTGAGATGATCCTGCTTTTAAGAATCAGAACATAAAACCTGCCTAGAAGTAAGACCATTTTGTCATGCAGTGCTTTCAGGAATCAGGAACTACATCTCTTAGCAGAGAAGCTAAAATATTCCCAGAAACACCAAATTCCACTCCAGGGCACATTCTCTGTGTTCCAGTGCACCATTTATTTGGTCATTCATTTGGAATACACAGGAAACTGTACTGATGACTATTGGAAGGGAGGTTATTACCGTCAAGTACCCCATTCCCACCACACCCTCACCATGGAGGAGTGCTCAATAGCAGTGGGAAGGGTGGGAGATGGGCGGTGGACAAATGCCACTGGTTGAGCAGGATTGTTAAATGTACTTACACTATGGACTATTTGAGCTGGAAGAAACCTTGTAAGTCACTTTGTCCAGTCCCCTCCTGCTCTTACTGAGTAGTTGGAAATCCAGAGTGGTGGAGGAATGTTTCTAAGATCTCCTGTTGCAGTAGGGAGCAGGACACAGTCCCAGAGGCCCTCTCTGCAGAGCCCTGGTTTTATACTGTGTCCCCACAATGCTATTTCTAGGACCAGCTGGTTGCTTTGTCTGACTTCCAGTATCTCTGCATTTCATGCAGCATGAGTTTCTTCTCATGCACTCATTTCTCTCTTGGAATAGAGATGTGGGAGCTGCATCCCAAAGGAGACTCTGCTTCTTATTATGGGCTGCTTCTAGCTGCTTCCAACTGCTGGCAGAAACCAGTGAGCAGGTACATGAAGGACCCCAAGAGAAGAAGCAGCAGTCTTGCACTAGTCATAACAAGCTGCAGTACTAGATAAAAACATACTAAAAGACTTTCTCGTTGCTTTGAAAATATTGTCTGAGCCTGAATACATTAGTTAGCTCTTAGTAGATGTCTGTCTCAAGATCATAATTCAAGAATGAGACATATTTGTTTGTCCCTGATCTGGATTCCATGAAACTCCAGTTGAGACTTCCTCTTGCTTAATGTTGGAAAACTATGAAAATTTTTAAATGAAAAACTTTTTCTAAACTAGAAAGATTAAGCTGAATACAGGTAAAATAAACAGTAATATATGTTACTGTAATCTGACAAAGTTAGTCAGACAGTTTATCATTCCAATAAAAGCAGCAACAGCAAAGGATGATGTTGAGCTCATTCTCTGTTTATTTTAGATGCTTTTTTTTTTCCCCTTAAAACAAGCCTTTTTAGGTGGTGCTGTAAAGTATATGTTCACTTCTGTCCTGTCTTGGTTTGTTTCCTCTTTTGGTTTTCTTCTCTCCTTGCAAGTTAGAATGAACTAGTCAGCAGAGTTTATACTTGTTTCAAGACTTTACTGTATCCCACCCTTTCTGTTAGACATGTTTTATATTCAGGTTTTGCAGTCAGGAATGAGATTGGTTCAGAAGCTGACCTTCCACAGTAGGAAATCTTTATCTAAAGAGCACTGTGAGGGAGAGTAGTGGATGCTAGGTCTGGGTCTGCCCCTGACTGATGAGCTCTGAGGTCTTCGTGAGCTGACTTTTTCCCATCCAGTCCAGTCCTCCCAACCCACATTCGTGGGTGAAGGCATTAGTCTAGTGCCAAGACCCCTTTTCAGCTTCGAAATGCTCTAACTTTAATTATGTGAGATAACTACAGATTCTTTTTTTGTATTTGTTTATTTGGCTGCATCGTGTCTTAGCTGCAACCTGAGGGATTTTCAGTCTTCGTTATGGTATGCAGAATCTTTAGTGGCATTTAAACTCTTAGCTGTGTCATATGGGACCTACTTCCCTAACCAGGGATCAAACCCTGGCTCCCTACATTGGGAGTGTGGAGTCTTAGCCACTGAATCACCAAGGAAGTCCCCTAGATTCCTTACAGACCAGTTGCATCTGTCTCTCCCTTTCTGCTGGCCACCATCTCCCTCTCCTCATTCCTCTTTTCCTCTCCTTTTCCTTCTTCTCTCCATTCTTCCTTCCTTTCCACTGATATTTTCCTTTTCATAAAAAGAGATGCTGGACATGGGCTATAATGACTCAGAAGCCTGTTGAGCCAGGGGCAGTCCATGAGTAGGAGCGATGGGAGGTTGGCAAAGTAGAAAATGAAGAAGTTTCCCAGGCTGCAGACTGAAATCATATATGGAGGTGTTATCCAGGAAGAAATCTGGACCTTGTGGGTCATGGATACATCTCTTGTGTTGAAATTTGACACTGCTCCTTGGATTCCAAATTCCTTAGAAGCCAACACCTATTTTCTGGGGGTCTCCTGCACCAACAACCTGCCAGACTCAGGCTTACAAAGGTTAATGAGATGCAGTGACTATATGAAGCCCTGACCAGTGGGGGGAGTGCAAATTGGAATTCTTCAGTGACTCTTGGTAAGTCTTCCAAGCTTGCCGTTTAGTTCATTTACTGCTTACTCCTGGGGAGTAGAAAAGCTGTTGATATAACATGGCTGTGAGTAGTAGAATTTAATTATTATGATTTTGAGGTCAAAAGATTCAACCAACAGGTGTTTTTAGGTAGAAATTGAAACATGTCAATTACAGCAAACAGTGACACCCTAAAGCATTCAGGAGTCCACTGGGGAAGGTTCTGTTTTTGGTAGGGTGTATCCACATGAAACAGGAAGAGGAAGTGGCAAGAGTCTTAGCACATGAATCCTGCATGGTCACTTATGAACCGAGTAACCTCTCTGGTGTCATGACAGACATAATTACAATTATCTTACTAGATTGTTGAGAGGATTAGAGCTGGCCTTTGTCACTCAATACATACATAGTAACTGGCAGTTGCTATCATTAGGTAATATTATTATCCATCTGTCCCAAGTACAGGGCTTCCCAGGGGGCACTACTGGTAAAGAACGCACCCGCCAATGCAGGAGACGCCGGGGATGCAGGTTCGATCCCTGGGTCGGGAAGATCCCCTGGAGAAGGGCATGGCAACGCACTCCAGTATTATTGCCTGGGAAATCCCAGGGACGGGGGAGCCTGTGGGGCTACAGTCCATGGGGTCGCACAGAGCCAGACACGACTGAAGCAACTTAGCACACAGCATGCATCTCAAGTACAGCAAAGAAAGACAAGGGTGCCATGAAGATATGTCAACATCACCAGAAGACTGAGTGTACAAACTAATGAATGCATAATTTTTTTCAGGGCCCTTAATGATTCACATGATGGCATGAGTGTGAATCAGTTATTCAATACCCCATCTCTTGTCCTCATTAGGATATCCATCAGCCTTCTCTCCTCTTGGATACACGAGATCACTTGACCTTGCAGACACTTGTCTGGATTTCACTGGGCATAGCTTCACAAATAAGTAATGAATTACCATATGTCCATTGCAGAGTTGCGTCTTGGGCCTGATTGAGGTCAAGTGTTCATCACTTTAAAAGACCTAGTTCTTGGAGAAGGAAATGGCAACCCACTCCAGTACTCTTGCCTGGAAAATTCCATGGATGCGGGAGCCTGGTAGGCTGCAGTCCATGGGGTCGCAAAGAGTCGGACATGACTGAGCGACTTCACTTTCTTTCTATAGTTCCTTTTGGAGAAGGAAATGGCAACCCACTCCAGTACTCTTGCCTGGAGAAGCCCGTGGGTAGAGGGGCCTAGTGGGCTACAGTTAAAAAAAAAAAAAAAAAAAAAAAAAAAGACCTAGTTCTAAACCATTTTAAGGACATGAACACAGAATATAAATCTGACAAAAGTTATAGAAACTCTTCCTGGAAGATTCTCACACACAGGTTTTGCTTATGCTTTGGAGGGTGTTGTTTGCCAACCCCTCTACCCACATTAATAGACTTGTAAGAAGTCCCGTATCCCAGCAGGGGAAATGGGATAAATGTATTTGTCGCTCAGAGAAATGGTGAGAAACGAGTTGGCCTCTGTGTGTGATACCTGAGAAAAGAGCTTTTTTGGAGAACTCTTTAGCACTTAACCTTATTCAAGCCCACTAGAAGTGTGTGATCCGGGAATTGTTGTGGACTCCATGCAAGGTATTTAGAACCTAAGGGCAAGTCCTTCCACCTGCAGAGGAGGTTCTGCAGCTGTTTATAGCACATCTCTGAGAAGAGTCGTAGGTCTACCAACAACTGGAGTGTGGAGGAGGCAGGCACCCTCTTGGTATTTGGCCTTGTGTTGAGAGTAAGGTCACTCAAGTGGGACTTGTAAGTAATTGTTCTGTTCACCATTAGAGCAGTCGCCTGGCTTTAGGGATTCATCTGAAAATCTGCAGAGATTACACAGTAAGCACTATATTTGAGTCGCAATGCTAGGAACTTGTTTGCAGTAACCATACACATCCCCAAGCGCTCACCTGAAGTGCAAGCGCCCCTCTTTCTTAAAACAAGTACTGAGTTCCAACATACCAAAGATCTTATTTTTATATTATCCTTTTTTCCTTCTTTTTAAAAGAAGCTACTCATCAACTAGTGATAGCTTTTAAATATTTTATGTGAGACAAGAACACTCGATTGTGCTCTCAGTTTTTAAAAAATGAATAAGCAACTCCATTTTTTCATCCAGCAGACACTTACTGAGCAGCTGCTTCTACACGGTACCAGCTATAAGCTCAGGGTCCAGTGATTAAGAAGACAGACAGGGTCCCTGGAGGTAGATATTATACAACAAAGTGCATCATTCTTTTAATTGCAATTGTGAGAAATGCTACAAAAGAGAAGTATAGAGAGCCGAAAGAACACAACTCACACTCATAGTCAGAGTTATGGAGCCCACGGCTATTCCAGACACCCTGTGCATCAGCTTATTCACATCTCATGGCAAAGCACTCGTACTGTTTCCATTACTCAGATCAGGAAACAGAAGAACACAGAGATGAGGTCGTTTGCCCACGTGGTGCCCCTAGCAAAACATCGAAGTCAGGATTTGAACCCTGGGCGAGCTGACTTCAGAGTCTTTACTCGTAACCATTACACAATGACCTCTATGAGAAATGAATGTTTAATCTGTGTTTTTAAGAACAAATTGGTTTAGCCAGTCACTTTCCAAACCTCCTCATGCTTTGAGGTGTGGATGAGATCATATAGAGGGAGAACTAGAAGAGGACCAGTGTGGCTGGAGCCAGGGATTTAGGGGAAAAGGAGAACAAGACCAGGGAGGGTGGGCAGGGAGCGAGCGGTGGAGGAGTAGGTGGTCTGCAGGATGATGGACGCTTTCTTCTGATTGAATCAGGCCAGCTCTGAAGCTGGACCCCCTTGGTCAAGAAGACCCCCGTGGGAACCTTCCATTCCTGTGAGATGAAAGCATGGAGGGGAGTTCTCCTGATCTGACTAGACTGTTTCTGATTTGTTTACCTTCTTGTGTGTACAGAGCATCCTGCTTGAGGATGTTTTGTCTGTGCCATCAACCTGTCCCATTGACGTGTTTTCCAGACCCAGATGTTTTCTGCCTTTTCTGGGGCCTGCAGAACACTTTTCTTAGTGGTCCATGTAGTCACACCGCGCCTGTGGCAGGTTCAATAGTCACCATCATTCATCATGGCTAACACAGAATGGCAGGTGCTGTGTGGGGTTTTTCCCACCCATTCTTGTGTTTTAGCCTGAACTCCATGAGGTAGATACTGTTACTGTCCATATTTTTCAAATTAAAAAAAAACCCACTTACAGGGGTTATATGAATTGTCCAGGGTTCCACCAGCTAATTTCTGGAGTCAAGCCTTGCATCTAGGGTTGCCTAGTGCTGAAGTCCGTGCTTAACCCTGTGTATCTCAGTTCCTATTTTACAGATGCAAAAACTGTCCCAAGTTCAAGACAGAACTGATTCTAAAACTAAAAAGTGAAAGTTTAGTCACTCAGTCGTGTCCGACTCTTTGTGACCCCATGGACTATAGCCCACCACACTCCTCTGTCCATGGGATTTTCCAGGCAAGAGTACTGGAGTGGGTTGCCATTTCCTTCTCCATCTAAAACTAATATTTTACACAAAGTTTCATTTTCTAGGCCAACATTACATTTCATAGGAAAAAGAAAGGGAACTGAATAGAGTTCACCATGAACCTTCACCATGACCTGAAGTAGACTTGTAAACATTATAGATTTACATGTTATAGATTTACCAGTGAACAGAGATATGTTACCAACCCATCAGCTGAATTGATAACAAAGGTAGAAATCGAGGGATCTAAAAAGAGTGGGGGATCTGTATCTGGATATTAACCAGCAAGAGTTTGGAAGAGATAATTAAAACAGAATCACTTTAGTATTTATTATAAGAAAGTAATAGTCACTATGGGCTTCCCAGATGACTCAGTGGTAAATAATCCATCTGTCAATCTAGGAGACTCAGGAGACGCAGGTTCAATCCCTGGGTCAGGAAGATCCCCTGGAGAAGGAAATGTCAACCCACTCCAGTATTTTTGCCTGGGAAATCCTGTGGACAGGGGAGCCTGGTGGATTATAGTCCAGGGGATCGAAGAGTCAGACAGGACTTAGACCATGTGCTGTGCACTTTATGTTTATTCATTCATTTAATCCTCACAGTAAGCTGATAAACTTAGTCATATTTGTATGTCCATTTTATAGGTGAGGCCCAATGAAGTGATCTTCTCGTTCTTTCTGTCTTTGATTTTTGTCATCCATCTCCAGCCTCGTCTCATAGTAACCAGAGTTATCCTTGGGCTGGTAGGTTCTTTACCACTGAGCCACCAGGGAAGCCCCTGTAGAAATTCCTTGGTTTTTGTTAGTGAGAAGTGTGTTTGTAAGGTGTGTGCTCTGCTAAGCATTTTATGTGTGTTATCTTATGTACTCTTTCCAGCTCTTGGCGGGGGGTGCTCTTGTTGTTTCTGCTTTCAGACCAGGGCTCAAAGTGAAGCCAAATACCTGTATAAGACCACACAGGTGCTACTGAGGAGAGCTGGGGTTTAAACCCAAGTCTCTAACTTCAGAGTCTATGGTCTTGAGCATTGCACTTGTTAAATAATGCACTATTAAGTAATAAGCTGCTTCTTATGGCTTCCCAGGTGACGCTAGTGGTAAAGAGCCTGCCTGCCAATGCAGGAGACACGAGGGACTTAAGTTTGTTCCCTGGTTTGAAAAGATCCCTGGAGAAGGACATGGCTACCCACTCCAATATTCTTGCCTGGGCAAATCCCATGGACAGAGGAGCCTGGCAGGCTACAGTCTATAGCATCGCAAAGAGTCAGACAGGACTGAAGCGACTTAGCACACACACCCATGGGATGCTACAATGCCCCAGGCAAAACTATCCCCATTTTATAGCAACTACTCAGAGAAGGTAAGTGGCTTGCCTGAAGTGCCCAGCTAGCTCGAGGCAGAGCCAGGGTCAGGCATCGTGCCCACTGGACTCCCTCAGGGCTGCTCCCAGCCACTACCCTGCCCTAGCTAAGCGGGCAGCTCCACCCTGCTTAACCCCTCTGACTAAAGCAAGTGTGATTAGGTACTAGAAGTTCTGGAAACTGGTGACTTCCTCCTGAGTTTGCATAATCCACCATCCAGGCCACTCTCACCAGAGACACCCAGCCTTTTTTAAATGACCACAGTCCCCTCCCTTCAGAAATGCCGCTCTAGGAGAGCGCATCTGAGAAACAGGGCTGAGGCGGGGCCGCCGGGGAAATATTTGGTTCGCCCTGGTGACAGCCCCAAGTGTGGGGCGAGATTTCCTCTCACAAGGCTCACCCATTCTGATGGGGGCAGAACGGAACTGAGATTATTTCAGAGCAGGAATAGAAGCAGGGGGAACTTGCCGACAGAGCAGAATGACACAGGCTTGGTTCTGCTTGTGATGAAAACCTGGAAGCGTCTTTCACCGAGGCTTTAAGGTCACGGCGGTCTGCTTTAGCAGGAGAAGAGTTAGTTCCAGCGGTTTTATTGACTCCAGAAGGGTAGCAGCAACACAGCTGGCTGGAACCTGGCAATTAAGAGGCAAAGGAGTCCCTCACTTGCTAGTGAGACCTTAACAGTAGAAACGGGCAGAAAACCCAGAAGGGGATCAGGAGCTGAAAATGAAGGGAAATTCATTCATGCTTACTTTGTCCTACAGTGATCTTGGTATTGGCTTAGGGGCTAGGAAAGCAGCAGTAAGTGAAGCTTACATTCCGGTACCGAAATAACAGGAAAAGCAAATGACACTGAGCATTTGATATGAGCATCCTAGTCCTGGCGCGAGAAAACCTCAGCAGTGAGCTAGCCCACTGGGGACTTTTCAAATATAATCATAAAGTACAACAGGCACTGTTTACGTCCGCCTCTTTTCGCCAGGCTCTTCTTTCTGTCAGTAGCTATCCTTAGTCCCATTTTAGAGATGTAATAAGTAAGTCCTAAGAAAGTTGAGTCAGCTGAGCTTTGAACAGAGTTACGTCTGGGCCGAAAATCTCTGTTCTTTCACCTCTGTCACGTGGCCTCTCAGTGGTCTCAGCATCCTGACCTGGAGCTCTGAGCAGTGTCCTCCCCCCAGACCCCCTTCTCCCACTGAGCTTCTCCAGTGGTATGCTGGTAAATGTTTAACAGCCAGCTCGCTGGGGACAAGGGCACTGATCAGTTGTTCTTGTTTAGTCGCTGAGTTGTATCTGATTCTTTTATAACCCTATGGATTGTAGGGCAGCAGGCTCCTCTGTGTATGAGATTTTCCAGACCAGAATACTGGAGTGGGTTGCCATTTCCTCCTCCAGGGAATCTTTCTGACCCAGAGATCAAACCCGCATCTCCTGGATTGGCAGGTGGGTTCTTCACCACTGAGCCATCCGTGAAGCCCAGGCCAGCAGATAGCATTTGCCAATGTCCATGCCCAATTTCCAGTAATACTCTCGCCTTGACTGACTTCACGTCATCAGGGTTAACACCGAGTTGGGAAAAGATGAGCATTAGGCGTCACTAAATAGAATTGCTGCCGTACTGATTCGCTAGATGTTGATAACCTCAAGAACAAAGAGAATAGTAAGAGGGAGTAAAAGATATAAGTTGATATACCTTAATTTTTAATATTGGTTGCACGTAAAAACCAGCTTGAAAACAGGACAGTAGATGCCCACGAGCTGTTAGGGGATGGCTGCCTCAGTGGATTCTTTTCCCCTCGTTGTGTTTCCTAGTACTCACCCAGAAGTCTTCTTGGGCTCCTGTTATGAATTTCTCTCGTCTCTCTGACCTGTGGCCTTCCAGTTTTGGGGTTGCTCTGTTTTAATCTTTGAATCCAATATTAGGCTCAAAAAAAGACTGAATCCTCTTTGAAACCACAACCAGCATTAGATGACGTTAAAGTTTCATCATTGAATCTTAGAAGTATCAAGGCTGAGGGGGATGGTTTGTTCTGTGATGGTAAAAGGAGTCCTGGACATTAAGAATTTTTCTTTATTGTCCTAAATGAATTGACTTTTCTGTTTTCACTACTTGGTAATGCTTTTCTAAATCCCCCTACTCAAATAGACATTTCTATCAACCAAGATAGGATTCTGGATCTAGTAGAATCCATTTGTATTACTAGTGTAATAATTATAAACTCCCTAAGAATCTGTTTTATCCTCTACTTATACATGGACCCAAAGAACCAAGAGATTTTTGAAAAGCATAAATCAGAGACATTCTAGCAAGGCCAATGAAAAAATTGAAACATGAAAACTCTGACAATAAGTATGTCTTCTAAAATTAGTGTAAAGTTGATTTAGGTTTTCTGATTAATTTTTTTTATTCTTAGGTTTGTATGGCAGTGTATGTAATTTGTTTGCTCTGTGGATGGCTTATATCGAGTCCAAATTTCCAAATGTGCCTTACTGAATAAACAGTACTGAGGGTATCTTTCAGTTACAAATACAGCAGTTTATTTTTAACATCCCTCCACCTGAGCTGTGCTTGTCTTTAACTTTTTGAAAGATGCAGTACTTTCACTCCTTCCTACAGGCTGTTTTTCACGGGAAAAGAGAAAACTGACAGTTGGCAAAGCAAAAAGTTTCCAAACCACAGGGTGTCTGCTACTTGCATGATCACTGAAGCTAAAATTTCCAATTTCTACCCAGCGACCGGAGAACTTTTTTCTGGTCAACCTGAAAGGCAGACAGGAATGAAAATCCCCCTTGGCCCGGACAGTCTTCTCAGCTTTTCTTGGTTCCACTTTGTGACTTTTCCTGTTTACAGTATCTGTACCCTCCCGCTTTTTTTCTTTTCTTTTTTGACTCATTTATACTGTACCATGATGTCTAAAAATACAGCCTAACAACTGGTTTTAAGTAAAGAGGATGTTTCTTTCTGGGGGGGAAAAAAAGGCAGACACATCCTCCATGGTTTCCTGAAAATAAACATTTAACAGTGTCTCATCAGAGTTTCTAATTGGAAAATGACGCAGAGCCTGAATATATAGAGAGAACCCTGTTTTCACGGCAGCTGCTTCCATGAAGAAGCTTCTGTGAAGACAGGTCACCTGTTTTCCCCCTTGTCCTTTGATGAGCTCCTCCTTGAACTTGGCTCAGCCCCTTATTACCTGGGACCCTTTGGCACGTCATAACTATCTACTTTGCAGGATGGTTGTGAGAATTTGATGGATAAAATGCATGTCAAAGCACAGGACATGGACAACACGATCAACATGTATTAATTTCCATTTTGTGTTGGTGAAAACAAGAGTAGTTAGCCCAAGACATGGTTTGGTGTCAATCAGACAAGGAGCAAGAGTTTGCAAGAGTTTTCCCAGCTGTGTGCACATGCTTGTAATCTTGCTCAGTTGCTCAGTTGTGTCCAGCTCTTCGCAGCCCTACGGACTATAGCCCGCCAGGTTCTCTGTCCGCTGAATTTTCCAGGCAAGAATACTGGAGTGGATTGTCATTTCCTCCTCCAGGGGATCTTCCCTACCCAGGGAGCAAACCTACTTCTCTTGAGTCTCCTGCGTTGGCAGGCAGATTCTTTACCACTGTACCACCTGGGAAGCCCATGTGGGAAGCCCCTTTTGTGCATGTAGGCAGCTGCAAATGGTGATTTTGAGTTAATCTCTTGATTATCACTGAGAAATCAGAATGGAATTAATCCCCAGCTGTTGAGTTGCCTGCTCTCTCCAGGGTTTAACTGGTGGAGTTAAACTGTTCAACACTAATATGACAGCTTGACCTCTTAATAATCTGGGAGAACTTTTTTCTTGAGGAAAACAGTCACTTAACCAACTGAAAATAACCACTTACAGTTCACATAATAGTACTCAGCAGCTTATAAATCATTTCCACTAATTATAAGACACTGCACTAGAGTAAGTTCAGTAAAGCATGTCAGGCACTTCGCACAAATCCTAATGCATAATCTGTGCCCAATAAATTGAGTGTATGACTGGTGATATGACTACTTTCTGACCTTTGAAGTAAATTTTACAATAGGTTCAACCTGCATTAATACAAGAGACAAAGCTAAATGAGATTGATTCTTGGCATTCCCGTTTTATAGGCACATATACTGAGGTTGAGAGAGAGTCTGATTTTCAGGCCACACTCTTAGTTACGTTACAGAACTGGGACACACACCCAGACCTCCTGATTCTAAAACCTGCGCACGCCTCATTGACACCAGGCTGGTTTCTCCTGATGGCCTTCAGCTCCAGGCTTAATAAGTTATCCCCTTCCTCCCTCCCCACCATTTTTCTCTTTCTGTTTCTTTCTTTCAAACCTGCCTTTTCTTTTCACCTGTCTTATGAGATCAGGAGATAATCTGATAAGGGATTGTCTTTTATGAGAATATATTCCCTGGGGAATGTCTGCTAAAGCTGACTGAGCTTGCTTGCCAAGTGATGCTGGAGCCACAGAAATAGCTATTCTTGTTTGCTTTTCTCCAACCTCTGCCAGGCAGAAAGGGGCTAGCAGTTGAATGCTAACATCCAGAAAACAAGGTTATCCTTCCAGTCTCTCCTGGGAGCCACCTGTCAAGAGCTGTGGTCCAATGTAACTTTTCTCCATCTACTTCCTCAAGTTTTGTGCTTCCTGGGTAAGAAGTCAGTTTCGAAGCATATTCTTTGCACATGCTCAGAACTTCACTGCATTGCCAGCTGAGCTATTTCAGAGCCCTATTCTTATCTGAAAATATCTTGTTTCATTTTTTTTTCTTTTATCATGGAGCATAGTTGATTAAGAGTGTTGTGTTAGTTTCAGGTGTCCAGCAAAGTGATTTAGTTATACATGTACATGTATCTATTCTTTTTCAAAGTCTTTTCCCCTTCAGGTTATTATGTAATATTGAGCAGCATTCCCTGTTCTATACAGTTGGTCCTTGTTGGTTATCTGCTTTAAATATAGAAGTGTTTACATGTCAATCCCCAACTTCCAATCTGTCTTCTACTCCCCAACCCTTGTTCACTTTTTCTCCTTATCTTTAGAGCAGTTGTTCTCAATCAGGGACCATTTCGTCCCTTGGGAGACGCTTGTCAGGGTCTGGAGACATATAATTGTCACATGGAAGGAAGGAGTACCGGCGTCTAGTGGATTGAGGCCAGGGAGGCTGCTAAAAATCCTACAGTGTGTGGGAGCAGACCCCACAACAAAGAATTGTCCAGCCTCAAATGTCAATGGCGCCAGTGTTGAGAAATCACACTGTGAGACAAGCTTCAGAGACAGTGTCCTGTGGATCTCATTTATGGGTATCTTAGTACCCAGAAGAGTGCTCGCATTTAGGAAGTGCTGAGTATTGGTTGAGTGAATGAATGAACACATGCTCCAGAGTTTCTCCACAGTGAATCAACTGCACTGTGTGCTGGACTGCATTCTTAAGCCCAGAATAATGGAGTCAGGCCCAGGCAGCCACCTAACCCATGAATAATCATCCTGTGCCCAGAGTGCTCACATAAGTAGGACAGAACCGGCAGTACAAGAGGCAGGAGTTGATTCCTTCCTGGTACTCACTGAAAATCATCAACAAACATAGAGAAGCCGTCTTGGCAACTGCAGGAGATAGCGAAGGAATGGTGATTGCAAAAACTTTTTGCACCCCTCTGACCTTGCTTTCAGATGATGGCTGGAACCAGGCAGCTGTGGTTTGGTGGATCTAGATCAAGCTCTTCCAGAATAGTGTGATGCCTGGCGATCAAGGTGATGTATAAAATGCCTCAGCCACGTGTGATTTAATGTGTAAGACTAATAATTGTGGGTGCTCAATCATGTCCAACTCTTTGTGACCCCATGGACTGTAGCTTGCCAGGCTCCTCTGTCCATGGGATTCTTCAGGCAAGAATACTGGAGTGGGTTGTCCTTTCTCCTGGGTATTACTTCCCAACCCAGAGATCTCCCGTGTCTCCCGCACCCTTACATTGGCAGGGGAGTTCTTTACCACTAGTGCCACAGCTCGTAACAGAAGTAATGTGACCCAGCATTGCAGGCCGTGGACCATGGAGTCAGATGCCTGCATTGATGTCCTATTCCAACTTTTCCTGGGCTTCCCAGGGGACTCAGTGGTAAAGAACCCGCCTGCCAGCGCAACAGCCTCAGGAGAAACAGGTTCAATCCCCAGGTCAGGAAGATCCCCTGGAGGAGGAAATGGCACCCCACGCCAGTGGGTTATTCTTGCCAAGATAATCCCACAGACAGAGGACCCTGGCAGGCTACATACAGTCCATGGGGTTGCAAAGAGTTGGACACGACTGAGCATAAGTGTGAGCTGCCTCTTCCTAGCTCTGTAAGCTTGTGAGCTGGGGTCCATTATTTACCTTCTCTGAGCCTCAGTTTTCTCACCTGTACAGTGATGCAGGATTGGAATCTCCCTCAGAGTGTTAGGAGAGAATGTAAATGGCCCATGGAAAGAAAAGAAAGGTCTCTGGACAGAGCTGGCACACAGCAGCTGTTACTTCTTAGTATTTTTTGTAAAGCAGATTATTCATCCTTGGTTAACGGAATTCTCGCCTTCTTTATCACTGCCCCAACCCCGGCCCGTTTTCCTTTCTTCCTCTGCTTCTTTTATGCCTCCTGTGCTTCTTCCTTCCTCACTGTCTCTCCTTTTCCTACTCTGGTCCCCGTGAACTGCAGGGGACGCCCAGGAGTCCTACTTTGATACGACTAATGGTCCCGAGATTCTGCCCCAGGTCACAGCATCTTGACCCGAGACGAGTTACTCAACTTCTCCACCCTTCAGTTTTGCCACCTACAAAATCTCAACAGGAAAACTTATCACCTCCGAGGGTTGTTTACAGCATGAAAGAAGACAGTACCCACATGAAGTGCTTAGCGCTCGTGCGACATGTCCTGCGTGCTTCCTCGAAGCTAGGCGAATGGGTGATTGATACTGAAAGAAGAAGTCCCCGGGGACTGCACAGCGGGAGGGCAGGCACTGTCTTGAAAGACCTTGAGGGAAGTTGCAGCTGACTGGCATCGGAGACGTCTGTGTCAGTCTAGGCCATTCTCTGAACGAGAGTGTCAATAGCTCATATTCACCCAGCACCCAGAGACAGTATAAAGGGACCCTGTTCAGCTGAGGTTGACATCATGTGCGTGAAATCTAAAACCGCATCCACTCAATAGATCCTAAAATAAGAACGTCCCAGATACGTCCCTTTCCCGTCTCTCCATTTCCTCCAAGATATCTCATCTGATGAGGAATTAATAGCACACCTTGTTCTCTTGGTGGAAAGCTTGTTTTTGTTTTTTGTATGTGTTTGTCTGTCTGGTCAAGGCTTGGGAGTGTTTTTGGAACGTCCTCATTTTGCATTATGCTCTACACATTTAAATCATTCGTAAATCAGTTTCATTGGTAACTGCATCTAGACTCAGACCAGTTAAAGTCTTCCTTCCCTGAGCAGAGATTTATTGTCCACTTTCTTACCGTGTGCCAGGCACGGTTCCAGGTCTTGGGGATACAGTTGGTGAACACATCAGCCAGGGCCTCTCCTGTGGAATCAACATTCAGAGAAGGATAAACAAACAACAACAAAATATTTCTTTTCTGGTATGTTGTCTCTCCTACCACAGCAAGAGACAGTGTCCAGGCTTTACACTGAGGACAGGGGAGGCCTCTTGAAGATGGTGGCATTTGATTTAACATCTGAAAGATGCAAATGCACCCAGTCATGCCATAATCTGGGGTAAGAGCATTCCAGACAGAGAGAAGAGCGTGTGCTGAGCCTCTAAGTAGGAACAGGCCTTCGTACTGAGGAAGGTCAGTGTGACTGTGTGTCAAGTCTAGGCAGGTGGGTTGTAAATGAAGTTAGAGAGGGTGGGGAGTCAGGATCCATGGACAGTGTCAGTGAGGCAAGGAGCTGGCTTTCCCACTGCACTGCTGGAAGCGTCCTTGGGTGTTTTTAAGCAGGGAGTGAAGGGGGATCCTTCACAAGGCCATAGGGAGACTGGACTCAAAAGAATGAATCCCGATTAGGTAGCTGATTTTACCCACATCCAGGTAAGAGATGATGGTGGACTAGACTCTAGATCTGTCACCCCACAACACATCTTGAGGAGTCATTTTAACGAGACAGATCCTCTTTTGCTGAACGTTCAGTAAAGGTCAGAAGAGAATGAGAGAGAGGAAATGAAGCTTGTTGCTTCCTTACCAAGGTTTTACATTTCCGTGTTCCAAAGAGCTACTAAAGCAAAACCAAAGTAGGCTGGGGTTCTGGTCTTTTCTTTTTTTTTTTTTTTGTATTTGATATTTCCTGTTGCTTTCTAAGCTGGCCCCAGTCATTAGGAATGACCCCACCATGCCCTGTCTTGACTTGCCTTTAGGTTTGTTTGGGGTTTTGTTTTTCTTTTTTTTTTTTTTGCTGTTGTTGTTTCTGTTTGTCTCTGTTTTTCTGACTCTCCACTCTCATCTCCTAAATCGGGTAGTGAGATTGGGGTTTGGTAGGGGGAGGTTCTCGCAGACTTCAATCCCACCACGGGCTGCACATCCACAGCACCCCAGGAAGCCAGAGGTCTGGTCTGTGGCCGGTTCTCACTTCCCTTCTGATCTTCCTCATTTACCACTGAGCAGATGGAGGTCTTTCCACCAGCACTCAGCACTTAGCCTCTGAAGACCTGCTGTATCAGCTGGGGAACAAACGCAGGGCAGCCACTGAGGTGGGAGTTTTAATCCAACATGCACGATTTTAACCTCCAAACTCCTGAGGTTGAAGGAGGGAAGGGGTGGTGGGAGGGATAGCCAGTCTGAGTGGGTGTCAAGAGAAACTTTCCAAAGAGATCGTTTTCTTACATGTATTTTTATTCCACAAGAAGCATTGCTGCTGTTAGCTGTCACTGTGTAGGGGTCAAATCTGAAACGGCTCTGGTGGTCCCTCTGGGGGCTCCAAGATGATTTTGAATGTGTCAGTATAATCATTGTGACCCTAACAGCTCCCTTCTAATATGACTCCTGTGGATGACATTAGAAGAGAAAGCTTCAGTGGGAGTCATATGTGAAAATAAATAAGAAATGCCCAGGCTTTTTTCTTTTTGTGGTTACAGTAGTTTTTAAAATATTTTCTTTTTAAATTCATCTGTTGGGGGGAAAAGTGCATTGGTGTAAGGTGGTGTTTAGCAGGTGAGTAACCTCATACTCTCCATGTGTGCTCTGTCTGGCCTGAAAGACAGAGACCTGAGTTGTTTTATATAAGTTTCAGGTGTGCAACATAGTGTCTCAGAATTTTTCAAGATTTTACTGCATTTAAAGTTATTATAAAATATTGGCTATACCCCTTGTGCTCTATGATACATCCTTGTAGAGTATTTATTTTATACCCAGCAGTTTGTACCTCTGAGTCCCCCACCCTGCCTTGCCCCTCCCCCCCCCCACTCTGTTCTCTGTATCTGTGAGTCTGTTCCTTTTTTGTTATATTCACTAATTGCTTTTATTTTCTAGATTCCAGAGTCCTGTGTTTTAATCCTTGGGCTCATACTGACTCCCTGTGCAGTACTGGGCACATCTGTCCTTAATTTCCCCACATTCCAAATACGCAGTGGAGATTAGATCTCTTCTAAGAGTCTAAATTCTGTGATTCTAACTCCCTCTAGTCAAATGATTCTGCCCTGGACCCGAGATGGTTTTTCATATCTACTTTATGATGCATTGTTTTCTCTTTTCTACCCACTTATCTCTCCTGAACATGTGCTGCGTGGGAAGGCTTTCCTATAATTTGTCACTTTATAGCGTAGGGAGTACCTTGTGGGTAGCTAAGTAGTTAAGAGCTTGGGCTTTGGGTTTGGGTCTAGTTCTGCTGTTTATGAATCCTGTTATTTACAATCGCCCTAGTAACCTCCTTCCCCTGTGTTATTGGGAGATGAGGTTACTGCCTTGTGTGAGTGTCATGAGGGTTGAATATGTTCATATATGTAAAGTGCTTAGTGCAGTGCCCGGAATGTACAGAGTTTGTTAGTGGTGGTGTTAAGTGTGTTTATTAAAATGCTTAGCCAGGAGACAGGGACACAGAAGACTTAAACTAGCTGTCCTCTCTCTTTTACTTTATTTCTACTCCATCAGCTCTGGAGAATGTTTCTACCATGTGCTTTTTAAACTTCACCTGTCATTTATCTTCTTTAAAATGGGTTGATAACATTCTTCCTATTAAAAAGTTTTTTTGTTTTAATGGGAGGATAAATGGATTACAGAGAAGTTTAGCTGTTTGCTTGCTAATTTTCAAGTGTGTGGGGACTATAATAATTGTGCTTCTCAGAAGCAGAATATTTTACTCTCAGGAGTGTCAGATTAAAAACTGTCAGGATGTTGCTTCTGTGGTTTGGAAAGACTGAGTAACTTTTTAAAGGTAATGTAGATAGTAAGAGATAAAGTACAGTTTTGAGGCCAGGTCTGGCTTAGAACACTTATACAAGTTGCATCATTTCTCAGGCCTCAGTTTCCTGGTGCTTGAATGAGATTCCCCCATCATAGGCTTGTGTAGAGACTGAAATAGTAATTTTTTTTTTTCTTTAAAGAAGAAAACATGAATGGTTTTTTTTATTCTGCAGCCTCTCCTGTTTTTCTCTTGTGATCACACATAAACACATTGGTTGACATGTAGTTTGAACTTCAAATTTGTATCCCCCAAACTCTCTTAGAAACCCTGTTACACTGGAAGCTCTGAATTAGGACTACCTGACTTTGGGTCATTTATTTTGAGATACTGTATGTTAATAAGGGTCAGGAGTCATACCCTTTGCCCCGTGCATGCCAGGCCCTTCTTGGACGTTTGGTTGTGTCTCTGCCCTCACATTGGGTGTATTTGAATGTGTTTTGCTTATTCACATAACAGGACTCCCAGGCACCTGGCACATAGTACACATTTGTGAACCAGAGACCACAAACACCATCTGCAGAGGTGGCTGCTCAGCCTCGCCCTGTAGCTGTGAAGGAAATCCGTCCCACAGTTTCTGGATCTTACCATCTAAAATTTTATTAAGTGGCATATCCTAATTTCTAGTGTCATCAGCTGAAATTTATTCATAAGCGTTGTTTTGACCAGCAAAATACATCCCATCACCTCTCAACCTTTGATTTAAGTAGGTGACAAGGACAGGTTTTTCTTAGTGATTCAGTTATACATATATTTGCATTCTTTGAGAATATTCTTTTCTAAATATTTTTGCTAAAGAAAAGAATATTCTTTTATAATATTCTTTTTAGAATATTATAGTTTCTTGTAGGATATTGAGTATAGTTCCCTGTGCTATACAGTAGTACCTTGGTGTTTATCCATTCTGTATATAAGAGCTGACACCAGGCAGGTTTTTCTGTTGTTATCGATGATCAAATCAGCCCTTTGACCTCCCAGAGGAGCCATCCTCCCACAGAGGAAAGGGCTTAGAGAGGCCTGTGGGCTCAGATGTGCCAGGGCTGGGACATGCCAGTGTGGGCATAAAACTGTAGCAGCATCTCCCCAGTTCGTCTGCACTGCCATCTAGCTTGTGTGTGTGTGTCCTCACATCACATGGTGGGTATTTGTTAAGTCCTTTCCACTGCCCACCAGCTGTTATATTGTCTTTGATGAGAGCATCAGTAATTTGAGTGATTTTACCATATTAATGGCATCATCTGGGGAGTCTGTACTCTGGGATCTTTAAAGAACTCACCTGCCAGTGCAGGTAGACCTAAGAAACACGGGTTCGATCTCTTGGTTGGCAAGATCCCCTGGAGGAGGACGTGGCAACCCACTCCAGTATTCCTGCCTGGAGAATCCCATGGACAGGGGAGCCTGGTGGGCTACAGTCCATGGGGTCACACAGAGTCAGACACGACTGAAGCGACTTAGCACAAAGTATAGATACTTGTGGTGTCTCGTGAACATGCTTTTAGTTGCAATAAGCAGGCTCCAACTCAAGGTAGCTTAAGAGAGGGGCATGGGGGAAGTGGATTTATCAGGGGGAATACAGGGATGTTTTATGGAACTCAAGAACAAGGATTCTGGATAAACCACAATGGAAAAGAATATAATTAAGAATGTATGCACATGTATAACTGAGTCACTTTGCTGTACAGCAGAAATTAACTCAATATTGCAAAGCAGCCATACTTCAATAAAGAAATAAATTTAAAAAAAGAATAAGGATTCACCTAGATCAGTGGAATGGGCTAGACATGACTGGAAAGACACTGGGAACTCTAACGGCAGCTCTCAAGCTTTTCCTCTCAGGCTGCGTGATTTTCCTTGCCTCCTTCTAGTTACCTGTCTCCTTCATTCTCCCTGCAGATGGTTTTCCTTTTTCTCTACATGCTGCAGATAATGGCTGCCCCACCATATTTTCATCCACTCATATCCAATTCCAGATTCCCGGGACTGAGGTTCTGATTGGCGCACCAGTCAGATGGTCAACTGTCTTTCTCCTCATCCAATCAACTAAGGCTTAGAACCAACTAACCAAGTTGTACAAACATGGGCACCACTCCCTATGTCTATCATGAGATGGCCAGATATACCTAAAAAATATTTACTATAAAATTCTCTGAGATAAAATTATGTATTGACAGAAGATATATTGACCTAAATCAAGATGGATCCAAAGAAAAACTGAAAGGAGAAGTGGTTTTGTTTTGTTTTTAATCAGGAAATAAATTCATTTGGGTTATGCAGTAACAGAGTACTTTGTAATACTTTATGAGTTTTGACACATTCCTTAATGGATTCATATTGTTTCCATTGGTCTTTTGAGTATTTTTTTTTTTTTTATATTATTCTCTGGGGCATGGGCTTTGGGTTTGCTTGCGGGTTTTAAAAAGAGATCAAATGAGTTAAACTGAAATATTGATTTATTTCCTCCTGTAGTGTGTTGTTGCTAAATCGCTTCAGTTGTATCCGACTCTTTGCGGACCCCATGGACTGTGGCCCACCAGGTTCCTCTGCCCATGGGCTTCTCCAGACAAGAATACTGGATTGGGTTACCATACCCTCCTCAAGAGGATCTTTCTAACCCAGGGATTGAACCCGCATCTCTTATGTCTCCTGCATTGGCAGGCAGATTCTAGCACCACCTGGGAAGCCCTGTAGAACAGTAGGAAAAAAGATGACTTTTTTTTTTTTCCATTTAGACATTAATTCAAATTTTAACTTGTCTTTGTCTTGCCCAGGCAAATTTGAATAATTAACCTTAAACTGTGTACCTTGGTTTCCTTGTCTGTAAAATGGGGGTGTTGTCATATTGTAAAGTTTTGTGGCGTTTTAATGAGACAGTTTCCATGACGTTCCCAGCTTAGTGCCTTAAACAAAGATATGTTTCCTTTCCTCTTGACACCAAAGATTGTGTGACCTGACTTTGCAGATTTAAGGACATAATCAGGGGAAATGAGACAACGTAGAACTTACTCACTTACCTCTTAGCCCTATTTCCAGAATTCTTACGGGCCACATCTCCGTAATGCCACCATCTAACCAACTGAGCTACTTTCTAGACTCTCCAAGAGGGAGGGGATGTCTGTATACATATAATGGATCCACTTCATTGTATAGCGGAAACTCACGTAACAGTGTAAAGCAAACTATACCCCGATTTTAAAAAAATGTAAGTACAATACTACAATCAGTATCTTTCACATGGCTTATCCCACTCTGAGCCTCAATTTTCTCATCCATTGAATTGGGGATAATAACACCAAGCTCAGGTGGTGACTAGGGAACTCAGAGATATTATAAAAACACTTCGAGCAACGCTGAGTATGTAGTTGCTGCTCAGTAATGGAGGCAATTTTCATTTTAAAATTGGTTTATGTGTATCTGACTTTCCAGGTCTTACTGTTTTGCTTCATTTTGGGTTTGGCCAAGCCACATGGCTTGCAGGATTTTAGTTCCAGTACCAGGGATTGAACCTGGGCCCACAGCAGTGAATGCACGGAGTCCTTCCTAACCACTAGACCGCCAGGAAATCCCCAGGGTCTTATAGTTTTGTACAACAGCTGAGAGACAAACTGCTGCGCTTGCTTTTCAGCAGTGACCCAGCAGTTCTACATCCATGGACAAAGCTAGATGTGCAAAATTTATTGTGACATTGCTTGTGACAGCAAAAGGCAGAAAACAACCTAAGTGTTTCTCAACAGGACACTCACTGAATTATTATGTGTCTGCACAAATGATTTGATACTATAGACCTTTTATGAAGAATGAGGTTGGTCTATATGTGTTGACATTGGAAAGATTTCTAAGAAATATTGAATTAAAAAAACAAAGGGCAAACAGTGAGTGTAGCAGTTCTACTTGAACTGAAAAAGAACCTCACACATATAAATATTCATATACACAGATACCAGATACGATACAGATACCACAGTCTCATACACACATAGAAATATTAAGAGTACCTGCTTCATTTCAGAACAATGTGTCTAATTTAGCAGTATTAAAATAGAACATTTAATATGAGAATATATGTTTTTAACACACATCTGGGAAAGATTGAAGGCGGGAGGAGAAGGGGATGACAGAGGATGAGATGGCTGGATGGCATCACTGACTCAATGGACACGAGTTTGAGTAAGCTCCGGGAGTTGCTGAAGGACAGGGAAGCCTGGCATGCTGCAGTCCATGGGGTCGCAAAGAGTCGGACACGGCGAGCGACTGAACTGAACTGATGTGTTTTTAACATGTACATGTGTATATCTGAAAATCCGTATAAAGATGGCCTGTGAGGATTTGCCTCAAACTGACAGAGGGGTAATTTTTGCAGGTAGAATGGTTTGGAGCTTTTGGTAATCAAAGTGGGTCTTTGCATTTTATGCATTATTTAAATATTTTTCAAGAAATAATTTCCTTATATTGCAATTATAAGTGATAAAAAATTAAATATAATTAGTAGTTTGTACATCAAGCTGTTCTTAACTGGGCATCTTAACTATTCTTAACTATTAATTACAGTAGTGATATATTACAAAGGGGGACCAAAATTTCAAGACTGGAGACTTTACTTTTTAACTTGAGTTTCATTTGTCAAACACATTATGTTAAATGTGACAAATTTTTTTGTCAAATACATCATGTATTGTGTTTATTGAAAGACACTAATGAATAAAACTATTTTCATTTGAAAAATAAAATACTGATTCAAGGAAAAATGCAGTTGTTTCCCCTGAGCAGGAAACCTGCTTTTCATAGTTAAATTTTGTATGTGCTGTATAGGTGTTATATTTTCAACATATTGAGTGGTCTTTGCTTTTCGTTCTTTTCTAAGTCTAAGAGCTAAAACAAAAATATCTAAGAGCTGATGCCGTAAAATAAATCTGTTTACGACGACCAAAACTGAGGACTCCCTCAGCTCGTGGCGTTTTTAGGCCGAGCACATCACGGGTAAAGAAGTGGTAGGCGCGCTCAGGGGTCTGCCCGCCAGCCCCGGCCTGATGCCGCTCTTGCTGTCTTGTCCCCACAGATGACCGAAGGCAGGCAGTGCCGGGTGCATCTCCTGGATGACCGGAGGCTGGAGCTGCTGGTTCAGGTAGGTGTCGCCGCACTGGGACCGCATCCATTTCCCTCTGCAAACCTCGTGGCCTGTGTGCAGTCTGCCAGCCTACCTGTGCATCAGGACCAGCGACACAGGATTGCCTGTGGGGCCTTCAAAGCCAATACCTACCTGTATTTAAGAGTAACTATAGCTTGGTGACTGGATTCAGAGATGTGTGGATTCCAGTCTCAGCGTTGACCCTCAGTAGCTGTTTGACCCTGGGCAAGTGGCTTGGCTTCTTTGAATTACCTCTTGGTGGCCAACTGGTGACCATAATGCTTCCCAGAAAGGATGGTTTTTTGGTTTTTTTTTTTTGGTTGTGCTTTGGTCTTCGTTGCTACATGGGCCCTTCTGTAGCAGCAAGCAGGGGCTACTCTCTAGGTGCGGAGTGTGGGCTTCCCACTGCGATGAGAAGCTTCTAGTAGCTTCTCTGGTTGCAGAGCGCGCGCTCTAGGGCATGCAGGCTCAGTGATTGCGGCTCTAGGGCACAGGCTCGGTAGTTGTGGCGCAAGGGCTTAGTTGCCTGTGGCTTGTGGGACCCTCCTGGGTGGTGATCGAACCTGTGTCTCCTACCACCGAGCCACCAGGGAAGCCCCCAGAAAGGGTTTTTATGAGCTGAGACTCCACATTCTGCTGCTTTCCCTGCACATGGCGTGATCTAAGTTAAACACCAATCTACAACAGCTGTGAGCTGGAGTTAAGTTTGACTCATCTTCCTCTCAGAAATTATGGTTAAAATGAAACTAGATTAATCCCAAGCTCCCAATCCTTCCCTCCCATGCCTCCTCCCCCTTGGCAACCACAGGTCTGTTCTCTTTGCCTGAGTCTGCTTGGGAGCTTGGGATTCGCAGATGTAAACTAGTAGATATAGGATGGATAAACAAAGGCCTTCTGTATAGCACAGGGAGCTGTGTTCAATATTCTGTGATAAGCCATAATGGGGAAAAAATGCGAAAAAAGAATGTATTTATAACTGAGTCACTTTATAGTAGAAATTAACACATTTTAAATCAACTGTTTTTCAATAAAATTAAAAAACATCAAACTAGATTACATATGTGAATGAAATCTCTGTAAAACACATGGAGCTATATGTATCTTAATTATTGATGCTTCTCTCTCTATTCACCCAACACTCTAGACCCAGATTCTTTTTTTCGTTGCTGTTTGTTTTACATTTTGGCTGCCAACCACTGGGCTCTTAATTCCCCGACCAGGGATAGAACCAACACCCCTTGCAGTGGGAGCACAGAGTATTGAACACTGGACCACCAGGGAAGTCCCTGGAATCATAGTCTTAAAAAAAACTATGGAAGAGCCTGCTGACAGCCACACCTATAGCTGTGAGAAGAATTCCCTCCCTTGACCAAGCCTAAATTCTTCTCCTTTCTGAGGCTTGTGCCCAGTCCACTATGTACAGGCTTCAATTAGAACGAAAATAGTACAGTCAGTAATAGTTTCACCAGAGTAGACTCTTTGGTCTAGATTTCTATTTCTCTTATTTTCTCTTTTCCTTTTTTTTCTTTTTTTTTCCTTTCTTCTTTTTTTGCCAACAACAAACATCCCCAATTCTTTCTTCCCCAACAACAAACATCCAACCGTCAAACTACCATAATGAGTCCTGAACTGTGTGGCTCAAAGTTCAAAAAAAAGTCCTTCTAGAATGCCTCCCTGCAGATCCCCTTTTCTTTCCCTAATCTCTGCAAATCCACCATCCACTCTCACTCTGGACTTTCTGACTGATTCCAAACCATCTTCTTACCACCAGAGCCTGTGCTTCCCAAAAGCTCATAGACTGGGATCTTCTTCTAATGAGGTGCCCAGTGGGTCCTGGTGATAATGATCTGCAGAGTGGATACAGTTACTCCATCCCTGCAGAGACATGAAAAGTTTAGTCTTTGGAATCAGACAGAACTGGGTTCAAACCCGCTCCTTAAGTGGAACATCAAGTAAGATTCTTGGCTGTTCTTGGCCTTTGTTGGCGCTTCTATGAAACGGAAAGGACCCCTACTTCATAGGCTCATTGTAAGGATTAAAATGAAATCATGGGTAGAAGAAGTTCAGTACAATAAATGGTTACTATTACTGTTTTGTTGCCTTTTTTTTTTTTTTTTTTTTTTGTTAGTTCTCTCTGTGACCCCTCAGCCTTGGGTCTTGAGCCTCCCCAGTTGACCATCACCAACCAAAATTATTCCTACAGCCTAGGCAGTGGTTAACATTTTTTGTCTTGATCACTATTGATTAAGCACCATACTATTTATAAAATTATAAATTTTATATTTATATACTATTATAAATAGCACCATACTATTTATAAAACAGCATTTTTTTCTGAAGCAACAATGTATTAATAAATACACTTTTACCTTGGATGAAAAATTAAGGCTCTGGATGGAATTGGAAATATATGAAAGTGATCATCTCAGCGATGCTGCTCTTCCCATTTCCTGCCCTTCCCAAGCCCTTAGAGAATGACCTATAGTAGATTAACCTAAACACAGAAAGACACAGGTATCCAAAACAGACAGACAAAGGCTGCTTTAAACTGTTCGGGAGAGAATAAGGTGGGAGCAGTAAGAGAGAGTGTCTAATCAGGTTTATATCTCAACAGCCCAAACTTTTATCAAGAGAGTTGCTGGATCTCGTGGCTTCTCATTTCAACCTGAAAGAAAAGGAGTACTTTGGAATCACGTTTACAGATGACACGTAAGTGTTTTAACACCTTTACCTTTTGTCTAGACTTCCTGTATGCATCACTCACAATTGGCCAAAGTGGGGGGGGGGGTGCTTCAAGAATTAGAATATGTCCTGCTCGCGTGTGTGCTCAGTTGCTCAGTTGTGTCCGGCCCTCTGCGACCCCATAGACTGTAGCCCACCAGGCTCCTCTGTCGGTGGGATTTTCCAGACAAGAATCCTGGAGTGCGTAGCCTTTCCTCTTTCAGGGGATCTTCCCAACCCAGGAATCAAACTCGTGTCTCCTGCATCTCCTGTACTGGCAGGTGGATTCTTAACCACTGGGCCACCTTGGAAACCCCGTATCCTGCTTGGCTAAACCTTTTTAATGCAAGACTTTTCTGTAGGACTAAGGTAAGAGGAGGAAAGGAATATTGGCCATTCTAAGAACTCAGAATATTGTCCAAGTGCTTTAGAAATTTGTTGCAACGAACTTGTTTTTCTTGATGATATTCTGTCTTCGCAACTGCTTTGAATGCAGTTGTACCTTCTTATTTAGCTTATCTGTCAGGAATGGAAATACTAGAATGTCATCCACTCATATGTTAAAACTGAATGAATGTTTGGACTTCTTGGCAAGAAAGTTTAAAGGCAATTTTGTGGCCCACCCAACAAATATGTATATACTTTAATGCGGGATGAACTTTTGAAGTTATACTTAGGTCTATTTTATGTTACCTTCTTACTATCATATTTTTCTTTTACTTACATTTTTTTAATGAAAACTTGGATGGTGTATATATTTGTCAACAGTACATTTTTTTTAATGCAAACTTGGATGGTGTATACATTTGTCAACAACTGAAATTCTCTCTGAAATGAGACAGCTGTATAAAAATGAATTCATATAAGAATTTAAAATCAATGTAAGCAAATGTGTTTAGTCTTACAGGTTCTTTTCTGTGTGGGTATGTGTGTGCTTTATGGCAGCCTGATTTGTCTACATTATATGTAGCTTGATACGTCAAAAGAATTCTTCCTCTTTATGGAATAATTTCCAGAGAACTCTTCAAATATTAAAATTTAAGAAAACATGTTACAGACACAAAATATATTGACCAACCATCTAGCATTCTTTGCATAACTCTCCCCGTTTAAGTGTTTTTCTGTTCTTCAGGTTAACCAGGCAGAAAATAATCTCAAAAAGGGGTTGATTTGCTTTTAACACTGATTATATGCAGCCTGGACCTCTTGGGAATGCCAGTGGGCTCAGGACTTGGGCAGGACAAAAACCAGACAGATGAATTGTCAGGAGATGTAGAAGAAAAACTTAAAACTTTGACTTCAGACTCAGGATGTTTCCTGAAGTTCAACAAAGGGGGAAAGTATGCTTCATATCACCCACCTCATCTGAATCACAAAATTATCTGTTCACTCAATTATGGTCTGAGACCTTATCTGATCGGTCCTCTGCTGGATGAGTTAGGAAATACAGATGTCCTCTGAGCACAGGCTCTAGCTGGAAAGACAAGACCGGCTCATGTGAATCAGTGATTAAACATATACGTACAGGTTGAGTTTGTATGTAATGGAATCATACCAAGCAATGTAAGACTTAAAACCATAAATACATGATGGCTGAGTTAGATGATAAAAACCATAAGTACAGAAACACTATAATTTATGGAGAGATCACATAAAGTAGAGGCTAAAATCATGAATATTGGAGTAAGGTATCCATTTAACAGCTATTGCTCATGTGCCAGTGAATGCCAGACATTGTTCTAGCTCGCGGGGATTCAGCCGTGAACAACACAGACCAGGTTCCTACTCTCATGGAGTTTATGTTGCACTGATGTATAGCCCAGCAGAACAAGTAAATAAACAGATAACTGAGAAAAGACCAGAAATGACAAGTGCTTTGAAGAACATGCAACAGGAGGCCTGGATCAAGAAAAACTAGGGGGTAAGGGGAGTCAGTTTTAGGGTGAATCAGGACGGCTTCTGAAAGGTGACATATAATAAAAGCAAGAACCAGTTCTGCAAAAGTCGGGCCATTCCCAGCTAAAGCCAGTGGAAAAACTCTCAGGTGAGAATAAGCTTGACTTTTGTTTTTTTTTCATTTGGGTTTTTTTGTTGTTTTTTTAAAGAAAAAAACAAAGACAGTATGACTTGAATAGTAAGAAGAAAAGTGGTACAAGATAAGGTGGAGAGGAAGGTGGGGGTGGATGCCAGAGAAGCTTGATATCTTAGACTGAAAATCTCTGACGCTCAACTTTTCTCATCTGTACAGTGGACATAATAATAGCACCAAAATAGCAAGCACTTTATAGGATACATAAAATAGGGTCATGTGCGTGCATGCATGCGAAGCCGTGTCTGACTCTGCAACCCTATGGACAGTAGCCCGCCAGGCTCCTCTGTCCATGGGATTCTCTAGGCGAGAATACTGGAGTGGGGTGCCATGCCCTCCTGCAGGGGATCTTCCTGACCCAGGGGTCGAACCCGCCTGAAAGGCCCCATAGTAGGGTCAGAGTATCTATTATATTAGAGCCTAGGCACGCAATGAAAGGAAGCTATCATCCTGTTGTTTGTAGTCATGGCAGGCAGGCGTGCTCTGAAGGAGGGCTTGGGTGGAACCCACACAGGAGAAGGACAGGAAGACCTTCAGTCGAGGGCAGAGGGGACAGGGCTCCAGGGAAGAGTCATTTTGAGGGTCAACACGTGGACATGGTCACGGTCCAGGGGGGAAGAAACTGGCCTGAGCGTGGATTAAGGTATAAGAAGGGCTAACTCAGAAGTGAGCTCTGAGAGTCACATAGGTGGAGAAGGCATGCTGGGGCCATTGAAGATTGTTCCGCAGGAAACTGATGATTGTGGTCCTGCAAGTGTCCCAGGCCGCGGGGTTCGTGGTAGGCTGGAAAAAAGGGCTGGCAGGCATGGCAGGCTGTGGGGAATGCTCCAAGCTCAAGTGAGCATAACCAGAGGGAGCATAAGTCAAGCGTTCAGACTGTAGTACCTTCTCTTCAGAAAGAGAGGAGTATGTAATACGAATGACTTCCTTTCCCGACTTGGGCCACCTTCCACCTCATGTGCCTTGAGATGATCTCTTTTTAAATACTCTGTTGGAAGAAGAATGTCTAACTTAAGTGCCTCCTCTAGCTAGCTCCTTTGGTGAGAGAGGTCAGTGGTTATAGCCCTTCCAAGAAGCCTGGCTCCAAAGTGCCCTTTGCATACTCCCCTGCAAGTGACAGCAGAGTCTGTTTTTGAATTATGGTCAGTTTGGAAGGTGTCTTCTGACTCTAGCTGTGTTTATTTTTAGAAGAAGTATGAGCTCGGCTTTTGGAGCGTGGAAGGGGAATTGGCCATTTCTACCTTTCTGGGGAGCAGGTCTGGAAAATTGCTTCTGTCGAAGGGTGTCTCCTTGGAATGTCTTGGTCACAGGCCTAGTTCTTTTTCTTTGTCTGGTAAATATTTTTGGAAAGTATTTTCTTTCAGCACTGCCCTTCCCCCGCCCTCATAAAACCACTGAGTCGGATCCCTCCCAGGATGCTGAATGAATTGCATTTTCCAGCCTACATGCCACATCAGCTCTTTGCCTTTGGTGAACTTCTGCAAATGGAGTTAGGCAAAGCCGAGGGGACATTTTGTCAATGAAACTAGCCACTGTCTCTATCCTACTCCACGGACCAGGAAGAGAAATGGAAAAATGGAGTTGTGAGCTTACATGATTAAAGTAGTGATGGTGACCAACAAAAACAAATTCATGATCCTGTTAAAGGGAGGGTTATAGTTGCTGAGCTCAGGCTGTGAGTGCCTTCTGGTGTTCTGCGTGCAGAGTGAGTCTTTTACCCCTAGAGGGCAGTCACGACCCTCCTAAGGCAGCACTCGGTTCCCCATAATGGTTCCCATCCCCTTCAACCCACTTAACTTTTTTTCTTCCCTTGATTTGAAAAGATTTGCTGAATGAGCTTTATTTATTATGAAATAACAAATAGGTTTCACAGCACAACTGTGGTTTTTGATCTCCGTTCCATCCAGTGGGCCTGAGATGATGGGCCTTTGACTGTTAAAATTCTACCCTAAAAGGACAGTTACTTCAAAGTGATCCCAGTTCAGTTCACTTCAGTTGCTCAATCGTGTTCCATTCTTTGCAACCGAGTGGACTGCAGTACGCCAGGCCTCCCTGTCCATCACCAACTTCCGGAGTTTACTCAAACTCATGTCCATCGAGTCGGTGATGCCATCCAACCCTCTCATCCTCTGTCGTCCCCTTCTCCTGCCTTCAATCTTTCCCAGCATTAGGGTCTTTTCAAATGAGTCAGTTCTTCGCATCAAGTGGACAAAGTATTGGAGTTTCAGCATCAGTCCTTCCAATGAATGAATATTCAGGACTGATTTCCTTTAGGATGGACTGGTTGGATCTCCTTGCAGTCCAAGGGACTCTCAAGAGTCTTCTCCAACACCACAGTTCAAAAGCATCACTTCTTCGGCGCTCAGCTTTCTTTATAGTCCAACTCTCACATCTGTACATGGCTACTGGAAAAACCATAGCTTTGACTAGACAGACCTTTGTTGGCAAAGTAATGTGTCTGCTTTTTAATATGCTATCTAGGTTGGTCATAACTTTTCTTCCAAGGAGCAAGCGTCTTTTAATATCATGGCTGCAGTCACCATCTACAGTGATTTTGGAAACCCAAAAAATAAAGTCTGTCATTGTTTCCATTGTTTCCCCATCTATTTGTCATGAAGTGATGGGACCAGATGCCATGATCTTAGTTTTCTGAATGTTGATTTTTAAGCCAGCTTTTTCACTCTCTTCTTTCACTTTCATCAAGAGGCTCTTTAGTTCTTCTTCGCTTTCTGCCATAAGGGTAGTGTCATCTGCATATCTGAGGTTATTGATATTACTCCTGGCAATCTTGATTCCAGCTTGTGCTTCATCCAGCCCAACGTTTCTCATGATGTGCTCTGCATATAAGTTAAATAAGCAGGGTGACAGTATACAGCCTTGACATACTCCTTTCCTAATATGGAACCAGTCTATTGTTCTATGTCCAGTTCAAACTGTTGCTTCCTGACCTGCATACAAATTTTTCAAGAGGCAGGTCAGGTGGTCTGGTATTCCCATCTCTTGAAAAAGTTTCCACAGTTTGTCATGATCCACACAGTCAAAGACTTTGGCATAGTCAATAAAGCAGAAGTTGATGTTTTTCTGGAAGTCTCTTGATTTTTCAATGATCCAGGAGATGTTGGCAATTTGATCACTGGTTCCTCTGCCTTTTCTAAATCCGGCTTGACCATCTGGAAGTTCACAGTTCACATATTGTTGAAGCCTGGCTTGGAGAATTTTGAGCATTACATTGCTAGCATGTGAGATGAGTGCAATTGTGCAGTAGTTTGAACATTCTTTGGCATTGCCTTTCTTTGGGATTGGAATGAAATTGATCTTTTCCAGACCTGTGGCCACTGCTGAGTTTTCCGAATTTGCTGACATACTGAGTGCAGCACTTTCACAGCATCATTTTTTAGGATTTGAAATAGCTCAACTGAAATTCCATCACCTCCACTAGCTTTGTTCATAGTGATGCTTCCTAAGGCCCACTTGATTTCACATTCTAGGATGTCTGACTCTAGGTGAGTGGTCACACCATCATGATTATCTGGGTCGTGAAGATCTTTTTTGTACAGTTCTTCTGTGTATTCTTGCCACTTCTTAATATTGTTTGCTTCTGTTAGGTCTACACATTTGTGTCCTTTATTATGCTCATCTTTTTTTTTTTCTTTTTTTCTTTTTTTTTTTTTAGTTCAGCTAAATTTATTACTCTGCAATATGCTCATCTTTGTATGAAATGTTTCCTTGGTATCTCTGATTTTCTTGAAGAGATCTCTAGTCTTTTCCCCATTCTGTTATTTCCCCGTTTCTTTGCATTGATCACTGAGGAAGGCTTTCTTGTCTCTCCTTGCTTTTTTTGGAACTCTGCATTCAAATGGGTATATCTTTCCTTTTCTCCTTTGCCTTTAGCTTCTCTTCTTTTCTCAGCTATTTGTAAGGCCTCTTCAGACAACCATTTTGCCTTTTGGCATTTCTTTTTCTTGGGGATGGTCTTGATCCCTACCTCCTGTACAATGTCAGGATGAACTTCTGTCCATAGTTCTTCATGCACTCTGTCTATCAGATTGAATCCCTTGAATCTATTTCTCACTTCCACTGTATAATCGTAAGGGATTTGATTTAGGTCATACCTGAATAGTCTAGTGGTTTTCCCTACTTTCTTCATTTTCAGTCTGAATTTGGCAAGAAGGAGTTCATGATCTGAGCCACAGTCAGCTCCCGGTCTTGTTTTTGCTGACTGTATAGAGCTTCTCCATCTTTGGCTGCAGAGAATATAATCAATCTGATTTCGGTATTGACCATGTGGTGATGTCTATGTATAGAACCTTCTCTTGTGTTGTTGGAAGAGGGTCTTTGCTATGACCTGTGCATTCTCTTGGCAAAACTCTGTTAGCGTTTGCCTTGCTTCATTCTGTACTCCAAGGCCAAATTTGCCTGTTACTCCAGGTATTTCTTGACTTCCCACTTTTGCATTCCAGTCCCCTATAATAAAAAGGACATCTTTTTTTGGTGTGTTAGTTCTAGAAGGTCTTGTAGGTCTTCATAGAACCATTCAACTTCAGCTTCTTCAGCATTACTGGTCAGGGCATAGACTTGGTTTACTGAGATATTGAATGGTTTGCCTTGGAAATGAATAGAGATCATTCTGTCGTTTTTGAGATTGCATCCAAGTACTGAACTTAGAACTCTTTTGTTGACTATAATAGCTACTCCATTTCTTCTAAGGGACTCTTGCCCACAGTAGTAAATATAATGGTCATCTGAGTTAAATTCACCCATTCCAGTCCGCTTTAGTTTGTTGATTCCTAAAATGTTGATGTTCACTCTTGCCATCTCCTGTCTGACCACTTCCAATTTGCCTTGATTCATGGACCTGACATTCCAGGTTTCTATACAGTATTGCTCTTTATAGCATCAGACTTTACTTCCATCACTAGTCACATTCACAACTGGGTGTTGTTTTTGCTTTCGCTCCATCTCTTCATTCTTTCTGGAGTTATTTCTCCACTGATGTCCAGTAGCATATTGGGCACCTACTGACCTCGGGAGATCATCTTTCGGTGTCCTATCTTTTTGCCTTTTCATACTGTTCATGGGGTTCTCAAGGCAAGAATACTGAAGTGGTTTGCCATTCCCTTCTCCAGTGGACCACGTTTTGTCAGAACTCTCCACCATGACCCATCCATCTTGGGTGACCCTACACAGCATGGTTCATAGTTTCATTGACTATGATCCATGTCGTTAGATTGGTTAGTTTTCTGTGATTGTGGTTTCAAAGTGGTCTATCACAGGTAATAGAGGTGAAATGTGTAGAATCAACTGTCTTTTTGAAGTATTGATTAGATCTGTCCCATTTGCTGATGGAACAATTTGAGAAAAGCAGGTTAAAAGGAATAAGTGCTTTTTGATCTCATTTTAGTCTCACAAAAGCAGTAATTCTATGAATCTTCCCTTATGTCACTTATGTCAGCTTATTTATCTTAATAATATTCCTCAAAAGAAAACTAGAGACAGTATCAGAAGCCTCATCTAATAATTACAGAAATAAAGGCACACTTTTTTCCATCTATTAAAACTTGTGACAAAAAAAAGCCATAGTAAGTGACAAAATCAAGCCAAAAGTTTTTAGGAAAGCTGATTCAATCCCCTAATCTCACTTTCTCCTGTATTCAAAGTCTGGGCTCAAATCCTAGCTCTGCTAATTTTCTTTGCAGACTTACTGTAAAATACAGTATTAGTATTCTTTAAAAGTACCAAGTTGGTTGGCACTAAGTACTTGCTCAATAAAAATTAGCTGCTATTATTGTCATTATTATTATTCTTACCTCCATTTCCTAAATACTTACAGTAAATACAGCTTAGAGTTTTCTGATTTTGAAAAAAAACATTATTTATTCAAAGACCAAAATAGTTTGGAAAACATCTCCTGAATCATTATCAGTTTTGTTATAATTTGACACTACATACACCACTATCAGCATGAAGTTTTGCCTAAGCAAGCAAATGAAGTCTCTGCCCTCTGGGAATTTGCAATCTGAAATGGATCAGCAGTGGGAAAGTCACGTCAACAATCCCCAGCCAGTGTCTTCCATCCCTCAGGTCACAATTTCAGGAGAATGTTAATGCTAAAGAATTTAGTGAAGCCCTTAAATGAATCGTCAGATACATGGTTAAATAGTAGGAAGTCCATAATGTATACCCAAAAACAGCTCCCAGAGAGTATTTGACCCCGTATTTTTATTTCTAAATTAATTTTTTACTGACGTATAGGTGATTTACAGTGTTATTTTGGTTTCCCACTGTAAACAAAGTGAGTCAATAATACATACATATATATCTACTCTTTTTTATATTCTCTTCCCATATAGGTCATTACAGAGTATTGAATAGAGTTCCTTGTGCTATTCACTAGATTCTTATTAGTTATCTATTCTATATATACTAGTCTTGTTGTTGTTCAGTCACTAAGTTATATCCAACTCTCTTTTCAACTCGATGGACTGCAGCAAGCCAGGCTTCCCAGTCCTTCTCTATCTCCTGGAGTTTGCTCAAATTCATGTCCATTGAGTCAGTAATGCCATCCAACCATCTCATCCTCTGTCGCCCCCTCTCCTCCTGCCCTCAGTCTCTCCCAGCATCAAAGTCTTTTCTAGTGAATGCCTCTTTGCATCAGGTGGCCAAAGTATTGGAGTTTCAGCATCAGTCTTTCCAATGAATATTCTGGATTGATTTCCTTTAGGATTGACTGGTTTGATTTCCTTGCAGTCCAAGGGACCCTCAAGAGTCTTCTTCAACACCACAGTTGGAAAGCATCGATTCTTCAGCACTCAACTTTCTTTATGGTCCATACATGACTACTGGAAAAAACCATAGCTTTGATCAAACAGATCTTTGTTGGCAAAGTGATATGTCTGCTTTTTAACGCTGTCTTCAGATTTGTCACAACTTTTCTCCTAAGGAAAAAGCGTCTTTTAATTTTGTGCCTACAATCACCATCCTCAGTGATTTTGGAACCCAAGAAAATAAAATCTGCCATTATTTCCATTTTTTTCTCCCTCTATTTGCCATGAAATGATCATATCAGATGCCATGATCTTAGCTTTTTGAGTGCTGAGTTGTAAGCCAGCTTTTTCACTCTCCTCTTTCACCTTCATCAAGAGGTTCTTTGTTTCCTCTTCACTTTCTGCCATTAGGGTGGTGTCATCTGCATATCTGAGATTGTTTATTTTTCTCCCAACAATCTTGATTCCAGCTTCATCCAGCACGGGCATTTCACATCACAAGTACTCATCATAAATGTAAATAAACAGGATAAAAATATACAGCCTTGACATATTTCTTTCTCAATTTGGAACCAGTCTGTTGTTCCATGTCCAGTTCTAACTGTTGCTTCTTGTCCTGCATACTGGTTTCTCATTAAATAGGTAAAGTGGTCTTGTATTCCCATCTAAAAATTTTCCACAGTCTGTTGTGATCCACACAGTCAAAGGCTTTCAAGGCTTTAGCGTAGTCAATGAAGCAGAAATAGATGCTTTTCTGAAATTCTCTTGCTTTTTCTATGATCCAGTAGATGTTGGCAATTTGATCTCTGGTTCCTCTGCCTTTTCTAAATCCAGCTTTTACATCTGGAAGTTCTCAGTTCACGTACTGTTGATGCCTTGCCTGAAGGATTTTGAGCATTACCTCGTTAGCATGTGAGATGAGCGTGGTTATATGGTGGTTTGAACATTCTTTGGCACTGTTCTTTGGAATTGGAATGAAAACTGATCTTTTCCAGTCCTGTGGCCATTACCGAGTTTTCCATGTTTGCTGGCATGTTGAGTGCAGCACTTTAACAGCATCATCTTTTAGGGTTTTAATAGCTCAGCTGAAATTCTGTCACTTCCACTGGCTTTGTTCATAGTGATGCTTCCTAAAGCTCACTTGACTTCACACTCGAGGATATACTAGTGTATCAACCCCATATTTCATATAAAAGCTGTGGTATTATTATCTGTGTTTGTCCTTTTTCATTAAAACAAAAGTTTTTCCCTTCTTGATTATCTAAAATATGTCAGATTCTGTATTTAATAAAAATTTATTTTTTACCTCAAAGGCAACGAGTGTTTTCAGTTTCTCGTTCATTTTATGATGCACTCTCTGAATTATTTCTATAATATAAATACCCATATTCTAGGTATTCTTTTTTTAATTAAAATAATGGCAATACGTTATACTCGTTATGCATCTTTCATTTTCACTTAACAGTGTATTTTAAAAATCATTCATGATAAGTTTGTAAAGATACTTCTGAGCTTTTGTGTGGCTGCATAGTATTTCATTGCTGTTTACATTCATTTTTTATTTAAAAAACAATATCCTGTTGGATGCTTAGGTTGTTTCGAGGCTTTTTGCTGCTACAAACAGCGCTGCAGTGAGTGGCTTTATACATGGCCCATTTTCCACATGTGTGATTTTATCCTGATTAACTCCCAGAAATGAAAGTGCTGGTCCAGAGGCAGGTGCTTTTGTAATCTTGGTAGAAATTGCTCCGTTGACCCCATTACTGGCAGTAACAGGTTATACTCCTACCATCCACATGTGAGTGTAACTGTTACCCCACAGCTCTGCCAACACAGTGTTTCTTGAAACTTGCTGTGGCTTTCTGTATAATCCTTTTTCCTTGTTTTACTCTTACAGGGGTCAGCAGAACTGGCTTCAGCTAGACCACCGAGTCCTTGACCACGATTTACCCAAGAAACCAGGCCCAACCATCTTGTATTTCTCTGTGAGGTATGTATCCAGAGACACGTCCACCCCTCGGGTCTTTTTCTTTTTTTTTTTTAAGAGAAAAAAAAATTCATGGTGATCAGAGATAAAGAATTTAAAAAAAGAAGAGACCTGTCAAAAAAAGTATTATATGAAAGAGATTCTCTGCTGTGTTAGTCTGGGGAACCTGTTACCAGAGGTACTGTGTAGAACTGTTTCCTTTGAAGATGAAGGATAGACTCACCTGCCTTTAGTTTTCAAAGGCTCTTGAATCTATGTAAAGCTAAAAAACATAGGTAGTATATTTCAATACATAACCTGCTTTTGACTCAACATATTTCTAGATTTTTATAATTTGAAATATATAAAAACTAGTTTACATATTATGTAAATATGTATGTATGTTTCTAGAGACTATGGAAATAATTGAATTTTATAGTTTCACACCTTAATTGGAATAGACAATAAAATGCAAACAATTGCTCATGGAAAGAATTACCTTAATGCAGAAATCTACATTCTGATTTCCTGAAGAGAGACTGCTAGGAAGGAATCCTTGATTTGTTCTCTGAGCTGGGCTTGGGCAGATCACTTAACCATACATATGGACCTCAGTTATTTTCTCCTGACGTGGATGTATTCCTTTAAATCAGTAGTTTCTTATAGTCGGCCAATGATAGAAATATTTTTTCACATTAAAGATAATAAAATGTTGTAAAGAGTAAGGCCCGTGTTCCTGTAGCCAGCTTAAGAAATAAAATGTTACCAGTTTTGCTGAGAACCCCTTCCTAGGTACTAGCCCCTCACCACAATCCTGAATTTGATATATTTTCATGATAAATTTGTTTTCTTGGTCTGAAGCCAAATATGATAAAATAAGCTAAGGTAGAAGATTTCGCATAAATCTAATTATGTTTTCATAAAGCTAGATCAACCTGAAGAATGGACCTAATTCTGAGCTAATGTTATTTTTTGGGTGTTGGACTATACTTGTTTTATGACATGTTGGTGGAGGCTTCATGTCTTTCTTTGGGGAAGGGGGTGGTTATACAATGATTGATTACCTGATAAAATCATGTCAGTTTCCACAAACACTTTTTTTTAACCTCCTTATGCTCCATGCAGTCCGAAAGTGTGATAATAAGGTGTCCTGATTGTCCTACCTTTTTGTTTGTTTGTTTTTTAATATGAATTGATGGTGATTGAGGATGGAGGCTGCTCCTTATTCAGTAAATAAAGTATTGACAGCCCCCAATTTGTTTTTTGCTTTTTACTCTGAAATCTAGTTTAGATTTTTTTTTTTCCTTACCACCAGAAGTCACATTTTAAAACCCAGGAAGGAGGTAGCATAATGGTGATTTGTCTAGGATGTAGCCAGTATGAAAAAGTGCATAGAAATCCTTAAAACACAAAATAGGAGTTTCCTGAAGTGTGATGTGAGTGCTGTGTCCATGGAAATGGAGTAGAAAACAAACACAGACCAGCAGCAATAAGAAAAAAAATACACATTAGTAATTAAGCAGGGGTCCAAGCATAGAAAAACTTTCATCTTGTATTGTATAGGGGAAATGGCTCAACATAAATCAGTATCTTTTTTCACAAAGAATTATATTATTACTGTAAACATTTCAAACTTCCTGAAAGTATAGAATAAGAAGACTTATTCTTCACCAGGCCTCTCCCTTGCTCTTTCCCCAATTCACGCTCCTTCTTAGAGAAAAATAAGGCTGATTTGGTGATTTACTTTTTTTCCCCCTAACCTGGAAATTTTTCCTTTGTTGTTGTTGTTCAGTCGCTCAGTCATGTCCAACTCTTTGTGACCCCATGGACTGCAGCACACCAGGCTCCTCTGTCCTTCACCATCTCCTGGAGTTTGCTCAGACTCAAGTCCTTGAGTCGGTGATGCCATCCAACCATCTCATCGTCTGTTGCCCCCTTCTCATCCTGCCTTCAATCTTTCCCAGCATCAGGGTCTTTTCCAGTGAGTCAGCTCTTCTCAGCAGGTGGCTGAAGTATTGGAGCTTCAGCTTCGGCAGGTCTTTCCTTGGGTATATAAAAGTCTAATTTACTTCTTTGCACATCCATAATTTAGCTGTTCAGGCTCCTATTAAGCTTGTAGTCTGTTTCCAGTGATTTATTAAGATGTGCTTTGCAGCTAACATCCCTGTGCTTCCATCTCTGTGCACACATGTAGTGTTTTTGTAGCCTGACTACTCAGTGAGAGCTTTATATCTTCGGAGGATTTAACAAGCGCTAGTTCTTTGACCACTACTCTCTGATCTATTTTTTATCTCAAAATGCCAGGGGAGAAATCTCAGTCTTCCCTTCTGAGCAACCATTCAAAAGGCAGCCCTGTCTTTCCAAAGCAGGTTCTGGGGAGTCAGAAGTCGCCTACTGCCTGTTTCTGAGTTTCAGCCTTTATGTCACAAGTGTCCCATAATCACTTAACTTTACTTTCCCTTAACCACTCACATGTTTAAAAGCCCTTATCAGGTTTTTAATTATTCACTTAATTCTTCTTGCCAACTATGCAGTGAGATCATAATAGTCTTTGTTATTATTCCAATTAAGGACTTGTTGGTACTTCAATTTAATTAAAGAAATGATAGAGCAAAAAGCATACACCAAGGAAATAAGTGAACTGACCAAGGTCAGTGAGTGGAATGTGGTTCAAGGAAATAAGTGAACTGACCGAGGTCAGTGAGTGGAATGCAGTTCTTCAGGGGTCTCTCGAATGGGACAGTAGCCACCCCAGTGAAGTCACTGGCCTCTCGGAGGGTCTCTAGCCTCCTCTTCTGAGTCAACAGGACCGCTGCTGAACTTATGTCCTAACAGACGTTGCCGCTACCCGCCCCAGGTTGCCTGATGTGACAACAGATGTGAGTCACTGAAGAATAGAACCAACGAGCATTTGATTGTACTTGGACACATAGTCGCCATAGAAGCCTCTAGAAATACACATGGTCTCTTTTGATTTCAAGGTCACTGCCTTTCCACCAGCAGGTATGAGTCGCTTGCTCATGGAAACCAAAGTACACACTTGCTGAGTGGTTAGTGCACGCAAAGAAAGGAATCCCCACAGAAGCAGTGTGTCAGATGGATGTGCATAACTGCTCTTTGCATTGCTAACAATTAAGAATATCCAAATGTAGGGGATTTCCTTCTGTGCTTTCACTGCTGGGGCCCAGGTTCAATCCTTGATCAGGGAACTAAGATCTCGCAGTGCAACAAAAATACATAAATAAAAAGAAAGATATCCAAATGCCAACAGTAAAGATAAATTCAGTAAGTGATGGCATTTCTACAGTGGACAAATGATCACTGTAATAGAAGCCATAAGATGAAAAGGTACATTGCATTTCAGAGCTTCCCCAGGAGGAGAAGGGCCACATATCTGAATCACTATAGGAAATTTTTTAGAGAGTACACCCCTCCAGTCCCCAAAACTTCCACTTTCCTTGCCCAAATTCTGATACTGTGTCCTGGAGATAGTGAGTGTGATCTTGGGCAAGTTGGTTGTGAATTAAAAAGAGATCAGGGGATACAAAATAACTTTGCAGAATAATATGCAAATATAAGAAAGTATCATTTTTTTTTAAAATTATATTGTTTATGAAAAAGAAAAATACCATAAAACTTTGCTCTGAAGAGGTTTCCTCTCTATTAAAATGTAGCATTAACCTTTTGGCAGTCACTGGGGCACATATTTGACCTGTATCCTTTCACTGGGCTTCCCAAGTGATTCAGTGGTAGAAAATCCGCCTGCCAGTGTGGGAGATGGGAGTTCGATCCCTGGGTTGGGAAGATACCCAGTAGTAGGAAATGGCAACCCACTCCAGTATTCTTGCCTGGAGAATCTCACGGAACCTGGCACATCGCAAAGACTCAAACACAACTTAGGGACCAAACAACAACATAGTTTCACTATTTCACTGATTCCACTTGCATCCTTCAGATTTACAGGGAAGACATTCTCCTGGTTAATATATCCCAGGATGCAGGGAGCAGCTCAGAAACACATGCAGCTTCTGCATGGAGGGAAGAAAACATTTCAAGTGAAGGCACTTTGTTCTCCCTTGATGAATTTCAGAATTAAACCTTTGTCTTTGCTTGAGTTACAAAATCTCAGTGGTAAGTGCTAACTCTAGGTGTGACACGTGTGTATTGATGCCCCATAATTCATGTAACCCATCCTCTGTTTTCCTGTGAGTCCAAACGCCCCCAGGCTGCCAAGGGACTCCTCCAGGCCCCAGTTCTTATCTGCAGCTGTAAATTATCTTCCACAAACACAAAGGCCTCTTTGGTAATGCAGCCCAGATGTAAGCATTTGAAAAGCTTGATAGTGAGCGGGCAGACATTTAAAAATCAGAAGTGGGGAGGTTAGGGAGGGGATTGGGTGTGACCTCATTGGAAAAGCTCCCATCCCCTCAGGGGAGGAGGTGGCTCTGGCTGGTACCACCCAGCTCCAGCAGAGCCAGGGTCTTGGGTCTTTCCCCCTCTGCTCTGCATTTATCATACTACCTCTTGCTCTTTCTTTTTTTTCCTTTCTTTCTGGTCTTCCGTCTCTTCTTCCCCCTCTTTTTCTCCTCTTTCCAAACCACCTTTGTGATGTTCAGTGACTGTAAGTGACTTCTCAGAGGTACCAGTAAGTATTGTGTGTGACACTTGGGGCAGAGAATTGGCCGTGTGTGGAGACTTCTGGTAGGAGATGTGGGGAAACACTGCTACCTTTCAGTCAAAGTTGCTGCAAACACAGAGTCTTTGAAAGACTTTTTTAAAGTCTTTTATCACCCCCTGGCCTGTTTCTGGAACATGTAGAAAGAGTTTAACTCAGGGAAGCATCATGACTACAACTCATGGGTCCACGTCATTCCAGTTGTTTGTTTGCTTGTTTTTTAAAGAAAGATAAATGTTTGGAATACAGCACAACAGGTAAAGATTCTGGTGAAGAAAGATTTATTGATAGAGAAAGATGTTCCCAACATATTCTAGGGGATAAAAGCAGACCACAGGATTGCACTTAAGTAAAAGATGTGAGTAGGAAAAATAATTAAAATGTTAACAGTAATTAATCTCTGGGTAGAGTGATTTCCTCAAGGGAATCAACCCTGAAAATTCATTGTAAGAACTGATGCTGAAGCTGAAACTCCAGTACTTTGGCCACCTGTTTGGAAGAGCCGACTCATTGGAAAAGACCCTAGTGCTGGGAAAGATTGAGCGCAAAAGAAGAAGGGGGTGGCAGAAGATGAGATGGTTGGATAGGATCACCAACTCAATGGACACAAACTTGGGCAAACTCCAGGAGATAGTGGAGGACAGGGAAACCTGGAATGCTGCAGCCCGTGGGGTCACAAAGAGTCTGACACAACTTAGAGACTGAACAACAGAGAGTGATTATGGGAATGAGTTTTTGTTTGTCCATTTATATATTCCTACGAGGAACACAGTAAGCAATTTTTTTTAAATACAAGTGTGAAGTGTAATAAAAGGAAGAAAAGTAAAGTGTTTGTGACTGGGTTCAGTTCAGTTCAGTTCAGTCGCTCAGTCATATCCAACTCTCTGCGACCCCATGAATCCCAGCACGCCAGGCCTCCCTGTCCATTACCAACTCGCAGAGTTTACTCAAACCCATGTCCATCGAATCGGTGATGCCATCCAACCATCTCATCCTCTGTCATCCCCTTCTCCTCCTGCCCTAAATCTTTCCCAGCATCAGGGTCTTTTCCAATGAGTCAACTCTTCGCATGAGGTGGCCAAAGTATTGGAGTTTCAGCTTCAGCATCAGTCCTTCCAATGAACACCCAGGACTTATCTCCTTTAGGATGGACTAGTTGGATCTCCTTGCAGTCCCAGGGACTCTCAAGAGTCTTCTCCAACACCACAGTTCAAAAGTATCAATTTTTCGGTGCTCAGCTTTCTTCACAGTCCAACTCTCACATCCATACATGACCACTGGAAAAACCATAGCCTTGACTAGACGGACCTTTGTTGGCAAAGTAATGTCTCTGCTTTTTAATATGCTGTCTAGGTTGGTCATAACTTTCCTTCCAAGGAGTAAGCGTCGTTTAATTTCATGGCTGCAGTCACCGTCTGCAGTGATTTTGGAGCCCCCAAAAATAAAGTCTGACACTGTTTCCACTGTTTCCCCATCTATTTCCCACGAGGTGATGGGACCAGATGCCATGATCTTAGTTTTCTGAATGTTGAGCTTTCAGCCAACTTTTTCACTCTCCTTTTTCACTTTCATCAAGAGGCTCTTTAGTTCCTGTTGACTTTCTGCTTGTGACTGGGTAGCCATGAGTTATTTTAGAGCTGTCAAAGAGTAGGTGATTTACAGTGAGGAGAGGACAGGAAAGTTCATCTCTTCCAGAGGAATGTGATTTAAAAGCAGAGAAATAAAGGATTCCTTCTACCTTGGGCCCAACAGACGTATTTGAGGCAGATGTGTGAGCCAGCCAGGCCTCTTTGCCCACCACCACACACCCATCTGAACGTTATCCCAGACCTAGGGAAAGCATCTGTTGGTTGCTTTAATATTGACTGTGACCTGCTGACCTAACCCATACTTGAACTTCCAGGCAGTTGGTAAGCAGCCTCTGTCTTTGAGGATCCACCATCCTCGTTCATATGAGAGTTCCAGAAAGACACAGAATCATTGAAAACACAGACTGACCCTCCATTCCACTTTGTTACAGGATTACATTTCTGTATGCTCCCTGGATCACATATCAGACAGCGTTTGTGGGAATCTGCTCAGTCTCCTCTCTAATCTATCCTCAGTGTGACATTGAAAGGGCAGAAGATAGCAGTAGCATTTTGAAGGGTGAAAAGGCTGTAGGTACAGAAGTTCAAAGCTCGGCCGTGAACTCAGGGTTTCTGGCTAGCATTCCTGGGGGCCAGGTAACTCTTCATCGTAGGGAGCCAAGCTGTTCTGTGGGATGTTTGCAGCATCCCTGGCCAGTAACATTCTCTAAGTCAGGAAAATCCAAAAAAAGGAAGTCTGGGGATATATGTATATTTATGGGTGATTCACATTTTTGTAAGGCAGAAGCCAACACAGCATTGTAAAGCAATTATCCTCCAATTAAAAAAAAATAGCAAAAACCAAAAGTCTTCAACGTGACCAGATGTACCTCACTCATCCCTTAAGAACCAGTGCCTTCACCTTGCTCTTGACTTTTAGCCCTAACTCTTCTGTGTATTATTACCTTTGTGGCCTTTGGCAGTCTCAATGGACTTTGTTCCTCATCGAGAAGATGGAACAGGAACTGACAGTAATACAGGGGGGTTGTTGGAGGATGTTAACATGTCACGAAGACCCTCACTAAATGTAAACTATTTTTATGATATAAAAACAAGAAAAACTGCCTCAACCACCTGTTCCGGGGGTAAAACATTCCATAATGTGTTATATGGTCATTGACTATGGAAACTGTCTGGCTTGGGTCTGACTCACTCTTTTTTTTGTTATTTTTAAAAATTATTTATTTATGTATTTGGCTGCACCAGGTCTTAGTTTATGGCATGCAGCATCTTAGTTGTGGCATGTGGGATCTAGTTCCCTGACCAGGGATCAAAGCCAAGTTCTGTGCATGGGGAGTGCACAGTCTTAGCCACTGGACCACCAGGGAAGTCCCTGACCCATTTACTTTTACACCAGGTGGAAGATTTCATCATTTCTCCACCAGTCACTCCACCTAGCCATCACTTCCCTAAAAAAAATTAACCTCTCCTTTTTCCTGTCTCCTTCTCAGAGAGTTTGTCCCTACTTGGCTCATGGTAGACAGGGTCAGGCTATTTTGCAGTGTGAAGCAAGGAGTTGGAATTCACCATGGGACCCCAACACTTCTCTTGCCTGGGGCAGATGACTCTCTCCCCTTTTGTACTGGTCACAGCAAGGCCCTTACCCTCCTGGGCCTCCAGCCTTTCCCTGGAGAACTCGGAAAGAGGCATGCAGAGAGCGGAGGACAGGGCAGGTTTCTACAGGTTCACCTGGAGGGCCCTCTCTACTTCCAGGGTTGCCTGGAAATCCGAAAGTGAGGCGGAGTTTTCCTGGCAGGCGAGCACAGTGTGGGAGCCAATGATGCTTCCCTTCGGGAGTTCTCTAAGAGCGCACTCCTCCCAAAGATGAAAGGGAACAGAGGGGACTCAGAGGTTCTGCATCATCCTTTGGAGAAAGTGAGATACACTTCAATTACCCCGCTGTCTTCAGCGTGCATCATAAAACAGGACTATGAGGTTGCAGGGTCATTATAAGCAATAAATTCAGATCTCTGTGTTCAGAATGTAGATTAGAACCTGATAGAAATCTACTTAGGCAGGTGGCTGCAGTAAATGCCTGAAATTACCCACAATAGCTGAATGAAACTGGGAACAAGGTGTTTGAATGCAGCCCTCATGGGACACCAGTCACGAAGTCAGCATTGTGCAGAGTGAGAAATCATTGAGTCATTCCTGCCCAGTTTGCCTTCTTCGATGCTATCACTCAGACATAGCAAAGATTCTAGAAAACAAAGGAAATATGCTCAGCTGGGGAGAAATCCTAAGTGGTCAGAAGAATATTCGTTTCAGAATGTTTTCCCATTCTTGGTCAAGATGGACACCTTTGTAGCATCCTACTTCCCTAAGAGAAGAAGCTTAGACAAAAGACTGGAATTTCCATTCTTGTTTTTACACTTGAAGTTTTAAAGAGGTTCCCAACTAAGTCCACACCTATTGTTATAGTCTCCCTGGTAGACAGATAATAAAAACATAATAATGATCATCACCACTCACTGACCACTGAAATCACACATGAGAAAAGGGAGGCAACAAGAGGCCAAGCAGTTTGGCCCAAGACCCCAGCATGGATCAGTGTTGGGGCTGGACTTCAACTTAGCATCTCCCCAACTCTGTGATGTTGACTCTATTTTTTTGTCTACATTTTTTTTTTCTTTTTTCTCTTGCCACACCTCACAGCTTATGGCATCTTACTTAAGTTCTCTGACCAGAGATTGAACCTGGGACACGGCAGTGAATGTGCTGAGTCCTAACCACTGGACCACCAGTGAATTCCCTGTGGAATGACCTTTGATCATGATAAATAAATGACACAGGAGGAAAATATGGGCCACCTACGTGACAGTGACCACTAACGGGCAGCCCATCCTAAACAACCAGAGTCTTCTGCTTTTCAACCCACGTGTATCATCATCTGGCTGACAGGCCTGCCCCTCCTCCAACTTTGTCATGCCATTGAGGTTGATGTTCTGTTATCACTGATTAGTGGTTAGGTGAACACCTGTCCCATCAACAAGGAGAGAAAAATGCTAACGGGGGAACCATGAAAAGTAGAGACAACCTCAAGAAGGCAAATTCTCAAGAAATTACATTTGTTAAATTGTATGAAGTCTGTCTCCAGAACATATGCCTAACCCAAAAGCTTGGGTTTGTTTCAAGGCTGAAAATTGAACCGTGGGCTTTGACTTTGCAAAATCTTAGTGAAATCATTCACAGTAAGCATGCAGAAGGGAAACAGTATCCTTTTACCAAAAAAAAAAAAAAAAAAAAAAACGCCCTGAAACAAAAGGACTTTATTTTACAAGCCTGGGATAGTCCGTTTCATTTCACTGAGAATCCTTAGATTCTGTTTTCAGTTCATAGAACGTGTTGATAGGTGTGCCTAGGGAGCCATTCTCCTGGAGAACCATATGTATTTTTCAAACCCTCCATAAATATAGTCATCACAGTGGCTCCCTTGAGGGAGAGAGAGGACTGTGGGTTCAGAGAGTGGGTAATCTGACGCCTAGGCAGAAAGTTAGAAGGCAACAGGGCGGGTTGCCAGAAAGTACTGGAAAACAAGATAGGGACCTGTTTACTGGAACGAGGGTACAGTCAGGGACCCGGGCTTCAGAAACAAGAGGAGCCAGATGTCTAGTACGAAGTTATCTGTGCGGAGTTGGACACGTCACAAGTTGATTTGGTGCTAAGCCACCCAGCTCCCTGCATGTGGTTTTTTTAATTCTTGAAGACCAGAAAGAGGTTTGACCTGGCTTACATGCCCTCTCCCTGGAATGCCCTTCCTCCCTTCGTTACCTGATGAACTCATGAATTCTTTAAGACTGGGCTCAATTGTCCTGGGGACAGCGTGTCCTGTGACACGGAGTCTTCTGGATTTCAGTTTGGCTGCCTTCTCTCTCTTGATTCATAAGCTGACTTAATTGCATTGCTCCCTTGGGTCCCATGGCATTGTGTCCATGTTATATTTCATTGCGATTATTATTATAGGAAAGCATCCTATCATATTGTTTGGAGTAGGAACTTTGAAGTCTGAAAGGCCTTCATCTGAATCATGGCTCCCCCATTTTCTACCTGGGTGACTTGGGGAAGTTGACTTTATGTGTGCATCTCGGTTTTCCTATCTGTAAGATGGGTTAATAACTTGCTACCTCTGGCATCTGGTTTTGCTGAAGTTAAATGGCAGCATGCATATAGAGCCCTGCATACTGTCCGTAGCTCGTGGGAAGTCCTCTACTGACTTGGATTCTCCGGTTGCCGGCAACAGAAACCAATTATGGCTAAGCTAACAGAATTGAAGGAAAACTGGACTAACGAAGCTTCGGAAAAGATAGGAATCCAGGCTCTGCAGGAATCTAGGGAGCAGGAGGCAATGGACAATTTCATCATGGTACCACTGGCAGGACAAGAGGCTCCAACCATCTTTGATCCATAGGCTGTTTTGGGCACCTCCTAAAGTCCCTACGATGGCCATCCTTGTCTCCACCATACAGACGAAGTACCTTAGACTCAAAGCTTAAGCCACGTCCGCCAGGCCACGTAGCATTAAATTCCAGAAAATGGATTTTTATTAGCAATCATTATTATTTGTTGCTTCACATCCCTTTATGTTATCTCATTTAATTCTTCCAAAACCCTGTGAGGTAAGTGCAGTCATAAGAGCAGTTTAGAGAAGACACAAAGAAGCAAGCTAACTTGCCCAAGGCCTCCCAGGTAATAAATGATGGAACTGGGATTCCATATTCTACATTCTTGATTCCAAAGCTGGTTTTTCCCTCCAACTTTTCATCTCCCCCCACCCCTTAATCCTTAACTTTCCCTTCTTGCACACCTAACACTCATCACTCTTCATTAAATTCACTAATAAGTGACATAAACCCTTGTAAGTGAAAATAGAAAGGATTTATTCTCTTTCTATTTATTAAGGATTTATTCTCCTTTGATGATTCAACACCAAGGGTGGAATTTTTCAAATAATTTTTACCATCTCAGTGATAAAATCTTTCACCGCCTCTTAAAGCTGCTGTATTTATCTCTCAAACGTTTCCTTATTGTGGAAGGGGAGGAAAAATAAATAAATAAAAAGTGCAAATGCCCAAGGTCTATCACGATTTTGCAGAGCTAAGAGCAAAACTCCCTGGGACCTCAGTTCGGGTTTATCTTGACTCTCACCACATTGAAAGCAGTGTTCTCTTCCAAGATCCTAGCTGTGAGCTGTCTTCGGGTATTAAGTCTCTTCATGCATTATTCATCAGGTGGGGCTGCAACACTTGAGAAAAACCTCTCTGGGCCTCCACCCCTGGCCCACTCCTGCACCCCAGAGGCCTACCTTCAACCAGCCAGCTTTCCACAGGACTCTCCTCCCCTCCCCACCTCAGGACAGTCAGCTTTTTCCCAAAGGAGGGACTTGGCCTCACAGAGGGAACAAGCAAAGGCCCAGAAAAGGGAGTGAGACCCAGAATACCCTGATTTGCATCAGAAAGGCCAGTATTAAGTGGGGAGCTTGGCTTCCAGCCAAGGGAAAGCCCGGAGCCTGGAAGGATGAGAGTGAAGGAAGCAAGGACGTGATGGAAACTTTCCTGGTGCACGGGGGCGAGGTAAACGGGGGTCCTCACACCCACCTGAGTGTGAAAACCGTGGAGCCTCGGGCCCCTAGGTTCAGTTACACGGTGGTGCTTTCTCAGCAGACTTCCGCTTTCAGCCCTCAGAGCTCACCTGGGCTTTGTTTGGAAGCTGTGGGAGGTATTGAGAACTCCCAGAACGTGTGTCAAAGGAGCGGCAAGAATAAAGAATAAAATAAAATAAAATTAATTTTATTTATATTTTTATATAAATATGTATTTGTTTATATATTGTATTTATTTATAAAGAATAAAATAAAGGAAAGAATAAAGATGGATTTGCAGGTGGTGACCATTTTGGATTTTTCTCTCGCTCACCTTCCCACACACGGTAGAAGACTTTATCTGCATGCCTGCGTATATCCACATACATTCATACATACTTATAGGTGTGCATACATGTTGCAGATGGCTTTTAAAAGGAAAATAAAGCACAGCCATTCCCTAGCTCCTCATAATTCTCTGAGAGACACTACAAGAGGAAATCATGCAGAGAAGGAAGAGAATCTGAAGGAGTAAACTTCTGTACTGTTTTCCAGGTTTTACATTGAAAGCATATCGTTCCTGAAGGATAAAACCACCGTGGAGCTGTTTTTCCTGAACGCAAAGTCCTGTGTGCACAAGGTGAGGGCCCTGTTTGCTATGGTCAGTGGCGGACTCCGGCGGGGCTGGACTCGGAGGGAGCCATGGCAGGGCCTTTGTTTTCACGTTCCAGTGGAGAGAAAAGGACATAATCTTTTTTTTTTCTTCTTCACATTTCTCATCCTTTACTATGTTTCACACAGACATACTATTCTCTATGTTACTTTTTTTTATTAAACTTTTTATTTTGTGTTGGAGTATAACCAGTTAACACCATTGTGATAGTTTTAGGTGGATAGAAAAGGGACTCAGCCATACATAGACATGTATGCATTCTCCCTCAAACTCCCCTCCCAGCCAGGCTGCCACATAGCATTGAGCAGAGTTCCCTGTGATGTGCAATAGAGGACATAATCTTTTTCCTTTGTGTATCCTACCCCATAAAAGAAAACAGAACAATTTTTAAAAAAAATAGAGAAAAGGCAACTCTTCTCAAATTCTGAGTCAGGAAATACACAGAATCACCACTGCCTGTGGTGCTGCTCATAACTCCACACAGAGTGACCCAGAAGGACACACAGCTGGAGCAGTCAGCCCGACCAAAGCCTCACAAAAGTCAGGCCAGAAATCTGTTCTAACAGAGCACACCCTACATTTATCCTACTTTGAAACCAGTCTTCCTCAGGGGCCTCTGCTCAGAGCCCCGTGTTTTAAAGCAGAGTCTCAGTTATCTGTGGCAAAGGATCTGGGTTTTGCTTTATTGTTTTTCATTTGTATCCAAACCGTGGAGGACACACAGCTTTTATAAAACTCAGTACACGTGAACTGAGAGAAAAAATGACCCCAGCTTGGATGTTGCAGCCATGCCTGTCAAATTGCTATGGAAGTTTTAGGCATTTTCCATTTTTAATCTTATCTCCTTGCAGATAAACTTTGCTTTAAAGGCCTCTAGTCTGGCCTCCTCTAGTCTGATCTCCTCAAACCACACCCCAGGCAAGGGTGGGGAGTCCCCAGGCCAAGGTAGGTTCAGCTGAAGCCCAGCTGCTTCCTCTATCTTCACAGTGTTCAGGATCTGGATCCCACACCTGCTTCCAGGGCTGGTGGGAACCCCTTTCCGCCCTCTGCCCGTATATATCGCCTGATATCTGAGGGGTGATGAGGGGCAACTGGTTGGTGCCTGGCCTGGAAAGATGAAGGGGCAGACTGCTTTGAGGCACCTGCATTCATATTCCTCCCCTTGTTCCCAAAACGTTAAGGGGCCCACTGCACACATGCAGCTTTAATTAGTGTAAGACTCGGCAAGGAGCAGAATTTTTGTTGTTGTTTTTTAAACAGTTTTATGGAGATATAATTGAACATAGTTAAAGTGTATAATTTTGTAAGTCTTAATATAAGTAATACTCTTGAAATGATCATGACAATCAAGATAGTCAATATACCCAGCAACTAAAGATTTGCTTTTTCTCACAGTAGATTATACATTTTCTAGAGTTCTATATAAGTGGAATCATATGGTAGACCATCTTTTTGTATTCTTTCAATGAGCATAATTACTTTTAGATTCTTCCATGTTGTATCAATAACCCTTTCCTTTTTTCTTTAAAAATTTTTTTTTTTTTTTTTTTAATTTTTGTCTGTGCTGAGTCCTCGTGGCTGGGGATGGGTTTCCTCTAGTTGCAGCAAGCTGGGGCTATTCTCTGTTTGCAGTGCTTGGGCTTCTCATTGCAATGGCTTCTCTTGTTGCAGAGCACAGGCTCTAAGGCTTGCGGGCTTCAGTGGTTGCAATAGCCCTTTCCATTTTCATTGTTGAATAATATTCCACTGTATAACTAAAACATTGTTTATTCATTCACCTGTGTGGCTATTTCTCCCTTTTCCTCCCAGACTTACTGGGATATAATTGACATATAACATTGTGTGAGTTTAAGGTCTACAATATGATGATTTGATATGTGCATATATTTTGAAATGATCCATCCACCTGTTGATGGACATTTGGATTATGCAAGTTTGGGAAATGTTACAAGTAAAATTGCTATGGACATCCATGTACAAGTCATTGTATGGACACACACTTTTTTTTCATTTTTTTTTAAATTTATTTAAATTGGAGGATAATTACAATACTGTTGTGGTTTTTGCCATACATCGACATGAATCCGTCATAGGTGCACATCTGTCCCCCCATCCTGAACCCCCCCTCCCATCTCCCTCCCCACCCCATCCCTCTGGGTTGTCCCAGAGCACAACCTTTGAGTGCCCTGCTTCATGCATCAAACTTGCACTGGTCATCTGTTTTACATACGGTAATACACATGTTTCAGTGCTACTCTCTCATATCATCCCACCCTCACCTTCTCCCATATAGTCCAACAGTCTGGGTTTTTTTTGGCTGCATAGAGTCTTAGTTGTGGCACGTGGGATCTGGTTCCTTGACCAGGGATCGAACCCAGCTCCCCTGTATTGGGAGCGCAGAGTCTTAGCCACTGGACCACCAAGGAATTCCCCAACAATCTGTTCTTTACATCTGACACTCTTTCTTTTTTATTGGGTAAATACTAGGAATAGAGTGTCTAGGTCATGTGGGAGATGGGATTAACTTTTTAAGGTTCTGTCAAACTGTTTTTCGAAGTACTTGTGCTATCTTAAATTCCTACCACCAGTTTATGAAATTTCTAGTTCCTTCATATTCTTCTCAACACATGAAATCAACATCTTTTCCATTTTAGTCATTCTGATAGGGGTGCAGTTTTAATTTCTATTTCCCTGGTGACATATATGATATTTGAGTATCTTATGTGCTTATTTACAGTCAGTTATGTGGATTACAAATATTTTCTCCCAGTCTGTGGCTTGCTGTCCCTTCTCTTAATGTCTTTGAGAAACTAAAAGACTTTTATTTTGATGAAGTCTAGTTTATCAGTTTGTTCTTAGGGATTGTAATATGGTATCACTGTAAACTTCGCCTAATCCAAGGTCACAAAGATTTTCTCCTGTGTTTTCTTCTAGAAGTTGTAGACTTTTAGGTATCATATTTAGATCTATTAATCCATTTTGAATTAATTTTTAGAATTCATCTTATCTATTTGTTTATGTTTAGCAGTGTTGGGTCTTCATTGCCACGTGGACTTTCCTCTGGTTTTAGTGAGCAGGGGCTACTTGGGCTTGTCACTGCGGTGGCTTCCCTTGTTGCAGAGCGCAGCTCTTGGGCACACGGGCTTCAGTAGTTGTGGCAAATGATCTCAGTAGTTGCAGCTTCCAGGCTCTTGCAGAGGCACAATAGCTGAGGCACACGGGCTCAGTTGCTCTGAGACATTTGGGATCTTGGTGGACCAGGGATCAAACGCATGTCTCCTGCTTTGGCAGGTAGATTCTTTCCCGCTGAGCCACCAGGGAAGCCCCACTTATAGCCATGGTTGTTCATATTTTCTTATCATTTTAACATGTGCTGTCTATAGTGATATTGCCTCTCTTGATCCTGATACTAATAATTGGTATCTTCCCTCTTTTTTATTTCTTATCATTCTGGTAGAGGTTTATCTTTATTGAGCCTCGCAAAGAATCAGCTTTTGGTTTCAATGATTTTCTTGTTTAAAAAAAAAAAAACTTTTTTCTATTTCATTGATTTCTGCTATGATCTTTATTATTTTTATCTTCTATTATTATTACTTTCTTTTTCTTCTTTTGGGTTTAATTTGCTCTTCCTATACCATTCTCTTAAGTTGAAAGGTGTCATCTCTGATTAAAGATATTTCTTTCCTAATATAGGCATTTATTTATAGTACTATATAGCATTTTCTGCTAAGTACTCATTTGGTATCCCACAAATTCTGATATATTGTGTTTTATTTTCATTCACTTCTAAATATTTTTAAAGTTCCTTTTAGCTCCTCATTATTTGGAGATGTGTAGTTTGGTTTCCAGAAGTTTGGAGACTTTCACGACTCTTTATTTTTAATTAAATCCACTGTGATCAGAAAACACATTTTGTGTAAATTAAATTCTTTTAAATTTGATGTGACTTGTTTATGGTCCAGAATATGCTCCACCTTGGTCAATGGTCCATGAGCACTTGGGAAGAATGTGTACTCTGCTCTCATTGGGTGGATGTTCTAAGAAATGTTAACCAGGTCAACTTGATAGTATTGTTTAAGTCTACTGTATCTTGCTCATTTTATGTCTACTTCTTGTATCAGTTATTGACAGAGGGATACTGAAAGCTATGATTGTGCATTTTTCTACTCTTCTTTGTTGGTTCTATCAGTTTTTGTTTCATGTATTTTAAAGTTTTCTTATTAGGATATAAACATTTAAGAATGCTGTGTCCTCTGGATTATTTTTATTAAATGACCCTCTTTATTCTGATAATATTATTTATTCTGAAATCTACTTTGTTTGATATTAATATAACCACTTCATGTTTCTTTTCATTAGTGTTAACATGGTAAGTCTTTTTTCCATCTCAGTTGTATATTGTGTCTGCATTTTAAAAGTGTATTTCTTACAGACAACTTCTTCTTCCCTATTCTTATAGTTACATCTTGATACTTTTATCCATTTTGTTTATCCATTTATCTCTCTCTGTCTTTTAACTGGTTGTTTACTTTATTTGCATTTAATGTGATTGTTGATATGGTTAAGTTTAAGTCTGTCTTGATATTTGTTTTCTGTTTGTCTCATCTATTCTTTGTTCCTTTTTTTTTTCCTTTTGGATTTATTGAGTGTTTTTTATTCCATTTTACATCTTTTGTTGGATTATTAATACAACTCTTTGTTTTGAGTTTTCTGTGATTGCTTTAGGGTTTATCAAGTCTACCTTCAAGTTTATTATATATTGTACCATTTTACAGGTAGTACAAGAACTTATAATAGTATACTTCTGTTTCTCCTCTCTCAACCTTGTCAATGTCATACATTTTATTTTCAGTTGTGTTACAGATCCTTATGACATGCTCATTGTTTGTGTGTAAAAATTTAATCATCTCTGCTTTTAAGATTTTCTCTTTCTCACTACTTTGAACAATTTGCTTTCTTTTTCATGCTTTCTATGATTGTGTTTACTGAGAATCTTGGACTTGTGGGTTTATAGTTTTTATCGAATTTGGGAATATTTCAGCCATGATTTCTTCAACTGTTTTTTTTTTTTTTTTTTCTCTGTCCCCACACATACCACCTTTGCAAATTCTAATTACACATATACTTGGCCTCCTGAAGTTACCCCACAGCTAAGTGATGCTCTTTTCATTTAGTTATTTCTTTCTGGGTTTATTTTGATAATTCCCATTTCAGTGTGTTCAATTTTATTTATCTTTCTTTTGCAATCTAATCTGCCATTTATCCCATCCTGTTTGGAGTTTTTATCTTCAGAAGTTTGATTTGGATCGTTTTAAAATCTTTCCTGTAGCTACATAACTTTTGGAATGTATGACTATAGTTATAATAACTGTTTTAATGTCTTCAATCTGTTTATTCTTTTTTTTTTATTGACCATGCCACATGGCTTTGAGGAATCTTAATTCCCTGATCAGGGAACCTGGGCCCTCGACAGTGAGAACGTGAGACCCTCTGCATAGCTTCAAGACCCTCTCTCAGTGCGACTCTGTCCCATGAAATCCCATCCGTCTGCTTTCCTGAGCCTCTCAGCTCCATCTGCTCAACTCCAGAAGTTCACCTTGCTCTGTCCGGGTTTCCCCTCCACAGCCAAGTGAGGATAGTTGGGGTTTACCTCATTCAAGGTTCACAGTCCTTTGCTGCCTGATGTGCACTGTTTTGAAGACTATTGTTTCATATTTATTGTCTAGTTTTTTCATTTTTTTCAGCAAAGAGGGTAAATCAAGCCCCTGTTACTCCAAGGCAGAGTTTTTGGCTAATTCTATAAGGAAAGTAGAATGTCTCCAGTACCAAAGGCTTTATGACAGCCTTTTTTTCTGAGATGTGGGTTTCCTCAAGATTGCATTGGGTTGCCTGATAGACACCTGTATAGCCAACGCAGCATTTACTGAGTCAGGAAAACATTTCATAAACCATGGTTGGTCATCATCTCTTATGGAGAGAAATACAATTACCCCTTGTGATATTTCTCACTGCCTAGCTGGCCGAGGTCCAAAGAAACAGTCTCCTTGATGATTTGTTTACTCTGTTGTTAATAAAAAAAAATAAAAGGATGAAAAATTTAACTCTTGATATTTCTCTTATAGCTTTTTCTGCTAATCCTGTTGATCTTAAAGAAGTAGAGTTCTTTTAAATTCTCTTACGTCAAGAGCTCCTTTCTAAATGAGAGTGTTTAATAACCTGTCAAAGGATTCAGAACTTTTATAAAACGTGGTGTTGTAAGACACTATGACTTGCATTATTGGGGTAATTTTTTTAGATTCATCTGTAGGAATTTACAGTTTGATATTTTCTGTCTAAGTAATACGCAGATAGCTAGTTACATACAATATCAAGAGATGTTACAGGATCCAGTAAATAAGATAACAGGATTGGGCTGCTCTCTGTTAACCATGTATGATAATTTAAGAACATTCTAAAAAAAAAAAAGAAAGAACATTCTGTATAAGGAATATCATTTGAATCACAGCTACAAGAGTAAATAAATTTTATGAGATCATAGCCTCAGCAGTAGAACGTAGGCGGATGGTGAATGAGTCTCCCTTCCACACTGTGCAGGGGACATTCTTCCCGCCAAATGTGCTAGCCTCTCTGTTAGCCCCTAGCCATTCTTCCTTTCTCCCAGACAGTTTTCCCTTTCCACTGAGGAGAAAAATACATAGGCAGGAAAAGACAGCTATTATTTTCAAATACACACAAAGTCGCTATCTTTTTGCATGCTTGGTTTGTAAGAAAGATGACTTGTGATGAGGATTAATACAGTCCCTGAAGCTCTGTGTAGCTATTTAAATATGGATTTATATTCAGAAGATTCAGCCTCATGATCTGTCATTGGAAGCACTGGGTGGTTTGCAATGGTTTTGTAAATATCATCACCCCTGTTGCATAGTGAATGAGCCATCTTGTTGCTTTAGTTGCCAAGTCCTGTCTGACTCTCTTGTGACCCCATGGATTGTAGCCTGCTTTTCTGTCCATGAGGTTTCCCAGGCACGAATACTGGAGTGGGTTCCCATTTCCTTCTCCAGGGGATCTTCCCAACCCAGGGATCAAATCCACGTCTCCTGCATTGGCAGGCAGATTCTTTGCACTGAGCTACCTGGGAAGCCTGGATGAGCCATTGGTGCCACTTAAATGTGTTGAAAGAAATATTGTGCCTCATTTCTGATTTGAGTGTCTTGGGTAATCTGAAAAAGGGACAAATATTTCTCACTTTTCTTTATTCAAAAATAATTTCCAGTGTTACAGTCAAGTACACATAGGGCATTCAGTTAATTGTTGGTTAATTCAATAAACTGAATAGATATTATTGATGATCAACCCTTGATTCCCAGGAAATCAAGAGATAAACAAAAACAGCTTATCTGATATATAGTTTGACTAGTATTGAGTATGAAATGCATCTAAATATGCTAGGAAGTTGAACACCTAATATGCTAAAAAAAACCAAAAACATGTTCCAGCTATTACTGAATAACATTTAGCAATGCTATAGTAACTCTATTTACAGTTTTCAGCAAAGAATGAGTGAGGGGTCCAGTGATTAGGACTCCACGCCTCTACTGCAGGGGAAAGAGGTTTGATCCCTGACCAGGGAACTAAGGTCCTGCAAGCCATGCCACACAGCCAAAAGAGGGTGAAAAATAATTCTGTAAAGAACAAAATTTCATGTTTAGCCTAATGTTAAAAGAAAAGTGAAAAGATCATTGGACTTTTCTCTAATCTTTTTAGATATCAGTTAAAGGTCTGTTTCTTCTAGAAAACTGGTTCTGGTCGACTTCAGTTATGAAGGAACTGGTGTGTTAGCCAAAATCAACCATCGCTAGAGCCCGGTACATATGAGTACTGTATTTATTCTGCAGTTATTTATTGCATGCCTGCTACCTGCCACCCATTTGAGGCTGTTTGTAACTAGAAATGCTTCGAGGATCTCTTGATTTTTCTACTGGTATTTTTTTTTAATTAATTAATTTTTTCCTTTATTTTTATTAGTTGGAGGCTAATTACTTTACAGTATTGTAGTGGTCTTTGCCATACATTGACATGAATCAGCCATGGATTTACGTGTGTTCCCCAACCTGAACCCCCCTCCCGCCTCCCTCCCCATCTACTGGTATTTTAAATCCCAACTTAAACATCAGTGAAGACGAAATTTGTTCTCTGAAAGTATACTTCAGCAATAGTCATGACAAAATCTGGCTTAACATATGCCTGTCCTTATAAAGTAATCCAAATGATGTGTTTCTGTTTTCTATGACCTGCTGAAATTTGCAATAGGAGAAAATAAGTTAAGAATCATACTGTGTTTTGATCTTGACAAGGAAATGTAGCTTTAAGGAAAGACCTCAGGGCTCGGGCCGCCCCTGAGCCACAGGGGCCCTGTGATCTCAGGAATAGTATTTAACCTTTCTAAGACATGTTTCCCCTTTCAGAGTGATTCTCTGAGATTACTGCGGGTCTCATGTGTAACCTTTGACTCCTTTTATCAGATTGACAACAAATGCTCATTTAAATGATCAGGCTCCTGTCTCTTGTCACTCTCCAGATCACAGACTTAGGATTGAGTGGGGAGCTGGGCGTCAGTCTTTTCAACAAGGTTCTTAGGTTATTCTCCTGAACACCTTGGTTGAAGAACCATTGGATTTTCTGCGTGGTAAACTTGCAGAAAGTTTAAATACATCTTGAGACTCGCTTTGGGAAATATGAATCAAGGTCCAATGATGAGACTTCAGAAAGATGCTTTTTCGTTTCTCCTCCTCTTCTTTCCTGGTAGTTAAAAAAGAAAAAAAAAAAAAAAGTGGAAAAACAGGAAGGAGAAAAACAGGAGTTGAAAAAAGTGGAGGAAAAAGAAAAACAGAAAAGTGGAGGAAGGTATGAAATGCATTTCCAGCTCTGAGACTAAAGAGAAGAAAGGGAACATTCAAAGAGCCTTTTCTCTCCATTATCATGAGCCAGCAGTGTGCTGGGTGGTGTGCAGTTAAGCATTAATACATTTGATCCTCCTGTAGCCCTTGAAGATGGGGAGACAGTGGAAACAGTGTCAGACTTTATTTTTTTGTGCTCCAAAATCACTGCAGATGGTGACTGCAGCCGTGAAATTAAAAGACTCTTACTCCTTGGAAGGAAAGTTATGACCAACTTAGACAGCATATTAAAAAGCATAGACATTACTTTGCCAACAAAGGTCCGTCTGGTCAAGGCTATGGTTTTTCCAGTGGTCATGTATGGATGTGAGAGTTGAGCTGTGAAGAAACCTGAGCGCTGAAAAATTGATGCTTTTGAACTGTGGTGTTGGAGAAGACTCTTGAGAGTCCCTTGAACTGCAAGGAGATCCAACCAGTCCATCCTAAAGGAGATCAGTCCTGGGTGTTCATTGGAAGGACTGATGCTGAAGCTGAAACTCTAATACTTTGGCCACCTCATGCAAAGAGTTGACTCATTGGAAAAGACCCTGATGCTGGGAGTGATTGGGGGCAGGAGGAGAAGGGGACGACAGAGGATGAGATGGCTGGATGGCATCACCGACTCGATGGGCATGAGTTTGAGTAAACTCCGGGAGCTTGTGATGGACAGGGAGGCCTGGCATGGTGCAATTCATGGGGTCGCAAAGAGTCGGACACGACTGAGCGACTGAACTGAACTAAACCGAACTGAGCCCTTGAAGAAGGAATCTATCCCTTTTTCTAAATGAAAGAACTGAGGCACAGAGAGGTTAGGTAGTTTGCTTAACATCACAGAGCTATTATGTGGGAAAAGTGTCCTTGGCAAATTATACCAGCAAGAGACCATGGACCTTAAAAGCACTTTCCATTTACCTCAACTGCCCCCTTTAGGGGAATGCTCAATAATTTGGATCTCAGGAGCTGCTGTTACAGAATGGGCTGTTCATAGCACTAACAAGTATTGAATACATATAATTTGCTAGGCACTTACTGTGTGTATTCACACATTCAGTTCTCATTCCAACCCTAGTATGTAAGAACCTATTAGGTAAAATCTATTATCATCCCCCATTTTACAGATGGAAATATTGAGGTATAGATGTTAAATAACATACACAGACTCACATTGCTAATAAGGGGAGGAGCCAAGATTCACACCAGGCAGTATGATGCCTGAGTCCATGAGGTTAACCATGATACATCCTGCCTCTAGATGGGTGAGGGCTGTCTGCCCACTTGCCCACGAGGAGGGCATATTTGTGACATGCTCAGTTTAAGCTCCCTCTTTCCCATTTTCCAAATGTTGTTGTTCATGTCGATACTCTTAGCTTATGGTTAATAAGGTACCTCTGTTCATTAGGGGTCAAATGGCTTTGACCCCTTTGACACCCTAGGCTAGGGGACAAAGCACTTCTGAAAGAAGACTTCAGAAGGGCTCTAGTGCTTGGGTTGATACAGAATGTTTGGAACTGCCCATATGGTTCAAGAGTTCCCCAGAAGAGAGCTGTTGTCTGAGTTGTCTGTTAAGTGCAGGGTCCCAAACCTGTTTGGCTTCCTTGGGGAGAATGCAGAGGGGCACACCTCGCCTGCACACAGCCACCTCCTGTGCCAGATGGTGATGATGGGGAAATGACAATAATGATGCTGAGGAACCCTGGGAGCCCTCTGTGTGTGGGTTGTTGGACAACCTTCTTGGAAAAGCCTCAAATGCATGAGAAACCCTGCAGATTTGCCCTCAGTAGTGATGTTTGCAGATCCCTTCAACCATACCTGTGATTTAATAATCAAACCATTTATCACTACCATACCTTTGAAGACATGCTTGCAAAATTAAAATAGTATTGGCCACCTTATCTCTTTGGGTATATATGTTGTTGTTTTAGTTGCTCAGTCCTATCCAACTCTTTTGCAACCCCATGGACTGTAGCCCACCAGGCTCCTCTATCCATGGGATTCTCCCGGCAAGAATACTGGAGTGGGTTGCCATTTCCTTTTCCAGGGGATCTTCCTGACCCAGGGACTGAACCTTGATCTCCTGCATTGGCAGGCAAGTTCTTTACCACTGCATTATTATAATCATGAGACGACAGAAAATGGAAAAGCAAGTGGGGTTCAGTAGGTGCTCTGTGGCAGAGACCATACATGGGCAGAGGTGGGGATGAGGTGGAGGATGGGAAATGGACTTACTAATAGCTCGAACTGATTTTTCTTCCTGTATTGCGTCCTCTAAGCCTCAAATCCACCAATGCTGTTATTTATTATTACTTTAACAAATGAGCAAGTGGAAGCATAAATAAGGTAAATTTGACCATGGTTAAATAGCTCATTAGTTGTGAAGGCATCACTAGGTAATCTGGCTGCAGAAAACTATTGTGTTCCAATTAAGGGCCAGGATTTCTAGTGAGTGCTGTGTTACCAGTGGAGTGTTTAGTACTGCTGCCTTCCCAAGGCCCACGCTAAGTCTTAAAGAGTCTCACTTGTACCATTTGTATGTGGGCATGTGTTGTGTTCATTTTAAGAGCAATATGATGGTTTGTTGTACAGTCGCTCAGTAGCGTCCAACTCTTGCAACCGACCCCATGGACTACAGCCCACCAGGCTTCCCTGTCCTTCGCTATCTCCCAGAGTTTGTTCAAATTCATGTCCATTGTGTTGGTGATGCCATCCAACCATCCCATCCTCTGTTATCCCCTTCTCCTCCTGCCTTCAATCTTTCCCAGCATCAGAGTCTTCTCTAATGAGTCAGCTATTCACACCAGTTGGCCAGAGTATTGGAGCTTCAGCTTCAGCCATCAGTCCTTCCAATGAATATTCAGGGTTGATTTCCTTTAGGATTGACTGGTTTGATCTCCTTACTGTCTGAGGGACTCTCAAGAGTCTTCTCCGGCACCACAGTTTAAAACATCAATTCTTGATGCTCAGCCTTCTTTATGGTCCAACTCCCACGTCTGTACATGACTATTGGAAAAACCATAGCTTTGAGTATATGGACCTTTGTTGACAAAGTGATATCTCTGCTTTTCAATACGCTGTCTAGGTTTATCATAGTACTTTGAATAAATGTAGAAATATGAGTGAGCCACACATTAGGAATGCTCTTAAAGAATAGAGTTATTGCAGGGCTCTCTGGTCACATTTATTTTTATCCTCCTTTTTACCCCATTTCTTGACCGAGGCCGTATTAGATGTGCCCTTTCTTCAGGAGATGCAGGGAGGGGCTCAGCCCCAAGCACGCTTTGGCCGCACATGCAGGGTTAGAACATGCTGCACAATGTCCGCACTCTGCATGCTGTTTGCATGTAAGCGTGTGAACCTCTAGGTACCAGAGCTCTCTTAAAAGCCCCTTCATGGCAGTTTGGCCACATCCATGACAATAAAGAGGACATCTTTTCACCTAGCACTCCGCCAACTATAGGAATTAGTGCATAGAAGATACTACTGAAGTATGAAACGATAAATAGTAAAGGCTCTTAGATTATTATTTCTAACTGGGCTTCCCTTTTAGCTCAGTTGGGAAAGAATCTGCCTGCAATGCAGGAGACCTGGGTTTGATTCCTGGGTTGAGAAGATCCCTTGGAGAAGGAAATGGCAACCCACTCCAGTATTCTTGCCTGGAAAATCTCATGGACAAAGGAGCCTGGCGCTAGAGTCCATGGAGTTGCAAGAGTCGGATACAACTTAGCAACTAAACCACCACCAACAGCAGGAAACTGAAGACTGCCTAATGTGCTTCAATAAGGATTAGTTAAATAAGTGACAGATCGTTCATGTGGGAAGAATTCTGGGCAGCCATTAGAAAGGTAAAATAGCCCTTCTCAACTGCTGGGGAAGCATGTACGAACTGCATTGTTGAGTTTAAAAAGAATCAAGCTAACAGAACAATAAATATAGTATGATTGTCTTTTAACTTTAGTATTTCGATACATATATATATGTATGTATATGTATATGAGAGAGAGAGAGAGAGAGAGAGAGAGAGAAGTATTCATAAGGAAAAATAGAAAAAAATGTATTGCATAGTATGTGTATGTGTATGCGCTCTGTCATATCCCACTCTTTGTGACCCTATGAACTGCAGCTCACCAGGCTCCTCTTTCTGTGGAACTTTACAGTAAGGAATACTGGAGTGGGTTGCCGTTTCCTCCTCCAGATCTTCTTGACCCAGGGATTGAACCTGCATCTCCTGTGTCTCCTGCATTGCAGGCAGATTCTTTACTGCTGAATCACTGGGGGAGCCCATTGCATAGTATACATTTTTATTATCTCTGAGAGCAAGATTATGGAAGGATTTTTGCTTTCTCAGTAATGCTTTTCTAAATATTTTTTTAACAGGATACTTGAATTTATTTTATATAAGAAAAACAGACAAAAACAATCAATGTCCTTTATCTCTTTTAAACTTTATCTCTTTAAAACTGCATGAAGAGAATAAAACCATTGTGCTGATCATTCTCCCTCCATTAGAAAAAATACTCAGTTATCTTTGTCAGTGGAAGCTGAAAATTCCTAATTGCTTTATCTAGGAAAGTAAAAGGTCTACTCTTAAGACAACTGACTGTAATTTGTCAATTGTAATCAGATGCTTTTCTGTTGTAAAAATATACTCGTTGATTGTAGAACATTTAGAAAATGCAGAAAAGGACAAAAAAATGTTAGGAAGGAATCAATCCATAATCCTGATGCCTGCACAGCACGTTAGTTGTATTAGTTTCACCTATTTCTTTCTTTGAGGTATGTATTTTTCTTTGTTGGGATCAGTTGCTGCCTGCATTTTACGTTCAGTGAGACTTTTAATTTTTAAGTATTTGGCTACGTTGACCTCATCTTGTCCACTTTTCTTCCTATTATCTATATGTTCTTGTGTTGTAAGAGCCAAGAGTCAAGATGGGGGAGGATTTGCAGGGTTGCTTTGAAAATATGTGTTTTTATTTCTATATTTAATATAGACTTGCATATAAGGAATAGGGACCAGGTTTTTTTATACACTGGAAACTCTAGAACCTAGAGGTTAGGTAAAAGGTTACTGAATGTGTGGATAAGGGAAGGAGTGAATGTTTAAAGAATGAACAAATGGATTCATTTGTTGAAGCGTTTGTAGGGTTGAGGCATTATTTATTTTATTTTATTTATTTATTTATTTATTTTTATTTTTTGGCCATGTGGCACCGTGTGGCATGTGGGATCTTAATTCCCAAGCAGGGGTCAAACCCACTCTCCCTGCATTGGAAGCACAGAGTCTTAACTGCCGGACCACCAGGGAAATCCCACAATTTGAGACATTTTAGAACATAAAATCAGCAAGACTTCATACCTCCCGTCTTGGCCTGCCCCTGCTACCTAGACAAGCAATATAATGCAGTGGGGGAGAGGTTAGACTGAAACCAGACTGTCTGGATTCAAAAACATGGCTTTGGCTCTAACCTTGGCATGTTACTTATGTTTTTAAGCCTCAGTTTTATTGACTGTAAAGTGAGGATCATAGTTCCTACTACAACAGATAAATTAATATATACCAGGTGCATAAAACAGTGTCTAAGGCAGACATTGTTTTGATATTAACATTTATCCTGTTATTGCTACTGCTCTGACATATCAAACCCCTTCCTAGGATGCAGAAGCCCCAGCTCATCACTCTAGCCTCTTCCCCACTCACCATGTTCATACTGAAATAACTCCTAGTTCACAGATTAATACCAGCTTTCTCAAGTTTCTGTGCGCTGTTAATATATTTGTTCCTGTGCTGTCTTTCTCTTCCTCATGTCCTTCTTTTCTCTGCTGAATGTTTTTCTTGCCTTTCGTTTCCCTCTGATCAATTTCCACTCATGCTCTGAACTCAGCTCCAGAGTCCCCACCCCTTAACCGATTCTTCCCTTCCCTTCCCTTCCCTGAAATCTCTGAAGGATTTAAGTTCCTCCCACTTTAAAAATATCCTCTAAATACTTCTGTAGCTCTCTTCCCATTGTGGGGAATTATTCATTTTTATACCTGCTCCTCCTGCAACTGGATTGACATCTTGAGACCAGGGTCAGCTCTTATTCAGCTTTTACATCCCAACCTCTGGCACAAAGACAGGCATACACTATAGACCCTCAATAAATATGTGTTAAGTGAGTAAAGTAAATGTAGTTTACATTCACAACTAAAAGGATCAGATTTTGCAAAATTGGCTTTTTTTAAATTAATTAATTTATTTTAGTTGGAGGCTAATTACAATATTGTGATGGTTTTTGCTTGAAAAAGATTGAGCCAGATTGAAAAGCAGTTCTGAGTAACAACCTTAAGATTAGACCTTTTCAGCTTTCTATCTTAATTTTGCTTTCTCTGTCTAAGATGGAGCCAGTGCTCCTACATTCAGTTTTCCAGAGTTGATATTGCACCTGTAACCTTGAAATTTAATACACTGAACCTATTGGAATACCATTTGGCGAGTTGTGTGATCGGATTTTAAAGCACAGGGGTCTCAGCATAAGTACTGTAATCTCAGCTGCTTTATTTACTGTAAGGACTTTTTGTAGACATTTAAGAGAATTGCTGTAAAATCAGCTACAGGCATAGGTTGACATACTTCTCTCCTCTTCAATTCAGACATTTTTTTCTTGAAATTTCAAGGAAATAAGTCATCAAGAAATTGATTGGCTTTAAGATGGAGGAGCATTGCAAATGTATGCAAAAGGAATCCAGTTAGTCTTAAAACTTCATTTTAGCTAAGTCTTCCAATATATTCTTCTATCCCTGCCATTCAGTCAAACTCTGAATATCGTTGGCTTTCCTTTCTCCTTCTTACTAAAGTCAAAGTTACCATACCGTTGTTCAGTCGCTCAGCCATGTGCGGCTCTTTTCTACCCCATGTACTGCAGCACACCAGGTTTCCTTCTCCTTCACCATCTCCTGGAAGTTTGCTCAAACTCATGTCCATTGCGTTGGTGATACCATCCAACCATCTCGTCCTCTGTCGTCCCCTACTCGTCCTGTCTTCAGTCTCCCAGCATCAGGGTCTTTTCCTGTGAGTCAGCTCTTCTCCTCAGGTGGCCAAAGTATTGAAATTGCAGCTTCAGCCATCAGTCCTTGCAATCAGGAAATCAGGGTTGATTTCCTTTAGAATTGACTGGTTTGATCTCCTTGCAGTCCAAGGGACTCTCAAGAGTCTTCTCTAACATCATAGTTTGAAAGCATCAATTCTTTGGTGCTCAGCCTTCTCTATGGTCCAGCTCTCACATCCATACCATATAAGCAGCAGTGAAGAAGGAGTGGAAGAAAAATTGGAGAATTGAGTCATCCCAAAAGTCAATAATGAGGTCATGAGTAATCAGCCTGTGACTTTTTTGAGCAGGAAATATTCTCCTAAAACCTAGAAAGATATTTGATAATTTATTATTGTTCCAGCTGCCTGTTCATGACAAAGAGACTTTTTAAAAATAATTTTATTTATTTATATTTATTTTTGGCTGCACTGGGCCTTCACTGCTTTGTGCAGGCTTTCTCTAGTTGCACCGAGAGAGAACTACTCTCTAGTTGCAATGCGCAGGCTTCTCCTTGTCGTGGCTTCTCTAGTTGCAGAGCACAGGCTCTAGGCATGTGGACTTCAGTAGTTGCAGCACATGGGTTCAGTAGTTGTGGCAGGCAGCCTTTGTAGTTGCATCTCGCATGCTTAGTAGTTGTGGAGGATGGGCTTAGTTGGTCGGGCAGCATGTGGGATCTTCCTGGACCAGGGATCAAACCCCTGTCCTGTGCATTATCAGGTAGATTCCTATGCACTGTTCCACCAGGGAAGTCCACAAAGAGGCTTTTTTAAAAGTACACATTCATGGTAAGATCTATTAATGTCCCTGTTTACAATGCCTAAAAAAAGAGGAATTAGCCTCAGCTCGCCTAACAGAACATGAAGCATATTCCTCTGTAACCAGTCCATTACTGTCAGCATCTCATTCATGACTCTTATCCTGGAATTATTCCATGTAGTTCAACAACCAACAATTTGAGTCCTTACCAAGGACTAAGATATATCCAGTCTGTCTGCGAGCCTGGTAGAGTTTTAACATTTGGAATTTGAGAGTGTTTGCCTATGTGAATGTGTGTATTTTAATCCTCAAGCTCAATTTCAAGGTGCTGAAATTATTTAATGGGTCAGTAACAGAAACTGAATTTTGCAGGATGTAGGTTCTGTCTACAGAGAGGTGAGCACACTTTCTCAAAATAACTAGCCATCAGTATTTACCCAGTGAGATCACTAAGCTAAACAGCAGAGTTGGTTTGAAGACTAGCCAATCCATGAGGAAGAAGGAAATTGAATGCCCTATTTTAAAGGGCTGTTGGGAGTTTTATAATCAATATTTCACTTTGCCCTGTTTCATGTGGTTTTCCCTCTATGTTTTCCTAACATCTAAATTACGTGTCTTATACCGTGAATATTGAGATCTGTGCTGCCTTGCGCATTTGTCTAAATGAAAGTTTTCATAATAATAGCTTATAACACATGTCAATTATAATCCTCAGGGACCTGTCACATGTGCTTTGTCGCTTGCCTTTACCACCTCCGTGAGGTGCTAAAGAGGAAATTGCTGAGTCCTTGGATGAAAAATCCAAGGCCTGCCCAAAGAGGCAAAAGAACATGGTCTTAGAGTATAAGGGAAATGCACTCCAGTTGGCACTGCCCGGGTTAGATTTACAAAGAATGAATTATTTGTTCATTGATAGTTTGCCAGCACAAGTAGGCACTCAAATATTTGTTAACTACATTGAAAAGAGCCAGTAAACGAGCTGGAAGATTTGCATTTCATAATGGTGCTATTTAACATGACTTACCTTAAAATATTTAAACTTTTGGTAAATACTTTTTTGGCAAATCATCATCTCAGAAGGGGGCCGAAAGAATTGTCACTCACAAAAAGTCATAAAACTTAAAAATTGCACAATGAATGTTTAGATGATGGAAAGAGGAGGTAGATGGTCCATTCAGCTGAAAATCTAATATCTTAAAATCTAGGAATGGATGAAAAAACTCTGGAAGATATTTTCTCAATTTATTATAGAAATCAAATTTCTTTGTATGGTTCCTGCTTCTGAAAATGCTTAAGTTGACATCCGTGAAGACTCAAATGTTGTATTTCAAAAGGAGCGTAGCAAAGAAACTTCCAAAAATTAATTTACCCATGCCCATTCTCTCTCTGTGTCCACCCATTTCCCTGTCCATCTATCATCTTTTTTTTCAACCCATGCTAGAAACAGATGTTGTTTGCCTTTCTGCCCTGTTATACATGTCTAAGAGACCTAAGGAGAAGGTTTGCAAAGCTATCTTTATACTTTTCAGAAAGAAGAAATTGAATGGGAGACTTTCATTTCATAATTAAAGAATCTTAATGTTTTACAATATAAATTCATTGGGAAATAAACCAGGCTACCCATTTCATTAACCTGTTGAATCAGCCATAAATAGTTGCAATTTTAAATTTACTAAGAGTGCATGAAGCGTATAAGAGCATGAGTCACATCCCAGCTGGAGTGAAGTCAGTAAATATTTTGTGGATATTGGACACTAACCAGGAGTGTCTTGTTCACTCCTTGGAGAGACCAAAGTATGGGCTCAATACGTGACATGGCAGAGGTGAGGGGCACTGTGGAGAGTTGGTCCCAGCTTGAATCCTGACAGCACACTGAAAGATAGGTGGCCTTAAGTAAGTCTGCTGTGATCTCCTAATCTTTAGTCCCCTGATCTGTGAACTGAGGTAATATTAGTATATCCTCATGGGCTTGTCCCAAGGAGTCAATGAATTAATATATGTCAACGTCTAGGAACAGATAATTAGCACTTACATGTTTCTCATTTTTGTTGTTGTTGTTATTGACAGTATTTTTCCAAAATTCCCAAGGGGACTTTTATAAGCTGTTACCATTTATAAGAAGAAAGTGTTAGTCGTTCAGTCCTGTCTGATTCTGCAATCCCATGGACTGTAGCCCCCCAGGATCCTCTGTCCGTGGAGTTCTCCAGGCAAGAATACTGAAGAAGTTGAGCATAAATAACCACAATTATGGCATAAAAGAAGGATGTTGGTGAAAACAATTTAAATGTGGCATACTCTATTGAGAAAAAAAATAATAATAAATGGGAGAACCAATCTAATGAAGGCACAGTAGTCCTAAAAATAAAAGTATCACTGCATGTGCACTCCTGCAAAAAAGCATCTAGAATATTAGGATAGGATACTAACTTTGGTGGGGCTTATTTATTCAAAAGCTTTATTTTAACATCATGACCATAACTTTCTTTCTTGTGATTCATCCTTTTCTCCCTCTAATCATCCTTGATTATCTTGTAAGCACCTTGCACTTTTTTTTTATATGACTAGTTTTTCTTCAGGACACTCCACTGCTACAAATTCAAACTGTAATCATAAATCAGTGCCAGGGTGCATTTAAACAATTAGAATGCTGTAATTAACATCTGCTGTGTATGTAATCTAATAATGCATAAAGATAAGTACAGAAGCAGAGAGCTAGGTTCTGAGTGTCTAATGACGGTTATTCATCTGTTCTCCAATTGTCTTCCCTCTTATTTATCAGCTGTGGGTGCCTTAGAACCTCCATGCCTATTAGCAGCAGAGCCTGACCTATTTAGGCTCCCCTTTCTTGCATCTCTTAATGATTTGGCTGTAGATCACCACACCTCTCATTTTCAGAGCAGTCTTATAAACACTCCCTTGCTTTGCAACTGTGTTGGTGCGAGAGTTTATTAAAGGGATTCAGACATTGTTGGCAGGATGGTGGAGCCAGTCTCTCTGATGTTTGGCCATGTGACAGTTTCATTCTTCTTGGGTTCAAAAGAAATAAAGCAGAGCCTCCAGATCTCAGAATAGGAGGGGAAGTAAAGAGAATTAGATGGAGGAAGACTTATAGTTCTGATAATATTTTTTGCAGCATCATCTGGTAGAAACTTATTATTGAAAGGTTTGGTGGTTTTTTTCTAAGTATAGATTAATTCATTTAAAAATATTTATTGAAAAAAATTAAAAATAAATAAAAATATTTATTGAATGTCCACTATGTGCCAGGCACCACACAAGTGCTGTGTGTACAGGGGTGACTTGTAACCTTGTAAAACAAGGGTCCCCAACTTCCAGGTTCTAATGCCTGATGATCTGAGGTGGAGCTAATGTAATAATAATAGAAATAAAGTACACAATAAATGTAATGTGCTTGAGCCATCCCAGAACCACCTCCTCCAATCTGTGGAAAAATTGTCTTCTGCAAAACTGGTCCCTGGTGCCAAAAAGGTTGGGGACCACTGACTTAAGTAGATCTCTGGCCATGTGGGGTTTAGAGTTTTATGAGATTAATACCATATTTCACAAATTGTATCTAATACACTGTTCCCATTCACACTGTCTTAGTAATTAACTTTTGAGGTAGTTTGTTTTTGTTTTTTCCTTTTCGGGACCAGGATCCATCTAGGATCACACATTGCTTTTAGATGTCATGACTCTATAGTCTCCAAAATGGGAAACAGATGTCCAGTCTTTCCTTGGCTTTTCTTACTCTGGTATTTTTTAAAAGCAAAGGCCTTTTGCCTTGAAGGCTGTCTCCCAACTTGTGAAATATGGATTTGTCTAATTCAACGATTCCAGACATACAGCCTGTTGGGGATGTCTCCGAATCATCTGAGAGATTGGCAAAACTACAGAGACCCACAGCCTGCCCTGTTTCACCCTATCCTGCTTCATGAGTCTGGGCATCTCTGTCCTTTATGGCTTTCTTGATAACTCTACTATACAGGAAAGTTTCAGAGCCATGAGTCTAATATAATTTCCTTGTGGCAAGAATACTACGTAAGTGATGTTGTGTCTTTCTCAGTATGTCTCACAGGAGGCTTGCAATGGCAGTAGGCTTGGTTTTTGGTGAAGGTGGTATATGCCTGGAATTCCCTGGTGGTCCAGTGGTTAGGATACAGCACTTTCATTGCCATGGCCTGCATTCAATCCCTTGTTGGGGAACTGAGATCCTGCAAGCCACACGGTGCGAGTGATATCTGCCAGATTTCTCTTCGTCTTTTCTCCTTCGTAAGTACTAACTTGTCTGGAGTCAACACTTTGAGACTGTTTGATCATCCTGTTTCCCAACAGTCTTTGACACAGTAACCTTGGCCTCCAGGGATGTTCTTGCCTAAGCCAGTTAGTTCTATGATTGTTGTTGTTCAGTCCCTAAGACCTGTCTGACTCTTTGTGGCCCCATGGACTGCAAGCCCTTCAGGCTTCTCTGTCCTTCACCATCTCGTGGAGTTTGCTCACATTCATGCTCATTGAGTCAGTGATGCTATCTGTCTCATCCTCTGCCACCCTCTCCTCCTTTTGCCTTCAATCTTTCCTAGCATCAGTGTCTTTTCCAGTGAGTCAGCTCTTCACATTACCTGACCACAGTATTAGAGCTTCAGCAACAGTCCCTCCAATAAATATTTAGGGTTAATTTCCTTTAGGATTGACTGGTTTGATCTCCCTGCAGTCCAAGGGACTCTCAAGAGTACTCTGGTTAGCACTATGATATACAGTGATTGTAAATGGTGATTCACTGTTTGTATCACCTTCAATATTTATTAGCAGTCATCTGTAAAGAATAATTTTCCTGTCTTCTCCTTTCTACCTTTTAAAATATTTTTAAGTATCAGCATGAACTTAGGGACTTTTCCCCCCCTCAGTTTCCTCTCCTCTCTTATTCATTTTGATTCTCTAACTGCTCCCACTGTCATAGCCTTGGAATCAGCCCTTTTGCTTTCAGTGGAGAATGGTATCTGGAAACCAGGGTCTCCTTGGAACTTCATTCCAAGAACAAAAATATGTGCCACCTGTTCACCAAAAAATGACATACATTTCACAAACCATACCTGGGCTCCACCGTGGGAAAAGATGATCTGATTCACTTATTCTCATTTCCATATCCTTTTTTCTCATTTCCATATCCGTATATTCAGTTCTATTATCCTCCCACAACCCAACACTAATTCACATTCTGCATACTTTTTTCTCTTGGCTGTTATCTTCACTGTGATCTAGTTTCTGAGAAGCAATCCATCCAGATACTTTGGTCCTACTGCTTATGTCTTTGAAACTGTGATACACACCCATGAAAACAGCTGCACTTGGTTGTTCTCATGGTTCAGATAGCTGGAAATCAAGGCAAATCAACTGTATGTGAGTCAAGACATATAAGAAGCCTTCCTTTTTTAGAAAGGAAAAATAAAAATGCTCTCTCTCATAAATTTTTCTGTCACTACTCTTCTAGTTGATATTCTACAGATGTTCTGAGTACTTGCTGCGTGCCAGGCCCTGTTCTAGGTCCTAGAGATATAGCTAGGGCCAGAATAGATAAAAACCCATGCCCTAGGAGGTTTTTTTTTTTTTTTCCCATTTATTTTTATTAGTTGGAGGCTAATTACTTTACAATATTGTAGTGGTTTTTGCCATACATTGACATGAATCAGCCATGGATTTTAACGTATTAGATAGAGGTGATGGTGGATATGGAGAAAGACAATAAAGAAGATAAGTAAGGTTATACTGCATTCGAAGGTGGAAACACGGTCACCACACACACTAGCACAGGTTACTCAGTTCCCAGCTCTGTACCCAAAGGAGACCTTGGACCTGAGCAACTCAGGATCAAACTGACATTAAGTAAAATGGGGAAAATGGGAAGGACTGAGGTTAGAATGGTAGTTCTGTTTTTTCCCTTATCTTTATATTAAAGTGTACACATAGGAAAGTGTATATAATGTAATTGTGCAGCTCAGTGAACTTTCACAAATTGAACACCTACATGTGACTAGCATCACTTTCAAGGAAACAAACATTACCAATATGTGAGAAGTCTCTCACATGTTGTTCCAGTCATTAATTCCCTGACTACCAAGACTTATATTAGCATTTATTAGTTTGGGCTGATTTTGTATTTTATAAAACTGAAGTCCTACAGTTTATACTTTTTTAATGTATGGCTTCTTTTGCTCAAATTATATTTATGAGAGTCATTCATGTTGCTGTGTGTAGTTGCAGCCAGTTTATTCATTTTCCCCAGTGAGTGGCAGATCAGAGTATGAATATACCGCAGTTTACTGGCTTCCCTGGTGGCTCAGCTGGTAAAGAATCTGCCTGCAATATGGGAGACCTGGGTTCAGTCCCTGGGTTGGGAATATCCCTTGGACAAGGGAATGGCTACCCACTCCAGTATTCTGGCCTGGAGAATTCCATGGACTGTATATCCATGGGGTTGCAAAGAGTCAGACATGACTTTCACTTTCACATTTACATAAATGGGCTTTTGGGTAGCTTGTAGTATTTGGTTATCACAAGTAGAACAGCCATGATGATCCTCGCACCTGCTTTTTAGAGGACATATGTAAACATATTTGTTATGTGTGTACCTAGGAGTAGAATTGCTGTACCATAGTGCGTGTGTGTGGCATGCTTTAGTTTACCTTGCCAAAAAGTTAATCCAGAACTAACTTAAGTTGGTCCACTGGCATTGTTTGGAAGGAGTGCTATTTTCATGTGTTAAGTAAAATGTCTTCTTTAGTACAGTGCCATCAGCTATACCACCATACATTGCAAAGAACTGCACCAAAGTATTATCTACAGTTTCACTACATGTCTAGGAAATAAAAATAAATTAGCCAAAGTTTATTAGCGTTATTGGCTTTGGTAAAGAAATTGAATATAAGTTAAATACACTAAAAATAATAATAATAATCCTACATAAGGATAACCAGATTAATAGAAAGAAAAAAAAAAGTGGCCTGTTTATATAGGAAAATGTAAAAGAGTGATTATTAATCCTGACACAGCATGTAGGTGATCTTCATGTTGTATCATAAAACTTTATGATCACTTTAGAGCAATTTCAATAGAGATGTGTTATAGTTCCAAAGAGGAAGACAAATTACTGTATCTTTTTAAAAACTTGATGAGATTATTTTTAAATTTTCTTTAAAAAACATAAGTGGAAAAGAATGTCAAAGATTATTATGGAAAGTTAAAGCCTTTCTCAGATCCTGAGACATGGTATAAAGGAAGAGTGATTAAATGTTATGGAACTACATAAAAATTGAGCAGTGTCCCAGACCAAAGTAGAGAGCCATAGATATAATGATATATAAGGATGTAAAAAAGCAACATGGTAAACATCAGTGCAGAGAGATTAACACTTAAGAGTCTTGAGGGGCTACTCTTCATGGTAAATGCTTTATACTTCATGCTCCAGACAACTCAGTGCTTCAATTTTATCACTCCCCATTTTGCGGAGGGGTAACTGAGGAGTTTCAGGGAAAAAATTACATACTCAAGGACCCATAGATTCTTCCAGTGTGGGAGGCCCAAGTCCAATCTGACTTCACAGGAGGAGAGAACGCCAGAGGGGAACAGCTTGAAGGACACAATTTCAGCTCCATAGACCAGACAAAGAATTAATATTGGTAGCTCAAGTTGTAAAAATAAATTCTCAAATAAGTAAGTGAAAAAAAGGGTCATTTCACAGATAGGCAATATTAAATAATAGGCAATTGCAAGGGAAATGCTGAAGTTGGTTAGTAATAAAAAAAATTGCAAGCTGAAACAATTTTGCAGTATTATTTTGTACCTTTCTAATTAGCAAAATCAGTTTTTTGATTTGATGTGGTTTATAAAATAGATATACATTTCCCTAAGGTGAAAAAATTAGTAAGCATGTTTGATATCTTGATTCAGGTGATGGTTATGTGAGTATAAACACACATCAGAATTCATCAAGCTGCACAGAATTGTGCATTTTACCATATATACTTCAATAAAAAGGGAAAAAAAACTCTAAAATATGTTAAGTGATGAAATAAGAATTATTTGTGAGAAAACAAAGGTGGAAATAATTAGATGCTACCAAGTTAAGGTTGGTATAAAACATTCAACATGGTAAGTATAAAGCATTTAGCCACAAATTTGAAATACACTTTCTCTTAAGAGCCAACGCTCGAGGGTGTTACAGTCACTTACATAATGCACAATGGTCATTAAGGTTAAAAAGAAAGCAGCTGCTGAAAGGAACGTAGTTATCACTGATCCTAAGAATCAGAAACTGCTCTCATGGGTCCCCGTAAAGGGATATTATATGGTGTAATGAACCATGTCCTGAACAACACACCTAAAGTTATTAAAATACTGAATTTCTGAGGTTTATTTCTTATTTTGTTTCTCAACATAAGCTAGAGGAGTGGTGCTTGGAACACAGTTTTTTTTTTAAAAAAGCATTTTACCTGGGGAAATCCTTCTGGTTCTGGTTTGTAGGTTTCTGATGATTCTAGCTTAATCTAGGAATAAACTTAGTGAATCTAGAGCAATGCTTCTTAATTCATGTTCCCAAAGGAACCCTTTGGCAACTCTGGAGACGTTTTTGGTTGTCTTAGCTGGGGGAGGCTGCTACTGGAATCCAGTGAGCAGAGGCTGGGAACGATGCTTAATACTCTGCAATGTACAGGACTGATCACCTACCCCCATGAAGAAATTATCTAACTCAAAATGTTATTTGTACTGAGGTCAATCTGAAAGAATGAATGGAAACAATGTTCACTGAGACCATCCTCTGTGGACATTGCCTCTCACAACTAGCTTGAATGAAAAAGGAGAAAGTACTGGTTTATTTACACATGGGGAAGAGGGAGTGCAAGTGTGGTATTTATGGTCTGGCCCTTTAGGGGCATGATAACTTCTAGAAGATAGGAAATTTTATTTCCTATCACTGTTCACCAGGAAAGTATGTTTTTATGGTCTAGCAAGAACCGTCTTGTTAGATGGTTCAGTTCAGTTCAGTCACTCAGTCGTGTCCGACTCTTTGCGACCCCATGAATTGCAGCACGCCAGGCCTCCCTGTCCATCACCAACTCCTGGAGATTACTCAGACTCATGTCCATCGAGCCAGCGATGCCATCCAGCCATCTCATCCTCTGTCGTCCCCTTCATAATCCCTCCCAGCATCAGGGTCTTTTCCAATGAGTCAACTCTTTGCACGAGGTGGCCAAAGTACTGGAGTTTCAGCTTCAGCATCAGTCCTTCCAATGAACACCCAGGACTGATCTCCTTTAGGATGGACTGGTTGGATCTCCTTACAGTCCAAGGGACTCTCAAGAGTCTTCTCCAATACAACAGTTCAAAAGCATCAATTTTTCTGTGCTCAGCCTTCTTCACAGTTCAACTCTCACATCCATTCATGACCACTGGAAAAACCATAGCCTTGACTAGACGGACCTTTGTTGGCAAAGTAATGTCTCTGCTTTTTAATATGCTATCTGGGTTGGTCATAACTCTCCTTCCAAGGAGTAAGCGTCTTTTATTTATTTATTTATTTATTTTGCGTCTTTTAATTTCATGGCTGCAGTCAGCATCTGCAGTGATTTTGGAGCCCCCAAAAATAAAGTCTGACACTGTTTCCACTGTTTCCCCATCTATTTCCCATGAAGTGATGGGACCAGATGCCATGATCTTAGTTTTCTGAATGTTGAACTTTAAGCCAACTTTTTCACTCTCCTCTTTCACTTTCATGAAGAGGCTCTTTAGTTCCTCTTCACTTTCTGCCATAAGGGTGGTGTCATCTGCATATCTGAGGTTACTGATATTTCTACCAGCAATCTTTTCCAGCTTGTGCTTCCTCCAGCCCAGCGTTTCTCATGATGCACTCTGCATAGAAGTTAAATAAGCAGGGTTAGATGGTAGGTAGGTATTAAGTGTTGATGTGGACCCTTCCCTGCCTGATTGTATACAAAAGTCGTCAGCCAATTGCTCTGGTTTCTCTGGCCTGGCAGAATCCTCCCTCCATGTAGACGTGTCCACAGAAGGTATTAGAGAGGCTCCCAGGGTCCTCTAGTACCAACTCATCCATTTGTATCCTTGTCCCACTCGTTCATCTCACTGTTTGCAGGCTTACTAGTAAACCAAGGTAAGACCATGTAGGTAGCAAACAAGGAATCATTCTTTACAGTTTTGGAGCTTTAACCAGACTTTGAAGTCTGGCCCAGCCTAGCAGTGGATACAGTCGACTGCCAATATTAAGACGCTCCTTTCTGTCCATATACGGTCACTGATTGTCTCTGGTCCACATCTTCCCATTGCCATTCATCACCAGAGAGATCCCTTAGTTCTAATTTGGAAAATCCCTAGGGAGACGTCTTTGAACCATCCTCCATCTCTTACCCACAGAAGGATGATTGTATTTCCATTAGATCCAATGAGGAAGGAAGCAAGCAGTTCTCCAAAAGAATGGGATGGTCTGCTCTGAAAGTGGGGGCAGGGGGAAGTCAGGGTGGAAGGGAGAGGAAGTCAAAACAAATAGATATCCAACACTCCAGGAAAATACATCCATTTTTTAACAAGCTTTTTATTTTGAAATAATTTTAGACTTACAGAAGGGTCGCATGAATAGCACAAGAAATGCCAGTATGTTTGCCAAGCCAAATTTACCCATTGTTGACATTTTCCACGTTGGTACTGTTTCTCTCTCTCTCCCCACACACCTCCAAATGTGTTTCATTTTTTTCCCTGAACCATTTGTGAGTAAGTTACACTATTTACCCCTAAATATTTCACGGTGTATTTCTTGGGATCAAGAACATCTCTTACAGAACCATGTGACAGTGATCACGTTCAAAACACTTAACCTTGAAGCTATATGTTGCCTAACATACAGTTCAGTTTTATATCAGTAGTACCTTTATAACAGTTTTCCCTCTTGACCCAGAGGGATCAAACATTTGATGTAATACACAGCATTTAGTCACTAGGACCGTTTAACCTTCTTTGCTTGCAGATAGTTCGTCTGCCTTTCTTTGGCATTCATCACACTAATATTTTTGAAGAGAATGGGCCAGATGTTTGTCTCAAGGTTCCTCATAATTAGATCTAGTGATGTATTTTTGGCAGGAATACTACTCAGCAGTGTGCTGGAGCCAGTCAGTACCAACTGTGAGAGCCAATTCTCACATAACTTCCCGATGCTATGTTCTGTAATACCATAATGGCAGCTTGAAATTCACGATGGTGGGAATGTTTACATGTTGATTTCATGGAAATCAACAAATTATGCAAATCCATTCTTGTACCCCCTTCCCCATTTCTGGTTGTGAAATATTTACATATATTAGCCCAGCACTGTGTATAGATGAAGTTACGTCCTTTTCAGGGCTTCCCTGGTGGCGCAAGTGGTCAAGAATCTGCCTGCAGTGCAGGAGACCTGGGTTCAATCCCTGGGTCCGAAAGACCCCCTGGAGAAGGAAATGGCTACCCACTCTAATATTCTTGCCTGTCCAAGATCCTTGGACAGAGGAGGCTGGTGGGCTACAGTCCATGGGATCGCAAAGAGTTAGACACAGCTGACTAACATGCACACACACACACACACACACATTCTTCTCACTACATATCATCAGAAGGCACATGATGCTAGTTTTCCTAATTGCTGGTGATATCTCATCCATTGGGTGGGATAGTACTTGTCAGGTTTCACCACTGAAGAATTACTCTTTTCCCCTTTGTAATTAATTTTCCCCTGTGGAATAATCCTTTATGATTATGTAAATATGCTAACCTGTTTCTCTTTTAATTTTCACCCAATTTTTTTTTTGTAGATTTTCTTATAAAATTAGTTTTACTTGGTTTTCTTAGCATTTGAATATATACCAAATGAATAGCATTTGAATATTTATCTATATATATCAATATATATAAAAAAACCAATTGTTATTTTTATTTATTGAAGTTTATTGCCTGCATCAATACTATGTCAATCAGTACCTCAGTACTATAATTGTTGCAAACAGTAATTTTTTATCTCTTTCATTTCTTCTACATTTATTTGTTGATGTTCTACAAGTTAATTTTTTTTGTTGTAGATTTAACCTTAAAGTAATAGACTTGGAAACAAACTGGGATTTCTCAACATTTTATCAAGTAGTTCTCAATCCTAATATCTGTGACCAGATTATTAATGTTCACTGCTATAGTGCAGAATAAGTTTCCATGGAGGACTTTATCAATACAGAAAATACAGAATGGGTCTTCAGAAATAGCTTTCCCATTCTACTGTCAATGTGTATGTTTGATGGTGACATGCTGTCCTACCAACAGTGTAAGTGGCCTTGGAGTCATTTTTCTGGCCTCATCTGATTCCATTTTTACCAGAAGCATGCTTTTAGCAGATTCCTGGTGAGGTTTGCACCGGAGTCATAGCTAATTAAGTTAACTAATGCATGGTAGAGCAGAAAGAGTGCAGAGTCAGCATCTGCTGGGAGACTGAGTAGTACACTTCTTGTTCCTGTTCTTCAGTGCCATCCCTGAGAAGGTAAAATCACAGGAGTCATGTTTCCACTAAGTTCCCTTGCAACTTCTAAAACGTTCTTTTATTCTCTTCTCCTACTTGGGAATCAAAACCTAGAGTTCACCTCATTAGCATGATGTCTTGGTCAACTGGGCTAAGAAGCCCAGGACAAAGATAAGATGTCCAAAGTGCAGCCTGAACTCAGTGACCCAGTGATGGAATCCACAATCCAGTTAAATTAGCAGTGGGACTGTAGCCCCAGCACTTGGTACTGTTTCCTGTTAGCTCTGTGCATTCAGCTACATCATTTGACTCTTGCCTCCACTTCTCTTTGTTTATCCTTGACAGTCATAGAAACCCACTGAAGGATCCCGTTACCCCTGTCTTTGAGGTGATCCCTTTCTCAAGTGTGAGCTTGCCCAATACCTATAAGGTTACCTCTGTTGCCATGGTTGTAAGTAAAAGAAATGTTCTCTGCAAGAGCAGACTGAAGTTTCTAAAGAACTTTTACCCTTCAGGCATGAAATTCTAGTGTTCCGTATAAGTCTTAATTAAGTTTCACCATATGAAAGCACTAAGAACCAGGCAAAATCGTATTATTCTTTTTTCATCCATTGTTTCGGATGAACTCCATGCGCAGGTCAGGCAATCAGTACTGGAACTTAAAATATGTTGCCTTAGATTTCCAGGACAGTGGTTAACTGAAAGGTGAGGTGGGGGCTAAGATGTGTAAAAGAATGTGGGGCTTTGCCAAACCAGGCATTATCCTCTCCTGCTGGAATGAGACTTTTCGAGGACCCTACCTCTGCATACCCCCTGGTGCCTTTCTCCACCACAATTGTGTTGGGGCCACTGTGTAGGTGGCTGGAGCGGCCAAATTCAGACTTAAATTGAAGAAAGTAGGGAAGACCACTTAGACCATTCAGGTATGACCTAAATCAAATCCCTTACGATTATACAGTAGAAGTGGGAAATAGATTTAAGGGACTAGATCTAATAGACAGAGTGCCTGATGAACTATGGACAGAGGTTTGTGACATTGTACAGGAGACAGAGATCAAGACCATCCCTAAGAAAAAGAAATGCAAAAAAGCAAAATGGCTGTCTGAGGAGGCCTTACAAATAGCTGTGAAAAGAAGAGAAGCTAAAGGCAAAAGGAGAAAAGGAAAGATACACCTATTTGAATGCAGAGTTCCAAAGAATAGCAAGGAGAGATAAGAAAGCCTTCCTCAATGATCAGTGCAAAGAAATAGAGGAAGATAATAGAATGGGAAAGACTAGAGATCGCTTCAAGAAAATTAGAGATACCAAGGAAACATTTCATGCAAAGATGGCCTCACCAAAGGACAGAAATGGTATGGACCTAACAGAAGCAGAAGATATTAAGAAGATGTGGCAAGAATACACAGAGGAACTGTACAAAAAGGATCTTCACGACCCAGATGATCATGACGGTGTGATCACTCACCTAGAGCCAGACATTCTGGAATGTGAGGTCAAGTGGGCCTTAGGAAGCATCACTATGAACAAAGCTAGTGGAGGTGATGCAATTCAAGTTGAGCTATTTCAAATCCTAAAAGACGATGCTGTGAAAGTGCTGCACTCAGCATATCAGCAAATTTGGAAAACTCAGCAGTGGCCACGGGTCTGGAAAAGATCAGTTTTCATTCCAATCCCAAAGAAAGGCATTGCCAGAGTATACTCAAAGTATCGCACAATTGCACTCATCTCACACACTACTAAAGTAATGCTCAAAATTCTCCAAGCCAGCCTTCAGCAATAGGTGAACTGTGAATTTCCAGATGTTCAAGCTGGTTTTAGCAAAGGCAGAGGAACCAGATATCAACATCCGCTGGATCATCAAAAAGGCAAGAGAGTTCCAGAAAAACATCTATTTCTGCTTTATTGACTATGCCAAAGTCTTTGACTGTGTGAATGACAACATACTATGGATAATTCTGAAAGAGATGGGAACACTAGACCACCTAACCTGCCTCTTGAAAAATCTGTATGCAAGTCAGGAAGCAACAGTTAGAGCTGGACATGGAACAACAGACTGGTTCCAAATAGGAAAAGGAGTATGTCAAGACTGTATATTGTCATCCTGCTTATTTAACTTATGTGCAGAGTACATCGTGAGAAACACTGGGCTGGATGAAGCACAAGCTGGAATCAAGATTGCAGGGAGAAATATCAATATTAACCGCAGATATGCAGATGATATCACCCTATGGCAGAAAGTGAAAAAGAACTAAAGAGCCTCTTGATGAAAGTGAAAGAGGAGAGTGAAAAAGTGGGCTTAAAACTCAACATTCAGAAAACGAAGATCATGACATCTGGTCCCATCACTTCATGGAAAATAGATGGGGAAGCAGTGTCAGACTTTATTTTGGGGGACTCCAAAATCACTGCAGATGGTGACTGCAGCCATGAAACTAAAAGACAATTACTCCTTGGAAGGAAAGTTATGACCAACCTAGATAGCATATTAAAAAGCAGAGACATTACTTTGCCAACAAAGCTCCATCTCATCAAGGCTGTGGTTTTTCCAGTAGTCATGTACGGATGTGAGAGTTGGAATATAAAGAAAGCTGAGTGCCAAAGAATTAATGCTTTTGAACTGTTGTGTTGAAGAAGACTCTTGAGAGACCCTTGGACTGCAAGGAGATCCAACCAGTCCATCCTAAAGGAGATCAGTCCTGAGTGTTCATTGGAAGGACTGATGTTGAAGCTGAAACTCCAATACTTTGGCCACCTGATTCGAAGAAGTGACTCATTGGAAATGACCCTGATGCTGGGAAAGAATGAAGGCGGGAGGAGAAGGGCATGACAGAGGATGAGATGGTCGGATGGCATCACCGACTCAATGGACATGAGTTTGGGTAAAGTCCAGGAGTTGGTGATGGACAGGGAGGCCTGGTGTGCTGCCGTCCATGGGGTCAAAAGAATCGGACACGACTGAGCGACTGAAGTGAACTGAACTGTGTAGGTGAAAAAACCCACAGGTGAGGTTTGTATTTGCCTCCCTACTCCTCTAGAGCTGTCCCAGCCTGGTACTTTTCATACCTCAGCTCCTCATTTCAGCATTTTTAATGTTTAATGACTCTTCTAAGTTAGAGAAATATTTGGCAGCTTCCTTTAAAGTGTCTGTTTGAGATCTTTTTATCTGCTGTACTTTCATTTACTAAATTGAAAAGTTGGTGTGTAAAATATTGTTCAAATGACTCATCTAAGATTCTGATGAAGCAAAGGGTCACAGGGTGGCAGAGGAGTTGGCAATAATTTTCAATATATTTTTTTCATCTTTAGTTGTTTTTTTTTTAATATTTGAACTAACACACTTGATCTCCTCTCCAATTTTAAGACAAATTTGACTTAACGGGGTCAGGCCTAATTTCAAACTCAAAGATGTTTTTTAGCCGCACCCCGCCACCCCAAAAGTTCCCCTCCCTCTGCATGAGTTTCTTTTTCTTTGAAGAGAAGGGATTCAGCCTTTCTAAAATTTAAATCTTGATCAGCTCCTTCCTCACCTGTTGGATTAACTGCTTCATCATCTTTCACCAGATTAGAAAACTGCTTGTCTCTTGCCTGAAAGACAGAGGGCAATTGATTTCTGCAATCAACCTGGCTTCTTTGATTTTATAATCTGTTTCTAGAGATTATAGGCGAGCTTTGAATTCCAAGGCTCTGGGCCTGTCAGCTTTTGAAGCAAAAAACTTTGAAGCAGATCCTCTGCCTCAGGTTTCAGAAGGAATACTTAGATGCTGGAAAATGAAGTTAATTTGTTTTCATTCTGTAATAGAAGGGAAACACAGATAATTATCACTGCTGACATTGTAACATCGCCAATTTGGGGGTTGTATATTTTATTTTATGACTTCTAAAAGAATCATTGTTACTAGTTTTTGTTTTGTTGTTGTTGTTGTTGTTTTTGTTTGTTTTTTTGAGAAGCCCAGTCAAATCATTTGGAAACTTGAGAGAAAAGCATAAACCTTGCAGAAATTCTCACTGAGCTAACTGCTCCTATAAACCAACCTAGTGTGCGTTTACCTTAAAACTACTAAATTACTTACCACTGATACACTTGGTGTAATTACAAAACTCTTCAGCCCAGATTTAACAGGTAGAAAGGAGAAAGAAAAAGTGCAGGGCAATTTGCAGACCTGTGTTCTTAAACACTATGCATTCTGAGTACTAATTATACAGGATTTACACCAGGAGAGGGTTATATGGAATTGTTTTAGCATGTGGTAATGCTTATAAGCTAGCATCTTACCAAAAAAAAAAAAAGTTTTAAAAATAATGACCGTAGTCTAATACTAAGTGTTGAATTTATCATACAATGCAATAATGGTATTTAAATATGTCATCACATTTAACAAAATAAACGAAGGTATATGTGAGTAGTATTGATAGAGGCACTCCCCCACACACAGACACCCACACTTGTGCATCCCTTGCTGAGTAAGTATTCCTGTTAATTAGAGCCTCAAACTCCTATTCTTCTTTGGGATCTTAAAAAATAAAATACTGGAAAAAGGATAAATTAGGATTCATCAGACTTCAGTATAAAGCAACAGAATATTAGTGTTTTAAGCATTTGCTGTAACTGATTCTTAAGGCTTTACATCTTCTCTATAAAACTGTAAATATTAATTCAGTAGTCTCATTGACACAGAAGTGGAACTCACATTTTTTATAATATTTGCATTGTGTGTGTACCAAAATAATTGCTATGATGCAGGAAAACACTGAACAAAGTAAGAAAATCGGAGTGTAAAAATGAACTTAGATAAAAATTGTTCATTCATTTAGAGTCTGTCTGAATTTTCAGTCATGTGTGTTCCTTCCAGAATACTGCTCTCAAAACACAATTTCCCACAGCTAATTAAAGCGCGCACTCTCTCTCTCTCTCACACACACACACACACACACACACACACACGCACGCACGCACGCTGTGGCTTCCCCTTAACCCTGGATGCGTCTCTCCACGCCCCCCTCCCTTTCCTCTGGAATGGTATGATCTGCATTTGATCGTAAACTGGAGGTGCCAAGCTGTGACAGCTTCCCGAACTCCACAGCCATTTGCTACGACCTGGGGCAGCCTGTGTTCAGTGATCCTTTCCTTTTCCACCGACAGGGGCAAATCGAAGTAGACAGCGAAACTATCTTCAGGTTAGCGGCACTCATTTTACAGGTAAGAACTGACAAACCGCTTTTTACCCACTCGTTTTGTTCATTGGGTTTTGTGAACTGCCTGAAATTCTGAAACTTTTGCATAGGCCAGTAGCTAATGTTCTAAAGTCGCCTGGTTGTTTACCAGAATAAAATGTGAGCCACCGTTTTCTGTTTTAGTGTGGTTTGCATGATGAGGGAGAATGTGGCATTGTGTGTCTCAGAAGAAAATGAAGTTTAGACTTCACTGAGGAAGGAGCGTTAAGACCATATTCCTGGCAAAGAGCTCTGGGTGACTTGCATTTGGGAGGCGGCAGTTGTCACAGCAGCTGTAATTTGCATTTAAATTTAGTAACTTTTGTATACTTTTTCTTGAGGTTGAGTTAAAGAGCCCTTTAATTCTTAAAGGCATGCATAGTAGAAAAACAGTGGGTTCTATGCTGGTTTAAAAAAAGAAAGTAAATGGCATGTGTCGGTTTATCTGTGTAATGATTTAAAAGGTCTGCATCCAGACTAAAAAGTGTGCTGCTCTGCTAGACAAGCATTTATCACGTGATCTTCGAAACTTAAAAGGAGAAATAATCATCTACGCGTTTTCAGATAGATTTGTCTTGTCTGTTAAAAACAAGAAAAATTAATGAGTTACAGCAATGTCTTAAATGCCACATTTTCTCCAGTGTGGTAAATAGGGAAAATGTTCCTTGTGAAAAAAAAATTTGAAACAAAACTCAGGCATTTTAAGAGTGGAGAATGATCAAGAGTAAAAATTCTTTTAGCTTGATTAACATCAGTACAAACTGATCATCTGTCTTTTTTTTTTTTTTAGGAAGCCAAAGGGGATTACACCAGGTATGGTTCCTTTTCTGATATAACTATGCAAAATAACTCACTGAATCTTTTAATGCTATTTAAATAACAATGGATGCAAAATCAAAAGAAAGTAGATCCCTAGGCGTGAGACGGAGGTCTCTTTCCTCTTCAAATAGAAACCTATTCTTCTTGTGAATGAATCCAGGCAATGAAGCTTTCCAAGCCGGAGTGACAGAACTTGTTCTCAGAAATGCTCCAGAGTTCTATTTTCTGTCATTTGTTAGCAAATGAAAAAATCTATAAAAAGCTTGGGTAACCCGTGCTGATTTTTTAAACTTACACTAATCTTGTGTTTGAAGAGATATACTATAAGCACAAAAAGATTAAATCCATCAGCTGCTTAGTTAAGGGATTAATAGGGGTTTTCTTTTTGCAGCTGCCCTGAAGGCGCCTCACCCTTCATACACTTGACCTAACAGTTGTATTGTTGCCGCTGAGACACTTACTGGTCCTAACTGCCTAACTGGCCAAATCATCAGAGAGTGTTTATATTTGAATTCACCCTCCTCTATCCACTCCATTCTGTTCTTTTCATGCAGTAGTTGCCGTTGAAGTAGTAGAAAGGGTTAAAGGTGGAGGCCAGACCTCCAATTCGAAACAGCTCACAGGCTGACAACCGGCTGAAAGCCTTGCCTCTACCGTGTTAATGTTCTACTCCGGGTAAACTTTACCAGTAGATTATTTACAGATCAACTAGTATTCATTCCCTGCCAAGTCTTTGACTAGTGTGCTCCTTAACAGACTGATAACCAGATCGTGCCTTCCAGGCTTGAAAACTGGCGGTCACAGAGTCCTGCTTCACTTCAGAAACTCGGCGCACTTCCCACATCTGCCCATTTAATTTGGTAGAATGACTGAGGCGTCCACTTAAGATGCCACGGTCCACTCACCGCACTCTCCTTTTAGTCTGTTTTGTGATTTTTTTTAAAGAAATTAGATTAGTAAATAAGCTTTGAAGGAATCATAAAAATTACTGAAAGTGCAAGTCACTCAGTCGTGTCTGCCTCTGTATAGTCCGTGGAGTTCTCCAGGCCAGAATCCTAGAGTGGGTAGCCTTTTCCTTCTCCAGGGGATCTTCCCAACCCAGGGATTGAACCAAGTTCTCCTGCAACGCAAGTGAATTCTTTACCAGCTGAGCCACAAGGGAAGGCCAAGAATACTGGAGTGGGTAGCCTTTTCCTTCTCCAGTAAATCTTCCCTGCTAGCTTCCTTGATAATTTTTTTTAATTAAAAGAAAATGTCAAGGCATAAAAAGAAGATAAATTAGTCTCTAGGTCGTTAACATCAAGAGCGGCTGTGTTCTCCACTCTTGTCTTCCCTGGAGGAGCCATATTTCCTAGGAAGATCAGATATGCAAGGAATTCCTTTGCGTAGGGGCTGAGTTTGAAGTTGATTTATAAATGAGAGCTTTCAGGGCCCACAGCTCAGACTCCACTGTCTGTGGACTGCTAACCCTTCCTCCCCCACTTTCTCCCGGTCAAGCATGTGATGGACACCCTCTGAGCCTCATTTCCCCACCAAGATAATGGCACCTCTTTCCCAGGTCTGTTGTGAGATTAACTGTATGGAAACATTGCCCAGGGCGGTCGGTATCTGGTGTGAAGCAAACTCTCTATACACTTTGGCTGTTATTATTAACTATTAAAGTATCATTATTTCCCTCTTCATTATCATCATCCTGTCCCATTTCTTGGCAACCTCTGAAGAGGCTTTTGGGACCTACATGGGTGTGAAGAAGCTGTAATCACATGGCCCGGGAAAGAATGAAAGAGGAAAAAGGTTGATTCCACAAACCTCCTTTAGGGAAAATGGCTTGCCTGAGGCAGAAGAAGTCTTAAAAAGAACAGTACTTAGGTAACCCAGACCTTTTAGCCCTAAGATGTCAAGTTTGGAGAATCAGTCTGGCCAAACCCAAGTCAATCATTTTCCTTGCTTTCAGTGTGTTCCTGGTGCCTTCCTGACTGATTACTAAAGAAATGGTGGACAGTGTTTTGAAATTGTCCAAACCATGCTGAGTAGTAGAAGGAGCTTGGGACTGGGAATCATGAAACCAGCACCATGAAATTGAAATGAGCCCTCTGCTCATTCTCAGCCTCAATTTCCTCATCTGTAAATTGGGAGTAATGAAAATGGTACTTGGCCGGGTAGTTTTGGCACCATGAATGGGTTCAAGGACTTTGTAGATTATAATTTGTTGTATGAGCATTAGTTATTGCTGATGAGATTGAAAGAATAGGAAATAACGAGCTTTTGTCATTGGGTATATAAAGAAGCAGAATTTTTACTCATTGTCACCCCTCCTTTCCTATTTGATTTCCTCCTCCCCTGAATGGAGAGAGTATATTTTTTCTCCAAAATTTTGTCATAAAACTAATTTAGGAAAATCAGGCAAAAATAAAAAGTAGCATTTGTGGCAATGTTATGTACTGTTTAGAGCGAAGACATTAGAACCAGACAGCCTCACTGAAGTCCCAGATCTGCCCCTTATTACCTGTGCAATCTTGAGCAAATTATTTAAATTTACCAAGCCTCAGTTTCCTCATCTGTAAAATAGGGCTTTTATTAGTATATACCCCATAGAATTGCTATGATGACTGATTGAATTAATATATATAAAGTGCTTAGAATGGTTCCTACAGTCGCCACTTTCATATTCCATCAAATTGATGGACATAATTTACCACTCCCCTGTTAACTTAAATATGAATTGCTTCCCATTTCTGCTGATATAAATAATACTTTGATGAACATCTTTGTGTAATTGGGATTGGAGTTATCTGTGATTGTTTTTATAAGTGATGTTTCTCTGGTGGGAACAAGCAAAGGGAAATTCCTCAAAGAAGGTGAAGTGCTGAAAGGGAATTTAGGCATGCCTGATACTTCCTTGATTCCTTCCAGAGAATCTGTTTTTCTGTCCAGAGCTCCCTCAGTGGCAATTCTGAACTCCACATCTCTCTTGGCTTACATGCCATGGCTTTTAGAACTTCACTGAGTTTGCTCACTGAGGTTTAATTATAGATCAATAAAGATCCTCAGATACTATCCTCGTGTAGTAGAACCATTTGGCATTTTCAATTAAAACGCTGATTGAACACCTAATTCTTGAGGCTGCTCTGGGCCACCCACTCCTTGTAAATATCTCATTCTTTCTCAAATTTAGCATTTCTAAAGCTGAACCCGCCAGCATCCCAGCCCCCAGATCAGCTCCCCTGCTGCCTCCCCTTGTATAAGCTCCTTTCTCTGTTGAATCATCTCTCGGGATTTTCCCTTTCCCTCCCACCTTTCTCCTTCACCTCAGACAGCTCCCTTCTTTTCTTCTCTCTATCAGAATGCTGGCTTTCTCAGTCTTCAGTCTCCTCCAGTCAGCCTGACTGTAAAAGTATGCATGTGTGTGTTGATTGTTTGACTGCTTTCTATAGCATTATTTTAATAGTCAGTGCCTGATTTCATTCAGTTCATACCACAGTTTTATCATCACCATTTAACAAATTAATGGATGGAAATTTTAGGCCAAACTCACTCACATAGTCAGTGAGTTCCTGGGTCTGTTCTGATTCCATTGGGTACTGCATAATACCCACACATAACCCCCTGTTATCTTCCTAAGACATAAATGTGATCGTTGTTGTTGACTTCCACACATCTCTTATCTCCCATTGCATAGACATCCACCTTCCAAAACCCTAACCTGGCATTCAAGGCCCCATATAATTTGCATTAATACATTTTAACTGCCCACGCTCTACCATTCATACTCCTTAATATTTGCTCCTGACTCTCTTCTCTTTTCTTTACATTATCTATACTGTTTTGTCATCATGGCTATGTTCAAATTCTTCTTCCTAGAATGCCTTTTAAAACAAAGATCCTCCTCCTTATTTTGTTTCTGCCCTGTTTCCTTCAAAGTATTTTAAGTTAACACTCTCATAACCAAGTAGAAAACCTTGCTCTCTGGAAAGTTAATTAAAATAGTGGCGTGAGGACTTCCATTTTCTTTAAATAGTTGACAGCCTGAATTTCCAAGTCAGCCCTTAAGCTGCAAAGATAACAAGCTACTTGGGTAACACAACGCAGACAAACACAGGATTCCTGAAAGCTGACACGGCGAGGCTTTATCACTGAACCAGCTGCAAATGACTCTGTAAAAGCAAGGCATTTCTTTTCTTTTCTTTTTTTAAGATCCTGAAAGGTGGAAATTACCAAGAAACTATGTGACTAGGGCACTTTTGCTTATAAGAAAAAGTGACTACGATTTAAACTCATCGCTGGGTCAGAATGATAGCTTATTGTCACCTAGCTTCAAATGGGTAGGAATAATGCACATTTACAGCTGTGCTGCAAATAATAGCAGCTGTTTCCCATGGGAAAGGAACTTCTCTGGATGCTTTGAGAGTAGTTAATGAAGGGAGGGGGGGGAATCAAAGACTTTTAAAGAACTTGTCCTGCTACTTGTTACACCTCTAGAGCACTTAAAGGTCTAAAATATCATTCCATTTCTGGGACCTTTAAAATCAGTGACAATGTTTTGCTTTTTTTTTTTTTTTTTTTTTAAAAAGCAGCTCTCATGGGCTAGGTGCTATGCTGAGTATGTCCTTACATCAGTGGGAGGCAGACGTGAAGAGGAGCTTTGGAATTTAGTTGCTTGGGTTCAAATCCAGGCCCAGGTACTTGCTGTATTACTGTGGATAGCTAACTTCTCTGGAATCTGGAGCTCAGTTGCTTTGTCTCTCTTGTTTGGCTTAACTATTGCTATTAGTGTTAATCCATTGAACCTGTGATGACAGGCACTCGTGGTACCCCCATTTTACTGAGAGGGAAACTGAGCTGTGGAGAGAGTAAGTAGTGGACTGTCTAGGTCACATGGCTTCAAGAGTGGCCCAGTTAGGACTCTGTGCCTGAAGCTCTTGACCTTTGTCAGGAGTCTCCTTTTTAGTATTCTAACACAGACTTGTAAGAATCATTACCTTCCATGCTGACAGAATCAAGAAGGCTGACTTGACAAAAATTTAATGTTTCTGTCTGGTTTCACTCCAGAACTTTAATGAATCAGCAAGGAGCTTTTGTGAAAAGCATAATAAGAAATGACTTTTCTTTCTCTTGGTGTTATGGCTATTTTAAGGTTTGATTTAAACATAGTTCTTTTAACAGTCAGTTCAGCACATTAATATTTTATTTATTTTTAATGATTGGTAAATACTTCTACATGTCAGGCTGTTTTACATGTTTTACAAACAGTAACTCATTAATCGTCATCTCCGCTCATGAGGTTGTTGGAATATTATTCCCATGTTATAACTGAGATTAAGAAACTGTGTGGGTAATGTTTGTATTACTCATATTATGGTTTAACATTTCCCCATGACTTCGCCAGATGTTGAGTTGTTACGTTCAATAAACACACAAGATAACAACAAGTAGGGAGCTGCAGACAAATAAGCGTGGGAACTATATCGTTAAAAGCAGAAACCAACAAATACTATAAAGCAATTATGCTTCAATTAAAAATAAATTGAAAAAAAAACTCAACAGAGTTTAAGTTCTTTTTGATCAATTTCAAATCCACTCATGTGCATGGCAGGTCTCCCAGAAGAAAACACATAAACGGTATTTCCCACTTTCTTGTCCCTGATGTTCAAGCCTCTTCCCAGACCATTGTTCTGTGCACTTCAGTTTGTGAAGTGGGGGCTTATTTATTTGGTGAAAGCTCACTATTAAAATGCTTTTAAAGGATAAGCAGTTCCTTTTGTTTGTACTGCCTGTCGGATTCTTGCGTCTCTCAATTTTAATTCCAGTAGCTCTTAGGGTAAACAGTCATCAAATTCTGAACTTGCTTTTTCTGAAGAGCCCTGGATTTGGAAAGAATCCTCCATCCCATACAGTGGGTGCTTTTCATCTGCTCTGCACAGAGAGTATTAGGGCTGCCCCCAGATTATGCACTGGAACCCTCATTTCATGCAGGATGAACTAACAAGTGACATACCCATGACAGTTCAGGTTGACAGGACCAGACCTACAGTGCCCAGGTCTCCCCTGCCATCTCAGACTTGCACTTGTATCAGGAGCCCGCCACAGACCCTCGCCATCCCTAACGGAGGGCAGTGAGGGCAGCAGGCAGTGGACCCTGTGGTAAGCGGTGTTATCAGTGGAGCGGCCCCAAGTCTAATATTAGTCACTTGAGGAGATAGCTGAACAGTGAGAAGGCAGGAAATGAGCACTCCATCAGCAGTGACCTTGGAATGCCTGGTCTTTTTCTCATTGCTGGACCCTATTCCCCCTTGTATTCAGTAGATTAAAAACCGAATACCTACAACGTACAAGGCACTGGACCACTCAGGGCTGTGGTGGAGGCAGTCTAAGTTTCCAGGCTTTTACTACTTAGCCAAAGTCATTTTATCTCCTTTATAAGAGACAGTGAAAATTTCTGGGCCCTGGATTCAGACAGGCAGGCGTTAAGTTGAGTGAGACAAGCCTTCCTCATCTACTAGTGATGTAACCTTGAGCCAGTTCAAGCCATTGAGCCTAAAGTCCCTTTTTAAAAATTTATTTATTTTTAACTGAAGGATGATTGTTTTACAATATTGTGTTGGTTTCTGCCATGTATCAACATGAATCAGCCATAGGTATACATATGTCCCTCCACCCCCGAACCTCCCTCCCACCTCCCACCCCATCCCACCCCTCTAGGTTGTCACAGAGCCCCTGGTTTGAGTTCCCTGAGTCACATAGCAAATTCCAACTGGCCATCTATTTTATATATGATAGTGTTTCCAAGCTACTCTCTCCATTTGTCCCACTCTCTCCTTCCCCCTGCCCCCCCACAACCCCCGTATCCACAAGTCTGTTATCTATGTCTGCGTCTCCACTGCTGCCCTGCAAATAAGTTCCTCAGCACCATCTTTCTAGATCCCATATATATGCGTTAAGATAGGATATTTGCGTTTTTCTTTTTGACTGACTTTGTATAATAGGTTCTAGGTTCATCTGCCTCCCTAAGCCCCCTTTTCTTCAAGGGATTTGTTGTGAGAATTGAATGAGATCACGCACCTTGCAGGATGCCTCGTACAGAATGAAGACTCAGTACTTGGGACTTTGCTTCCACTAAGTCTTTCGAGTATACTGAGATGCATTGTTGTTGTTTTCCCATCTTAACCTTTTTCTTTTTTAATTTGTTTATTTTTGGCTGTGCTGGGTCTTCGTTGTTAGGCTAGGGCTTTCTCTAGTTGTGGCAAATGCTGGCTACTCCTTATTGCAATGCACGGGTTTCTCATTGCAGTGGCTTCTCTTGCTGTGGAGCGCGGACTGTAGCTTGTAGACTTTGGTAGTTGTGATGCACCGGCTTAGTTGCTCCAAGAACATGTGAGATCGTCCCAGGAAAGGGGTCAAGCGTGTGTCCTGTGCCTTGGTAGGCACACTGCTCACCACCAGCCTACCAGGGACGTCCCCCGTCTGAACCATTTTAAGTTGCTGGGCAACCATCACGACATCCATCTCCAAGATCTTTCATCTTAAAAATGGAAACTCTGTACCCATTAAATAATAACCCTTCCCTTCTTCCCCCCGAGCCTCTAACAGTCACCATTCTACTTTCCATCTCTATGAATTTGCCTATTCTGGATGCCTTATATAAATGAACTCATACAATATTTGTCTTCCTGTGACTGGTTTCTTTCACTCAGCATAATGTCCTCATGTTTCATCCATAGTGTACCATGTGTTAGAATTTCCTGTACTTTAGGACTAATATTCCACTATATGTATTTACCACTTCTGCTTATCCATTCATCTGTGAGTGAATACTTGGGTTACACCACTTTTCAGCTCTTATGAATAATGCTGATATGAACACAAATATCTCTTTGAGTCCTGTATTTCAATTCTTTTGAGAAGAGAGATGTATTTTTAAAGAGATTCCCTGGCTTCCAACACTCCATCATTCATTGGAGTGGGGGTGGGATGAAGGCATTGGAATGTAGGATGAATATCAGATCCTTGTTCTAAATCATGAGATCTTATCAAAAGTAACACTTAAGAAGCTCAGTACTTACATTAGAATACTTTTGTAGGTGAATATTTATTGACATGGAAAAAATGATTACAATATGGAAAATAGAAAAAAGCATATATGTCATCCTTTTCTATTAAAAAAAAAATGTATGCCAATATATTCAAATATATGATACATGTATAAAAACTAGTCTGTAAGTTATAGCACAGTGCAGTAACCTCTAAATTGTTTTGTTCATATAGCCCCATTCATTTGTATACTTTTAATTATTTATTTCATTATACAGCTACAGACATGAAAGTGAAAATCACTCAGTCATGTCCAGTTCTTTGCAACCCCATGGATTATATAGTCCATGGAATTCTCCAGGCCAGAATACTAGAGTGGGTAGCCTTTCCCTTCTCCAGGGGATCTTCCTAACCCAGGGATCAAACACAAGTCTCCCACATTGTGGGCAGATTCTTTACCAGCTGAGCCACCAGAGAAGCCCAAGAATACTGGAGTGGGTAGCGTATCCCTTCTCCAGCGGATCTTCCCAACCCAGGAATCGAACCGGGGTCTCTTGCATTGCAGGCGGATTCTTTACCAGCTGAGCTACGAGGGAAGCCCATAGTTGTAGACATGAAGAACTATATTAACATCATGTATATTGTAAAATACTCACAAAAGAGTCATCATCAAAAGCAGTGACATAGAGTTACATGTTCAAAGAATGCATAAAAAGTATCATTAGAAGTTCTAGTATTTTCTTTCTGCGCACCTACAGACTCCCCACCACAAAGACTGCTGTAGAGTGGATTCTGAAGTTAGGCAAAACTGAGTTTGGCTCCAGATCCTGCTTCTCACTGGTGAACAATCTTAGCTGTGTTATTGAACATCTCTCCACTGCAGTTTCCCATCTGTAAATAAGAATAATTACAGTTCCTTTTAAAAATTAAAAAAATTAATTGAGGTATGATTGACTTGTAACCATATATTAGTTTCAGGTATATAACATAATGGTTCAGTATTTACATGTATTACAAAATGATCACCACAACAAGTCTAGTTAAAATCCATCACCATACATAGTTACAAAAATTTTTTTCTTGTGATGAGGACATTTAAGATCTACTCTCTTAGCACTTTTCAAATTTGCAAAACAGTATTAGAGTGCATTGCACACTGCCCGGTTTACGGTAGAGGTAAAAAAAAAAAAAAAATTAAGCTGATACTGTTGTCATGACTAAGAGTTATCTTAGGATGGGCGGGATAGAAATGTTTGCAATTTGCCTTCTTCACATGTCAGTGTGTTTTCATTTATTGATAATGAATATACAGTGCTTATGTCAGAATTTTTTTTAATGTTAATTTGTCCTGTTAAAAAACTCACAGGTTAGCATAGTGACCTACAGATCTCTGACACTGCACCGTTTTTCAAAATGAATGTAAGATTCATGGAACACTACCCACTTGACCTAACGGAAACTTCCCAAACCAAGGCTTAAAGCCCTTCCCTGCCACCCCAGAGCAGCAAGGCAGCAAGCTTGTGATTCTCCGCCGCCCCCCCCCTCCCCGCCCCTGCATGTCGGGGGCCCTGTCCAGAACCTGCTGGCCCCCGGGGGTCTGTGTGCCTTTGTGAACAGGCTCATTTAGTTCTGGGCACAGGCGCCTGAGGCTGGGCAGGCAGAAAGGAAGCAATTAAGACAGTGGAAACCTACCAGGGAAAAGTGCTGTTGGCAGGGCAGTCTTCACCAGGGTGTGACCTGTGCAGCCACACAGGGCCCCCTGCTCAGAGGGGACCCACGCTCAGCTTGACACTCTTCTGTCACCATCTTGAGATTCCTCATGATTTTTTAAACAAAGAAGCTCCACATTTTAATCTTTCACTGGGTCTTGCAAATTGTGTAGCTTGGTCCTGGTTGTTGAAAACTGTAAGGCCTGGGTATTAGATGGATTATTAAAGAAAGGGTCCTCTTGTAGGTATCTAAACAGGTACTCCATTGATGAAGGTAGAACCACACAGAACTCTCAAAAAAGCCCTTTTGCATATATGTCTGGGAACCTCTTAGCCTTTTTCTGATTTCAGTATGTATAATCTCCCAGGTCCGAGGCATAGGGAATAACATAACCTAGACCTCCTAGGGCCATTATGAAAATCAAGAGAGAAAATGCCTGTAAAAGGGTTAGAACTGTGCCTGGTACCCATAATTCTTATTTCTGGCAGCAGGGGAATATCATCAGCCCTGGCTCAGACCTTGGGGTTTCACTGGGTTCCCCTCAACTCCTGGCAACCACCATTCCACCCTCTGTCTCTCTGAATTTCTAAAGTGTTTTTATTTTAAATATTTACAGATTTTTGTGTTAACCTCATTCTCAGCCTAAGTCATTTTTTGGATTATATTTCTTCTAAAAGACTTGAAGTTTCAAAGTAGACAGGATCAGAGTTCTTGGCAAGCTGGCTAATGTTTAGAAGAAAAAAAAATCTCTCATCACATTTTCATTATTATAAGAAATTCTTCAGATCTAAAAAAAGAGTAGTTTGACAGTTGATCCCTATCAAGCATCCAGATGGACAGAGTAATTTGTCCTTGGTTACAAGTTAGACTACAGACAAGAGTTTAACAAAGGAATTCTAGATGAGATGACGCTGTATTTCCCAAACACAAGCTGGTTTCTTGTCTCTGGTAGAATGCAGAGATAAGGAGGGTCTGACACAAATTCCATGGATTGGTCATGATGTTGGAGGAGCAAGTTTTAAGGCTGTACTTCCACCAGTTACCGTGGGTTCTGTTGAATCAATCCTAAAGCCACTTTCAACTAGAGACTTGCCAAGCTGCTTCCAAAGTTCTTTTCCCATGTGGTTTATTACCAACTGTTAGGATTGCCAGACTGAGCACATAAAATAAACAAGGGATAACTTTTTTAGTGTGTGTTCTAAATGTTTAATCTGGCAACTCTAACCTAGATCACCCACTAGGGATTCTTCTCAGTGGTAAGAAGCCACCCCTAGCTTGTTCTGAGGATGGTAGAAATAAAGTGTTTGGTATAATTGTTGGTTTTCTGTGCTGTGATCAGAAAGGAAAGAATACTTTTAATAAACATAGGCAGGTGCCTTCACAGCAACATAACTTCATAGCATCTTCCCAAGAATCCCAGAAAACCCATCAGTATCCCTGTCTTTATAATGAGGAAACCGAGGCTTCCATAGGTTAGTTTAGCTAAGTCCTATAAACATGGAAACCTGAAACTGAACCCAGTTCTAGGTCCTGACCTTGTTACTGCACATCACAGCTGGAGGGCCAGCCAGTGAGCACGTCTGTTTCTGAGTATGTGGTGGCTTTACTGTAGCCTGTGTCCCAACCCTCGCTGCCCATGTACCAGCTCTGGTGGGACAGCCGGCAGCTGGGTGACCTCTCTAAGCCTCAGTTTCCTTATCTGTAAGTTAGAAACAACTCCTACACCTCAGTTTGGTATAAGGATTGAATGACATCCTTTTTTTTTTTCTCTTTTTGTGTAAGTAAAATGCTGAGCACTTGTCTGCCACATAGCACATGCCCTGTCTCTTTTAGAGCCACAGGAGTTTCTAATTTATTGTCTTGTGAGGGAGCAGAGAGGTCCAAGGCAGCTAGAAACCAATGTATGCTCACACCGGAACCCCCAAGAAGGAGCTTCATCTGATTAAGAGGAAGTGAGGTGTCCCTCTTTCTCCCAGAATGGATGGGGGGCATCCCTAGCTTCTATAATCCTTTCAGTTCTCACTTTCCACTCCAAAAAGGCGACTGCCTGATTTGGCTTGAGGTGTGATCAAGACCTGATTAAATGGGGTGGGGAGGAAATCCGCAGAATGGAAAGACCCTCTGACTTGGGAGGGGAGGGAAGAAGTCTGGTCCAGCCCGCCTGGCTTTTCCGACCCCTCCCCCTCCTCTCTCCACCCAGCTTCCCAGTTCCCTCCTCTCCTTCCTTCCTCCTTCCCTGCTGCCGCTGGGCTTCAACCTGGAGTCCTGGGAACCAGCCAGCCAGCCTCTGGGCCTCTCGATCTAGCGCCGCCTCAGCGAAAGGCCCCTGGTAAGCCTTTAAGGTCGCTGGGCCCTGTTTCCCGCATCTACCAACTCGGGGTCAGACCAGACTAACTCAGGTCTCTTAGCCAGCTGGCAGGGTTTGGTCTAAAGGGGTGGAGAGTGAGGCAGGCACTTTATTTTAGCTATTATGAAACCGTCTCAGTCTCTGAGCAGTTTTATTAAAAATGGTTTGCAGTTATCAGTGGTGGCATTAGAATCGGGTAGATCCGAGCCCCAGGTTTTTGCCTTGGCATATGATTGACTATGAATGAGATTGACCGCTTGTTTCCCTCTTTCTCTAGCTGCTCCCAAGCTCTCTATCCTGTAACAGAGCTCGTCAAGGGTTGAGAATTTACTATGAACTTTTTAGCTAGGATTGCAAATGGGGCATCAGGGACTTCCCTAGCAGTCCAGCGATTGAGATAACATGAGTCCACTGCAGAGGGTGCAGGTTTGATCCCTGGTCAGGGAGCTAAGATCTCACATGCTGGGCAGCACAGCTGGGGGAAAAAAACGTGTCAAACTCAGTGAAGTTGGAAAAATAAAAATCGGGCATTAGGAACACCTGTGTGGTTTAAGGAACCTTTGTTGGATGTTGGGCTTCTCAGGTGGGCTTGCGTGCCTTGTTTTAAAATTCTGCTAAAAATGACTGGAGTCTGATTTTGTAGTTTTTTTTTTTTTTTTTTTTTTGTAGCTCTTAAAAAGTTGTGTTTTTTTTTTTTTTAAACTAAGTTTGGTATCTTTGCTATTAGAGGACAGCTACAGACAGTAGTTGGTTTGGTTTAAGAAACACTGAGTGATAACACTGTTCAGTCTGGTTACCTGTAATCTGTTCTTTGTGGTTTAATCCAGTTTTTTACTAAACCAGATTATGTTGTTCAGTCATCAAGTCTTGTCCACTCTTTGCAATCCATGGGCTGAAGCACACCAGGCCTCCCTGTCCCTCACCATCTAAAATCAGATTATCTAGTTTTAAAAAAGCAACCTTTCTTCACCCCAGAAACTAAGTTTAGTAGAATCAATGAGTGGCCACCATAATTACAAATTCCAAAACCTCAAGTTAAGCTGGCAAAAGCCTTCTCTTTTCTCCTTTCCTCTCCTTCCTTGTTTTCTGTCCCTTCATTTTGAAACTATAGAAGTTAGGCAGAGCTGTCCAAGTGTAGGCTTGGAGTCGTATCTGCTACTTTCTTGCTGAGTTTAAATGAAATCTCTTTTAAATGTCAGTTTTCACATCTATGTAACAGGGATGGTGATAATAGCAGAACCTGTAGAGAAGTTTTAGCCCAGTCTCTGAAGCCTAATAATGTTCAGTGGGTGTGAGCATTTCTTTTTACGGATTGAATGGAGGTACCTACTCTGTCTGTATAACTGCTGGGTCAGCCTTGGAAGGGGCTTCCCAGCTGGCTCAGTGATAAAGAATCCGCCTGGCAATGCAGGAGATGCAGACTCCATCCCTGGATCAGGAGGATCCCCTGGAAGAGGAAATGACATCCCACTCCAGTATTCTTGCCTGGAAAATCCCATGGACAGAGGATCCTGGTGGGCTACAGTCCATGGGGTCTCAGAGAGTTGGACATGCCTGAGTAACTAAATAACGAGGGCCTCCGGTCTCCTGAAACCAACCTACTGGGCTTCCTTAGCCTCTTTGACCTTCTTTCCTGTTTTAAATTGTAGATTGTTATCTCTTTCTTGAAAACCTCCCTATGTTCGCATTATGTGTTCATTCTGTTACTCTGTTCCGGTGGTTCTCAAGTCATTTGTTAAACGGATTGCTGGGTCCCACCTTCAGCCCTTCTGGTTCTGTAGGTCTGGAGTGGGGCCCCAGAATTTGCCTTTCTAACACATCCTCAGATAGTGCTCATGCTGCTGGCCAGGGGCTTGTGAGAACTACTGTGTTTTCTCATGCTTGACAACCTTTAATATCCCTTTAACTGGGAATTAGTGGAGAGAAATGTTAGAATTCCCTAGTTATACAGTCAAGAAGGTAATGAACTAGATTCATCATTGAAGGCCAAGTTCCCAGATAACTGAAAGAAACATGATTTTTTTTTTCTTTTAATTAAGAAAGGGTGATGTGAAGGATCTGGCCAGTGAAAAAATGCTCTAAGTAAACTGATAATATATCTTAAATCACTAACCACCAAAGTGTTGACCAACACTGATATCACAGTTGAGGAAATTAGTGCTTATGTTCTGTATCCAAGATCCTTCTAATAATACCATGGTTAAGTCAGCCGTCAGGGCTTCCCAGGTGGCCCTAGTGGTAAAGAATCTGTCTGCCAATGCAGTAGATGCAGGTTTGATCCCTGGGTCTGGAAGATCCCCTGGAGGAGGAAATAACACCACTCCAGTATTCTTGCCTGGAATATTCCATGGACAGAGGAGCCTGGTGGGCTACAGTCCATGAATCACAAAGAGTCTGACATGACTGAGCAGACATACACACATCCGAAAAGACCAGATCCACCTGGAATGCTTTAGTAGTTGTGTTGACAGCTGTTACACCTTTTAACAAACATTAAATACACTTTTTCTGGCTGTTGTAATCATTGCCATGGCCCATTCCTTCAGTTTAGTGCAAAACTTTGACAGCCACGTCAGCCTCTCCAACAAGCACAGATAAGGAAGTGGCTTATCACCAACCTCTGTGCAGGCAATTCCAGAAGACTGGCAAATGTTTCTAATTTACACCAGTTCCTAATGACAGTAAATCTTTAGTTTGCACAGAGCACAGTATTAAATAGAGCTCCCAGCTGTGACAACTTGCTTGGATTCTCAGAGACCCCTTAGGCTGCCTGATAGACTTTATCTTGAGTGTTCAACAGGTATTAACTATAGCTTTTTTATATTTGTATATGTATTCAGTGGGACTTCCCTAGTGGTTCAGTGGTAAAGAATCTGCCTGCAATGCAGCAGACCTGGGTTTAATCCCTGGGTTGGGAGGATCCCCTGGAGAATAGGTTGGCAACCCACTGCAGTATCCTTGCCTGGAGAATTCCATGGACAGAGGAGCCTGGTGGGCTACAGTCCATGGGGTCACAAAGAGTCAGACACGACTGAGGGACTAAACAAGAACATACATTTAATGAAACATGGATTTTGAGTTATGCTTATGTGTGGGTGAGAAGACTCCAGTCCCAGATTATTTCCTAAAGAGCTTAATTTTTGTCTTGGTGACAGTTGACACTCATTTCCATGGGTCATTATGCTTTTCAGATAAGGAAGAGCTTTAGCATTGAAAAGAAAAGGAAAGTTTGAGGCTTGGCCTTTTTTTTTAAACTGTTTTAGAAACCTAGGGATGCCCCACACCAAACACTGACAATTACCATCTTCAAGGGATCTCTTTTCAGTGATTGGTTTGCTCCAGAACGGCCAGCAGCCGTGTGCTAATTGCCTGAACTCCCTTGCCCTCCAGCCTCAGCACGGCAGGTGGCTGATTGTAACTGTGGGCAAGTCCTCAACTAGGCACAAACAGGTGCACACATCTCCTGGGGGTGGCTGTTTCCACACAACTGCTCCAGCACACACAAAGGATGGCCTCAGTTTTGCCAGCCACGTGGCTGTCTCAGAAAGGGGTGAGGTTGGCACATTCCTCCAGGGCTTGTGAGATCAGGAAAGAAAAACAAAAGCCCGTGAAAGGGGGTTCTTGGGAATGCCAAAAGGAATCATCAAGGCAGAAGGAGCCGCCAGTGGCTAAACGGTAACGGTGGGTCCTGGGCCTCTTCCTTTCAGAAAGCTGTCAGAATACGAACCTGGAATACCTGATGACGGGGGCCGGGGCAGGGGTTTAGCCTAAGTCATCAGATAAACCGCAGCGTTCTTCATTGTAGCATCTGAATTCCTGTTGAAAGGATGAAGAATAGCAATTTCTGGTTTGTTACCAATAAGTAGAAAGTCCTGTAGATTTATGGGCATTGTCTCTGGCTGGGACTTGAAAAAAGCAGTCCTTCTTGGCAGTTCTAGTCAAGTGAGTCTTTAAAATAACGCTTCCACTCACTGCATGAGGCTCAAGAACGTCCACAAAGAGTGAGTGTGTTTACTCCTGGGGAGAGGCAGAGACATCTCGGCCCAGGCTTGCTTACACCCAGCTGGTTGGGGGCCCTCTCTGGGGATTCTGAGGTCACTCCTCATTCATATCAACCCAGCCTCCCGCTCTGCCTGCCTGCCTGTCTGTCGGCCCCGGGAGGGGAGGGCCTCCCCGGCTCTTCCTCCACCCACTCGCAGGATCCATGAGGTCAGCTCCAAGGCAAATTCCCCAGCTGCGGTTCTTCAGGGGGTGAACAAATAAGCATTCAGCTACTGTCAGTCCACTTACAGTTGAAATCTTGCCTGGTTCTAAACTCTGAAAAGGATCGGGATGAACTTGAAAGCAATGCCTTGGTGTTTCTAACACTTGCCCTCTAACGGGCACTGAACTTGCCCACCAGCACCCTACCTTTCACCCACTAGTCATATTTGACTTAGTTTTTGATGTGAATTATATCACCCAGATCACTGGATGTGAATTATGTCACCAGATGGCACCACCCTTATGGCAGAAAGTGAAGAAAAACTATAGAGCCTCTTGATGAAGGTGAAAGAGAAGAGTGAAAAAGTTGGCTTAAAACATTCAGAAAACTAAGATCATGGCATCTGGTCCCATCACTTCACGGCAAGTAGATGGGGAAACAGTGGAAACAATGACAGACTTTATTTTTGTGGTCTCCAAAATCACTGCAGATGGTGACAATTAAGACACTTGCTCCTTGGAAGAAAAGCTATGACCAACCTAGACGGCATATTAAAAAGCAGAGGCATTACTTTGCCAACAAAAGTCTGTCTAGTCAAAGCTATGGTTTTTCCAGTAGTCATGTATGAATGTGAGAGTTGAACTATAATGAAAGTTTAGCGCTGAAGAATTGATGCTTTTGAACTGCGGTGTTGGAGAAGTTTCTTCAGAGTCCCTTGGACTGCAAGGAGATGCAACCAGTCCATCCTAAAGAAGATCAGTCCTGAATATTCATTGCAAGTTCTGATGCTGAAGCTATAACTCCAGTACTTAGGCCACCTGATGCAAAGAACTGACAAAGACCCTGGTGCTGGGAAAGATTGAAGGTGGGAGGAGAAGGGGATGACAGAGATGGTTGGATGGCATCACCGACTCAATGGACATGAGCTTGAGTAAGCTCTGGGAGTTGGTGATGGACAGGAAGGACTGCCGTGCTGCAGTCCATGGTATCACGAAGAGGAGGACATGACTGAGTGACTGAACTGATAATCACCAGGAAGAATTCATAAAACATGTATGAATGGTTTAAAAAACAGATTAGAAGTTGCACAGACACGTAACCACACCCAGTGAGGAATGTTGCCAGGACCCCACCCCATGCCCATCGTGTACCAGTGCCCCCCTCCCCCCACCCCACCCCCAGTAAACAGTGTCTCTTTCCCTGGTTGTACTCTGACTCTAGGGAGCTTATTTTCTTGTTTTGCTTTATTTTGTGTCACCTGTGTATGATCCTCCGTATTCATTTTGCTTGCTTTCGAACATATATACAGGAGATGGTGATGTATATATTACTTTGAGTCTTGATTCTTTGCTTAATGTTTGTGAGATTCACCATATTGTGTGAAGCTAAACTGTATTTTCTTTGCTATATGGCATTCCATTATGAATACTATAATTTTATCATTTCTACTGTCATGGGATATTTGGGTTGTTTTCTTTGTCTTACTGTGGAAAATGCTGTTATCAACTTTATTCTTTTGTGTAAGTTCCTCTAGAGATGTACCTAGGAAAAGATCTCTGGGTCGTGGGGTATGCAGATTTCCAAAATGATCATATCAATAGAGTTTTCCATCATGGATGGATGGGAGTTCCTATTGCCAAACATCTTGACGTAACCTCTGTGCAGTCTGGTACAAAGTGGTAATCCATTAAAGGTTTACTGTGTGTTCCCCTGAGTTCCTGTAAAGGTGGACACTTGATTCTGCCTGTTGGCCATCTGGGTTTCTACTTGTGCACTGCTTGTTGAGAGATGCAAGCCCTTTCACTGCCGGGCATCCATCTCAGCCATCTTTGTATCTTCTTGGTCCTCCAGTGTCACAGCCAGCTCCTCAGCTCAGTCCACTCCTTGTTGGTGGTGACTTGTTAAGAGGTTTCCTGTACTAAATGCATTCTTTCAGAAAAGTGATACTATGTGTTCACGGGAAAGGATGTTTTGCAATAGCGCAAAGGAACAGATTTGGAGGATTAATAGGCACCTTCTCAAACATAAAGAAATAAGGCTCTGTTTTTTCCTGAGAGTAATCTTTTGAAATGGTCCAGATTCCACATTTGTCAAAATTATTTATGTTTCTCATTTAATCATGCCCTACTGACACTTTGCACTGTAAATAAATTATCTGAAACTGGAAACCAAGTTGAACTGAGAACTATACATGCTCTTCTAATAGTTTATGCCAGAAATTGCAAAGTAATGGTCATGGTCTGCTGGTATATATGTTTTATAGGACATGCACAATGTTTTACTTTTTATTTTGACTTTTTTTTTTTAACTGATTGAGGCAATATTTTGAAATTCAGATGCTCTAGGTAAAAATCTGAGATTTTGCCCCTTTTCAAAACAAGTGTAATCATTATTAGGCAGGAGTGGATCTGTATTCCCATGTGACACAAAAGACCTGGATCTGAGCAGTGTGTCCCCATCAGCAGTGGTGTCTGTTTCCTCAGTATCCAGTCTCCTTTTCTCCATATTAGGAGAATTTTTGACGATGCATGTGGCTGCCCAAATAAAGACTTACACATCCCAGTGTCCCTCGCAGTTAGCAGGAGCCTTGCGATTATTCTGGCCAGTGGGATTAGGGGAGGTGGGCAGCTTTCAGGTTCTGCCTGTAACAGAGTGGGTATGTCCTCCTTTATTCTTTCTCCCCTAGCTGATAGCTAAAATGTGGGTATGGTGATGGGCAATCTTGGATTACATGAAGGATAGCAGCACTCCAGGAATGGTGAAGCAACAGGAGAAGAGATTGGGCCCCTGAATACTTCATGTTATTCCAGCTCTGACTTTTATATCAAGAGAAATTAACCAAAGTGTTGATCTCTGTCTCACACAGTCAAATCTGTATTCCAAGTAATACTTCAGGTGGGCAACGTTCTCTTCCTCACACTCCCCATCAGGCCCCACTGTCCCTGTGTCTGCTGCTGAGTTTGACTTGCCCTTCTCAGCTAGCTTACGCAGATGGATTTCTAGTGCCTCTCTCCCATGGCTCCTGTTAGACACTTGCATCTGATATACTTTTATATTCTAATGTCTTGATAGTCTTAACGATGACAAAAGAGAAAATTTCTTCAAGTCTAAAAGATGCAATTAGAAGTTTTAGGGTTGGATTATCAGTAGTTTTATAAGAATCCAGGTGAGAGTTTTTCAACCTCAACAGTATTGACAATTGGGGCAAGATAATTCTTTGTTGCTGGGACCTGTCCTATGTATTGTAGCCTGTATAGTAGCATCCTGGCATCCACTCAGTGGCTGCCAGTAACACTTCCTTCCCCAGGTGTGACTAAATGTCTTAAGACATTGCTAAATATCCCCTGAGGAGCAAAGTTGCCCCAGTTAAGAACCACTAATTGAAAGTTGATTTCTTTTTTAACCTTTTTTTTTTTGAATTAGTAGGCTTTATTTTTTAAGGGTAGTTTTTGGTTTACACAAGAGTTGAACAGAAAATATATATATATTTATTTATATTTATCTTCTCTCCTCCCCTCTCCCTTCTCTTCAGTTTCCCCATCAGTAACATCTTGCATTAGTATCGTACATTTGTTTCAAATTATCAGTATTGATACATTACTAGTTCAAGATTGCTGGGAGAAATATCAATAACCTCAGATATGGAGATGACACCACCCTTATGGCAGAAAGCAAAGAAGAACTAAAGAGCCTCTTGATGAAAGTGAAAGAGGAGAGTGAGAAAGTTGGCTGAAAGCTCAGCTTTCAGAAAACTGAGATCATGGCATCTGGTTCCATCACTTCATGGCAAATAGTTGGGGCAACAGTGGAAACAGTGGCTGACTTTATTTTGGGGGGCCCCAAAATCACTGCAGATGGTGATTGCAGCCATGAAGTTAAAAGACACTTACTCCTTGGAAGGAAAGTTATGACATAAAAAGCAGAGACATTACTTTGCCAACAAAGGTCCGTCTAGTCAAGGCTATGATTTCTCCAGTAGTCATGTATGGATGCAAGAGTTAGACTATAAAGAAAGCTGAGTCCTGAAGAATTGATGCTTTTGAACTGTGGTGTTGGAGAAGACTCTTGAGAGTTCGTTGGACTGAAAGAAGATCCAACCAGTCCATCCCAAAGGAGATCAGTCCCGAGTGTTCATTGAAAGGTCTAATGTTGAAGCTGAAACTCCAATAGTTTGGCCACCTGATGTGAAGAACTGACTCATTTGAAAAGACCCTGATGCTGGGAAAGATTGAAGGCGGGAAGAAAAGGGGACAACAGAGGATTAGATGGTTGGATGGCATGACCGACTCAATGGACATGAGTTTGAGTAAACTCCGGGAGTTGGTAATGGACAGGGAGGCCTGGCGTGCTGCAGTCCATGGGTTTGCAAAGAGTCAGACATGACTGAGTGACTGAACTGAACAGAAAGTTCATAGTCACATTATGATTCTGTGTTGTACTGATGCTATAGCTTTTGACAAATGCATGTCATATATCCATGATTACAGTATTATTCAGGATAGTTTCATGGCCCCCCAGATCCTTTATGCTCTACCTATTCAAGTGTATTCCTTTTAAAGTAATCTAAACTCTCCTTAAAATGATCCCTAAGCCTATTAATGCTCATTTTTGTTGCTTCTCAGTGATTGATTAGTACCCAAAAGAAGTCTTAATGAATGAATATTCATTGTAATTTAGGATGCGGACTCATGATTAACCTTTGGTAATTTATTGATTTATTCAGTCATCATTTCCAGATATATAACATCACATCTTAGAACTGGGGTAGGTTCTAATCGTGCATAGTTAAAATTACTTTTGAAAATGTGTTGGGAAGGTGACCTGTCGAAGACCAAAATTCATCAGGTAGTATTTTCCTCCGTTTGAAACACTTAGCTGTTTCTTAAGTTAAGCACTTAAATACACAAGTTTCTTATGATTAGCGAGCATGTATTAAATGCTTAAACACTACAATAGAAAACTCTCAGTATGTTGAGAAGCTGGTGCTTTACGGACATAGGAACTAAAATCATCGTAAAGGGAAGCAACTTCAAACCTTCCATTTCATACTTATTCTCAACAATGAGCTTTTGAATAGAATGATGGATAGAATTTCCCCCCTATTTCTTCCCCCTTTCTCCTCTCTTTTGGCTGAATACATTTGCATAACTTAAAAGCAATATCATGAAATAGAGAACAAACAATTACCGAGGCAGCGGATGGGAGGGTGGGCTGGATGGGGAGATTGGAACTGACACAAATATACTGCAATGTTTAAAATAAATGACTAATGAGAACCTACTGTACAGCACAGGGAACTCTATTCAATATCCTGTGGTGACCGAAATTGGAAGGAAATATAAAATTAGAGTGTATGTGTGTGTATATATATATATATGTATGACTGATCCACTTTACCATACAACAAGAAACTAACAGCATTTTAAAACAACTACTCTAGTAAAAATTAATTTTAAGAATTAACACAAATTTTTTTTTAATGCAACTCCATCCTATCACACTTGTTTCTACATGCTCGAATGAGTATACACATAATACATATTTGCTAAATGAATGAGTGAATTTTTGGTAAATAGCAGCTTCTCTTCTACTCTAGTGAGGTCTTGATCACCACAATATTAACTCTAATCCAAAGAAATAAGTAAATGCAAGGTTGAATTCTTGAAACTCAGCATGCAGTTCACATGAACCCAGAAGATAACACACTTGTGGATGGTGGTGATGATTAATAACAAAAGGTATTATCTTTAGCCTGTCACTTAAGAACATATACATGTATTTGCCCTTGACAAAAAAATTCATAAGCCAGCCTCTTTGAAAAGGAAATGGGATTTGAATGACAGAGGATAAAAGAAATGATTAAGAAAAATAAATATCATTGTGGGAGTTGACAGATGACCTTTCCTTTGATTAAATTGGACTGTGGTATATTTTCGTTTTCAGGAAGCTCAAACCGGTTTCCCCAGATTGTCAATGTGATCATACTGCTCAGATTTCAAATGAATGGAGAGATTTATCCTTATGTAAGAACGGGAGCCAAGTGACTTTTCATTTCCTGGAGTGATTTGTAAAGCCGGATCTTTCACCTTTAGGGAGGGCCACAAGCCTGGTTTTGTAGCATTGACAGGTGCAGATCATACTATCTCCCAGCTAGGTGATACTCTGTCTATTCTCACTGGAAGATGGTAAATTTATGTAGAGGTTGCTCAGTGGGTTCACTTGATTGCCCTGTGGCCTGGTGGAGAAACTTTGATAAAACCAGTAAACAGACCTTCTATAGACACTGAAGGAGAACCACTCACACCACACCTCATCAGGTGACAGGAGAGAGCAGTTTCTAATCCAGCACAGTGCAACCGGGGCCAAACAAAACCAGTCAGCACGCCATGTTTGGTTCCCCAGTTTGACCTGTGACGTTAGATCTAGGAGGACTGGATGAATGCTTTGGGAGGAGATTGACTTTGAGTTCAATGTTTCATCCTCCACTTGCAAGTTCATCTCTTCCAACATCACAATTCACACTGGGGCAAACCTCAGGGAAGCAAATGTAAAAATGCTTGAATGATGGCTTTTGAAACTAATTGGTTCAGAGGTTTCATCTGTAAGTGGGGGTGAGGGTGAAGGGGGAGCTCTGCTTTGCTAGAGATGAGAATATTGTCTGGGCTTTCTAGGACACTGCTCTGGGAATCTGTCAGGGAATCAGGTGATAGAATACTGTAATTATTCTATGTGGGTCTTGGCCTTTGACGCCTTCTGGCTCCTCCTCCTAATAGCTATGAGGCATTGAACAAGAGGCTTAGCCTCGCTGAACCTTACACTCTTACCTGTGAAGTTGATGTTTAGTCACTAGGTTGTGTACGACCCTCTTCCCACCCCTCTGGACTGTAGCCCGCCAGGCGCCTCTGTCCATGAGATTTCCCAGGCAAGAATACTGGGGTGGGTTGCCATTTCCTTCTCCGGGGAATCTTCCCGATCCAGGGATCAAACCCATGTCTCCTGCCTTGTCAGGCAGATTCTTTACCACTGAGCCACCTAGGAGGCCCCGTCCCTCCACCCCAGCGCTCCACTCCCCACCCCCGACCCGCCATAAAATAGTCTGGCTAAATAATAGTACTTAGCACATGGGAAGAGTTGTGATGGACTTTCATGAGTGAACAGTGCCCTCCAAGTGCTTTCCACGGTGCCTAGCTCTTGGTAACCTCAACAAAGGGTGCGTGTGTGCTAAGTCACTTCAGTCGTGTCCATCTCTTTGTGACCCTGTGTATACCGGAGTGGGCTGCCATGCCCTTCTCCAGGGGATCTTCCCAACCCAGGGATCAAACCCGTGTCTCTTCTATCTCCTGCATTGACAGGTGGGTTCTTTACCACTAGCACCAGCTAGGAGGCCGTAGCTAGTGGCAAAGTTATGAGGAGGTGGAAAGTAAGAGGAAGAGTTACCAGTATTGTGTTTGAGAAATGCCAGGGTGGTCAGGATTTTGCTCTTTAATGCACTTAGCTTAAGCTCCAGTGGATTCTTTTGAGAGTCATGTCTGTTTCAGCGGAAACTGCTTTCTTAAATACCTGGAGCAATTTAAGAGTATTTTGTATCATACAGGACAGGACGAACTATGACTGAGTCATGCTCCCTGTTCTCCCTTGGCGTTAAGTTCCTTAAAGACCACACCCTTCTCTTTGGACAGCCACAATTTTGCCTGTTTCTTTCTTTTTTTTTTTTTTAGTTTTGTTCTCAAAAGTCATTGTTCTTGATCAAGATATTGTTGATTTGAAATATTATACATTTCATGTGTATAACATAATGATTCACAGTTTTTAAAGACTGTATTCCATTGATGGTTTTTTATAGAATACTGCCTATGTGCCCCAAATCTTGCCATTTTAAAATGAGCTGATGTTTCGCAAGGTACATTTTAGTTAACTTGATACAATTTGAGGGACATCTTGGGTTTCATTTGGCTTCCCTTGTGGCTCAGCTGGTAAAGAATCCGACTGCAATGCGAGAGACCTGGGTTCGATCCCTGGATTGGGGAGATCCCCTGGGAAGGGAAAGGCTACCCGCTCTAGGATTCTGACCTGGAGAATTTCATGAACTGTGTAGTCCGTGGGGTCGCAAAGAGTCAGACACAACTGAGCAACTTTCACTTAGGTTTCATTAGAAGCACATTTTTCAAGTCATCTTCTGATGTCCACAGATGGCCAACTTTGTTCATTTTATTCCAGAAAGTGGTAGGGAAGTAACAGAAAGGTCTACACACATCTTTTTATTGCAATAATACATATTATGAAAAAGTGGTAATACTGTGTGAATGCTTTTAGAATATCTAGTGTCCTTATGTTGTGAATATTATGTAGACACTAAAGATAATTATGAGGGTGCTATAGGAACATGGAGAAAGTATATAATGACATTTGAAACATGCTGTATAAAAACAGAATATGAAATATGCACAATTATAGTAATACTTTTGTAATAAAATAGATACATATAGGAAATACACAATGAAAACAGCTGTGAGTTTGTAAGGAAACTGAGATTATGGCAATTTAACATTATTTTAATTTTCTTTGGTCTTTGTAAAAGCCTCAAAAATCTCATCAGATGACTTGGTTTTCCATTTGGGCACTGTCTTTAGTTAAAGTATATTGTCTTATATTTGCTGCCAATAACATTTGACACAATCCAGTGTACTATCGTTGGGTTTCCCAGGTGATTCAGTGGTAAAGAATCCGCCCGCCAATGCAGGAGACATGGGTTCGGTCCCTGGGTCAGGAAGATACCCTAGAGAAGTAAATGACATTCCACTCCAATATTCTTGCCTGGGAAATCCATGGGCAGAAGAGCCTGGTGGGCTACAGTCCATGGGGTCACATGTCACAAAGGAGTCAGACACAACTGAGCTACTAAACAACAACAAATGTGCTATACTTGTTACTTTTCAGATTTCACCTGATGACCAGCTTGGATAATCATTTAAGTAACAGCAGTTGACATACTGTATTACTTTTCTTTTTAGTGATGAAAATGCCAGGAAAGATTTAAAGACACTTCCAGCTTTTCCAACCAAAACTCTGCAGGAACATCCCTCCCTTGCTTACTGGTAAGCTGAGTCAAGATGGCCCATGACCCCATTGCCACGGCCTCCATTGAGAATTACATGCTCCTCAGGAGACTGCAAGAAATAGAAGTGAGGGAAATGTCGAATTGCCTATAATATGTGTCAGACTAATAAGAAGTAGACCTTGATCCTTCTAGTGATCCCAAGACTTGTCGTCATATGTGGAGAGTAGCCATTTGCCTTTCCATTCAAGTGCATAAAAGATTTGTAGAGTGCTGTTAAGCGAATCATGCTTAGTATATGTGCACTCACTGTGTAAGACAGCCCTCATCTGGAGGAGTACAATGCAAGTGGTATAAGAGACAGATTTCCTTGAACAGAGGTGTTTGTAATGAACAGAAACAACCTGAATGATCAGAGTTTTCATCTACAGCCAGGAGTCATTGTCTATTTTGAGTTGTTTTCTTTGTTTGTGTTTTAATGAACCCCATAGTACCCATCTCCCATGCAACGCTTTTCCTAAAGAAGTATGTTTTCTCCCCTTAAACTACTTACATTCCCTTTAAATATATTTTCCTCGATTTAAGGCTGTGAATCCTGGAGATGGTTTTCCTTTCCACTAAAAAACTGGTTACAAAATAAATATTCACCATGAATGAGCTATAATATGAAAGTTGGAATATTTCCCAAGTCAATAATGAGAGTGAGTGCTGAGGCTAACATTGCATCGTGAATCTGGGACCTTTTAAATGAATCATTGTTAAGTGATAGTTTCTTAAGAGTAAAAAGCAAAGACCAATTACTGTTGATTATTGGTTATATAGAGATAAAAACATTTATTCTTCTCAGTTATACTTCAGATGTGACTAACAAGCTACCAGTCTGAAAGGAGGATAAATAACTGAATGGTGTCAAAGGTGATCAGAGTTCACCCGTTTTTCCCCTTTCTAGTCAAAAAGTTTTATCCTAAGACAATAATGAAGGGCTTTCTCTTAAGGTATTATGTGCACGAGTCAAGAGATTAGAGTATTTTAGATTGAACACTCACTCAGAAGCATCTTTAATTCTTTCTAAATCTAAGCAGTTTAAGGAAAATGTCTGTAATACCTTTCACCTGCTAATCTCTTTAAAAACTTTTAATTTCCCAAGCAAGTCTCTCTAGCATTTAATAATATTATTTTGTATTTATTATATTCCATCAGTTATGGGAGAAAATATTAGTTTTTCATTTGATGAATTGATATTACTTTTATATTACTGATATTATATATATCAATAATAGATATCAATAATATCCAAACATTGATATTTTTTCTAACTTAAAGTTTTAAAAATTTACACATAAGTAAGTTATATAAAATTGTAAATAGTCAAGACAAGGTAGTCAAATGTCTGAGGTTCAAGAGTCTGTGTCCTACAAAAACAAGTCAACCAGCTTCTGTCTCCTGAACAAGTTGATCTAGGCCTTCCTTCTTTCTCAAGTATTTTCAGTGGCTACCTGAAAATCTTGAAATAGAATCTGTAGTTAATACAGTCGTATATTGCTGTACTTTTCATTTCCTTGTTTTACAGTGAGGACAGAGTAATTGAACATTATTTGAAAATCAAAGGTCTGACCCGGGGTCAAGCTGTCGTTCAGTAAGTATCTTTCTGAAGATATAGTTGTAATGTCTTCTGTTTGAGAAAGTCATCTGAAATGATTTCTGTTGTATAGTTTGTGTGCATATAGTACCTGGCTAGAAGTATCTTACCATGAATTACAAAACTTCATGGGCTATTCTGTACTTTGGTGTCATCAATTCAGATGCCTGCCAATGTCAGGCAGGTAACAAAAATGAGATTGTGGTGACTGTGGTGAATTAGAGAGCTTTTGACCTGGCTGGAGACAAGGCTACTCAGCCTCAGCATTCAGGCATAATGTTGCCAAATCTTCTAATGTTTTTCAAGAAAGAAAGGAAATTACAATTTTTAAATCCTAATTTTTTTTTATTTATTTTAATTGGAGGCTAATTACTTTACATTAAATCCTAATTTTAAAACTTACAAAGTCATGTTAAGAAATTTTAGTACAATGTGGGGCAGACAGTACCTGTCTGGAGGCCATGTTTGGTCGCCTGATTGGCGACTCTATTTTGGGTGGAACACACCATGCTGGGTTGGATAATCTGTTTCTTTGTGGTACAAACAGCAGACTGTAATGATAGATTTCTACATTTTAGATGTACAGAGTATCCATTATTTATTAAGAACAGTTCACAAGCTACATTAAAGTTTTTAAATTATAGAAACTAAATTTATAATTTTTAAGTTGTAAAAACTAATATAGCATTATTCCTATATTAATTGTGGAATAACTTTTATGATGATAGAAGGTGTTTTTTTGGTGTATTTTTGTAAATCTGCCAAATATAGCGCAAATCATGTGAGAAGTGAAATAAGGACTTGGTGATCACTATTCCCCTGCCAGGTATAGATTCCTCCCACATCCCTGCTCTTGCACTCATCTCCTTTTTATTACAGTATACCTGCTGTGATCTTCAAGGCAGAAATCAGAAGTTAGCAGTTCCAAAGCTGAATCCCTGATTTGTGCCCATCTTCTGAACTTTAAAATAAAAAGGAACAGCAATTTCCATGAATGATTTTAGGTTAGGTTAATGAGCATATTATGAACTGTTCTTGATTAAATGCAGTATCTTCTTACTTCCTTTGATCATTATCGTTATGGGTCCAAGTAAGAGACTGTCTAAGTCAGTAGTTAAGGCTCTAGACTGTGGAATCCAACTCACTTTGTGTGAGAATCCTGGCTGTGCAGTGTAATTGCTACCTGGACTTGGCACATCTACTTAACTTTTTATATTCACTTACATGTAGACCTTTTACTTTGAAAAATTATCACGTTTATTGATTACAAGGTCCAGAGCCACTGATCTTCAAAATGTTAAACTTGTATCATACAGGAGTCTCAGTTTTTCGTGGGCAGAAAGGAAAGCTTACACAATTTAGTCCACTCCGTAAACTCTTAAGGGCTACACTGGTGGCTCAGTGGTAAAGAATCTGCCTGCTAATGCAGGAGATGCGGGTTTGATCCCTGGGTCAGGAAAATCCCCTGGAGAAGGAGATGCCAACCTACTCCATGATTCTTGCCTGGGAAACCCCATGGACTGAGAAGCCTGGCAGGCTACAGTCCATGGGGTCATGAAAGAGTCAGACACAACTGAGCAACTAAACAACAACAACATAAAGTCTTAAAAGAATAAATACTTGTTGAATTAAGAGGTATATAACCACTTTAACGTTTTTGAGGGAGTACATATTTTTAAAAATCAGGCTTACATATAATAAAACTTACTCTTTTAAAGCATGTATTTCTAAGAGGTTTGACTTAATTTCTAAAAGTGTACCACCATCAATATATAGATTACCTTTATGTTTACTTATTATGAGCAAGACTCAAAAGTTGATTCTAATGTCTTGCATCATTAAGTGCTAGTTTAAAAATATACTTGCAATTTGTGTTTATAATAAAGTATAATATGTTTCTGAGCCATAGAAATTTTAATATGCAGGAAATAATATTTCCTCTAGCTTTTTGAAATTGAATTTTTGTTAACAACCTTCTAACATTTGAGTAAGGTAAAATGTATTACTCCCTAGAGTGGTTTATTCTATTTCTGCCTTTAGTTAAAGAAGTGGTTTTAATGAGTAAACTAGATACAAATGGTGTTTCTTTAGATCACTTTTCCCAAAAGGGCCCTCTAACTAATTTAATAAGAGGTTATAACATACATTCATTTTTCATAGGTATATGAAAATAGTAGAAGCTCTGCCAACCTATGGAGTCCATTATTACGCAGTAAAGGTAAATACTTTTATATGACAAAGCTTTCATCATGACTGTGTTATAGTATGAGCATTAGTGAACAGCACTGACTTTCTAAAATCACATAAATCAATATACATATTTATGTAAATTATCTCTAGAAATTTCAGCATTTAGAATAGAATTGAATTTCTTAAAAAAAAATAAAAGCCTGATATCTTGTCATTGTCATAGCAAATTATAAAGCACATTATTTTTATAAAATACTAACTATGTTCACATGTGTTCCCAAAGCCTCTGTTAGTCCTGAAATATTCAGATTTTTCTCTTCTGGCACACCTATGCATTTACCTACTTTTGCTGATTTATGTCTTTTCCAACTGTGTGCCTTTTCAATCCTACTAGATGTACATTTCATAGCACCTTTGTATGAGAATCATTGGAGAATCATCCCATAACATTTAAGCAGCTTCATAAAATCCTCAAGTTTCTACAAGATTTGTAGTACCCATTTTCAGTTGGTATGTTTTATATTTGGGTAGTATTTTTAGATTTCATACACATGCAGAAATTGACTAAGAAACACTTTGAGATGATACAGAACAAAGCATATTGTTAATAAAAAAGTCTTGTTTGAAAGAGGTATAATTTTATACTTGATCAGTCTTGAGGGACTTTCTAAGTTCTGACAGTCCAGATGGTGGGGAGTTGGATCTTAAATACCTGTATGATGAGGACACCTTTTACTAAAAATATGTACCAATTCCATTTTAATTTCTACTGATTCTTAATTTATTTGCATATGGGTATATGTTTAAGCCCAAGTTTTTTCTTTCCCTTTGTCAGTATACCCTTTCTTTGGCAAGACCTAAAAGATAAATTTATGAGTAAAAAAAAATTCCTCCTCTCCCCATATATACCTCAAAGTCATTATTCAGGCATCTTGTCTTTGAATCGTATAACTCATCTGAAGAGTGCTTTAGTATTCCCATGTTCCTTGTTAAGTTTATAAACATTAGGATTTGGAACCACTTTTCTCATCTTGGTAATTTTTTGGAAACTTCCCTGACCTTTATAGCTAGTTACTAATCAAGAGAACAAAGAGCTTTTTTCTTTTTCTTCTTCTTCTTTTTTTTTTTTAAATGACTAACTGTCTTTGTATTCTGGATTAATTCCTGTTTGAATTACTTATGTTTTATATCTTCTTTCCAATTGTTTAATCCTAACAATAATGTGTCTTTCTTTTTGATGGTGTTAATAGTATTGGTATGTTTTGATTTATAGGTCTTATTTGAGGGAATTCTAAGAAAGTGTTCTAATAACAAGTCAGGATTTTAAATAGTGTTTTGTTTACCAAGACAAAATTATTTTGACTTGCTGATACTTGTTAAAGCAAGAAATTGGTAGATATTACTTCATCTCTAGAAGACTTAACAATTAGGTCTTGGTTCTCATGTTTTTCCATCTTCCAGGATAAACAAGGACTTCCTTGGTGGCTTGGAATCAGCTATAAAGGAATTGGCCAGTATGATTTGCAAGATAAGGTGAAACCTCGGAAAGTAAGTGTGAATCATTTCAGATACTTATGGGAACACTAAGCTGTTCTAGAGCTAAAAACGTCACTTTAAGAGGCAACAAGTAATCTTGCGTAAAGAATTTTTGATTAGTGAAGTCCTAGGTGTACAGAAGAGTCAAGTTAAATGTGAAATACTTTTTATAACTCATTCATGCACCATTTATACAGCAATTCCATGTCTGATCATTTATTAGTAAAATTATGCACAACGATTTAACTACAAGGATGTTGATCACAACATAGTTCATACGTGTACACATCTAATTTCTATTTTAGTATGAACATGATGATGCCATTTGTTTAATAAATTTTATCTATATATAGAAATACATACACACATCCACACACTTATGCATGCATATACATCTTTAAAATGAATGGATAAACAAATGGATGAACTATAAAGATGTAAGCCAAAAATTTGAGTACTGGTTATCTCTCAGGGGTATAGTTACAAGTAATCTTCTACTATTGCTGTTATCATTGTTTATCTTTGTTTCACAATTTTCCACATTTAACATGTCTGCTTTTGATAGAGGAATTATGTGCTGTTTAGTAAAGGTATGCTGTCTGGTTTGGATTCTCCAGAGCTAATAAGTTACATTCTTGGCAATTTGATTGTGGGATTGTTCCTCTTGACCAAGCATAAGTGTACAATACTTTTTGCCTTTGTAAGAATTGATGAGTTTGTGTAGATAACCCACCTAGCTGTTCTGGCCTACTCAGTATTATAGGGACATAACTTACTCATGCTGGTAGGTTTTGCCACCCTCTCTGTCCTCTGCTGCCCTGTCTGGGAATCACAGCTGTGAAACAATGGCCTATAACAATAGACAGTGGTCCAGCGGCCTGCGCTATCACACCCCGACATCACAGCCTTAAATAGCTCTTAGCACTTCCATCCATCTCTGGCTTTAATGTGTACTAGAAAAACAGCCATGCTTTTCATAAAGTCAGGCCCTGTTCATAATAGCACGCGCGCTGCATCTTCTAAGTGTCCATTCAGCTTCAACTGGTGCTTACAATCTTCCTTTGAGTTTAGGCAATAAATAAGCTACCCTTTTCTCCTCAATTTATGGTTGTGAAATTGGCACAGAAGACATAAAAGGGTGTCTCCCAGAGCAAACCGCAGTCCCCTTTGAATGCCCATTCAGCTCTCCTGGATCAGACTGTCTGGGCACTGTGGCTTCCTATTGGGGATTCTCAATAAAAATAAGACGGCATTCAGCAGAGATCCGCCTGGTGAGTGACAGTACGCAAACCTGTGTGTGATTACACAGTTAGAACTTGATCTCTGTCATTTTGGCCCAGTGACCCAGATCAATTGAAATAAGGGATACTTAATTTCCAGGAGGAGTATAAGTAATTAGTGGTTGTGTTATGTTTTGGGTTTGGGTTTTTGTTTGTTTGTTTAGGTGGTACCACAGGGTCTGTGGGATCTCAGTTCCCTGACCAGGGATTGAACCCTCGTCACGGCAGTGAAAGCCCAGAACCCTATCCGCTAGGCCCCTGGGGAACTCCCCAGCAAGGATTGTATTTGAAAGTTTGTTTCTAAGATTGAATTTCTAATAATGATAAACAATGATAAATTTCTAATAAAGAAATGATAGGCATATCACTTTTTGAATATTTTTCAAAATCATTTTACTGTGCAGTTACATATTTTATTTTAATGTTTTTAGCAAACGTTTTAAATAATCATTTTAAAAGAAACAAGCAAACAAAAAAAGCACCCACTATGGAAGCATGTCAGTTGGGGTAGGAAGTCCTTCAGTCCTCATCCTTCGCCTGTATAAACATTGTCAAAAGACCGATACTGGTTCATACAGACTTTGTCAGTGTGTATACCAAGCTTTTACAGCGAGAAAGAAACCTTACTATGTATACTATTTCTTTTCTTTTTTTAAAAAAACATTTATTTATTTTTGTATTTTGACTGTGCTGGGGCTTAGTTGCCGCACATGGAATCTTCACTCGTGGCATGTGAACTCTTAATTCCAGCATGTGGGATCTAGTTCCCTGACTGGGGATCGAACTCGGGTCCTCTGGATTGGGAGTGTGGAGCCTCAGGCACTGAAACACCAGGGAAGTACCTGGATGCTGTTTCATACGATGTCATATTTCTCCAAGCCACTCACAAAACCGATCTCTTTTCACTCTTTTTAAAGCTGCCTCGTTCTCTGTGGTGTCGAAATACATGCTTTATTTAACCAGTTCTCTCATGATGGACGTGTGGGTTGTTTCCACTGCTAGGAGGATGGTTTTGGAGCATAATGAGTTTCTTATTGAAACTAGCCCCTAGTTTATCTATTGTGTAGGATCAAATGACTGCCTATCATGTTTTCTTATGGCAGACCTCATCTCGGTTGACTTTCTTTTTTTGGTAATTTATTTCTTCCCTGAATTTTATGTTAATAACATTTCTTAAAAATTGTTTTGAATTTGCATATAAAATATAACTTAAATTGACTCACAAATAATTTCTTAGCTAATGTGCCTTGAGAAAATTGAGATTCTCACAGACTCTAAATGGATCTACTAAAAACAACCAGGCTTTCTTCCAAAATAATGGTGAATCAGAATCTGCACAGTAAATATTGCTGTTAATTTCCTCTCAGTTGCTCATGACTCACAGGCCTTTCTTCACATTCACAGTTTCATAGAAATTGGTAAATATTGTTTGACACTGATCATAATCAGGTTTGCTTGTTCATTTCAGAGTCTAGACAAGGATCAGAAGCCACTTCCTTCTAGAGTTTTCCTATTTCATTTTTAAGATATGCCACTCAGTGTAAAAGGACCATAAACCAATCATCTGGTGTCATAAGTGTCTTGCTTTCTCCTTCTTGGTTATTTTTGGAGGTATCCACTCTCTACCATAGTTCACCTCCTTCTTGCTTCTTCTGTTAAGCCTGACAAGGGATTCTGCTTCCGGATCTTTATTTTTCCCTGTCCAGACAACTTAAGGGTTTTGCTGGCGGGTGGAGTTTTTCAAGTCCCTGTCCTGGCTCAGTTGGCACAAATAAGGGAGTGCATAATTTAAAAGGACGTGAACATTGATATATAAAAAGAGGACATGCTTCAGCTGTTTTCATGGGCCGTTGCTCCAGCAAGTGACCAATGGCCAGGCAGAAAAGAAGGTCAGATTGGCAAATCAGAATCAAACAATGGCCAGAGTGGGAGGCTGGGTAGATACTCAGCCTCTTGAACCACATGCCTGCTGCATTATAATTACATGGCTTCAAAACAGACCAGAAGGAGGAAGGTTTGCCAATAATATGTCGAAAGGCTAGTTTGAAAAATGGTTGGCCCGAGTCCCACAGGCTGAACCCTTCTGTCCTTTCCACATGTCTATCAGTTACAGCCTCTGAATGTTGGGGACTGTATTTATTTTACCTCCCAGAATACCCAGCAAAAGCATCTGTGTAGTATAATGATACAGGCCAAGGGTTTGGGAAGAAATCTAAAGCCTGTCTCTGATGTCTGTTTGCTGTGTGACCTTGGGCAAGTTGCTTAACCTATTTTTAAACTCAGTTTCCTGATGGAATGGTGATGCCACCAACTACATAGGGTGGTTGTAAGAGTTAAATGAGATTATATTTAGCATTATGCCTGATTTGCAATCATTACTCCATACCTGGTAATTACTCATTGATGGTCAGGGAGAGACGCAATAAAGATGGGTATGAGAAATATTCTTGGATTGCTATTTGATTAAGGAAGGATCCAACATTGCTACAGACCTAGAGCCTTACTGTTCCACCTGAGAGTACACGCTCACATTTTCTATTTTCAGAGACTGGTAAGCATTCTGCCTCTCTCAGTTCATTCACCACAATGCCCTAAGGTATGATGCAGATTAAAGAGAAAAGTTTTAAATTCAGAGTTATAATCCACAAAGATTTGAGGTATTAAAAATTCAGATCATAAGCAGTTTTTCTTTTAAATCTGCCCTTTTGACATGAAATGTGTCATTGCAAATTCTTTGGGAATGTGAAACATACCAGAACTCAGCTTAAAATTGTAGGACATTCATACTTTAAAATGATGAAACTTTATTTAAAAAAAAAACCCTTCTGGGTTTTTATTGTTCACTCAGTATTTCAAGTCTTCACAACGTAGACAATGGGTCAGTGACTGAGTAAAGTGTCAGTATCTGTTATGGCTGATTTGTATCCCTCCAGCAAGTTATTTCACTGGGGAAAGCCAGAGCCTGTCAGAGGTGGGAGGAATAAAAATGACATACTAGTCAAGGTGTTATAGTAGACCATAGTAGGATACAATGCTTTTCAAGATTAATATCTTGCTGCATTATAACACGCTGAGAGAGTCTTACGATACACTTCATTACCCCAGGACATTTCAGGGTGGGGAAAGAGTCCTTTAAACATCAGTTAACTAAACTTTTTTTTTTTTTAATTATTGGATTTCCCAGTTGCCTAGAGCCAGACAAATTAAGTAACCAGCACAAAAATCTTCCTCTTGCCTTGTCAGGAAAGTACAATGTTCATTTTATTTAAACTCAGTGACTTGCTTATTTTTCTAAGCACGGCCATCTTTTTTGTGTATGTGTCTTTTTTTTTTTTTTTTTAGTTGGAGGATAATTGCTTCACAGTGTCATGTTGGTTTCTGTCATACAACAACATGAGTCAGCTGTAAGCATACTTACTTCCCCTCCCTCTTGAGGCTCCCTCCTTGTCCCCCCTCCCCACCCCCAGGTCATCACAGAGCACCAGGCTGAGCTCCCTGCACTATCCAGCAGCTTCCCACTAGCTATGAGCACAGCCAACTTGAGGATTTCTAAATCCTCCTTGCTTCCTCCCCCACGCCCCCACCACCATGGACCTAGTTCTAATGCTGCTGAAACGCTCGAGGAGGTTAACAGTAGGAGAGAGAAGACAACATGTACTGTCCACTTGCCCTTTCTGCATCAATACAAAATGAATTATGGTGTGCAGGGAGAAAAGCGAATTGCAGAACCCAAAGACCGGTCCATCCTGTTTGTAAAGTCTATAATTAAGCTCCAGTCACACCAATAATCAATGTGATTGTTAAAACCTCCCCAGAGTCAGTGGGAGGAGAACCAAAGCCCTATAGAATGGATTTGAAATAGAAACCAGTCCTGCATTCTGCTTACCCGCTGGCTGGCCTGCAGCTGTCTCTTAGCCTTTTGGGTCTCTGTTTTCTCAACTATCAAAATCAAAGAATTCTGTCTCTGTACCTCACAGCTCATTATGTGGACCCAATGAGTTAGTGAATTCCTTCATTGACTACTTATTTTTCTTTTCTTTTTAAAAATTTTTATTGACGTATGGCTGATTTACAATGTTGTGTTACTTTCAGATGGACGGCAAAGTGATTCATACAATCATGTATACATACATGTGTGTCTATTTTTTCAGATTTTTTTATCTTATAGGTAATTATAAAATATTGAGTATAGTTCCCTGTTCTATACAGTAGGTCCTTGTTGGTTATCTATTTTATATATAGTAGTGTGGATATGTCAATCCCAAACTCCTAATTTATCCCTCCCCTTCTCCTTTCCCATAGACATTGCACACACACACAAAACCTACGGTTACTTATTTTTCCCTTCATACCATACTCTAATTTATAGAAACTTTACTGAGCAGCATAGGTATCTGTCTTTTCCTCCTTTTAATCACTATGAGAATTTGAAGCAGATCTTCTAAGACAGGGAACTCAGAGAATTGGATGGGCATTGGTGAGTGTCCATTTCCATCTCATGACCAGTAGGCAGATGGAAAGAACCCAAGGCAAGCAGTCTTGTTCATAAAATCACCAGGTCTAACTGCAAAAGAGGCTAGAAGTGTATCCTCTAGGTGGGTGGTCGTGGACAAAGCCATCACTCAAGGTGTTTTGTTATGAAAAGGAAGGAGGAAAAATAGATCCTGGGAGTGACAAGTAGTTTGTGTCCTTCTGTGCTTGTTCCCTTTGAAGCCTTTCAAGGGGGCTGGTTAATGAGAAACAAACAAGTTAGCAGAGAATGAAGATATAGATTTTGAATAGTCTCTGATGGGAACAAATGAGATGGAGGGATGAAAATGGGACAGGTGGGGATGTTTCATGTGTTCAGGGAGCTGAGACCTGAGGGTGAGAAGGAGCCAGGCTTAAAACAAAGAACGGGCTGGCATGTTCATGTCAGAGAATGGTGTATGCTGATGGGAGGGAGACGGGCACATTATAAAAACTGAGAGACCCCTGCAGCTAGAGCTTAACGAATAAGTTTGTTCCCTGTAGAAACTGAAGGTGATGGTTGAAAAAAAGAAAGTGACTGCTGATCCGGCAAAACCATTAGATTTTCTTTATTTCATCTGTTACTCTGTGTTGATAGGCACTTACCGAATGACTGAATTGTTGGCATATACAGAAAAATGAAAGACAGATCTCTAATAGGACTGACCAGTCCAAATGCAGAAAAACCAGTTAGCACGTAAAACATGGTAAAGTTTTTCTCTTTCATGAGGCATAAACAATATTCTTCATTCTGTACTTATAACTAAAGATCAGTTTGGCTTCATTCATTCATCCTTCTGGAACAAAATTTTAGCAATATACTGTTTGATATTTTTCTAACAAATTTTCTTGAGCCTATTCTGTTTGCAAGGGCTCTGAATGTGTACTTTATATTCTTTGTTTCATTTAAGGAAAAACCCATGTCTTAGTCATCAAGGCCCTGACAATCTACCTGAAAAGAGAAAATCATATTCAAAATTAGAGATTTTTATTGAAAATATTTAATAAGCAGTGATGGTGGTTTAGCTGCTAAGCTGTGTGTGACTCTTTGTGACCCCATGGACTGTAGCCCACCAGGCTCCTCTCTCCATGTGATTTCCCAGGCAAGAGTACTGAAGTAGGTTGCCATTTTCTTCTCCAGGGGATCTTTCCCTCCCAGGGATTGAACCTAGGTCTCCTGCATTGCAGGCAGATTCTTCACCAACTGAGCCACCAGGGAAGCCTGGCTACCAGTTTGTGAGAAGGGATGCCAGCTGTCAGCATCCAGAAAAGCCATGCAGGTATCTCTGGACGACAGGTCAGCACGGATTATACCAGACACATGCAGTGAACACTCTAGATTCTAACAAGTGTCATGAGATCAGCCCTGAGAGATTAGAGATTTGGCCACAGAAGGAATTTATATGAGATGACATTCTCCTGCTCAGATTTTATGTTTTGCATTTTCTGATACCCAGGACATCTTCACCTAAACATTTCAAAAAATACTTGGAATGTTTTGTTCCTTGCATTTAAGACCTTATGTTTTATGTGTGCAAGGTTATAACATCACATCTGATAAAGTAATTTTCACTACCTGAGTGTGTACCATTGGATTGTTGTTGTTCAATTGCTAAGTCGTATCCAACTCTTTGCAACCCCATGAACTTCAGCACGCCAGCCTTTCTGTCCTCCAGTACCTCCTGAAGTTTGCTCAAACTCATGTCCATTGACTCGGTGATGCCATCCAATCATCTTATCCTTTGTCACCTCTTTCTCCTCCTGCCTTCAATCTTTCCCAGCATCAGAGTCTTTTCCAGTGAGCCAGCTCTTCACATCAGGTGACCAAAGTATTGGAGCTTCAGCTTCATCATCAATCCTTCTAATGAATATTCAGTGTTAATTTCCTTTAGAATGGACTGGTTTGCTCTCCTTGCAGTTCAAGGGGACTCTTAAGAGTCTTCTCCAGCATCCAATTCGAAAGCATCAATTCTTTGGCACTCAACCTTTGTAGTCCAACTCTCACATCTGTACATGACTACTGGAAAAACTGTGTCTTTGACTATATGGACCTTTGTCAGCAAAGTGATATTTTATGAAATTTTAGTTCAGCACACCAGACACTGAGAGCATGACCTCTTGTTGTCTTGTCAGTTGCTCTAAGTCCCTCTAGGAGGTAACATTTGCATTTAGAAAACAATCTGGACAGCTATTTATTTCTAAAGGCATTACCTAGTTGAGAAAAAGAGAACTCCAGAAATCATTATTTCATTGCAAAACTTTTATCATCATCTTCAACACCCACCACCTACCAAAGCATAGTTATATTATTAACAGTGATGACTCAGCTTTTCTCAGTCTCTGTACTATCGATGTTGGGGATCAGATCATTCTGTCCTGCGCATGGTCTGATATTCAGCACTATCCCTGGCCTCTAACCACAAGATGCTCGAACAGCCTCCCCTCCAATGTGAGAACCGAAAGTATCTCCAGACATGGCCCGATGTTCTGGCAGTTGTGGGTGAGGGTGGGAAGTGAAGCAAAGTTATCGTTGATTGAATAAGTAAGTAAAATATGAGAGAATCAGAGTCCTTTTTCTACAAATGGCTACTGTAATTGCTGCTCTTTTTTCCTGTGAGGTAGAACTGGGAATTACTCCTTTTTCCTCCCTTTTTTGGTTAACATAACAAATCTCCATAGCGTATTCTTCTCCGATGAGAAAGGTTGGATGCTGGGGATTTTGGAGCCATCGTGCTTGAGTGTGAATCTCAGATCTGTACCTGTTTTGCTTTGTGACCTTGCTCTGTCTACTTAAGTCTCTCTGAGCCTCAGTCTTCTCTTCTGTGAAATGGAGCTAAATGCAGTACCTCCCCATAAGGTTGTTGGGAACACTCACTCTCAGTCACATAAATATTTCACTGGTCAAAGATGGCTGGCTGAACAAAAGGTAGGTCAATTTGGCTTTCTCAAGGCTCATTATCCTACAAAATTCTAATTTTCTGGTACTCCAGAAGGCAAACAACACTGTCTTCCAACAGCACAAGAGACAGCTCTACACGTGGACATTACCAGGTGGTCAGTACTGAAATCAGATTGATTGTTTTCTTTGCAGCTGAAGATGAAAAAAATCTCTATACAGTCAGCAAAAATAAGACCTGGAGCTTACTGTGGCTCAGATCATGAACTCCTATTTGCAAAATTGAGGCTTAAATTAAAGAAAGTAGGGGAAACCACTAGACCATTCAGGTATGACCTAAATCAAATCCCTTATGACTGTACACTAGAAGTGACACATAGATTCAAGGGACTAGATACGGTAGACAGGGTTCCTGAAGAACTGTGGACAGAGGTTTGTAATATTGTCCAGGAGGAGGTGACCAAAACCATCCCAAAGAAAAAGAAATGCATGAAGGCAAAGTGGTTGTCTAAGGAGGACTTAAAAATAGCTGAAGAAAGAAGAGAAGCAAAAGGCAAAGGAGGAAGGAAACGATACATCCAACTGAATGGAGAGTTCCAGAGGTTAGCAGGGAGCAATAAGAAAGCCTCTAAGTGAACACTGCAAAGAAGTAGAGGAAAATAATACAATGGGAAAGACTAGAGATCTCTTCAGGAAAATTGGAGATACCAAGGGAATATTTCATGCAAAGATGGGCACAATAAAGGACATAAACAGCAAGGACCTAACAGAAGCAGAGGAGATTAAGAAGAGGTGGCAAGAATACACAGAAGAACTATACAAAAAAGGTCTTAATGACCTAGATAACCATGGTGGTGTGGTCACTTCCCTAGAGCCAGACATTCTGGAGAGTGAAGTCAAGTGGGCCTTAGAAAGCATTACTATGAGCAAAGCTAGTGGAGGTGATGGAATTCCAGCTGAGTTATTTCAAATCCTAGAAGATGATGCTGTGAAAGTGCTGCACTCAATATGTCAGCAAATTTGGAAAACTCAGCAGTGGCCACAGGACTGGAAAAGGTCAGCTTTCATTCCAATCCCGAAGAAAGGCAATGCGAAAGAATGTTCAAACTATCATATAATTATACTCATCTCACATGCTAGTAAGGTAATGCTCAAAATCCTTTAAGTGCCATTTTAGCCGTATGTGAATCAAGAACTTCCAGGTGTACAAGCTGGATTTAGAAAAGGCCGAGGAACCAGAGATCAAATTGCCAACATCCTTTGGATCATAGAGGAAGCAAGGGAATTCTAGAAAAAAATTTGGTTCTGCTTCATTGACTGCACCAAAGTCTTTGACTGTGTGGATCACAACAAACTGGAAAATTCTGAAAGAGATGGGAATACCAGAGCACCTTACTTGTCTCCTGAGAAACCTTGACTCCTGTTATAGATCAAGAAGCAACAGGTAGAACCAGATATGGAATAACAGACTGGTTCAAAATGGGAAAGGAGTACAATGAGACTGGATATTGTCACTCTGCTTAGTTAACTTATATGCAGAGTCCACCATGTGAAATGCCGGGCTGGATGAATCAGAAGCTGGAATAATATTGGTGGGAGAAATATCAACAACATCAGATATGCAGATGATACCATTTCTGCTTTCTAATGGCAGAAAGTGAAGAGGAACTAAAGAGCCTCTTGGTGAACATGAAAGAAGCGAGTGAAAAAGTGGGTTTAAAATTTCAGCATTCAAAAAACTAAAACCATGGCATCCATTCCCATCACTTCATGGCAAATAGATGGAGGAAAAGTGGAAACAGTGATTTCCACTTTCATTTCCAGTGGAAAAAAACACGTATTTTATTTTCCTGGACTCCAAAATCACTGCGGATGGTGTCTGCAGCCACAAAATTAAAAGACACTTGCTCCTTGGAAAAAAAAGTTATGACAGACTTAGCATATTAAAAAGCAGAGATATCACTTTGCCAACAAAGATCCACATAGTGAAAGCTAAGCTATGGTCTTTGCAGTAGTCATGTATGAATGTGAAAGCTGGACCATAAAGAAGGCTGAGCACTGAAAAATTGATGCTTTTGAACTGTGGTGGTGGAGAAGACTCTTGAGAGTCCCTCGGACTGCAAGGAGATCAAGCCAGTCAATCCTAAAAGAAATCAACCCTAAATATTCATTGGTAAGACTGATGCTGAAGTTCCAAAAGTTTGGCCACCTGATGCAAAGAGCCCGCTCATTGTAAAAGACCCTGATTTGGGGAAAGATTGAAGGCAGGGGGAGAAGGGGGTGACAAAGAGTCAGATAGTTGGATGACATCACCGACTCAGTGGACATGAGTCTGAGCAAACTCCAGGAGATAGTGAAGGACAGGGAAACCTGGCTTGCTGCAGTCCATGGGGTTGCAAAGAGCTAGACAGGAGTGAGCAACTAAACAACAGCAACAAGTGGCTTGTAGGTACTAACTATATACTCATCAGGTGTAACTTTTTTTACATGAAAAAAGGTAAGTAATACTGTGATCTTCTTTTGCTTCAAGTTATAGCAGGGAAATTACTCTGAGTCATTATTTGAGGTACAGTCATACTCCACGGCTGTGACTATCCCAAATTTAGTCATTTCCAGGTGAATCTGCAGTCTAATGATTAACCTGTGTTATAAGTGCTATTTAAAGAAAAAAAAAAGTTTCTGATGACATCTTTCCTATCATTACCTAGTGTTAAAACTCTCGACCCCATCAGCTTTCAATCCATCAAGATTCACAGACAGTTGAATCCTTTCTGTCTAAGACTTTTCCATGTCTCTCACTACTCCAAAGGTCCCCCTAGCTGGCGCACGCTTCTCGGCATTTTTTATGTGTTAGGGCACGTCCCTTCTTTTTCTGAGCGCTTCAGACCGGAGGGAACTTGCTAGCTTGCTGCCATGAGTCTCCCTGTGGGCGTGCCCTTGACCTGTCCCCGTGTCCCTCCTCTGTGACCTTGGCAATACAGAAGCAGTGAACAGATTTCCTACCTAGAGGGTGTAGCAGGAAACAACCAATGAAATCAACAGAGATAGAGCAGTTTTTACAGAGGCTGAAGCTCATAGCTTTGGAAACCTAAGGGACACAGATGTGTCAACAGAATAACTTGACTGTTTCTCATCGGTGGAAAGACAGATGTGGGATCCAGACAGCTGTTTTGAGTTCTAGTTCTGCTATTAAGTGGGTTTCCCTGGTGGCTCAGATGGTAAAGAATCTGTGTGCAATGCAGGAGACTGGGTTCAAACCCTGTGTCGGGAAGATCTCCTGGAGAAGGAAATGGCAACCCACTCCAGCATTCTTGCCTGGCGAACCCCATGGATGGAGAAGCCTGGCAGGCTACAGTCCACGGGGTCACAAAGAGTCGGATACGACCGAAACACTTCACTTCTGCCATTAAGTGGCTCTTCTCCATTTTGAGAAAAGATGATAAAATAAGGGAATTGTACTGAGAGTCCCTAATGGATACAACTGACTGTGTCACTTAACCAAATGTTGATTCTGAGCCAGGCACTGTGCTAAGTGCTTTGTGAACATAATCTCAACTAAACCCTTCCAACAATCCTCTGAGGCAGGCGTTGTTGGTCCCATTTTACAGATGAGGAAACTGAAACTCAGGAAAGTTAAGCAACTTGCCAAATAAAGCACATGTGTTGAAATCAGCATGTATGCCAAGGCACTCTGATATGGTCCAGTTGGTTCAGGTAGTCATCACAAGGGAGGGCACCTGGTCATTATTTTCCAACGAGAACAGGACTTTGCATGTACAAGGTGGACAATATGTATTTGTTAATTGAAGAGGATTGTGTAAAGGACAAGAGCTACTTAAGTATGTGACTTCCTGTTTCCTAAAAGTCCTTCTGCTTTCCCTTATCATCTTTTTTTCTAAAGTTTGTGATCTCAGATATTTAGGAATCAGTGTGATTGTAGGATAGGAAGGTGAAAGGTGATTTCTTCCAGTTCTTTGAGTCTATAATGGAGGGATCTCACTAAATATGGATTATAGGTTTCAACAAAATGGCTTAAATACTCAACCCATGCATCTCATTAAAGCATAATTGTTGTTTAGTTGCTCGGTTGTTTCTGACTCTCTGCAACCCCATGGTCTGTAGCCACCAGGTTCCTCTGTCCATGGGATTTCCCAGGCAAGAATACTGGAGTGGGTTGCCATTTCCTTCTCCAGGGGGTCTTCCTGACCCAGGGATCAAACCCAAGTCTCCTGCATTTGCAGGCAGATTCTTTACCACTGAGCCACCAGGGAAGCCTCATAAGTGTAATAATGTGTGGCAAATTATTCTAAAACTGTCAACTTCCTTCACATCTAAGGATAAAGGGAATAGATTCTGACTATGGTATTATATACACATACACTTTTAAAATGGGATTTGATTTAACTTTGGTTTTCTTTGTCAGTTATTACATTTTGGACACTTTGTTTTTCTAATAGAAGGTGATTTGTAACCTAAGGAAACATTCTTTTCCTATTGTAGTTTTTTTTTTTAATTATCTCTTTGCTACTATCACTGTTCTCATTGCTTCTCTCTGACTTTTTCAGTTGTATCTCTATTTATTTTGTAATCTCAAAGTTAATCCTAACTATTATTTCATCTCTTGCTATCTTCTTCCTTGTTTTGATGGTAAAGGGCACAACGAATCATTCTATATGAGCATAGAGTAGAAGAACTATACAAGATATATAGAGAGCTTCAAAACTGTCACCCATCAGGCTCCTCTGTCTATGGAATTCTGCAGGCAAGATTATTGGAATGGGTTTCCATTTCTTTCTCCAGGGGATCTTCCCAACCCAGGAATCAAACCCGCATCTCTTTCATCTCCTTTATTGGCAGGCGGATTCTTTACCACTGCACCACCTGGGAAGCCCAGAAAGAAGTCTGGAAGACGTAATTTATAGTTTTATTGTCACCATACAAGGATTTCCTTTCGTCACTAACACCATGAATTCTAAACAGAACACAATTTCAAATTCAACCCTATTAGTGCATGCCACATAAACAACAATAAATACCAATTAGTGATTGTCATTAGGCTTGTTTAATGATCGCTTTAGGAAACAGTCCAGTTTCGTGCTCTTAATTCTGTGTGGCAAAGCAAATAAAACTCTTCTCCCACCCCACCCTCCCCTGCACATCTCCAAGAGTGGGAATTTCGTTTTGGAAAAAAACAAATTCTTTCTATTTTAATATTACAAATTTTCTCTATACACATACATGAATAAAATATAATATGTATAGTGGTGGTGGTGGTTTAGTCGCTAAGTCATGTCTAACTCTTGTGACCCCATGGATTGTAGCTTGCCAAATTCCTCTGTTCACAGAATTCTCCAGGCAAGAATACTGGAGTGGGTTGCCATTTCCTTCTCCAGGGGATCATCCCTACCCAGCAATTGAACCTTGGTCTGCCTGCAATGCAGGCAGATTTCTTTTCCAACTGAGCTGTGAGGGAAGATTCAATATATATAGTAGCCTTGTTCTATCCTGTAAGACATCATACCCTATAATAGTTCTTCTGTGTATGGGGTCCAGTATTCTCCAAACAATGGAGAATGTAAAGCATACTTAGCTTCCTTGTGCCTTCCTTTGAACCTTGATCTTTTTCCTTAAATGGTTTCTTGCAACTCTTCTTCATCTTGCAGGTGATTTAGAGTTGTTTAGTCACTCAGTCATGTCCAACTGTTTGCAACTCAATGGGCTATAGCCCACCAGGCTTCTCTGTTCATGGAATTTTCCAGGCAGGATTACTGGCATGGTTTATTAACATGTCAGGCCATTTCTCTCTGTCTGTCTGTTTCTTGCTGCAATGTGCAGCTTGACTTGCAGGGATCTTACTTCCCCTATCAGGGATTGAACGCCAGGCCATGGCAGTAAAAGCACCAAATCCTAACCATTAGACCACCAAGAGAAGCTTCCCTTATGACTCAGAGATAAAGCATCTGCCTGCAATGCAGAAGACTTGGATTTGATCCCTGGTTGGGAAGATCCCCTGCAGAACAGAATGGCAACCCACTCCAGTGTTCTTGCCTGGGAAATCCCATGGACAGAGGAGCCTGGTGGGCTACAGTCCATGGGGTCCCAAAGAGTCAGACATGACTGAGCATGCATACACTGGAGGCCACCAGGGAATTCCTCGTCAGGCCGTTTCTCTTAAATAGAGACCCCAGCAAGTCAGGTCAGCCTGGTGGCTCTCTCTCTGACACTTTCCCCTTATCCTTCCACTGGCCTAAAATCTTGAGTGATTTTGACCAAAGAGGGACCTCGTATTTACCCTCTAAGGAAAACACTGGCCAGAAGGACAGGAATGAAGATTGGGCAATTGACTGCTCATGCCAGGTGCGTTCCTAGGCGTGTTGAATGAGTAAAGGAATCCAGTTCACCTCAGTTCCACTGGCATTTTCAGAGCCTCATCCTGGCTGTCTGAGATCTAGAACTCCAAGTTAGCTTAAAAGCATGATAGAAGAATGATTTCAGAAAGTTGAAAAGACAAGCTAGCTTATTTCCAGCTGCCAGCTAGATCAAGTGCCACTACAGTTAGAAGTGTTTTCCTAGCTACTTCAAACAGTGATAAGAATCACACAGGTAATACCTGTCTAAATTAGATGATTCCCAATGGTTAGGAAGTGGAAATCTCACTCTCATATGAAATAGACTGACCACTGTTCATTTTATACAAACTTCTATAATTTTTAGAAATAAAAAAAAACAGGAATGCCAAGAAGGTGACAATACCTAACAGTGCCTAACCACTTAAACTGATGAATATGAATATTTTGTTATATTGACTTCATCTTATTTTTATTAATAAAATAAACATGACTGGTAACATTGAAGCTTGTGGTGCCATGAACCCCTCGTACATTCTACTTCCTGAACCACTGTCACGAATGAAGTCTGTGACATTCCTGTGCAATTCGGTACTATTACAGGCACATATACGAAATCACATTTTGCAAAAACTCCAGGGATTGAACTCACAGCAGTGAAAGCGCCAGGTCCTAACTACTGGGCCACCAGGGAATTCCCCCTACCCCGCTCCCCCATCACAACAACTTTTTTAAGATTTCAGATGGGGAAATGGCTTTGCCTTTCAGACTTAAAAATGCAGTCTCATTCCCATAACTTTGTTTGCAAACCCAGTTACCATCTCATTTTTTCAAACTCTTTAAAATTAGCTGAAACCTTGCACCGTTTAAGTAGGGTCTTTGCTGCAGGGGGCTGTCTGTCCTCAACTCTGGGATGTGTCGGATGGAGAGCCTGGTGTTTCACGTTTGTAAGTGATAAGAGGGGGAGGTGGCAGCTTCACGGAGATCAGGTTTCAAGTCCAGCCCTAGTTTTTATGTGTGTGGGAATGGACGCAAAGGAAAACACAGCTGAGCTGCACTGTGGCTCTTCCTGTTGAACCTGTTCGCGGCCAGGGTGAGTAACCCGGGAGCAACCTCTCCTTCGCCCAGCCTCCAGTGAAATTTGTGCCTGGATTCAAAGCAACTTACTTCCCAGGAAATACCATCTGAATCTCCCCCATACCCCGTGTGGAAAGTGCATCTCTCTCCCGGGGAAATCAGCTAGAGAGAACTTGGCCGTCCTCTCCCTGATGGAGGAAGGAATGGAACCGGGGTGGTGTCACTTGGAGGAATTGCTGATGTCAGGAGCGTGTCAGCCGTGGGAGGCTTGGTTTGTGAAACTGAGTTACACCTAAGTGTCTTAGGAAACTCCGTGCAGAACTCACCGGAGCTGCCCGGCTGGGACAGGAGGGAGCGGGGGAGGGAGAGAGCACCTCTGAGATTCCCTTCCCCTTGCTATCTCACTTATGGAACCTTGGGATTAAAAGACATGAAAGCCTGGAAACTACAGACATTTTAGGAAATCGGTATGTACCTTTAAGCTCCCACGTATTCCTCTTTTTACCTGGGCGAGGGTTGTAGTTAGACGCTACGTGCTCAGACGACAAAGGGCTGTGTTTTCAGTGGGTGATGGTTTATTTCACTGGGGTGGGGGGTCCAGTTTGAACAGGTCTGTCTCCCAGCTGTATGTGCATAGGAACCATGGGCTTGTGCTGTTCCTTTTAGATGATGTTGGTGAAAAGTCTTGGTTCCTGTACCCCAGGAAATGGTTTTGCTGGTGGTGCATTGCGGAGAAGTTATTTTCTTAATGATCAGAATGTTTTATGAAGATTCTTTGAACGTAAGTTAAAAATCCAGCTAAAGTCTAATAATAGAATGAAATTGCTGTGCTAGTATTTCTCTGGCCAACAAGACTGGGATGGAGAAAAGGAATTCCCAACTACGAAGTCAAAGTTCAAAGGACAAGCTGGATCTCAGGCTAATGTGAAGGGTTGGGAATGAACCCAGAAAATGCAGGAGGGCCCACTCAATTCTGTGAATGCGCTGCTTTTTACACGTTAAATTTTCAGATGCCCATTGCTAGTAAGTTGTATTTCTCCCACCCAACTGACAGATAACACCTCGTGCAGCATTATAGTATCAACAGTGGGAATATGTTGATGATTTCTCTTACAAAAACTGGAAGCTCTAGCTCAGAAACCGAGAGGGCAGTGTCAGCATTCACTCCCATCCCACCGAGCCTCCAATTCCTAGCACTCAGTTCCTGTGGCATTTAGGGGAACTCTTGTAGGCGGGGAAATTATCGCGGAGAATCACCCCTGCTTGGGGTTCCGTTTTACTTTCACTTTGCATTCTTTTGAAATTTAATCTGTGGTCTTATTGAAACATCCCTTTGAATCTCTTTCCATTTAAATATGAAGTCAACATCTTTGATCAGAAGGCATGTGCTTACTGGAATCTACAATTTCCTTACTCACTCTTTTATTTAGTTGAGTCAAAGGAAAAATAGTATGCATGTTCCCCACAGTTGGTTCGTTTTATTGTTCAAGAAACAGTGATGAAGTGAAGATTACTGTCAAAAGAAGGAATAAGGTGGTTTCACGCTATAGTTGGTTTGTAAAAAGGCGCATACCTAATCTCAATCTTAATTCTTGATTTTTTTACTATTAAGCTGATTTCTAGACTTAGTAAAAGTTAACATTAATTAAAGCTGTGTGGTGTTTCTGTTTTCTTTATTTCTTAGTTATTCCAATGGAAACAGCTGGAGAACTTATATTTCCGTGAGAAAAAGTTTGCTGTTGAAGTTCACGATCCACGGAGGTGAGAATAAAAGCCTTTTTTTCTGTATGGGTCCGGTGACTAGCCACATGTGCTGCTATGAATATTCATGTGCACATGTTTTCATTTCTCTTGGGTACATACCTAGGAGTAGAATTGCTTGATCAAATCGTAACTCTTTCTTTGACCTTCTGAGGAACTGCCAGACTGTTTTCCAAAGCAGCTAACCCTTTTACATCCCTACCAAAACTGCATGGTTTCATTTTCTCCACATCCTCTAATATCTGTTATTTTTCTGTGTGTGTGTGTGTGTGTGTGTGTAAATAGCCATCCTGATGGTGTGCAGCGATAACTCATACTGGTTTGGATTTGCTCGCCGAGCATCTTTTCATGGACTCATTGGCCATTTGTCTACCTTCTTTAGAGACATGTTTAGCAAGACAAATGATTTTATTTTATTTTTTTAAGAGTTTGAACTTTTTTTTCTCATTTATTAGTTGAAGGCTAATTACTTTACAATATTGTAGTGGTTTTTGCCATACATTGACATGAATCAGCCATGGATTTGCATGTGTTCCCCATCCCGATCCCCTCTCTTGCCTTCCTCCCCATCCCATCCCTCTCGGTCTTCTCAGAGAAATGTTTATTCAGATCCTTTGCTCATTTTTAAGTTTGGTATTCTTGATCACTTAAAAAAAAAAAGTTCCTAAATTATCAACATGAATTAAAGTCAAGATATTGTAGGCTCTCCAAGTTCCTCAGAGGAATTTCTTATCAGCCCTCAGTGGTTGCTCTTCAGATATAAGTTTATGGATATTTGGAGGTCAGAGGGATGGAGGAAACAGCTGTGGCAAAAAGATGACCTGAAGATATAAGGCAGATTCCTACAAAGAACATTGGTGCTCTTCTTCCCCCAACCCTGCACCCCCCTTTCTTTCTCTTGCTCTGTCCTCCTCTGACCCTCTCTCTTTTCATCCGGTACATAAGCAGTAATCTGGGCCAGTTTTGGACATGCATATTATCAGACAGTATTATTATGTTCATCCTCTGATAGTGCCAAAGCCAGACAATTACACCTAGATCTGAGATGCTCTTTCCTTGGAGGAAGGTACTGATCCCACAGGTCGTGATTGCTTGATCTTTAAAGTAACACGTTTATTCTCACCTTTTTGTGATGGTCCCACATCCTGTGGTCTTTAATTTGATGTTTTTAGTACAGTCTCCAATGTGGCTGATTCTCATGTGCTTTGAAATAATTTTTATTTTCTATTATTTCCAGTATCATGCTTCTGTGCAGAGTACACAATGTTTATATTTATGTATATAAGCCTACTAGACTTAGGTTTTTCTAAAATGTTACATGGTTGACATATTAATAATCATTTTCTCTTTAAATTTTCGTTTTGTATTACAGCGTAATTGTTTAACAGTGTTGTGTTAATTTCATCTGTACAGCAAAGTGATTCAGTTATACATATACATGTGTCTATTCTTTTCCTAATACTCTGCCCATTTTCTCATCTGCTTTTGAAGATGTGTGTTTGTGTTGCTTAATATACTGCTTTTACGAGAAGATATTACCCAGATGTGATTGGCTTTCTCATAAAAAGGAGAAAATCAGAAGCTTGGACCTTGAAGGCAAGGGTGTGGCAGAGGAAAAACAATTAAGAAGATGCTTTGTTACAACATTACCCACTGGGTACATTTGGTGTTGTGCTGGGCCAGAAACAAATCATGAGTGCTTTCCTTAATCTTTTAGGATTTCAGTATCCAGAAGAACCTTTGGGCAGAGTGGCCTCTTTGTGCAAACGTGGTATGCGAACTCCTCTCTCATCAAGTCCATCTGGGTAATGGCAATTAGTCAGCATCAGTTTTACTTGGACCGGAAGCAAAGCAAAGTAAGTAACTGAAAGTATTTCTACAAGGACAAAGTCCCATCCCTCATTTACTTTCCGTTCAGAAGATAAACTTTCTTAGAAAAGATGCAGCCTCATGGGTTTTTGTTTCTTGAGTCTTGCTTTTTTTTTTTTTAACTTTACTACCAGTTGTTTTAATTTTTCTTACATTTAACAGATGGGCAACATATAGCCTGCTCTGAAAGTAGTAAGATTTGCCAACTTTTAGGCATTGTGTGTGTGCGCACTCATGACTTTTTAATGTTAATGATTGAACTATACCATGAGGAAGAATCATGCCTGATAATGAAACATTTTAGCGACAAAGCTGAAGTCTGAATTTTTTTCCTGAAAAATATCACTATAGTATATAAAAATTCTATATTGTCCTTTGTGTTGACATTTTTACTCCATATTAACTGAATCATTTTATTAATTCAGAATAGGTGTGACTGAATGAATTCCCTTTCCATGTTGTATTAGGCAAAAATTCCTTCAGCCAGGAGTTTAGACGATATCGCAATGGACTTGACGGAGACAGGAGCACCAAGGGTCTCCAAACTGGTAACACTCGAGGCAAAAAGCCAGTTCATTATGGCAAGCAACGGCAGTTTAATTTCCTCAGGTAATATTTTTGGGTTAGAGAGCGTGCAAGACATCTGTATCTTAATTTACATTTTTTGTTGTTGTTGTTGTAAACCACTTTTAAATGTATCTTTTAACCCATTATTTCCGGAATAAGTAAGCATATGAGAATCTGTAGTGTACAGCAGTTTTGAATAAAATTCTGAAATTACTTTTTAAAAGAATATGAAGCAAGTTAAGTTATAAAGTTCAGGTTGTATAATTAACACTAGCAGCAGCAGCTGAGACAGTGAGTGCCTCAGAGTAGCTTGCAAGAATATTTTCTCTCCATCAGGTCCATCAGTTTTTTTTTTCTCCAATGTGTGGTTTTTGATACAGACAGTTGTCTAATTTTCCATTTAACATAAAATTAAGCATGATTACAACCCTTGAACTCCATCTCACCCCCAAAGTGATTTTTGCTCCTAAACCCTTACTCTGCAGACATTTATATGAGAGTATCACTAAGTATATGTAATTCACTAACAATATTCTCATCTAAATCCCATTGTCAGCTTGTGAATCTGAAACATAGAATATCCTTGCCTTGCTTACTTTCCAAAAGAACATTCCAAACAACTATCTCTAGGAGCATCTTACCTTCTTTCCTGCTCAGAAAAATGAATTTTTTCATTGAGTGTGTCTGAAACATTAAACATTTTATCATTGCTTCCCAAATGACTGAACCGAAATGCAGAAGGCATATATTATTACCAGGTTCTGTTAGATGCCCAGAAGCATGAGAAAATGTTCTCCAGTTTCCTTTTATTATGTTCAGAAACAAGGAGAAAAGAAAGAAACTATTATTAAATAGCAGGTTTGGCTTAAAAATCCTTTGTCCTCTGAAAAGGAAGGAAACATGCCTGTATAAACCTTCCCTGCCCTCCCTCCCCACCCCCCACCCCACCTCCAGGTTCTCAAGACTCAGAAGTCAGTGAGGAGCAAAAGAGAGAGAAGATCCTTGAACTCAAGAAGAAGGAAAAACTGTTGCAAGAAAAGCTTTTGAAGAAAGTTGAAGAGCTTAAGAAGATCTGTTTGCGGGAGGCTGTGAGTGTCTTCTGCTTTGGGGAACATTTCAAATTGTGTTTGACAGTTCCAGCCAGGGTCAGTAATCTCCCTCTTGGTTCTGTCCTGTTTCATAGGAGCTCACAGGCAAAATGCCCAAGGAGTATCCTCTGAATGTAGGTGAGAAACCTCCTCAGGTCAGAAGGCGTATAGGTACCGCGTTCAAATTAGATGACAACTTGCTGCCAAGTGAAGAGGTATGGCACCAGTTCTGAGCACTTCTATCAACAGTGAGGCAGAAGAGCTGTCAGTTGAATGTAGCTGACTTGTTCCTTTGGTTTTTGAGTTACTGTTGTATATTTTTACCTTACCAGTTAAAGGTGATCATGGAGACCAAGTTGAATTTAGTTTAGTTAAAATTGAGTTCTCATGACTTTACTTCTCCAAACAGGGACAGTATTAAATGAACTCCTAAGTATTTATAAATTGAGACACATTATTTTAAGAATTAAGAATTCCAGCACTAGAGTCTCCCACTTAAAACAGTAGCCTTTGGCAAATCATTGACCTCTCTGAAGTCTCAATTCTCTGGTTTTCTCGTCAATAAAATGAGGGTAATGATTGTTCTTCCCTCTGAGAGATGCAAGGAGTATTCAGTAAGATAACACACGTATAGCACTTTAGGTATAATAAAGTTAAAAGATTTGTTAGCCAATAAAGAGGGTACTTTCCTATTTGTGTTATCAGACAGTATGACCCTATTCATGTTTCTTGTAGAAATTTGGCCATCTTGGCTTTGGAAAATAGTAGCGGTTTCCGTTAATAACAAAGTGAGCGTTGCTGTTTATTAAGTGTTCAGTGTATACCCAGCTCTGAGCTAAGCAATGCTCATACATTGTTTTCTTTCTTCTTCACCATACTTGCATAAGGTGGATGTTGCATCCATTTTACAAGTAAAAAAACTGAATCATTAAAAATTAAATAATATCTCCAGGGCCATGCAACCAGGAATTACCTAGAAAGAAGAATGGAATCTCAGTTTATCTGTTTCTGAAGCTGTGCATATGACTATAACATTCTCTGGCTACGAATCTTGGGTGAAAGATCCCTTCTTGAAAAATATGATCTTCATCCAACCAGTTGAATGAATGGAAGGCCTATTCCCTTCTTTGAAAAGGAAAGAGAATTGGACTGTTAAGTTAAAGTAAATGGAGGAGGGAGGTCTTGTCTTCTAGGAAACTATTTGAGAATATCTAAGCAGTAAAACTTAGGAAGATCTCATTCACAAAGAGCATCCGATGTGAGAATGCATGAGAAAGAGAAATTGTATTATCCAGGACATATGAGAGTGACTGTGTGTGTCCATAAAAATAAGGCAATATCATGTGAATGCAGGATCCTGCTTTGCAAGAACTGGAGAGCAATTTCCTAATACAGCAAAAGCTGGTTGAGGCTGCGAAGAAGCTTGCCAATGAGCCCGACCTTTGCAAAACCGTGAAGAAAAAACGAAAGCAAGATTACACGGATGCAGTGAAAAAGCTTCAGGAGATTGAAAATGCTATAAATGAGTACCGTATTAGATGTGGAAAGAAACCCAGCCAGAAAGCAACAGTTATCTTACCAGGTTAGTAACTAGTGAGGTTTTTTTGAGTCACCTAAGTCAGTCCTCTTGATGGAATATACTGTTTCCAAACCAGTTCATTTGATGAGCGAGAAAAGAATGGATTGATCCTTAAGTTTCTTAGGATAAAAATGATTCAGAATTTCATTCTTACAAGTATGTTAACTTGGTTTTCTGTGACCTTCTCGCTGTTTTAATACTATGTTATTGCATTGCTTTAATTATCAGGATGAAAGAGCTTTACACAGCAATAAGAGAGATTCATCTTTAACTGGCTTGATGTCATTGCAAGAAATATATTTGAAAACACAGAGTATTAAGACAGCTGGGCCCTACCTAATAGTTTCTCAGAGATTTTTAATGCAGCAGACCATGTATTTTTTTAAGGACCTATCCAATATATGTGGATAGAAAAGAACTCTTACAACTACGGTTATTTATGGAGGCTATTTATGGACATCTGTTCCTATTGTATTATGAAATGCAGAAGGCAGAATACAAAATTGTAGCCACAACATAGTCCTGACATTGTATAAATATGTACGCATCGAGACTGGTTGGGTAAGAGTTTAAATATATTAATAGTTGTAGAATTTCATGTCAGTTTTCTTCTTAATTCTCTTTAGTGTTTTCAAAATTCTCAACATCATGTATGTAAAACTAATATTCAGAAAAAAATTAAACTGAAAAATCTCATTTAGGTGGATTTCAAGTCCAACAGGCCTTCTATGTTTATTAGCATGATTTTTAACCTTGATCATTGGTTGAAATATGATTATTTCTTTTGATTCCAAGACATTTTTTCTCCGCATTTAAGCATCTGTGAAATTGGGATAATTCTTATTCTAGATGAGGCATTACAGTTATGATCAGTACTTTTTCTTTTGTTTTTACTGGGATATCAAGTAGTTATACATCTTGGATTTGACGAAATATGGTAATGAGGTTTAAAGTATACTCAGCTTTAGGGCATATGATTTGAAAAGCAGATATACGGCTTTTTTGGTAAGTGAATGCATGGACATCAACACACAAGTGTTCGTCAACTACAGCTGGGGAATTTAGGATGGTTTTGACTCAATGCAAAATCCAGTTGGCCTCGTTGGTGGCCACACTCTGGACCTATAGGAGATGGGTGGTGAGCAGGGCACTTAATTTTGATAGCCATTTGTTGTGGCCCATTCATCTCCAACTGTGTAAGATTCAAATGTTATCCTTTACAGTGACTGACATTTGGGCAGCAGTGATGCCAATGGTTGAGTATATACCGGGTGGATTATTTTTAAAGTCTGCCTGACAGCTGACTATACTGGCATCTTGCCTTCAAGCCCTACCATGTGTCCAATTAAGAGACAGTCCTTTTGGCTCTGATGGAGATTAATTTTAGATTGGATGGGGACATTCACTTCATAATGGCTTCGAAGCTTACATTGAGGTGTCACATTTGCCTGTAACCTTGCCCATCCTTGACAACTGAATATGGAAAGATTTGCCAAAGCACATCAACACATCAGAGATGTCACTTTTTAGAAAAAATTTTATTGGAGTATAGTTGCTTTATAATATTGTCTCAGTTTCTGCTATATAGCAAAGTGAGATGTCGCTTTTTGCTAAACCCATTTTGTAACATTTGACAAGCACCAATAATAATCATATTTTTATGGACATTTCCAACCACCAGACTTCTTTCACTAGAATGCTGTATGTAGGTAACCAAAGTAATAAGTATAGTTAATATTTATTGAGCATTTGTCTTGTACCAGGAGCAAGGCCAAGGGCTTTACATCTATTATGTCATCGAATGCTCACCAAAGTGCTAAGCACCAGGTACTATTCTCATCCCTATTTTAGAGTTGAGCCAAATGATGCTTGGAGAGATTAAGTAATTTGCCCAGGGTCTCCCAGCCAATAATTGACAAAACCAAGCTTTGAATCCAGGTCTATCTCTTTGAGTGGTTCTCAACCAGTGGCAATTTTGCATCCCTGGGAAGTGTCTGCAGGCATGTTTGATTGTCAAAACTGAGGGTGGGGATGGTACTGATATCCAGGGGTAGAAGCTAGAGATCCTACAGTGCAAACTCCCCCCCAACAAAGAATCATCTAGTCTAGAATGTCAGTAGTGCTACCCACTGTTAGGAAACCCCAGTCTGATTGAGAAGCTTCTGTACCACAAAAGTCCTCACTTTATCAAGAAAGAGCCCTTCTCTTAAGAAGAGAGCTCAGAAAATAAGTCATGCTAACAGTGCAGTAGATTCTCAAAGAAAGGTTCTCAAGTCTGTTCCATCGTAAGAAATAATCCAGTGTAATATTTGTATAGTAGGTAAGATGTTTATGTCTTAAGTGGTCAATGAGTCCATTCTCACAACAGCTAATTACTCCTAATGCACTGTAACTAGTTGCATTTATGTAACTAAAAATAAGATGTACTCCATTGAAAATTGTTTTATTGAACTATTAGGGGTGTCCAAAGGCACTGTTGTACTAAAGATAGTTTATTTTGTTCACAGAAGACATCATCCCATCAGAAAGTAGCTCCTTGTCTGACACTACCACCTATGATGATCGTAAGTAGCTCTCCCTTTTCAATTTGAAATGTTACATATTCTGAAATACTAAGCAATTTTTTGAGTAGGAAAGCCTATTTATTACTCTTTTGGGAAAAGTAGAATCAACTAGCTTACATTTATGAAGAATGGTTGGGAAAGGGGTTAAGATTAGCTTTTACACAGGTTGTGCTATGCTCCACTTAGCCGCTCAGTCGTGTCTGACTCTTTACAACCCCATGGACTGTAGCCCACCAGGCTCCTCTGTCCATGGGGATTCTCCGTGCAAGACACCGAAGTGGATTGCCATGCCCTCTTCCAGGGGATCTTCCCAACCCAGGGATTGAACCCAGGCTTCCCTTTACACAGGTTAGCTCAGGATTAAATATAATACCATACAAATCACATGACTTCGGTGAATCAAAGTACCATAACATGAGTAAATAGGTATCTTGATAAGGTTTGTAAGGTTCTGCAGGATTTTTTTTTTTATGCTTTTGAATTAGCTATAGATGCACAGGCAGTTGCAAAGTAATAGTCATTCACCCAGCTTTGTCCAGTGGTGACATCTTACATATTTGGTGTCTAATAACAAAACCAGGAAACGAGTGTTGTGCAGGCTACACTACAGTACCAGGAAATAATGGAAACTTTGATTTTTCACTGTCTACTTATTCTGGATAAGTGGGAGTTTATTTTCCTTAGGAAGAAGCACATATTTTAGAAATTGTGTTACATGTTACTGTGTCGGTTTCCTAGAAGTAGACCTTATTTATTGTAATGACGCATGTTCAGCACATTTCATGATGGAGTGGATTTCATATCAAGTGGTAGAATATTTCCTTATAATCCCTTCCTTGTGCTTAAGCAGAGGAGCTGGCTGGCTGTTTGATGTGACTTAAAGAATTCAGGAAGCCACTAAACCCTACTGCTTTATCTTCTTCCAAATGGAATGGTTTGTGAAAGTCTGCCATTTCAGAACTCTTCTTAGCTGAGGTTTGGCCATGCTTGCCACTGCTCTTTGAAAATACAAATATGAGTGAGAGACATTAACAAGTCCCTAATGACTCATCATGAATCAGTTTCATTCCTGTCAGAGATAGGATAAGTCTTTGGTCAGCCAAGGAGGCCTAAAAATGTTAAAATAAAGCTGGGCAAAACTGATCCAGTCCAACTTTACAGGCTAACTTCCTCTTGGCCCTTTATACACTGAGATTTTTCCTGTGGTATAGCTCTTGTAAAGCATCACCCATTACACCTGAGAGATTTATGTGCTCAAAGTGGCTCCCATTGAGTTGACAGAAGTTGGGTCCCTCCCCACAAGAACATTCAGTAATTTCTATTTTCTATTGTGTAAAATATAAAAATACATTTCCTGGAACTTAAACACTTTTAAAATTACATTTCTTTGGAAGAACATTTTACTCACCAGACAGATCTCCCACTTTATTTGGGGGAGGGAGGTGTTGGCAAGGCATTTGTTTACTTTTTTATTTATCTAGTTATTCATTCATTCACTTATTATAGCCAATGATACCTTCACTCTTGCTGGGCAGCGATCAAGTTCAGTACCTCATTCTCCAAGAATTCTTCCTCCCAAGTCTCTCGGTATTGAGAGAATTCATTTCAGAAAGTCGTCCATCAATGAACAGCTTGTGGATACCAGACAGTCCAGGTAAGAAGACACATCATCAGTGAGGTGAATGCCTCACCACTGTAAGATGTTTTCTCCAAAACAGTCAACCTATTTTTGTTTTATCCTGTTTATTCTTTCAGAAAGGATTATCTTATAAAATCAAATGTAGAATCTAACCCAGTTATTTTTTGTTGGCAGCAAGTGGAAGTGTTTTTAAAGAGGTCTTTTAAAAAATATTTGGCTGTTTCCTTAAAGTCTATTTGGTTTATATTAAATTATATAGAGGCATTAACTATAAATCTGAATTTGGATATAGTGTCAAAGTTCTGTTTCATCACCCAAGGTCTCAGGAACATTTAATACAACTCTCCCAGGCAATAGAACTGACTTCTAATCTTTCAAAGGAAAATGGGACTGAGTACATTTTTAATCTGTAACTTCTTCTCAAGTGTCTCAAGTAAATATTTTTAGGACCATAACTTTTTAAAAGAGAAAAGACCAGTGATTGCCAGAATTTGGCTGCATGGATCACTACTAGCTTTTTTGTTTGTTTGTTTTTTTAAATTGGGTCCAAGATAGGATTAGCAGCTTTTTACTTTGCCTAATTAGTATGTTCACCAAACAGCACTGTGATTTCATGAAAAAATGACACATATCCAAAATACAGTCATTGTTGTAGTAATAATAAGATTAACATTTGTTGAGCACTTAGTATGTGCCAGACAGTGTTTCAAGTGTTTAATATATAATAACAAATTTAGTCGTAAGAAAATGCTCATTGTATTACTACCATCCTTAGCATTTACAGATAAGTACAGTGAGGACCAGAAAGCATGAATCACTTGTTGGGTTCATCAATTAGCAAATGTCAGAATTGGGATTTGAACCGACATAGCCTGACTGCAAAACCTATGATGTGATTTCAGCCAACATGTTTTATTGCATCTCAGGGAAGATGGAAATTAGTCTCAAAATAAAAGAGGATTATTTAGATGAAACAATTTTTCACTCATGAAAAGAGAACCAACGTTTTGTTATATTTCTGATTTGTCAAAGACCGGTGAAACCTTTATTTCATATTAGCCCCAGTTTGTAGATTAGCATCTAAGAACTGTTGCCTTAAACAATAGAGATCCAGGTTTCTAGAGCTGTGGTGTCCAGTTCAACTAAAAGCAAATAAAATTTAAAATTCAGATCTTCAGTCCTACCAGTCGCATTTCAAGTCCTAATAGGCATATGTGGCTGATGTCTGTGATGCTGGGCAGCACAGATAGAGTTCATTTCTATCACCGAAGAAAGTCCTGTCAGATAGCACTGGGCAGGTGTGTTTATTATATCAGGGAAAGCAAAGCTGTTTCAGCAAAAGGGATCATAACTGGGAAAATGATTATCTTAAAAAATTATTATGCCTCCATCCCCTCTAGCTTAAGATGTGTTTGCTCTTTCATCCAGCAATTTCACTTCTAGGAATTTTTCCTCTTGAATTAACTACAGGATGCTTATCTTACAGCATTGTTTATACTAATGACAAATAAAAACACCCCAAATGCTCAACTAGTGGATTGTTTAAGTAAATTACGGTCAGTCTTACGGTGGAATGCTGTTCACTCATTAAAATAACAGTGTGAGTGAATATTAAGCAACATAAAATGTTAGATCGAGTTGTGTTTCTTCCTTAAGTGGGTTTTGAAAGAGAATTTATAGTAAGATCTGATTTTTTGTTTTTAAAGGTATAAACACAGTATTTTTTTTTTTTAATTTTTTTGCCATGCTTTTGTAGTAAGTGAGGTATAATCAAAGTTGTTTTTAATTAAAAAAGTAATTTCAAATTGTGTTCTCACTGTGCTGGAAAGTGGACAAGGCAATTTAAGAATGCTGTGAATGACTGTTACTGGCCAAATTCAGCCTGTGTCCCATTTGTGTATCTCCCATGAGCTAAGCATGGTTTTTAGAATTTTGAATAACTGGAAGGAAAATAAAAAACAGTAATATTTTTTGTGACAATTTTGTAACATAAAAATTATATGAAAGTTGAATTTCAGTATCCACAGTCAAATCTGATTGGCACACAGCCACCTCCAGTCACATACATATTGTCTACACTGCTCTCTTACTTCAAGGGCAGAGCTGTATCATTGGGATAGCCTGCAAAGCCAAAAATACTTCCTGTGAGACTTTTTACAGAAAAAGGACTTGCTACCCCTGCTCTCCTTGCTTTCAATCTATTTTATTCAGTACATTCTTTTTCAAAAGTCTTTTCATTTTTTTCCTTCATATTTATGACTCAGAGTCAGATCACTTGTGCTTCCCCTAAGACTCATCTAAGATCCACCCGGATACTAAACCACAAAGACAGTTTTCCCAATTATCTCTTTATGTTCCCATTCCTTCAGCTTCCTGCAAGTTTCTTTCTTTCTTTTTTTTTTAATTGGAGTATAGTTGATTTACACTATTGTGTTTGTTCAGGCATATAGCTCAGTGATTCAGTTATACATAAATATATATATAATTATCAGCAGTTATTTGTATATATATATTTCAGATTCTTTCCCTTTATAGGTTGTGATAAAATACTGAATATAGTTCCTTGTACTATATAGCAGGTCCTTGTTGAGTATCTATTTTATTTTATGTTGGAATATAGTTGATTAACAGTGTATTAGTTTCAAGTATACAATAAAGTGATTTAGTTACACATATACATATATATGGGATTTCCCTGGTGGCTCAGATGGTAAAGAATCTGCCTGAAGTGCAGGAGATGCTGGAGACATGGATGCAATCCCTGGATCGGGAAGATCCCCTGGAGAAGGAAATGGCAACCCACTCCAGTATTCTTGCCTGGGAAATACCTTGGACAGAGGAGCCTGGCGAGGTACAGTTCACGGGGTCGCAGAGAGTGAGACATGACTGGATGACTTAACACGTTTTCACTTTTCATACATGTATCCTTTTTCAGATTCTTTTCCCATATAGGTTATTGCAGAATATTGAGTAGAGTTCCCTGTGCTATTCAGTGGGTCCTTGTTGATTATCTGTTTTATATATAGTAATGTATATGTTATTACCAAAATCCTAATTTATCTCTCCGCTTCCAGTAAGTTTCTAATCAGCTTATTACAGATTTGCCAGAAATGTTGGGAGGCTCATCATTTTCTGATTTCTTTCTTCCCATCACAGAGAAATGCTGTCCACACACAGCAGCCCTTACAAAACTCTGGAGAGGCGGCCCCAGGCAGGACGGAGCATGCCAACCACCCCCGTTCTCACCCGGAACGCCTACAGTAGCAGCCATTTGGAGTAAGAGAGCTTCATTTGAGTGGCTTTGTCTCTGTTGACTTTTGCTCTAAGATTTTGTTTCACTTTGCTGTGTTTTTAATCACTTTCTGCAGGAGGACTTTATGACTCTACGTTTTCTATCCACTTAACAGTTCAAATATTTTCTAAGCCGAGAAAATGTTCTTGAAATATATTTTCCTTGGGTAGATACTGGGTGTTTTGTGCCTTAATTCTTCCAACCAGACATTACTCTCTGTTATTCAATGGTGTGGATGAAGATAATGACAACAGTGACATTTTGAAGTGTTTACTTGAATGCTGTGCTATTTTATATGTCCTATATTATTTAGTCCCCACAACAAGTCTGATTGGAGATATTAGGTACTGTTTTTGTCCTCATTTTACATTAAAGAGAGGACAATTAGTTAAATATCTTGCCCATGTTCATAGAGCTGGGAAGTGATGGAACCATGAGTCAACCCAGACATCTCCGGTAGCCTAGCCAGGCTTTGCCCCCCTCCACCCCGTGAATGCTGCCTTCACCCTAGTCTATGTATCCTGCTATCCTGTTGGGAAAAAGGACCCTCCAAAGACATGTGGGTTTTTCTTAGGCTTTGATGCAGGCTGTCCATCATCAGTTTAGCCTATTTTCAAAGAGGAATGTGGACTGCCCAATTGACGGAACCTGTTTCTTTTCTCATTTTGACCATGTGAACGCAGTGAATTCTGTTGTGGGTCAGCTTTGGAAACCTAAAAAATCCTATTGCAGTTCAAGAGCTATCAACTCTTTCGCCATGATGCCCTTTTCCCTTATTTCAGTCCTCCTTTCCTTCTTTGTCCTTAGCAAGCTTGTCTCTCTCTCCTCTTTCAGACCCGAGCCTTCCTCTCAGCACTGCCGCCAGCGGAGTGGAAGCCTCGAGTCTCAGTCTCACCTGCTCTCCGAGATGGACCACGAAAAGCCATTTTTCTCCCTCTCCAAATCCCAAAGAAGCAGCAGCACGGAAATCCTGGATGACGGGTCTTCCTACACCAGCCAGTCGAGCACCGAGTATTACTGCTCCACGCCCGTGGCCGGCCCCTATTACACCACCCAGACGCTGGACACTCGCTCCCGGGGTCGCAGAAGGTCCAAGAAACAGAACGTCTCGACTTCCAATTCGGGAAGCATGCCCAACCTAGCACACAAGGAAAGTCTGAGGAATGGCGTCTACTCCAAGAGTCAGGAGCAGCCTTCTTCCAGCTACTACATTGCCGGGTACACGCCCTACGCGGAGTGTGACCTCTATTACGCCGGCGGCTACGTCTACGAGAACGACACGGAGGGACAGTACAGTGTGAATCCTTCCTACCGGTCGTCCGCCCACTACGGATACGACCGCCCGAGGGACTGCAGCAGGTCCTTTCACGAGGACGAGGTCGACCGGGTGCCCCATAACCCGTATGCCACTCTCCGGCTGCCGCGGAAGGCTGCCGCCAAGTCCGAGCACATCACCAAAAACATCCACAAGGCCTTAGTGGCAGAGCACCTGCGAGGCTGGTACCAGCGGGCCTCCGGGCAGAAGGAGCCGGGCCACAGCGCACAGACCAGCTTTGACTCAGACAGGGGCTCGCAGAGAAGCCTGGGCTTTGCCGGCCTGCAGGTCCCCTGCTCTCCGAGCAGCCGTGCGTCTTCCTACTCCTCAGGTGAGAATGGTACCCAGAGTGCAACTTCCTCGGGTCTCCCTATTCCTGCCCACCCCCACCCCAAACCACCCTCCTCAGGGGTGCGTGAGACCAGGACCCAAGGTCAGACAGCGGTAGCCAGTGGGTGGAGAGGCAGGTTCAAGTCTAACAGACCTTCCCTGGGTTGGGGGCTTTCATGTATTTTTATCTTTTCTGGGTCTTTAAAGTGTTCTGGGCGTTGGGATTATCAAATACACGCTGCTATATATAAAATAGATAACCAACAAGGACCTACTGGATAGCAGAGGGAACGCTGCTCAATATTTAATTAATAACCTATAAGGGAAAAGATTCTGAGAAAGAAATAATAACACTAATAAATATATATGAAAAGTGAAAGTGTTAGTCGCTCAGTCATGTCTGACTTTTCCACCCCATGGACTAGCTTCCCAGGCTCCTCTGTCCATGGAATGCTCCAGGCAAGAATCCTGGAGTGGGTTGCCATTCCCTTCTCCAGGGGATCTGCCCAGCCCGGGGACTGAACCCGGGTTTCCTGCGTTTTTTTACTGTCTGAGCCACCTGAGAAGCCGCGTGTGTGTGTGTGTGTGTGTGTGTGTGTGTACATAAATATATAACTAAATTTCTGAGCTGTACACAACACAACATTGTAAATTAACTTTCCTTCAATAAATATAAAGTATTCATGGCATAGAGATTTGATATATTAAAAGAATAGCATAAACCCTTCAGGTAAGCAGAAAACCATCAGAATTATACATCCTTTCTTGTTCACCATGAGGAATGGGATCACCTAAAAGGCAGTTCACTCTGAATGCTCCAGTCCATGCATGAGACTTCTAAACCTCACTGGAGCTGGCATTTCCTAAGCACTGTTCCTGGCACTGTTCTAAGTATTGTGCGGGTCTTGACTCAGTTCAGTAATCATACATACTCCACTTTATGGCTGATCTAAGGGACTTTCAAAGATCATTTTGATTAGAGAGACATTCTCTCCACATGTTGACTTTGGTCCCCACCTCCACTATTACTGCTGGATATTACCGCCATTACCTGCAAACCTCCAGCCGTGCTAGGTACTTTAAGGAAAGAAATGGGGGCCTAAGAGGAGAATCTGTTGAGCAGTTCACTTCTTCAGCAAACAAGCAGGCATGTCCAAGATGCTGAGGAGCCGGTTTTGAGCCATTTCCTGGCCTGGATGAGTTCACGGTTTAGTTAGCAACCGGAGGAATATATGAATATTAAGCAATACTAAAGCTCTAAGAAACAGGAATTGTGTGAAAAAAACTGAGGTTGTGTGTCTTGCCCCCCGTCTCAAGCATGACACCTTAGTGAGACATAGCTCAGGGATTCTTGAATCACTCTGTGATCATCAGTGAAAACTGTTCCTTTAAAAGTTTCCTAATGTTGTTGGCAAGAGGCATTTCCATGGAGATTTCTGTTTGGGTTCTGGTGTTCTGCTATTTGTGTGAGACTTTGGACCTTCCCACTTATTACCACATCTAACGTGAAAAGCCTCCTGTACTTACTTTCTTATCTGTGCTCTGATGTAGAGAAGGCCTTTCTTGCCCTTCAGGTTCAGGGTGTGACGTGAGAGACTTTCAGAAATTAAAGAATGAGGGCTGAGACGCATGTGGATGGTTATCAGGGCACAGGGCTGGGGTAAATCTAGCCCATCATCTCTTTAACCATCGAGGCCAGGGAGAAGCAGGTGTAACTCAGAAATGTCAACATTCCTGGCCATTGGCTCAGGACTGGGGCAAAGGTGAGAACGGAGATAACACTTCCTGGTGTGAGCCTTTCTGATAAGCAGTACGATTTGGCCCCGTGGGCCAAAAGGCCTCACGTCTTTAAGGATTTAGGGGGATGGAATCAGTGCTCTCAGAATTGCCTTTTGGAATTTTCCTCGTTCCTGTCTACATTTTATAGCTGCGGTAATGTGTTTCAACAAGCACGCATCATTCTCATGGAGAGAGACGTTTCCGATTAATAGGCCGCATCAGTCAGGGGTTTTGTAATCCCTTCTAGCCACCTAAAGGCTCTCTGGGTGACTCAGTTTTAGTAGTCAGGACAGCCACCATTTATTGGCAACTTAACGCTGTGCCACCCGGCCTGCTCAGCACTTTATGTGTACTCTCCCACCAGTGTATGCAACAATTCTGTCTAAGGAATGCTGTTTCTATGTTTATTATTATTACCCTAAGCTTACAGATGAGGCACTTCTGGCTTAGGCTGCTTAAATGACCCTGCCCGTAGGAATTCTATTACTGCTCTGATAGCCCAACCACCACGCCTCACCGCCTGACTCAGAGTTATGAAACCTTCCTGGAAGTGGGACTTTTACATCCTTGAGTCAAATCCTTATGGCATTCAGGACTGCGGATGAGTTTTGAAATGTGTTAGTCTCACACTTATCACATGTGCTTTGTGGTTATAAAAGAGAGGAGGAGGTTGGCCGCCAGCAACAGGAGTCAGAGGAGAGCTGGAAGGCTCCAGGAGCAGTTGTGGGACTTTTGAGTCTTGGGTGACGTGCATGGCATTGTGCACAGAGGCATGGAGCAGGGCTCATTTTAGAGTTGTTGTTGTTCAGTTGCCAGGTTGTGTCCAACTCTTTGCAAACCCCATGGACTGCAGCACACTAGGCTTCGCTGTCCCTCACCATATCCCGGAGTTTGCCCAAGTTCATGTCCATTGAATCGGTGATACCATCCAACCTTCTCATCCTCTATCGCCCTCTTCTTCTTCTGCCTTTAATCTTATCCAGCATCAGGGTCTTTTCCAATGAGTCTGCTGTTCTATCAGTTGGCCAGAGTTTTGAGACAGGACAGCAAATGCCCAGCAATGGGGCATTCACCAGGTTTTGCTCCCATATTATGCCTTGCTTTATTTTTTTGTTTTGTTTTTTACCATTTTTAAAGAAAAAAATTTTAAATTTAGGTATAGTCGATTTACAGTGTTCTGTTAGTTTTAGGTATATAGCAATGTTATTTGTTTATATATGCATATGTGTATTTATGCTCGAGTATATGTTTATGTATATTCAGATGCTTTTCCTATATAGGTTATTATCAAATATTGAATATAGTTCCCTGTGCTGTATATATAATAGGTCTTTGTTGTTTATCTGTTTTATACACAGTAGTATATATATGTTACTCCCAGATTCCTAATTTATCCCTCACCCCCACCATTCGCCCTTGGTAACCATAAGTTTGTCTTCTCTGTCTGTGAGTCTTTTTATTTTATAAGTAAGTTCATTTGTATATTTTTTTTACATTCCACATATAAGTGATCTCATATGATATTTCTCTTTGTGATTTCACTTAGTGTGATAATCTCTGGGTGCATCCATGTTGCTACAAATGGCATTATTTCATTCCTTTTTATTTAGATCCTTGTCTTGTTCTAGATTAGTCCCTCAGAAGAACTAAATCTCTTCTTCCTGAAATCTTTCCTATACTATTTACCTTCTTACACCTCAATCCCAAACTTTTTTTAAAAGGCAAAAATGTGCCTTGATCCTGCTGGTGGTTGATACCACCTTTGGGTGAAGAACCCGCAGGTTTCAACAAGTCAATGTATAGAATGCATTTCCTCTAAAAGTCTCCAAGAAACTCACACTTGTCATCTGACCTTTACAATGGAAGCCTATGAAGCTATCCAGCTACCATAGCCTTACTGGGAGACTGGGAAGATTCTTTTAGTTTATGAAAATTGTTTTTTCCTGGCTTGCCTTTTGGGTTATTTTTTATAGCGTATCTTTACTCACATTTATAATAATAATAGCTATCATTTATTGCTAGGCACAGTGCTAAATATTTGTACTAACTAGGTTATTTAATCCTGATATTGTCCCTGTACAAAATATATTTATATTGTCCCCACTTTACAGATGAAGAAACTGAGGCTTAAAGAGGATAAACTGTTTGCCCAAGGTCACATGGCCAGTAAGTGACCAAATTGGAATAGGAACTCTCTTGATTCCAAACACTGGCTTTTAAGATTGACTCTGCATGCAGCTGATTATAGCACGCATCTGAATGACCCAAACAATTCTCACTTTGAGTAGTCCCACTAATTTTGTCTCTTTTCATTTTTATTTCTAGTGTCTTCCACAAATGCTTCTGGGAACTGGAGGACCCAGATAACCTTAGGGCTATCTGAATACGAGATCCCGGCACATTCTTCCTACACCAGCTGCTATAGCAACATCTATAATCCTTTACCCTCTCCAGGCAGGTAAGAGAGCAATGCTCAAAAATTTTAGTACCCTGTTCCTGATCTAAAGAATTCAGGAATCCAATTTTATTTATGAATGCTAAGTAATCTAGCTCAAGGGTTGGCAAACTATAGTCTAAAATCAGCTGCCACCTATGTTTATAAGTAAAGTTTTATTGGAAAACCAGACATGCTCATTCATTCACTTGTTGCCTATGGCTGTTTCTGTACTTATAAGCGCAGAGGGGAGTAGTAGCAGAGATCTTATGGCCAACAAAGCTAAAACTACCTAGCCCTTTAAGAAGTTTGTTAATATTTAATCCCGCTCATTCAAATTTGACCCTCTTAGAATTCTATACTTTAAGTTCTGTGTCTGAAGGGTTCTTTTTAATTGCTGTACTTGAAACTGTATTACTGATATACCCGTTTAAGACTCTCTTGGAACCTGGCAGGGAAAAATATCTCTATGCCAGAAAACACTGTTCATTCCTCCTAGACAGTTGGTGGGCTTGATTTCAAACATTTGCTGCCTTTTTGTGTCTGACCCTGTGTTCATTAAGAAGCAACAGACGCAGCCAGCTGTCCTGTATGTCTGTAATAGTACTTCTTTGTAAACATTTAGAGGAAGTAGACAAGGAGAGTTTGTTAAAATGTGATTTTTAAAAAAGATTGCAAACTCTGGATTATGTGTTTTTCAGTTCTTTACATACATGGGAGGAGTTAAAACTGAAGCTTTTGTTTTTCTCACCCACTTTCTCACAGAATATAATCTGTACCTCTGGTGCCAAGAAGTAAAGCACTTTCTGGTTTTGTTTTAAGAAAAGTTTAATTTTGCATTCTTTAAGTCAGATTACTTCAGGCATAAGAGGCTTCCATAGACTGTAACTTTTAAAGGTGAATACTGGTGAGTTTGAGGTTACTTTCTTATTAAAGCACTCAGTGTTATAAGCAAATTGGAGATATTTAACCCCAAAAGCCTTGTTTTCCTTCTCCATATTTAGCTAAAGTTTTTCTTGGCTTAAAATATCAGGCCAATTGTCTCAACTCAACAAAGGGTGTGCTCAAAATAGAATTTTAATGAAAATATACTTCAGAGGACATCAGATAGCTTGGAGTTCTGTAAATAATGCTTGTAAATGCATTAGGAGCAGGAAGACGTTGGCCCAAAATTTGAGCTGAATTTTCTCAATTCAGTTCTAATCACTTTGTATAATACATTTGCAAGTAATTTTCCTCTTTGCATACTTTGACTTTTTGTTAACTGAATTAGAAACTATATAAAACAAACCATTCAGGGCATAAGACGGTTCTAGTATCCTAAACACCACTTTCATTGGACTCAAGAAGTGTTAAACATTTTTAGAGAATATCTATTTTCACAAAGTTCATCCACCTACTTCAGCCAGCCCAAGAGGGCCTGATAACAGCGTCTGGTGTCAGAAGGGGCATGATATACAGGAAATTAGAAACTATTTAAAGATCCCTATTGTGTGTGTGTGTGCATGTGCACATAATATGAGCTCATTGTAGAAGCTAGGAAAATAATAAAGGAATAAATAAGTAGGAAATAATTTATCCATAATTCCACCATCTAGAGATATTAGCTACTAACATTTCTGGCACATGTCCCCTGTTTTTCTGTATTCATTTTTAACATGGTCATAATGATATCATATATACAATTTTATATCCTTCACTATACATAAAATTCTACACCCAAATTTTTTACTTAATATCTCAACATGTATGTTCCTTTTTTTAAAAAAAAAAATCTCTTTAAGCATTGTTTTATGTGACCAATATGGTATTTCACTCAGTAAATACTTTATGTATTTATTTAACAATTCCCCATATTTTGATTTTAAACGACTTCTAAATTTCCTTTCTTTTTTTCAATTGTAAGTAATGCCTTTGAGAATCTTTGAGCAGAATATTTGTCTGAATTCCAGATTATTTCCTCAGGATATATTCCAGTAAGTTGGTTTAATGGATCAAATTGAAAAGCATATTTTTTAAACCCCTGCTTTCTAGAAAGATTTGTCAACTTACCCTCCTATCACAGAGAGTTATGGAAATGCTTATTTCTACCCATTTGTCAGTTTAGGATTTTATTTTTATTATGAAACAGTCTGATCAATATAACTTGACCTATTAACAAGCCAAGTATAATAACAATCCTCCATAAAGCTTTAGAAATTTGCTCTAAAATCACATGCTATTTTTTATGACAATGTAATTTTTAAATACAGAAAAGCTGGGTTTCAAGATAAAGATAAAAGCTTTAGATCCGCCCTTAAAGATTTGAAATATTGTCATAGATGAGTTTGTTTTTTAAAATGAAGCATGTATTATGTATTTCCTCAGAGTGTCCGGAGCTTAATAATGTGATAGAAAGCTGCAAATTGATACCAATATTTTTTTTCCTTATATGATATAGTACAACTGTCAGCAGCATAAACTTTCCAAAGTTAGAAATGCTGAAGTCTCTTATGCTACTAGAATGTGGCAAATGCTTGGCTCTGCTGCTCCAAACTGTGTTTTTAAATGAGTTTTTTTCTTTCACTTCCTGTTTTCCATTTCCCATCCCCTTCCTTATCACACTCTATTACTAGGCTAAACCAAGGGCTTCTGTCCCGGAGAATGGTTGTGTCTCCAGAAATGAGATCAGTTATAAATTCTCTTTTAAGTGTAGCCAGCTGTAGTAAGTACGGTACCTGCAGTCTGTGTTGCTTCTTGCATCGCAGGAGCTTTGCCTGTTCTGACTGATGTGTGAAGTTAGAGAATCTGCCTTTGTTTCTGTTTTACAAACAAAGACAAAAACCCACTAAATACCTGGCTTTGCATAGTGTTTCTTTCCAAAGTGCTTTTCCAAAGGACTTTTTATTCACCTGAACTAAAGGACATTGAGATGTAAAAAGAAAAGTACTAACTATCTAACCTGTTCTAACATACTATTACAGGAATGAGGTTTTGCTTATTGGAACGGTGTGTATAACAGGGTGCCCTCATTTGGAAGTATTTAATACCTTCCAAATGGGCCCGTGATCTTATGCGATGCTGATTTAATTTACACCTGACCCATACGCCCTCGGGATGTAAACTGTCCCAAGGTACCCTTGTTTCCCTTTAAATATATTCCTTTGTTTCCAAGAAAAACATCTAGTATGTGTCTCTTAATTTGAAGAATGCTTAAAGGGTGACTGTCAAAAATACTTCAAAAATCGAAAATACTACACTCAACACAAACAGAAAATGAGCGTATGTGAAAGATTTCTTTAACTCCTTCATGAGAGAACTAACCGAATGGTAAAGCTGTTCCCAGAGAATTCAAAAGACTGAAGCCCACAACCAAAAGAGAGAGTACTGAGATAAGCTTCCTGCAGTTGACACAAAAGCAGTTAATGTCCTACTGGGCAATAAAACTGTGACCATAATCTTTTTTCCTAGACAGAGGGTTACTGTATATTTCTTCCATACAGAACCCCCCAAGTTAACATGTAACTTAATCTTGGTACTCATCCATGGGAAATGAAAGTGAGACAAGTCTGTCTCTCGGGACTTTCCTGGTGGTCCAATAGTTAAGAATCTGCCTTCCAACAGAGGGGATGTGGGTTCCAGCCCTAGTCTGGGAACTAAGATCCCACATGCCGCGGAGCAGCTAAGCCCACCTGCCACCAATACAGAAGCCCACACTCTCTAGAGCCTGTGTGCCCACAGTGAAGGATCCTGCACGATGCACCTAAGACCTGTTGCCGCCAAACGAATCAATAAATACATATTTTTTAAAATAGTCTGTCTCTCAGGAGAAATAAATGCTCCTTGCATGGGCCTGTTAGATCATGTTCTAGTATGACATTGAAAAAAATGCACAGCCGTCCCTTGCCTTATTTGGGAGTTTTGAACCATCTTCTTAACCGTGTTTTCTACTAACTTCTTTGAGTGTAGTAACCTTTGTACTCCGGGAACAAAAATAACCCCAAGTTGTAACTTTTCTGGTTTCCTTTCATAGACCGTACTCAGAGACCGGTCAACTGGACGGTACAGATGGAAACCGGCTGGAAGACAGCCTGGAGAGTAGTGAGCAGAGGCTCTTCTGGCATGAAGACTCCAAGCCCGGAACATTAGTCTGAACTGCGGGCGGGCCTCTTGACCAAGCACTGCGTTCTCACACTTAGTGTGCCTTGCAAAATGTGTTCGTCTTCCTGGAAGGCCGTAGGCTTTAGAAACCTGAAGGCATCCGAGGTGGAAAGGAGGACTCCATTGGCCCCAGAAGTGAATCACACACTAGGACGCACAAAGCCCTTGAATGACATCCCATCTTTCCAAGTCCAGATCCTCACCTAACAGAGCAAGGTGAAGACCACGTGTGAACCTTTGCCGAGGAGGACTTGGCCTTTACCAAGAGCAAGCACTTTGTAAGGGAATAAAAGTGGTTGGAGGCAGACCTCAAAACTGTGAAAAGTGCATTCAGGGTCTCCCAAAGGAAAGAAGGACAGGGGAAATTTCAGAGCACAATTCAGGATGATGAGAGAAGGGAAGCTGGAAGCTCTTTAGTCACTGCTCACCATCAGAAAGTTTGAATTTGTGAGCTGGCGAAGAATTACATACTATGTCTACCCAGACATGAACAATTCAGACAGTATTGGAAAATTACTTGAAGAGAAGCTGGATTTTCATGAAGTTCTGAATGAGTGTAAATGTTTTTAGGCTGTTATCAAGAGTGATGGTTTTCATAAGCACCACAAAATGGGTTCTGGAAAGACTTAACGGCTGTATTGTCCTGTGATATAACTATGGTAGCAGATTGGGGAAAATGAAACAGCCCACTGAGTAACTGACACACTCTGCTTGGAGAATTTTCTAAGGTACAATATCAATGAGTTCCTTTTTTCCTTTCTATGTCAACGGCATGAGCTATGTTCTTCAGGCTGGTAACTCTCCAACATGGCCGTCATTGCAATGGCAGGCTTGATATGGAAAGTTTTATAACCAAGAGTTTGGAAAAGTATTTGAAGGTGATACAGAAAGAACCTAACACAATATAAAGAAAAACAGCAACAACAGAAAGAAAGACACAAAACCCACATCATTTTCTATGAATCATGTGCCTTAAAATTGTGAACATTTGAAAAATAAGCATATTGTCTGGATTCCCCAGGTAGTTCTAAGTCACCAAGTGACAAAAGCAAGATTACTCATTAAAAACAAAAACGAATACCCTCCAAGCTGCAGTAGATTTAATTATGAGGCTAAAACTACCTCATACTTTCCTTGGAAGAACTAATTCGCTATGGTTTATTGTAGGATGTTTTGGAGTTTTCGCTTTTTTGTTGTTGTTTTTTTTAAGCAAATATTTCCATATTCTAGATGAATCTTTTTCATCATCTTTACTCTGCTTCAGAATTCCACAGAAGGTGCTCCTTCTTCCTCTTTTATAACAAGTTTTTTGTTCATATTGTGAATAGAGAAGTTTCTGAACAACTTTTTGGGGACATTTTCTATCTATATTCCAAAGCATGTAATATATACATAAAGGTGATTTGTTAAACTGGTCCTTAGTCATTTGTATCATTAAAAATGAAGTTTGGGGGTGGGGGTGGATATTTGAAAAACAAAAAGACATGCAAACAAGTAACTTATTCCTTTTTCCATATTTGTATAGCCTTCTAGAAACAGAAATACCCTTTTGCGTATTCTTTTACTGTTCTGACTTTTTTAGACCTATTATTTTTTTTACATAGGTCAATAAATTGAAGGTGTGCTACTGAAAATGTTTATGTATCTTTCCATTTATGTTCAGGGCTCACACAAAGCAATTGAAATTGCTCTACTTCAAGTAATCAGGCTGGTGAAGAGTGCAGATTTTTAGTGATATTATTACTGTATTTTATGGGTTCCAAGATGGCCATTTTTTCATACTTACATCTTCAAAATCAGGGTGCATCTTTTGACTACTTACATGTTATAGTTGAATTAGCGATTTTTTTTTTCTTTCTTTCTTAGTGAGATATAAAATAGTGCTTTGTCTTAGAATGGGTGAAATACAGTAGTTTATTGCCTCATGGAGGATAACCGTTGCAAATTTTTAGGCTTCCTAATCTTACAAATGTTGTTTATTTGTAACAAGTCATTCTTTCTAGTTTTGCAGACTGGCAAACAGGTCTTTTACATTCAGGAATATATTTCTTCTCTTATCTTTTAACCCCATGCAATGGGGCAAGGGGAGTGGGAAGTGAAATATAGGGAGGTTAGTATTTCTGTACAAGTACTTTACGTGGAAATAAGGTATCATTTATTTTCCCGTTAAATGATATGTTCAGAATTGCAGATATACCTTGAAAAAAATAAAACTTGGCTCTCGACTAGAAAAAGAAGTTACAAAAATTGGAAGCACAGTGGGTCTGCTGTATGATTTTCCTTTCATCTTTTTTTTGAAAAGCGCTTCCTAACCACATTATTGATATGCTTATTAATAACCAAAAAGTGACAGAGATAAATTCTTCAACACATAAAATTAATGTTTTTTATTGCAAAATATCATACCCTCATATTAAAAATCTTAAATGCAAACATGAAGCAAATGTATAACATAAAACCACCATCATGCCCTATAACCTAACATTACCAGATATAATTGTTAATTGTATATCAGTTCGGATTTTTTTCTATGCCTATAGTAGTTTCTTTAAAAACAGCATCATATAACAAGTACACTTTTACAACTTTTTTCATCAAAACATGTTGGGCCTCACTTTTTGTCAGTACATATTGATCTACCTCATAAAGATGTATGTTTACAAGGTGAATTGAAAAAAATTGCCTCACCTTCCTGGATGTTTAATTTTTTTCTCTATTGAGAAAAGTATCCAAGATCCTTCTTTGTATTCATAAAAGCTTTAATGTTAAGCAATAAAGATTCCAGAATTGTTTTGAACTAGTATGTTAGTTTAAAGCCTGTTCTTAGGAACAAAGGTTCAAATGTCAGTCCTTAAGAACTTTCAGAATTGAAATAATGCCTTTCTTCGGTACAGTAGAAAAGTTTTGATGTGAAAATACAATGTCAAAAAAAAGAAAATACAATGTCTTCCTGAAGCTTACAGTGCAATGAGGGAGAAACAAAAGCGATCAGCTGGAGTAGAGTAAAGGATCATTAGTCCTGTGGGGGCCAAGAGTGGTGAGAAGAAAGGGGACGTGAATAACACTTTAGTTTTGTGGGACATGAGACCTTTCTAGCAGTGATGCTGAAGCCTGATTTTAGGGATTGGTAAGAAAAGATCCAGTTAAGCAAAAAGGAAAAGAAGCTCTCCTAGGGCTTGGAGAATGGCATTATGCGTTTGCCATGGCCCCAGAAGCTAGCAGAAGCTTAGCCAGTTTTAGAAACTGAAAGACTAGGAGGACAGATTTTTTCCCAGGATTAAAGAAATATAGGTAATCTGTCATTTTTGAGCTCTTGCCATTGTCGCAACGATGGGCTAAGTGCTAGAACACATTACTTCGTTTAATCCTTTCTTCAATTGTGTGACAGAGGTCGTCTTATCCCAGAAAAAGGATTTAAAGGAGTTCCTTGGTGGTTATGTCGCAGGAAGGGGGACCCCCATCCAGGGCCCGAGAGTGGGCTCTTCTCTAACAGTCGGAAACGAGTTGTCCCAGGAGACACACATGCTGAAAAAGCAAGAGACTTAATGGCGGTGGGGCGGGGGCGCCTGGGGAAGAGAGCGGCGTGGTAAGGGGACCCCTGAAAACAGCTCTGCCACGTGGCTCAGAGCCTCCTGTTTTAAGGTAACCAGCTTGGTTTCAGTTGTCTCTGGCCAATTAGCATGACTCGCGGGTCCTTCCTGGTGGCGCATGCACGTGCATTTGCGTGTGCGTGCATTTGCGTGTGCGTGCATTTGCATGTGCGCGCATGCCTGTCTCAGACAAGATGGAGTCCAGCGAGAGTAATTCTGGTAGGTTGCTAGGACTTTGGGACTAGCCTCTCCTCTCTCCTTAGGAGGTTTCCCGAATTCTTCTAGTTGTCCTACCTTGTTCTGCATTCCTTACCAGGACCCCCTGTTTAAGCTAACTCATACAAGTGGTTATTATGGTGCCTGGCCAGGGTGGGCCGTTTCAGTTAATGGTTTCGCTAACAGGACTCTGAGCTTTCACTACTGAGGGCGCAAGTTTAATCACTAGTCCAGGAGCTAGCCACATGCTGCAAGCCACACAGCACCGTCAAAAAAAGAAGAAAAGGAAAGGATATAAAGATATTCAGAAAGATTACCGTGGCCTTGGTGGCTTGACTACGCAGAAAGTAAGTTGTAAAGTCAAAATTCAAACCTACGTCTGACTCCAAAACCTCTGCTGTCTATTGCCGTGATATTATAAACAGGGACTGCTCACCAAGCACCTTCCTTTAGTGGAAACCGAAAGAAATGAAAAAGTAAGAGAAGGAGCGAACAAGAGTCAGCCTGGGGAGGAGAAAGAGGGAGGGCCAGTGGGAGGGATGGGAATCGGAATAGCATCGTGAAAATAACAGCACAAAGGACAGTCCAGGGCAGTCTGCAGTTTGTGACTTTTCAGGATGTGCAATTGAGACACTTCTTTCTGATCAGGGTGTGGCTTGAGGATATGCCTAATTGAAGGGCTAGTTAACAACCAACTGGGCAAGAATCACATTTGCACGAAGGGTGGAGGAGGAAAGCAAAGGCATTTACGGAATGTCCTGGAAAGTCCTACGCTTCTCTAGTGGCTCAGTGGTTAAAAAAAAACAAAAAAACCCACCTGTCATTGTAGGAGACGCAGGTTCAATCCTTGGATCAGAAGGATTCCCTGGAGAAGGAAATGACAACCCACTCCAGTATTTTTGCCTGGGAAATCCTATGGAGAAAGGAGCCTGGTGGGCTGCAAGGAGTCAGACACAGCGAGCTGCAGGCATGACATGGCTGGAAAGTTCTATGAATTAGACCAGCTTGGTAACCTCCTAACCGCCCTGCTCCCTCCTAGCACAAACACAGAACTTTTCCCGGAAAACCATTCTTTATATTGTCCTGTCCTCAATTTCGTGAGAAAATGGTGCCATAAGGAGATCAAAGATTGGAAAGCCAGAGTGAGAAAGATCTCTTTAGGGAGACAGACCCAAAAGTGGGAAGGGCATTCTCAGCAGCCCTTCAATTACCATGAAAGAAGCCTTCCTGGGAGTTGATAGTGGGTGTCTGGGCAGATATCACCAGCTCTTTAAAGATGTGCTTATGCAAGCTTTGAAGTCAGGAAGATCTGGAGACAAGCTGCTGGGCTTGGGATCAATCCCAACCCCATGGCTCTCTGGTTGTATGATCAAGGGTCATTTTCCTAACCTCCCTGGGCCTCAGTTTCCTGTCTAGGACACATCACGCAAGGATATTTCGTGGGCTGAACAAGATAATGCGCATACCAATGAGGACCTACTGTACAGGACATGCGACTCTGTTCAGTGTTATTTGGCAGCCTGGATGGGAGGAGCGTTTGGGGGAGAACAGAAACATGTATACATATGACTGAGTCCCTTCACTGTTCAGCTATAACAACATTGTTAATTGCCTATATTCAGTACAAAATGGAAAAAAAAAAAAAAAAAAAAACCCAAACTCAAAGAAGTGACTGATTCAGGCAGTTTTTATACCTTTCAGACAAAAGAAACAATAAATTAAGTAGCAAGAAAAATAAAAAAGATAATGCACATAAACAGTTCAGCACAAAATCTAGTCCCCAGCAGATGCTTCATAATGTAAATTATCCCCTGAAAGAAAGGTGGCGATATCAAGCATTAGAGTGTCTAGAAAGTTGGGGTTCAGAGGATTTGCACTGCCTTAGTTTAACCACTGAAATGACAACACTATTGAAATAATTCATCATAGGTCTCAAATACTGTCAGGAGCATATGGAATTCTTTTTTCCTCTTATTTAATCCTCAGAGCAAGTTTGCAATTATTAATGACAAACAGAAGCTTGAGGAAACAGAGTAGTTTGCCCAAGTTCCGTATCAAGAAAGCATGCAGACCTGATTGCAGTTCACAAATGCATTTAGTAGAACATTTGAAAATTATGAATCTGTGCCCCACTGGTGTACACCGTGGAAGGAGGCTGCATAAAGATTAACCCAAGAAATCAAATTGATTAAGATGTTTTCCTGACCTTTTGGTCAGAGCCCTCCTTTAAGGCCAGGCCTAAGGCAGGGTATAGTTTAAAAATCCTGAGAGTGAGTGTCCTGGCTGCTTCACCCTGAACTTGAGCCTGCTGCTGGCTCAGAGACTGGTACCTGCCTTTTCATGTGTATAAGAGTGCAAACAAGTCAGTTAGGAGGGTGGCCAGATTTGGCAAATGCAGGATGCCCAGTTAAATTTGTAAAATAGCTCTAATTTATTGGGGGAGGAAAAAAAGGCTGCATATAGGACATTTGGGGTATCCTGATTTAAAAAAATCAGTAAGGGACACCAACCAAAACCATTCCACACAGAACATGACCCATAGATACAGGACACCCGGCAGCCCTGCTTGCCAGTCCTCTGTCCAAGGGCAGGTGGGACTAACAGATGTATGAAAAGCTTTTGGGGATGGTATGCTAGGGACAGAGGTCTTACACCTCTGTGTGGAGAGAGGTTGGTCCTTCTCAATACAAAGCCTTTCTTCATATCAGAAACCTTCCAGGCTAGGCCTGCTTTGGTCTGTCAATATGCACACAATTAAGCTCTTCTGGAAGGGCACCCCTGAGAAAACCTTTCCTGAAACAGTTTCCTCTGTTTGCAAAAGTGGTCAACGAGGTCACCTAGAGGCCTGCATGGGTCATTGCAGGCAGGAGATTTCTGATGGGGCGACCCACAATACTGAATTCAAATGGATGTACAAACCAGGTTTAAAGGCTCTTCAGAAAAAAAAAAAAATTGAACACCCAACAGTTTGATTTATTAGCGATGTCTTCTTGGGGAAGTTAAATTTTTTTTAAATATCATATTCCAATAAAACAGAAATAAAAATTGCAACATGAAATTGTAAGGATTCAGTTAAACCATGAACTCCCAGTGCCCCGGACACAGCTAGCGCTTATCAGTGTCTGTTGTCATTATTGTTTCTAATATGACACTTGCAAGGACGTGGAATACAAGGGAGCTGTTATTAATAACTTTTAGTAATACTATAAACTTTATCAATAAAATTAAAATGCTAAGTATCAATAATATTTAACACTCATTGAGTACCAGGGCTGGGATTAGGTTAAAGCGAGTGAAGTACCTGCTCAAGTGCAGAATGTAAGGGGAACCAGAAAGCCCAGATAAATAAAGATAAGTAATGTTTCAACACAGTCTTTTACAAATGATCAAGGGAATTTCATGGTGGGCCAGTGCCTCCATTGCCGAAGGCTGGAGTTCAGTCCCTGGTCAGAGAACTAACAGTCCCCAAGCCGAGTGGCATGGCCACAAAAAAAATATATATATATATTTTATTTTGTGAAAACTTTTACATTTGGAATTAGCCAGATGGACTCAGTTTGTATGTATGTACATTCAGTCATATCTACCTCTTTGCCACCTCATGGACTGTAACCCGCCAGGCCCCTTTAGCCATGGAATTTTCCAGTCAAGAATACTGGAGCAGGTTGCCATTTCCTTCTCCAGGGGGTCTTGCGTACCCAAGGATCGAACCTGTGTCTTCTGCATCTCCTGCATTGGCAGGCGGGTTCTTCACCAGCTGAGTCACCAGGAAGCCCTGGATGATCCCAGTTTTGTTGGCAACATCATCATCAGGAGCCAGGTGAACGCATGCCTTTTTCTGTCCATCAGTCCTGATCGGGATGTTGACCTTAGCCATGTCAGTGTCACAGAGCTTCTTCACAACCTGTTTGATTTTGTGCTTGTTGGCCTTGACATCCACAATGAATACCAGTGTGTTTTTGTCTTCTGTTCCCTTCATGGTGAGGGGCCTTGATGATGGCATAGCGGTCAAGTTTGTTTCTTCCGGGGTGCTCTTCCTAGAATATTTGGGCTGCCTCCTGAGTTGCAGTGTTTTGGGCTGCCGGAAGGTGGGTGATGTCTGGATTTTCTTTTCTTTGTGGATGTGGACGCCTTTCAACACTGCTCTCTTGGCCTTCAAAGCCTTTGCTATGGCTGCAGCTTTGGGGGGGGACAGGGGCTTCTTTCTTCACCTTCAGCAGCGTCTTTGTGAAAAGCGACAAAATATTTTTAAAAGTCAAAATAAGCAAAACCTAGGCAAAAAAAGAAATCCACGATGAATAAAATATAAAAGTTTAAAATAAGGTTAGAATCAGTATTACTGCTTATTCCTTTTGCCTCTGGCTCTAACATGACTCAGCACTACACTACACTGAACTGCACTGTGCTAACATATCATCCTACCACCAGAGGCGGCAAGCGTTAAATATACCCATTTTACAGGTGAGAGAAAGGAAACCCTGAGAAACTCCTCGTATACACTGCCCAGGGCCACATAACTAAGTGTAAAGCCAGAAATCTTTCCCAGATTGGAACAATTCTAAAGCTCACATCTCGCCCTTTCTATTTTCCCATTCACAAAGGGATGCAGGCTAATATTTTTCTACCCCAGGGTATAATTTCACTTTTGCTATGTGTAGAATTGCCAGAGTTACCAAATAAAAGTAAAGGATACCCAGTTAAATCTGAAGTTGAGAATAAAATTTTAGTGTGTGTATGTCCCATAATGTCCATCTGACCACTCTCCTCCCTGCCCCATTACCAAGGCAACCAAACATTTTAATAAACAGAATTTCAAAATGGAATTTTGAATCTGCTGGATTGAGCCTGCCATGTCTGTACCTGAGCACACACCAGGAATAATAAAGGACTTTAATAGAGTCACAAGGGCCAAAAACAAAAAAATAGAGGAAATTGGCTTAAAATCTTAGGCTTAATGGCAAAGGGACAGTTGGAGCTTTCTCTGGCTCTACCAAAGCCCTTTTTTAGCCCTTAATGAGATGCTTTGGGATAAGAAATTACAAGCCTGAGTTGAAACAAAGAAAATGCTTTAGGTGCTCTGTGCTGTGTGTCCTACAAATGTTATTTGTTATTTTGAGATCTCTAGTTCGAGGTGATATAAATTATTTCCTTGACACAACAGTCTGAACCCCAGTGATATACTCCCCCTCATAATGTAATGGAAATGGTTGAGAACATATGAAATTGGTGCTTTAAAAACAGTGGTAATCATGTTGCCCACCTGGAGCTGAAACATTAGCAAATTTCAGCTCCTTGGAGCTCGGTAAATTAAATATATTGTCAGAAGTCATTTCTTCTAATAATGTTGCTGCATGCAGATGGAGAAGGGGAAAATATTTCAAGGCCTGCCTGAACTTTAAGTCGTATTTGAGGAATTAAGTTTTTAATAATGTAAGAGTGAATCATTATAACACAACAGTGGATTTTTAGGAAATTGCATGACTTGAACAGCTATTTCAATTCCTAATGCACACCCTACCTACCTTGTGAAAAATTTCTAGATCCCTCCCAGGTAAATGGATCCTTCCCAAAGCAATACCTAACACTTCACACAACCCACTAATTTCCATGTTACTGATGTGTGTGTCTGTGTGTATATACACGCATACATGCATACTTATGCTTACTCCCCTCCCCACCTAATGTGTGAGCGCCTAGAAATCAGGGAGCATGTTTTATTTAAATGTGAATTTAGAATCTAAAATCAGCTTCTTGTCCAGCATGTAGCTGTGGAACTTCATAGTGTTTCCATACTGTATTTGTCTTCCAGAGCTGCCATAAACAGAGTCAGAAATTATGGATATGATGTGGGCGGGACTGGTTTCTTTTGAGGTGTGTAAGGGGGAATCTCTCTCATGTATCTCGCCTAACTTCTGGGGGTTTGCTGGCAATCTTGGGCATACCTTGTCTTGTAATACAAGCATCACCTTGATCTCTGCCTCCATGGTTATGTGACATTTTCCCAGTGTGCACTTCCCACGGTCTTAAATTTCCCTTTTTTATAAGGATACCCACCCCACTGGACTTCCCAAGTGGCTTAGTGGTAAAGAACCTGCCTGCTAATGCAGGAGACACAGGTTCGGTCCCTGGGTCAGGAAGATCCCCTGGGAAAGGAAGTGGCAACCCACTCCAGTATTCTTGCCTGGGAAATCCCATGGACAGAGGAGCCTGGTGGGCTACAGTCCACGGGGCACAAAAGAGTGGGGCACGACTTGCAACGAGACAACGGTTCTGCTAGTTTAGGCCCCACCTCACCTTGTCTGCATCTGTAAAGGCCTAACTTCCAAGGGAGGTTACATTCTGAGGTACCTAGAGGGGGTTAGGACTCCAACATCTGAAGAATATTTTTGAGGTTCAAATAATTTAAAATTATAGACTGATAGGCTCTAGTTGATTTAAAAATTTCTACTCAGCAGAGATTCTGAGGGAGGGGTAAATTCTGATTCAAAATTACCCTGAGTAATGATATTAAAGTGAAGACACCTCACTTAGATCAGGCTACTGATATGTAGGAAAACAAGATTGTTCAGCCTGGATCTAGTGAACCAGGCTCAGCATTTTGCAAGATATCCTCCGCTGAGGCTTAGGCACATTCAAGGGTTATGTTGCTCTGTTAACATCCTTTCCTCTCAAACCTGAAGTTAAAGTGATTGTTCAGAAGCCACACATGCTCCCCACTCTAGGGTTTCTGTACAGCGACTTCAACTAGACCCGTATAGGTTACATCCACCCGGGAAGCTTGAAACCAAGAGGTACTAATGCTCCAGTCCTACAACAGACCCACTAAATCTGAATATCGGAGGGTGAACCAAAAGTCCTCCTGCATGCTAAGTCGCTTCAGTCATGTCCGACTCTCTGTGACCCCATGGACTGTAGCTTGCCAGGCTCCTCTGTCCATGGGATTCTCCAGGCAAGGATACTGGAGTGGGTAGCCATACCCTCCTCCAGGGGATCTTCCCAATCCAGGGATCGAACCCCGGTCTTCCACATTGCAGGTGGATTCTTTACCGTCTGAGCCACAGGGAAGCCCAAGAATCCTGGAGTGGGTAGCCATTTCCTTCTCCAGCGAATTTTCCCTACCCAGAGATTGAACGCGCGTCTCAGGTCTCCTGCATCGGCAGGAGGTTTCTTTACCTCTAGCGCCACCTATCGGAGGGTGAACCAAAGTCCTCAGGTGATCCTAATAGGAAGCACGAGGCTCTAGACCCGCGGAGCCGCACCTGGCCCCTCCGCGCTCCCTCCCCTGGTCAGCGAATCCACTTCCTCCTCCCTCTGACGCCTGTCTGCAGAGAGGGAGCATTTTGGTCAGCTCCTCGGCCCTGGGGGTAGTCTCATCATGGTAGTTTCTACAAGCGAGTGTGCCGATAGAGTCCTGTCGTGGTCCCAGGTTGCTTGTGGAGTTCAGGTACTGTGGATGAACTAAACCCTATATATACAGCTCTGATCCAGGAGGTATGGGGTTGGGGGTCAGGGAGCCTGCATTTCTCAAGTGTTCCCAGCGCGGGCCTGTGTTTCTTGTCCGTGGCTCACACTTGAAGTAACAAAAGAGCTGGCATCTGAACCATCCCTTCTGACTGGTCTTTAACCTGCTGTTGACAAGCTGGGGTGACCTTTGAGCAACGTGCGGGGGAGGAGGGGTGCCAAGCTCCCTGTGTTTGAAAACCTTCAATTAAATTCTAGTCGGTCTTCCTCCATATATGTGGTTCCTTCATTTCTGCCGTTCCTCTGTATGCACGGTTTTGTATCCAAAAATTTAACTAACCGTGAGTCATGTAGTACTGTAGTATTTATTACTGGAAAAAAACACACACGTGAGTGGATGCGCACAGTTGTTGTTCAAGGGTCAGCTGTCTGTACGCTTTGTCTCCTACAGAGTCCCTCTACCCTTTCCTGGAGTTGGGTTTGTTATTTATTGAAGAAGCCATAAAACACCAGTGACCTCGCTGGTCTGTTTCTAGTGATTCATGAACACTAAGGCAGTGCCTTATGTAGTGAATCTTCTAGAGGCAGCTGCTCAGGTGACAGTGAGTCTTCTTTCTCTAGAAACTACTCCTCACGTTCAAAGGGCACTCCAACCCCCAAGGCCAGATCTTAAAGTGGGCAGAGCTCAGAGACTCTAGAGCCTGGCAGTGTGGATTCAAAGTCTGGCTCTGACACCTGCTAGCCATGTGACCTTGGGAAAGTCACTCGGCTTCTCTAAGCCTCCATTTTCTCCTCTCACTTCAAAGGGCTGATCTCCAGATTAAAGAAAATAATATGTATAAAATGCATAGACAACAGCAGCCCAGAGTAAGCTCTCATTATGCACTAGCAGTGGTGATTTTGCTATTTTCTGACCTGACCCCTAAAGTGTAGCTGATGGATCCAGGGGTGTGTCTGAGCCAGGCAATCACATCCCCTCTTAGGAATTTGGAATTGGAAAGTGAAAGTCTCAGAGAATGAATGCTGTCAAAATAGCAGCATTGAACGTTGCTGCTCAAATGTTTGGCAGAGAATCAGCAGCATCAGTATCACCTGGGAGCGTGTTACATGATACACAATCTCAGGCTCCTTCCCAGACCTACTGAATACAGATGCATTTTTCACAAGGTGAGCATTACAGTTGGAGACACACTAGGAGGAATGTCTACTGTCTCCTTGGAAGGCATCCATCATGATCTTTGTTTCTTCAAACGTGCAGAGATACCAACGCAGATTTTTATCCAATTGTTCGGTCACTCAGTCGTGTCTGACTCTTTGTGACCCCATGGACTGCAGCACGCCAGGATTCCCTGTCCTTCACCATCTCCCGAACTTTGTTCAAACTCCTGTCTGTCGAGTCAGTGATACCACCGACTTCAATCTTTTCCAGCCTCAGGGTCTTTTTCAATGAGTTGGCTGTTCGCATCTGGTGGCCAAAGTATTGGAGCTTCAGCATCAGTCCTTCCAATGACTATTCAGAGTTGATTTTCTTTAGGATTTTAGGTCGTATTGTATCAAGTGTGACCAGCTAATGCCTTGTCTTTTTTTTTTTTTTTTTTGCATTTTAAAAAATACTTATATTTTTGGCTAAGACCCATCTTTGCTCCGTCTTCATTACTGCGTGCGGGCTTTCTCTGGTTGCAATACGCTGGCTTCTTGTACTGGTTTCTGTTGTTGCAGAGCACAGATTTTAGGTGCTGGGGCTTCAGTAGTTGCAGCACAAGGGCCCTAGAGGGCGGGCTTAGTAGTTGTGCCACACAACTACTTAGAGGAATCTTTCTGGACCAGGGATTGAGCTCATGTCCCCTGGATTGGCAGGCAGGTTCGTAATCATTGGGCCACCATGGAAGTCCTGCTTTATCTTTGATAAGTTTGGGCTAACTCTAGTTACTTTCTGATTCTCGTAACCCTGCAATCTCAATAGCACTGCTGACTACATTTAAGAAATCTTGCAGGACGCTATAGCTTTTCCACCGTATCCTATCATGAGGACAAATCTAGAGTCAGAGGAGGGGTTTAGCTTCTAAAGTCAGCACATAAGGTGAGAATTAGGTCTGGTCAAAATGATGCCAGAAAATGTATTAGAGATGTGCCACATGAAGCAGGGCTGTGTCATCTTTCAGCCACTGCAATGAGGCTGACTCTGCAATCCACTGCTGCATCTTCACTTGAGCCCCAGCCAAAGTAGCTTCTCTTTCATGACCACATGGTACTTATTTTTAAACCCTAGGTGCACATTTTGCACAAAAAGATCTCACTATGGAAGCTGAGAAAATGGATGCGTATTTCCCAGCTCATATCCACTCTGGGGCACTTCTCGTCCCACCTTTAATCTTTCCCAGCATCAGGGTCTTTTCAAATGAGTCAGTTCTGCATAGTAACAGGTCTGAATTCTTAAGATTCTCATATTTCAGTTAATGGTACTGCTTCATTCATCTCCGAGACCACCATTTACTCCATTCAAAACTCTTCCCATTCTCTCTTCATTCTCTCAAAGGCCACCACACCTGTGTATGCAAACACACTCTGGATGTTTTCTCATTTCCTTAGTTTTCCACTTGCTCAAGAATTATTTATAAGTTGTTAATTTAAAAGATTATTACCTGTTCTGTGCTAGGTACTGGGAATAGCACCGTCTCATACATGGGCTCCACCCTGTAGAAGTTTGCAGTCTGATCAGGGAGTCAATCAAGTTCATAGGTCATTGAACTATAGTGCAAAGTGGCATGATCAGGGACGCAGAATGATGAGTGGACAATCAACCTCTCTGGGGGCAGCGTGCAGTCAAGGAAGGCTTCCTGAGGGACGTAACCTCTGATTCTGTGTGTGTATTCAAGATTTCTGTTACTTTGTTAAACGGAAAAATAAAAAGATTTTTTCCCCCATAATCATCAAGTATCAGGCAATATTGTAGAGTCGCCATCTAAGAGCAGAGTCAGCAGCAGCAGGGTGTGGTGTTAATATTGCAGGACACTAGCCGGCTAATGGGTTCTTGTCCAGAAACCATAGCAACACAACCATTCTGCAGTAATCCAAGCACATCCGAACTGAAATGATCATTATTTTCAGAAGTTAAAAAAAGAAAAAAAAATAGGATAGAAAAAATGTTGACCAGGGTATGGGAAAACTTATTTTTATATACTACTACTAAAAACATATATTAGCACAACCATTCCAAGGGCTATTTCAAAGCAACTGTTAAAATCCATGGTGGATGGAGGAGGGATGGATTGGGAGTTTGGGATTAGCAAATGCAAACTATCAAACACATGTAAGTGAATCACTTTGCTGTACCAGAAACAAATAAAACATAGTAAATCAACTGTACTTCAAGAAAATGATTTTTTTTAATTAAAAAAATATCATGATTTTCTTTCTTCTTTCTTTAAAGACTTATTTACTTTTTTTAACTTTTGGTTGTGCTGCGTCTTCATTGCTGCACATAGGCTTTCTCTAGTTGCAGACAGCAGGGGCTTTTCTTGTTGCAGAACATGGACTCTAGGTGTGTGGGCCTCAGTAGCTAGGGCTCAGGAGACACACGGGCTTAGTTGCTCCGTGGCATGTGGGATCTTCCCAGACCAAGGATCGAACCCATGTCCCCTGCATTGGCAGGCAGATTCTTAACCACTAGGCCACCAGGGAAGCCCTATGATTTTCTTAAAATCTGAAGGACAGGATACCTTTAGACCGAGGAACAGCACATATAAAATGCTTGATCTTTAGTTTCTTTTTCTTCCCTCGTCCTTTTTTGAGGGTTAGGAGGAGGGGTTCTGGAAATTAATAAGTTAAACTTGGGAGATAGGAAAAGGTGTCTGTGTATGACCCATCTGAGCCATCGCTAAAATTACATGTAAGTAACTGAAAAAATGGTGACTCCTACAATTTGGATGTCCAGTGATACAGTGGAAAGAACAAAGGCTTTGGGGCCATTTTTGCACATGGTGGTCTTATTAGTTGAAATAATGATAAGACCTAATTGTCTTGTCATACATTCAGATTCTGCATGTGCTATCCCATTTAATCCTCACAGTGTACCCATAAAGCAAGTACTATCATTACTCCCATTTTATTTATTTATTACTTTTTTGAAAAGCTCTCTGAAGAAGCTACAGAATTTTTGTTGTTGGTGTTGTTATTTTTATTTGTTTTAGTTTTGGCCATGCCGTACAGCATTCAGGATCTCAGTTCCCCAACCAGGGATTGAAACTGGGCCATGGCAGTCAAAGCACCAAATCCTAACCACTAGACCACCAGGGAACTCATTCCCATTTTATAGATAAGCAAACTGATGCTTTATTAGGTTACATGCCCAAGGTCATTTTCCTCAGCTCTCAGATGGGATTGAAGGGGCTGATTGTTGCTGTTAGAAGTGGACAGGAAATATCCATGTATAGTATCTAACACAGGAGATGGTTCCTCTACCTGGGATTAATGCCACTGGACTACTTTACAAATGAGCCCTCTCTGTAACCACCCCCTTTGGTTACTTAAGAAACTAATACCTTTTGGTTGGAGCCCCATTTGGAAAAACCTCATGGAATACATGTCTTTAAAAAGTTTCCAATTCTGGTTCCAGTTAACACATGCACCTCAATAATTAAATGGTGATGTATATAGATTTGATGCATAAATAATATTAGACTAGCAATGAAGGTCCAACCTACCCTTCAGAAGCTGTTGACTTGACACACCCTGTAGATCTAGCACAGTTTCAACAGAGCAGAAGGTTTTGTCTGGAGATCTACCAAGGATCTCAAGGGATATAGACATCGTGAACCTAGTGTCTGTGTTCGGGCAGTGTCAGAAGTTACTGTGCCCTGAGACTAATGAGGTAATCGGATAAACCCAGGGGGAGAAAGAAAATAGTTCCAGACTCAGAGTCCTTAGATTCTGATCAACAGTATATTTTTAACAAGCAGAAGCGTGGCCTAAATCTATGTCTGTTCTTTCAATCAATTTAACCTTTCTTTAAAGATAATATGTGAAATGTTAACCCTTTTTTAAAGATTTAAATGAAAAGGGAGATTTATGTCAATTTAAAAATTATGAATCAACTGTTAGTGGTAATTATTCTTTGACACAGGCTGCTCTTAAAGCAAAAAACAAAACCTGTCTGGGAAGACCAAATTTGTGTTCTAATCTTCTAAATTCATTCCCAATATAGAGGACAGTAGTTGGACAGCTGATTCAAAAGAAGCTAAATAGAATCTCAGTTTGGTTTTATAAATATGATTTTAAAATCACAGATTTACTTTTATACTTAGCTTGCCAAAGGATTCACTGTTGTTACGTTCCTTGGGTTCTACTACAGTTCATTTATTTACTTATTTTTGGCTGTGCTGGATCTTTGTTGCTGCTCAGGCTTTTCTCTAGTTGTGGCGAGAAGGAATACTCTTTGCTGTGCTGGGCAGGGCATGGGCTTCTCACTGCAGCAGCCTCTCTTGTTGTGAAGCAAAGGCTCTAGAGAGTTCGGGCTTCAGTGGTTGCGACGTGTGGTCTCAGTAGTTGCGGCGCGCAGGCTTAGTTTTCCTGAGGCATGTGGGAGCCTCCCAGACCGGGGATCAAACCCGTGTCTCCTGTATTGGCAGGCAGAATGTCATCCTCTGAGCCATCAGGGAAGACTCTTGCAATTCATTTTAAACAAATAGTTTCATAATGGTCATAATAACTGTCCTCATAACTGTAAATTCTAAAAATCTCTTGGTAGGGCCCTGGTCTCTCTGGCTATAGAACATCTGGTGCATTCTTCTTGTTGGCTGCCGTGTTGAAAGAAAGTTAAATGTACAAACTTAGGAGCAAACATGGCATTGATCAGTTGTACTCTAAGACATAGATCCTAGGGGATGTTTCATGAATGGCTCTTGGTCCAGGTCCCTCTTTGTATATAGGGATATATACGGGGAGACTCCTACTTTTCTCTACTTATTTTCCCCTCTAGGACAGAGTTTCCTACCTCTACACTATGGACCTTCGGGGCCACATTCTTCTGTTGTAGGACCCTGTCCTTAGGATGTTTAGCACCATGCTTTGCATAAAATAAAATCCACAGAACTTATGCATCTTATCACTAGAAGTTTGTACCTTTTGACCAACATCCCCTCAGTCCGTGGAACCACCATTCTACTATTGGTGTCTATGAGTTTGGCCTTTTTTAGATTATAGGTGTAAATGAGATCATACAGTATTTGTCTTTCACTATCTGCCTTTCTCGGCTTCCCTGGTGGCGCTGGTGGTAAAGAACTCGCTTGCCAGTGCAGGAGACGAAAGAGACGTGGATTTGATTCCTGGGTTGGGAAGATCCCCTGGAGGAGGGCGTGACAACCCACTCCAGTATTCTTGCCTGGAAATCCCATGGACAGAGGAGTCTGGTGGGCTGTGGTTCATAGGGTCACAAAGTGTCGGACACAACTAAAGCAACAGCATGCACATATCTGACTTTCTCCTTGTTTCACTGCCTTCAAGGTCCATATATGTTGTTCCAAGAGGCACAATATTTCCTTTTTTGTGTCCAAATAATATTTTTTTGTGTGTGTATAATATATATATATATATCAGATATTCTTTGTCCATTCATCTGCCACTGGTCACTTGGGCTCTTTCCACGTCTTGGCTATGGTGATGATTTTGCATTGAACGTGATAGATTTCTCTGAGGTCTGATTTAAATTCTTTTGAATGTATACCCAGACGTGAGATTGCTGAGTCATATAGTCCTTCTATTTTTGATTTTTTGAGGAGCCTCTGTGTTGTTTTCCATCATGCTTGTACCAGTTTGCTTTCTCACCAACAGTGAACAAGGGTCCTGTTTTCTCACCAAGAGAGTTGTTCTCTTATGTCTTTTTGATAATAGCCATCCTAATAGGTGTGAGGTGATATCTCACTGTGGTTTTAATTTGCATTTCCTTGATGATTAGTCATGTTGAGCATCTTCTAATGTACCTGTTGACCATTTGTGTGTCTTCTTTGGAAAATGTCTGTTCAGATTGCCTGCCGATTTTTGATTGGATTATTTGGGGGATTTTTTTTTTGCTATTGTGTGTATTCCACAGATATATTTATGTGTGTGTGTGCATGTGCATGGGTGCACACTCAGTCATGTCCAACTCTTTATGACCCCATGGATGCAAAGGGCTCCTCTGTGCATGGAATTTTCCATGCAAGAATACTGGAGTGGGCTTCCATTTCCTACTCCAGGAGTCCTCCCGACCCAGTGATCAAACCTGCATCTCCTGCTTGGCAGATGGATTCTGTTACCACTGCATCACCTAGGAATGAGATTACATATATAATTTCCACTTTGTTGAGAACTTTTATCATGAAAGTGTGTTGAATTTTGTGACATGCTTTTTCTGTATTGATTGATAGGATCACATGATCTTAATCCTTAATTCTATTAATGTGATGTATCACATTTATTTATTTGTATATGTTGAGCCATGTTTGCATCCCAGGGATAAATCCCACTTAGTCATGGTCTGTGATCCTTTTAATGTGCTGTTAAATTCAGTTTGTTAATATTTTGTTGAGAACTTTTTCATCTATATTCATCAGAGATAATGACCTGTAGTTTTATTTTCTTGCCCTGTCCTTATCTGGCTTAGGTATCAGGGTAATGCAGGCCTCATAAAATGAGTTTGGAAGTATCCACTCATCTTCAGGTTTTTTGAACAGCTTGAAAAGGACTGTTATTAGTTCTTGAAATGTTTGGTGACATTCACTAGGGAAGTTGTCTGATCCTGGACTTTTCTTTATTAGGAGGTTTTGGATTACTACTTCAAACTCCTTAGTCATCATTGGTCAGTTCAGATGTTTTATCTTTTTTGAAATTTTATTTATTTATTGAAGTATAGTTGATTTACAATTTTTGTCAAGTTTCAACATACAGCAAAGTGATTCAGTTCAGATCTATATGTATGTATATGTGTGTATGTATATTTCTTTTCAGATCCTTGGGAGTTCCCTGGTGGTCTGGCAGGTGGGACTTGGCACTATCACTGTAGTGGCTTGAGTTCAACCCCTGGCTGCAGAACTAATATCCCACAATCTATGAGGCCAAAAAAAAAAAAAAAAAAGCCCCCCAAACAATCCCCTAAAACAGATTATTATCCATTATAGATTATTACAAGATACTGAGGATAATTCTGTGTGCTCTACAGCATGTCCTTGTTGGTTATCTGGTTTATATTTAGTACTGTGTGTATGTGGATCCCAAATTCCTAATTTATCCCCCTCCTTTTCCCTTTGAAAATCATGGATATGTATTCAGATTTTCTATTTCTTCATGACTGACTCTTTTTAGGTTGTATGTTTCTGGGAAAGTATTCATTTTTAAGTTAGGCAGTTTTGGTGTATAATTACTCACAGCAGTTTCTTAGGATCCCTTGTGTTTCTGTGGTGTCAGCTGTAATGTCTCCTCTTTCATTTGTAATTTAGTTTATTTGAGTCTTCTTTTTTTCTTGGTAAGTTTAGCAGAAGGTTTGTTAGTTTTTTACTTCCTCAAAACAACAACCTTTATTTCCACTGACTCTTTCCATTGTCTTTTTAGTCTTTATTTCTTTGATTTCTGCTCTAATCTTTATTATTTTCTTCTCTCTGATAACTTTGGGATTGTTGTTTGATCATTGTGTCAGACTCTTTTGAGACCCCAAAGATTGTAGCTTACCAGGCTCCTCTGTCCATGGGATTTCCCAGGCAAGAATAGGGGAGTGGGCTGCCACTACTTTCTCCAGAGGATTTTCCCAGCCCAGGGATCCAGCCAGTGTCTCTGACTTGACAGGCAGGTTCTTTACCACTGAGCCACCAGGGAAGCCCAACTTTGGGATTAGGTTGGCCTTATGTTTCTAATCCCTTGAGGTATAAACCTAGGTTGTTTATTTGAGATTCTTCTTTCTTACTAAAGGCATTTGTTGCAATCAGCTTCCTTCTTAGAACTGTTTTTGCTGCATCTCATAAGTTTTAATATATTGCGTTCACATACTGTTGAAGCCTAGCTTGGTGACCTTGCTAGTATGTGGAATGAGTGCAGTTGTGTAGTAGTTTGAGCATTCTTTGGCATTGCCTGTCTTTGGAACTAAAATGAAAACTGACCTTTTCCAGTCCTGTGGTCACTGCTGAGTTTTCCAAATTTGCTGGCATATTGAGTGCAGCACTTTAACAGCATCATCTTTTAGGATTTGAAATAGCTCAACTGGGATTCCATCACCTCCACTAGCTTTGTTCATAGTGATGCTTCCTAAGGCCCACTTGACTTCACACTCCACACTCTGCCTTTAGGTAAATGATCATACCATCATGGTTATCCAGGTCATTAAGATCTTTTTTTGTATAGTTCTTCTGTGTATTCTTGCCACTGCTTATTAATATCTTCTGCTTCTGTTAGGTCCATACTGTTTCTGTCCTCTGGGTTGGGAAGATTGCCTGGAGAAGGGAAAGGCTACCCACTCCAGTATTCTGGCCTGGGAGAATTTCATGGACTACGGTCCATGGGGTCACAAAGAGTCGGACATGACTGAGTGACTTTCACTTTCACTTTTTTACATGAAATGTTCCCTTGGTATCTTTAATTTTCTTGAAGAAATCTTAGTCTTTCCCATTCGGTGTTTTCCTCTATTTCTTTGCATGTTCACGTAGGAAGGCTTTCTTATGTCTCCTTGCTATTCTTTGGAACTCTGCATTCAGATGGGTGTATCTTTTTTCTACTTTGCCTTTCACTTCTTTTCTCAGCTATTTGTAAGGCCTCTTCAGACAACCATTTTACCTTTTGCATTTCTTTTTCCTAGGGATGGTTTTGATCACTGCCTCCTATACAGTGTTATAAATATCCACCCATCCATAATTCTTCAGACACTCTATTAGATCTAATCCTATAAATCAATTTGTCACTTCCACTGTAAAATCATAAGGGGTTTGATTTAGGTCACAGCTGAATGGCCTAGTGTTTTTCTCTACTTTCTTCAATTTAAGTCTGAATTTTGCAATAAGGAGTTTATGGTCTGAGCCACAGTCAGCTCCTGGTCTTGTTTTTGCTGACTGTATAGAGCTTCTCCATCTTTGGCTGCAAAGAATATAATCAATCTGATTTTGGTATTGACCATCATGTGGTGATGTCCACGTGTAGTCTTCTCTTGTGTTTGCTATGACTACTGCATTCTCTTGGCAAAACTCGTTAGCCTTTGACCTGCTTCGTTTTGTACTCTACGACCAAATTTGCCTGTTACTCCAGGTAACAGGTTGTAGCTAAGTTCTCAGGGGCATGGAGCTGTTTCTGGGTCTGTAACCAAGACCGTGGTCTGTGAGTCAACCACCTAGGTGTGCATCTGCCTTCTCACAACATCTCTCCTCCATCTGTGACTGAAAGGGGGTTTTACAATCCCCTACCTTGATCTGAAAGTGCCCACAGGGACACTTCTGTCTGTGAATAATATCAAATTATTGTTGAAAGGGGACACAAGTGAGAAATATCTTGTTCGGCCATCTTATTTGATAAATGGATTTTAATTGGAGGTTGAATATAGGTTTCCTGTGAGATGCTGACTTGATAGAGAGTAGCTGCCTGGTGTGGGGCTCTGTGAAAGATTCTGAGGTTGCTCCTGGGCTGAGGGAGTGCCATCATCAATTAGTTATATCTGCTATGGCCATGACTTAAGGGAAGTGTTGATACAAGTGCCATGCATTTGTCGTTACTGATCTGTAATATAAGCCTCAGCCAGTGGTAGTAGTTGTAGTTTTCTCCTGGGTGATGCCCTGACTTGGCCTTGGCAGCCCATCTGGATGCCTTGGTAGCAACTGGGTAATTGGCTGTTTATTTATCTTGCCTAAAATAGAGTACTTTTGCACTAATTAAAATTCTATTTTAATTTTAATAACTGATTGACACAGTATGCATATGTGTTTGAGCTCTCAAGAAATGTTTAAGCTTTTAAAATATGTTCTGATGCCAAGAAAGATGGAAAATCTATTGGGATGCATGCAAGAAATAGATTTACTTTAAATCAAAATATGCTAGTGAAATACCATGTTTTGATTTTTTCATGAAACTTTGGGATATCATTTCTTGTCATTCTTGAAACAAACATTTTGAAAAAAAGGGCACAATCATTTTAGAAATTATAAATGCTGTAACATATAGAAAACGTCCAAATGATTTTATTTATTAAAAGCCACAGCAAAAAAAACCTAATGCAGAGTAATTTCTTTGCCTAGATTATGCCTACACTAACTATTCAACATGCCAATACTGCGTCCCCATAGTCTTAGCTCTTACCCAGAACCTTGTACTTGTATTCCCCCAGTTGCTGAGTGGTTGTTATTGTAAAGGCACCATCTGACACTCTATAATCCCCAGATTGCATTTCAGTGGATTGCAGTTGGACAGGCAGATAAATTTTTTTTTTTCAATTTTAGAAGCTCCCATCATACCCACAAGTATTTTTTAAAGTGATGCTAGTTTGTGTTACATGGAAACATTTGCTGAGCAAAGTCAGGGAAGGTCTGGCAACCAAAGACAATGAGCAATGCTTAAATCAATCACTTTATAATCTTTATCAGGGGGGAAATTGAAGCCAACAGTGTGAAGTTTGTTTTGAAACATTTAGCATATGACACTGTCATTAATTTAAAAATAGGACCCAAGAATTATGTGAGGTATGTAAGGAATGACGTCGGTCACAGCATTAGGGAGACAACCTCACTGTGACTAAAAAAATAAAAACAAAATGATGGTGATAGGGTGAGCACAAATCAACCTCTGGTTGTAATTTCCCTAATAGTTTTATAGTTGTTTCTCCTTCCTGGTTGCGGTGATTTTCTGAACTTCTGGAAGAAAACCTGGGTTTTCAAATGAGCAATTCTGAAGATAGTAAGAACCATACTGATAAAAAATGTTCATGACCCCTTGAAATAGTTTACTGAGAAATGTATTATGAACCAGTAAAACCGAAGAGCTCTGAAATAATCCTTCATATTGGCTGTGCCTTAAAAAAAAAACAAAAAAAAAACTGGAGAAACAATAACTCTGACTCACTGGTGGTCTTTTGTGGCATTTTTTCACCTCTTAACTCCACAGTTTTCTCTGGAACAACAAAAGCTCCCAAGTTCAATTGTTGTAAATTTGAGTTGCAGCTTGAGGACCAGCTATACAGTATGGTTGACTATATTAGACTACGACTGGTTATTTTGGGTTCAAGTTGTTTTAAACGTTGTCACAGAACCTCCCACCACCTCGCGGTGTAAACTGAGACTCTGGTTCATCTGCCGGCTGCACAGAATTGCCAGGTGGTGATATCTGTGTCCTGATGGAGTGGGAGCTGAGATCTCCTTGAGTGAGCTCTGATGCACAGTTGAGACCAATGCACAGGCCTGGTCCACGTGTCAGGGCAGAGGTGGGGACGCCTGAGCTTGGGCTTTCTTTATGTTCCTGTTGTCCTCATAGAGTCACCAAATCATTTTTGATAAGAACTTTGGATATTTTTGATAAGTATCACACATACCCTCCTTTTCTCCCCAGTCACCTTAAGTGGTTCATTCATTCATTCAACCAAAATACTTGATAACTCACAGTGTGCCTTGAATCATGAGAAGACATAAAGAATAGATGGGTACTATAAGTTGTCCTTACAAAGCTTTATGATGCTGAAGACATTGGCAAATCTTTTGTTATAAAAAATGCAAGGAATAACTAAGTCAACTTTCAATTAATGTACTAATAATTATATTTTATCTTTTGTATCTTAGAATGTTACCTCTCCTGCCTTTTATATCATGAAGAAAGGGAGGAAAATGGGCTAATTAACAATGTTACCATCTGAAGGACGAACTGCTGGCATATCCCACCCAGCAGCATGCCCGGCTCTTCCTGTAGTCAGGCTGCACTCCCATCCTCACTCATTAATGTCCAGTCACAATGGAAAGAGAAAGGAGAGACAGAAGGAAGGGAGAGGAATCCTGAAGTCTGCAAATTATTTCAGCAATCAGTTGGCCCTCGATACATGAAAATCTATTACTCTTTATTCAACATATTCATTTTGAGTCTCTATCTCTTCTAGGCACTGAGAATAACAAAGCGAATGAGACAAAGTCTCTGATCTTATATCGCTTGTACCCTAATGGACAATAAATAGTCAAATTGAGAATGTTGAACAGAACCCAGCATTGGCTAAAGGCAGCTCTCACAGACATTGCAAAGGTGTTTTGATGGATGGCAGAAATACCTGGCTAAGTGTATATCCTACCAAAAAGACCACAGAAGGGATCCTAAATCATTTAGTTTGGTAAACTCTAGTGTTTTCATTTTTTAAAATCATGTTTTACAGCCATTTGTAATCATGTTTCAAGCACGAGCCTAGGTAAAGGTGCTTTTGTATTTGTGGGAAGAAATCATTTGTGAAGAAATATTACTACCTTAATATCATAGAACACATTCCAAGTCATAAATGGTAACATTTGAAAGACAAATTGATTTTGTCTTAGACAGCAATAGACCCACCTTTAGAAACAGAGTAACCAACGAAGAGATTTTAAGATCACATGGAGTCCAGGGAAAATAGGATTAATTACATTATCTACTTGTTTGCTTTTTCCTAACAAAGACAGTCACAGGTTTCTGCAAAGTATGATGTGCAGAATCTCACTAACAAAATTGAAAAGATTAAAAACAATTTTTAGAAAGGTACATTATTTTGGAGGAAAAAAAAAAAGAGCCTGGGAGAAAACAAACCACATGTTAAGAGTACGAATATGCTAACTGGTAATTTCAGTTTTTTCTTTCTGCATATCTAATGAGCAAGTATGATTTACATGATTTACATAAACATTTGCATATTTATTTTACACAAAGAGAAGCCATTAACTTTATTTCAGTGACCATATTTTCCAGTTCTTTCTTTGGAAAGAGACCAGAGACAAGGCTTGTGTGTAGCTTAGTAAGATTTGATAAAATCCTTAAGACACTGAACATGGTTTCAGGTTTTCCTTCTCTAGTTTCTTGAAGCCCTGGCCTTGTCTCTGATGTCCTGAAGGCTTCTTGAGTAACAGAGCTGTGATATCTAGATTTCTCCTTGCATTTCAATCAGCTGAAGTGCCCTTGGCCTCATATCCTCAAGTGTGTGGTGTCACCAGTGTTGTGGTTCTTTTTTCCACTTTTGAATGGTCTACAATTTTTAAAATTTCAACTTTGGTTTAAAATTTTATTTCTACATTGAGATAGAATGTGCATTGAATGAAATTCCTAGATCCTAGCCATACAAACAGGTGAGCTGTGACAAATTTATCCACCTATGTAACCCACGTGGGCTTCCTTGGTGGCTCAGTGGTAAAGAATCCACCTGTTAATGCAGATATGGGTTCGATCCCTGGGTCAGGAAGATCCCCTGGAGGGGGAAATGGTGGCCCACTCCAGTATTCTTGCTTGGGAAATCCCATGGGCAGAGTCACCCTGCAGGCTGTAGTCCATGGGGTCAAAAAGGAGTCAGACACAACTTGGTGACTAAACAACAATGTGAAATATAACCCACACCCCAATCAAGATTTAGCTGTCACCCCAGAAGATTCCCTAGTGCCAACTTTCCAGTCAATCCCCACCCTTCATAAGCACTGCTCTTTTGATTTCTATCTCCACGGTTTCACTTTGCCTCTTCTTGATCTTCACACAAATGGAATCTTACTGCATGTATTTTTTTGGTGTCCAGCTTCTTTTATTTAACCAAATGTTCTTGAAATTCAACCATGTTACCATGGACATCATTTTTATTGAGTAGTCTTTTCTTGTATATAATACCACAAATTGATTATCCTTTCTTTTGTTGCTGAACTTAATACTATTAACTTTTTTTAAAAGTGGCCTTTTATTTTGTGAAGTAATTCAGAAAAACTGAATCGGATCTTATATAATAAATGCCGTTGGACACTTCTCCCTTTTCCTTTTATGCTCTTCTTTCTCTGTTCAGAGAGCCGCTGTCCTGAAGTTGGTACTTCTCTTTTTATAATAACTTGATTGACTTTGAGCGTCTAGGACTATAGATAAGATGTCTGCTATCATTCTGATTTTTGTTATTCTGTAGATAATTTTTTTTTTCTCTCTGGTAATTTCTTTCAAAGTTCTGCATTTTTATAGCAAGTTGTCTGAGAACGGCAGAGTAGGTGCAGCTGTTTTAAAACTGCTGATGGTCTAAAATGGTTTAAAATTTATTTTGCTTAGCATTCAGAAAGTACTTTTACTTTGAGGACTTATGTCTCTCTTCAGTTCTGGAAAATGGTTGTTCAGTCACTCAGTCGTGTCTGACTCTTGGCGACCCCAAGGACTGCAGCACGCCATGCTCCCCTGTCCTTCACTGTCTCCCGGAGTTTTCTCAGATTCATGTCCATTGAGTTGGTGATGCTATCCATCTATCTCATCCTCTGCAAGCCCCTTCTGTTGCCTTCAATCTTTCCCAGCATCAGGGTCTTTTCCAGTGAATCAGTTCTTTGCATCAGGGGGCCAAAGTATTGGCGCTTCAGCATCAGTCCTTCCGATGAATATTCAGGGTTTGATCTCCTTTAGGATTGACTGGTTTGATTACTTGGAAAATTAACCATAATTTATCTTCAAATATTTCTTCTTTACAATTCTCTCCACTCTTTTATTCTGGAATTCCTGTTAAACAAATGTGGGAGCTTTAGAAACATTCTCCATACTTTGGTTACCTTTTCATTCTTTTGGCTCCCCCATCTCATTTTGAACATCTCGGTTCTATGTTGCAGTTTAAAAATGCACTGCGTACTCAGCTGGAGTTCATCCACTCATTGTACAGTCTATTTCAATAATTGTATTGCTTATTTCTGAGATTTTTAATTAATTTTTTTCACATTGACCTATTAATAAACTATATTTCTAAAATAGAAGTTATACTTTTATTTCCATGAACATTTTTTTATTATTTTAAACTCTATCAAAGTGTATAAATTAGTTTAATCTGGAAGGAACAAATGTTTGAAATGCTGCTTTTGCTGGTTATTCCTCCCCAACAAAATTTTACTCCATGGCCCATTTACTTATTGCTTTCTCCATAAAATGGTCTTAATTCTTAAGTTTTCATTTAAATATTTTGAAACAGAGGTCCATGGTAGTTTCTGTGATAATGTATATAATGGCCTAAATTTTATTTTTTTTTTTATTTTATTTTTTTTTAATTTTATTTTATTAGTTGGAGGCCAATTATTTCACAACATTTCAGTGGGTTTTGTCATACATTGACACGAATCAGCCATTGAGTTACACGTATTCCCCATCCCGATCCCCCCACCCACCTCCCTCTCCACCTGACTCCCCTGGGCCCTCCCAGTGCACCAGGCCCGAGCACTCGTCTCATGCATCCCACCTGGGCTAGTGATCTGATTCACCATAGATAATATACATGCTGTTCTTTTGAAACATCCCACCCTCACCTTCTCCCACGGAGTTCAAAAGTCTGTTCTGTACTTCTGTGTTTCTTTTTCTGTTTTGCATATAGGGTTATCGTTACCATCTTTCTAAATTCCGTATATATGTGTTAGTATGCTGTAATGTTCTTTATCTTTCTGGCTTACTTCACTCTGTATAATGGGCTCCAGTTTCGTCCATCTCATTAGAACTGATTCAAATGAATTCTTTTTAACGGCTGAGTAATATTCCATGGTGTATATGTACCACAGCTTCCTTATCCATTCATCTGCGGATGGGCATCTAGGCTGCTTCCATGTCCTGGCTATTATAAACAGTGCTGCGATGAACATTGGGGTGCACGTGTCCCTTTCAGATCTGGTTTCCTCGGTGTGTATGCCCAGAAGTGGTATTGCTGGGTCATATGGCAGTTTTATTTCCAGTTCTTTAAGAAATCTCCACACTGTTTTCCATAGTGGCTGTACTAGTTTGCATTCCCACCAACAGTGTAAGAGGGTTCCCTTTTCTCCACACCCTCTCCAGCATTTATTGCTTGTAGACTTTTGGATAGCAGCCATCCTGACTGGTGTGTAATGGTACCTCATTGTGGTTTTGATTTGCATTTCTCTAATAATGAGTGATGTTGAGCATCTTTTCATGTGTTTGTTAGCCATCTGTATGTCTTCTTTGGAGAAATGTCTGTTTAGTTCTTTGGCCCATTTTTTGATTGGGTCATTTATTTTTCTGGAATTGAGCTTCAGGAGTTGCTTGTATATTTTTGAGATTAATCCTTTGTCTGTTTCTTCATTTGCTATTATTTTCTCCCAATCTGAGGGCTGTCTTTTCACCTTACTTATAGTTTCCTTTGTAGTGCAAAAGCTTTTAAGTTTCATTAGGTCCCATTTGTTTAGTTTTGCTTTTATTTCCAATATTCTGGGAGGTGGGTCATAGAGGATCCTGCTGAGATTTATGTCAGAGAGTGTTTTGCCTATGTTCTCCTCTAGGAGTTTTATAGTTCCTGGTCTTACATTTAGATCTTTAATCCATTTTGAGTTTATTTTTGTGTATGGTGTTAGAAAGTGTTCTAGTTTCATTCTTTTACAAGTGGTTGGCCAGTTTTCCCAGCACCACTTGTTAAAGAGGTTGTCTTTTTTCCATTGTATATCCTTGCCTCCTTTGTCAAAGATAAGGTGTCCATAGGTTCGTGGATTTATCTCTGGGCTTTCTATTCTGTTCCATTGATCTATATTTCTGTCTTTGTGCCAGTACCATACTGTCTTGATGACTGTGGCTTTGTAGTAGAGTCTGAAGTCAGGGAGGGTGATTCCTCCAGTTCCATTCTTCTTTCTCAAGATTACTTTGGCTATTCGTGGTTTTCTGTATTTCCATACAAATTGTGAAATTATTTGTTCTAGTTCTGTGAAAAATACCGTTGGTAGCTTGATAGGGATTGCATTGAATCTATAGATTGCTTTGGGTAGAATAGCCATTTTGACAATATTGATTCTTCCAATCCATGAACACGGTATGTTTCTCCATCTGTTTGTGTCCTCTTTGATTTCTTTCATCAGTGTTTTATAGTTTTCTATGTACAGGTCTTTTGTTTCTTTAGGTAGATATACTCCTAAGTATTTTATTCTTTTTGTTGCAATGGTGAATGGTATTGTTTCCTTAATTTCTCTTTCTGTTTTCTCATTGTTAGTGTATAGAAATGCAAGGGATTTCTGTGTATTAATTTTATATCCTGCAACTTTACTATATTCGTTGATTAGCTCTAGTAATTTTCTGGTAGAGTCTTTAGGGTTTGCTATGTAGAGGATCATGTCATCTGCAAACAGCGAGAGTTTCACTTCTTCTTTTCCTATCTGGATTCCTTTTACTTCTTTTTCTGCTCTGATTGCTGTGGCCAAAACTTCCAAGACTATGTTGAATAGTAGTGGTGAGAGTGGGCACCCCTGTCTTGTTCCTGATTTCAGGGGAAATGCTTTCAATTTTTCACCATTGAGGGTGATGCTTGCTGTGGGTTTGTCATATATAGCTTTTATTATGTTGAGGTATGTTCCCTCTATTCCTGCTTTCTGGAGAGTTTTAATCATAAATGGGTGTTGAATTTTGTCAAAGGCTTTCTCTGCATCTATTGAGATAATCATATGGTTTTTATCTTTCAATTTGTTAATGTGGTGTATTACATTGATTGACTTGCGGATATTAAAGAATCCTTGCATTCCTGGGATAAAGCCCACTTGGTCATGGTGTATGATTTTTTTAATATGTTGTTGGATTCTGTTTGCTAGAATTTTGTTAAGGATTTTTGCATCTATGTTCATCAGTGATATTGGCCTGTAGTTTTCTTTTTTTGTGGCATCTTTGTCTGGTTTTGGAATTAGGGTGATGGTGGCCTCATAGAATGAGTTTGGAAGCTTACCTTCTTCTGCAATTTTCTGGAAGAGTTTGAGTAAGATAGGTGTTAGCTCTTCTCTAAATTTTTGGTAGAATTCAGCTGTGAAGCCATCTGGTCCTGGGCTTTTGTTTCCTGGAAGATTTTTGATTACAGTTTCGATTTCCTTGCTTGTGATGGTTCTGTTAAGATCTTCTATTTCTTCCTGGTTCAGTTTTGGAAAGTTATACTTTTCTAAGAATTTGTCCATTTCATCCAAGTTGTCCATTTTATTGGCATAGAGCTGCTGGTAGTAGTCTCTTATGATCCTTTGGATTTCAGTGTTGTCTGTTGTGATCTCACCCTTTTCATTTCTTATTTTGTTAATTTGGTTCTTCTCTCTTTGTTTCTTAATGAGTCTTGCTAATGGTTTGTCAATTTTGTTTATTTTTTCAAAAAACCAGCTTTTAGCTTTGTTGATTTTTGCTATGGTCTCTTTAGTTTCTTTTGCATTTATTTCTGCCCTAATTTTTAAGATTTCTTTCCTTCTGCTGACCCTGGGGTTCTTCATTTCTTCCTTCTCTAACTGCTTTAGGTGTAGAGTTAGGTTATTTATTTGGCTTTTTTCTTGTTTCTTGATGTAAGCCTGTAATGCTATGAACCTTCCCCTTAGCACTGCTTTTACAGTGTCCCATAGGTTTTGGGTTGTTGTGTTTTCATTTTCATTCATTTCTATACATATTTTGATTTCTTTTTTGATTTCTTCTATGATTTGTTGGTTATTCAGAAGCGTGTTATTTAGCCTCCATATGTTTGAATTTTTAACAATTTTTTTCCTGGAATTGAGATCTAATCTTACTGCACTGTGATCAGAAAAGATGACTGGAATGATTTCAATTTTTCTGAATTTTCCAAGACCAGATTTATGGCCCAGGATGTGATCTATTCTGGAGAAGGTTCCGTGTGCACTTGAGAAAAAGGTGAAATTGATTGTTTTGGGGTGAAATGTCCTATAGATATCAATTAGGTCTAGCTGGTCCATTGTATCATTTAAGGTTTGTGTTTCCTTGTTGATTTTCTGTTTAGTTGATTTATCCATAGTTGTGAGTGGGGTGTTAAAGTCTCCCACTATTATTGTGTTGCTATTAATTTCCTCTTTCATACTCATTAGCGTTTGCCGTACATATTGCGGTGCTCCTATGTTGGGTGCATATATGTTTATAATTGTTATATCTTCTTCTTGGATTGATCCTTTGATCATTATGTAGTGTCCTTCTTTGTCTCTCTTCACATCCTTTATTTGAAAGTCTATTTTATCTGATATGAGTATTGCGACTCCTGCTTTCTTTTGGTCTCCATTTGCGTGAAATATTTTTTTCCAGCCCTTCACTTTTAGTCTGTATGTGTCTCTGGTTTTGAGGTGGGTCTCTTGTAGGCAGCATATATAGGGGTCTTGTTTTTGTATCCATTCAGCCAATCTTTGTCTTTTGGTTGGGGCATTCAACCCATTTACATTTAAGGTAATTATTGATAGGTGTGGTCCCGTTGCCATTTACTTTGTTGTTTTGGGTTCACGTTTATACAACCTTTCTGCATTTCCTGTCTAGAGAAGATCCTTTAGCATTTGTTGAAGAGCTGGTTTGGTGGTGCTGAATTCTCTCAGCTTTTGCTTGTCTGTAAAGCTTTTGAATTCTCCTTCATATCTGAATGAGATCCTTGCTGGGTACAGTAATCTAGGTTGTAGATTATTCTCTTTCATTACTTTCATTAAGTCCTGCCATTCCCTTCTGGCCTGGAGGGTTTCTATTGATAGATCAGCTGTTATCCTTATGGGAATCCCTTTGTGTGTTATTTGTTGTTTCTCCCTTGCTGCTTTTAGTATTTGTTCTTTGTGTTTGATCTTTGTTAATTTGATTACTATGTGTCTTGGAGTGTTTCGCCTTGGGTTTATCCTGTTTGGGACTCTCTGGGTTTCTTGGACTTGGGTGGCTATTTCCTTCCCCATTTTAGGGAAGTTTTCAGCTATTATCTCCTCGAGTATTTTCTCGTGGCCTTTCTTTTTGTCTTCTTCTTCTGGGACTCCTATGATTCGAATGTTGGGGCGTTTCACATTGTCCCAGAGGTCCCTGAGGTTGTCCTCATTTCTTTTGATCCTTTTTTCTTTTTTCCTCTCTGCTTCATTTATTTCCACCATTCTATCTTCTACCTCACTTATCCTATCTTCTGTCTCCGTTATTCTACTCTTGGTTCCCTCCAAAGTGTTTTTGATCTCATTCATTGCATTATTCATTTTTAATTGACTCTCTTTTATTTTTTCTAGGTCTTTATTAAACATTTCTTGCATCTTTTCAATCTTTGTCTCCAGGCTATTTATCTGTAACTCCATTTTGTTTTCAAGATTTTGGATCATTTTTATTATCATTATTCTAAATTCTTTTTCAGATAGATTCCCTATCTCCTCCTCTTTTGTTTGACTTGGTGGGCACTTGTCATGTTCCTTTACCTGTTGGGTATTTCTCTGCCTTTTCATCTTGTTTAGATTGCTGTGTCTGGAGTGGGTTTTCTGTATTCTGGAGGTCTGTGATTTCTTTTTATTGTGGAGTTTTTACCCAGTGGGTGGGGTTGGACGGTTGACTTGTCAAGGTTTCCTGGTTAGGGAAGCTTGTTTCAGTGATCTGGAGCGTGGAACTTGATTTCTTCTCTTTGAAGAGCAATGGTGTGCCCAGTAATGAGTTTTGAGATGGGTCTATGTGTTAGGTGTGACTTTGGGCAGTCTGTATGTTGACTTTCAGGGCTATGTTCCTGTGTTGCTGAGGAATTTGTGTGATATGTCTTGCTCTAAAACTTGTTGGCTCCTGGGTGGTGGTTGGTTTCAGTGTAGGTATGAAGGCTTTTGGACGGTCTCTTATTACTTAAAGTTCCATGTAGTCAGGAGTTTTCTGGTGTTCTCAGGTTTTGGGCTTAAATCTCCTGCCTCTGGATTTCAGTTTTATTCTTCCTGTAGTCTCAGGACTTCTCCAACTATACAGCACTGATAATAAAACTTCTAGGTTAATGGCGAAAAGATTCTCCCCTGTTAGGGGCTCCCAGAGAGGTTCACAGAGTTACATGAAGAAGAGGACAGGGAAGAGGGAAATAGAGATGAGCAGGAGGAGAAAAAGGGGGACTCAAGAGGAGAGAGACAGATCTATGCAGTCGTCTGTTCCTAGAGTGTTCTCCGTAGCCCAGACACCAGCAAAGATTCACAGAATTGAATTGGGAAGAGAAGGGGAAAGGAGGAAATAGAGGTGTTCTGAGGTAGAAAACAGAGAGTCAAGATTGGGAGAGAATAATCACCACACTCCTGAATAAAAATGGAAACTGAATATTGGATTCTTAAATGTTTACAGTTTATATCATATACTGAAGAACAAAAATTAAAAATCTAGAGTATAGGTTAGACTCATAAAAATACTATATTAAAAACAAAAACAAAAACACCCCCCAAAAAATTTTAGAAATATATATGAGGTTCGGTTTAAAAATAAGGCTTCTCTTCTTTTTTTTCCTTTTTTCCTCTCCTCTTTGTAAGGTTATAGTGTATTGAAAATGAATAATTAAGGAGTAGTAGAGGAGTACTAGAGGACTTTAAAAGAAATAAGAGAAGAAGAAAAATAAAAAATAGAGGAGGAGAAGGGAAAAAAAAAAAAGAAGAAGAGAAAAAAAAGAGGAAAAAAAAAATTTTCCCTAACTACAAAAATCGTAAGAATTTATGAAAATGAATGTTAAGGAGTAATGGGGGAGTAATAGGGAATTTTAAAGGAAAATAAAAGAGAAAAAATTAAAAAGAAAAAATAAAACTAAAAAAAAAAAAAAATTCTTTTTTTTCCCCTGCTTAAAAAAAAAAAAAAAAGAAAGAAAAAAAAAAAAAAGTAAAAATATATGTAGGAAGTTCTCTGGAGCTGTTGCGGTCAGTGTGGGTTCGGCTCAGTTTCAGATAGCTCCTCATTCCAGCTTACACTTCTTGATATCTACAGGACCCTTGTGGTGTGGTCAGTGTTTCCTACAGGGATTTTAATCTGTTGCACCAGTTCCTTCTGAAGCGGTTTGGCTTCTGTTTAGCAGGCTCTTCAGGGCCTCATTTCCGCCCTGACCCAAGTGGGCGGAGGTGGACTCTTATTCAGGTAGCTAGTTCCGTCGCGCTGCAGGGAGGGGCCAGAGTTGCTCGGGCTCCGGAGCTGCTCAGGCTCACAGCTGTTATATGGAGCGGCGCTGCGGGCAGTTCCAGCCCTCGGGTGTTCCGCCAAGGGTCGGAACTGAGATCTGCGCCTGCTCCCTGTGCCCTCCCCGTCAGAGCGGTCCAGGCAGCCAGGGGCTTGACGGGCGCACTCTCCCCGGGTGCGCGCGCCCACTCCCTTCCGCGGTCCCAGTCTCAGATTCCGCCGGCGCCAGTCCGGTGCGTGCGCCTTCTGCCCGCCGCGTCCCCAGCCCCAGTCCCCGCCTGCGCCGGTCGGGTGCCTGTGCCCTTTGTCTCGCCGCGACCCGCGACCCTCCCGGCGGATGTCGACCATCCAGAATCTCGGTCCCTTTGCTCTGCGAACCGCAGGCAGCGTGTTCTGGCCGGTTAATTTTCTCTCTCTTGCTCTCCCACAGTTCAAGCTGGGAACTCACAAAAGCTCCCTCCGATTGTCCACAGGGCTCTCAGGCCCGGACCCTGCCCCAAGCAATGCCGCCCGCTCCTCTCCGTTCCGCTCCCACTTGCTGGTGGCGGATGCGGGTGTCTGGGGTACTCTCCTGCTGGGAGTTGCTTTTAGGCTCGTAATCTGTGGGTTTTATTATTGTTTCTCTCCCAGTCAGGTTGCCCTCTGAGATTCAAACACTTCCCCCAGGCCCGCCAGGTCGAGGGTTCCCTGGTGTCTGGGAACGTCCTCTATTAAGACCCTTCCCGGGACGGATGTCCGTCCTTAGCTCTTTTGTCTCACTTTTTATCTTTTATATTTTGTCCTACCTCCTTTCGAAGACAATGGGCTGCTTTTCTGGGCGCCTGGTGACCTCTGCTAGCGATCAGAAGTTGTTTTGTGAAGTTTGCTCTGCATACAGTTATTCTTTTGATGAATTTCTAGGAGAGAAAGTGGTCTCCCCGTCCTACTCCTCCGCCATCTTGGCTCCTCCCCTAAATTTTAATCATGTAAAATGATCCCTACAAGGACAGTGTCTAAATATTGATACACTTAAAACATGCTGTAAGGTTTTTCTGATGTTAAAATCATATATGCATTTGCAAAATATTCAAGTAACTTGGACATGTTTAAAGCAGAAAACAATGACTGTTTCTTAATGATAAAGATTCAAACAGTTTATGAAATAAATATATATATAGACTGTATTTAATTGTTTTAAAATTTTTAACTGAATAGGCCATTTAATAACAGGCACTTTCACTTAATTATAGATAACTATTCCATAATAATAAATATAAAGCTAAATCAATTTTTTAAAGATATTTTAAAGGTATTAGAGATTGGAATTGGGTATGGTTTATTTCATCAGTTCCCCCATTGTTGGTCATGTAGGTTGTTTCTAGTTCACTGTAATAAACAATGCTGTGAATATACTTTTAAATATCTGAAGTTGTGAGGATCTTTCAGAATAAAATATGCCACCTAAATACATTTCATTTCCCTTGCTTTTTATTATTGTGGTAACACATAACATAAAATTTATAAGATGAACTGTTTTTAAGTGTATAGTTCAGTGGCATTAAGTACATTCACATTGTTGTGTAATCATTCTTGCTTTCAACAAGCTGTGAGTTGAATTTACAGCTCAATTGAATAAATTTCTTGATGATGAAATATGTTGCAGACAACCCTCAAGAAATCCAAGACTTGCTTTCAGTTTTTAAGTGTTTTGATATCTCTTCCTTGGATAATGTGGCTTTTCATCAAAGGATTAGGGAAATGTCATACACATAAGGTATCCAATAAGAAAGACTTGAGACTTGCCTACTGTGTTTACAAATGTCATAGAAAACAATACCTAAATGTTGACTACCTAAGGGTTAAAGTATTTTCTTCTACTAATTTTTTCAGACCTGCATTTATTTTTATCTGTTTTAATAAGGTGCTCATATCCCAAGTTTTCAAGAAAATTAAGGCAGTTATCCTGATATTGACTTAAATATTATTTGAGGTTATTTTCTATGTTGTAAAAAACAACTGGCATTTATTTGGTTTTTTGAACCTAGAAAAAAGATGGAAAAAGACCAAGATTGGATCCAAAACTAAAATGAAATAAAGTAAAAGTCATCAGTAATCCCTCCACTTGGAGTTGTAACGTTTTAGAGTATTTCCTTCCAGTCTTTATCCCATGTAAACTCAGATTGTTTTCTTGTTTTCTTCCTTTGACTTGGTTAGATCATCATTTCACAAAATGTGTTCTAAGGAACAAATGCTCTGTGTTAAAAAGCTTTTTGTGGTTATCAGTACAGAAGATGATTTTCTCAATTTAGAAATTCACAATTCTCATTAGCATGTTCATAGCTTTTTGATTAAGAAATATCTCTAAATTTCTTTAACTCAGTATTCTCCACCCAGTTTGATTCAAGAATCCTTCTTACAGCATCTTACCATTTTCAATAGGTATTTGGTGATGATAGCACAGCTGTCTATGGCTCCATTACTTGCAGTGTGCCTGTTTTCATCATTTATTTGCCCCAAGAAGCAGTGCAGTTGCTTTCTTTTTTAAAAAATTTATTTTATTGAAGTATAGTTCATTTACATTGTTGCATTAATTTCTACTGTGCAGCAAAGTGATTCAGTTACACACACACACACACACCCACTCTTTTTCATATTCTTTTCCATTATGGTTTATCACAGGATATTGAATATAATTCTCTGTGCTATGCAGTAGGGACTTTTTGTTTATCCATTCTAATAGTAGTTTGCCTCTGCTAACACCAAACTGTCAGTCCACCCCTTCCCAACCTCCCCTCCTCCTTGGTGACCAGAAGTCTGAGAATTCCCTTTTAAAGATATTCTTTTGGGCTGTTCTGCTTATCTAAGTGGGGGCTGATATTTATCTATGAAGCTTTCTGGATCAGTATCTAGAGTTTCTTATCTTCATGCCTTCCTAAATATGACTATTATTTCTTATGCGACAGTCGATGGCCAGAGAAGAATGCACTGAAATTATGGAAGTAAATGAAGATCACCTAAATGAGAACAAAAGAGGTTATTTACCCAGAGCTTGCTTTGGCAAGGCAGTCAGTTGCCATCACTGGCCTTTGGCGGAGACCAAAGTCAGGCAGGGAAGTGGGAAAGTTTATGGTGGAAACGGGGAGGCTCAAGTCTCAGAGCAGGTGTTTACTGTGCTATGTGACTCTAGTCTTGTGGGTATGTGAGATGCAATTTCTGCTGGACTGATAGGAAGCTAACAGAGCACACGGATTAAGAGCCCCAAATTTAGAGGCAGTCCTTAACTCAAATGCCTATATTTCAGTTTTAATACCTGTCAAAGGAGGTTAATAAAAGTACCGATTATCCAAGATTATGAAAAAATTGACATATACATATATCACTTAACACAAGCTTAGGGTTATTAAGTGCTCAAATATACTAGCAATGTGGCTGTACAGTTAATAGCAGTAGACTGTCATATTAATAGTAGTAATAGCAGCAATAGTACTAGTAGTTGTAGCAGCATTAGTAGTAATAGTAGAGCCATAGTAGTAGAAGTTGTGATGCTCATAGCAGTAATGATAGTGCCATTAATAGTTAGTGTAGTAGCAGTATCAGTAGGATGATAGCATCCTCATACCTTCAGAAGTTATAGAATTAATTTACCTTTGAAATTAGGCCAGAAATCAAATCAGTTTAAGAATTGTGAGATGGCTTATTAAACCAATGAAAGCAAAATAGTAAATATCCTTTTGTAATTCATGCTACTCTGGAGTCTGGTAAGAGTAGAACAGGCTGGGTATTTTGAGTCTAGGAAGCAATTACCTTGTAAATGTAAGTGCGCGTTCTGAGGCAATGCAGTTGTAGGTCAGGGAAATTTGAGGAGAGAGCAAGGCATTTATTTCACACTCACAATATCTTCAGGCAATTTGCAGCCAGTTGCAGAGTCGTGGTGACCCAAATGGAATTGCATAAGAGAATAGCATGCCACAAACAGGACAGAACTGATTTATTTAGTAACACTTGGGAACCATTTATAGAAGTTGTGTCCATTTATATTAATAGCTAGTGTTGGGGCTGATGAAATAGATGGCTTGTCCACAGTCATCATCTCCTGAATAAAGGTGGGATGGAAAAATGGATAGATCCAAGAAAAAAGTGCTTCCTCTTACCGTTAGGATTTTTCACAACTGTATCAAGCCTTAAACAGTTCTTTTACATGTATTTTATATGCTGTTTTGGAAAAAATAGCCATTTATTTTGGCTTGAACAATATTTGCTAGATATCAGGCAGGAAAGATTCACACAATTTCTTTGTGAAAATATAAGATTAACTAATGGTTAATAAGCACTTAATATGCAGATGACAGAACCCTTATGGCAGAAAGTGAAGAGGAACTAAAAAGCCTCCTGATGAAAGTGAAAGAGGAGAGTGAAAAAGTTGGCTTAAAGCTCAACATTTCAGGAAACTAAGATCATGGCATCTGGTCCCATCACTTCATGGGAAATAGATGGGGAAACAGTGGAAACAGTGTCAGACTTTATTTTCTTGGGCTCCAAAATCACTGCAGATGGTGATTGCAGCCATGAAATTAAAAGACGCTTACTCCTTGGAAGGAAAGTTACAACCAACCTAGAGAGCATATTAAAAAGCAGAGACATTTCTTTGCCAACAAAGGTCCGTCTAGTCAAGGCTATGGTTTTTCCAGTGGTCATGTATGGATGTGAGAGTTGGACTGTAAAGAAAGCTGAGTGCTGAAAAATTGATGCTTTTGAACTGTGGTGTTGGAGAAGACTCTTGAGAGTCCCTTGGACTGCAAGGAGATCCAACCAGTCCATCCTAAAGGAGATCAGTCCTGGGTGTTCTTTGGAAGGACTGATGCTGAAGCTGAAACTCCAATACTTCGGCCACCTCATGTGAAGAGTTGATTCACTGGAAAAGACCCTGATGCTGGGAGGGATTGGGGGCAGGAGGAGAAGGGGACGACAGAGGATGAGATGGCTGGATGGCATCGCTGGCTCGATGGACATGAGTTTGAGTAAACTCTGGGAGTTAGTGATGGACAGGGAGACCTGGTGTGCTGCAATTCATGGAGTCGCAAAGAGTCGGACATGATTAAGCGACTGAACTGAACTGAATATGAATAATGCCATTTAGGTTTTCTCCCCCACCAAAATCCTTTGAAGTAGGTCCATTTACCACCCAACTTTTATAGATGAAGTAGGAATGAGGCCCAGAGGTTGACTTGCCCAGGGTAGGGGAGGTAGAAATTCTTCTTCCTGTTGCATTCTTAGATTCTCCAATTCTCACCCTATAAACTGGATCAGAAGACAGATTCACAAGAGAAACACATACAATTTTACTTAATGTAATTTTGCATAACATAGAAGTCTTCATAAGGGAATAAAGCCCCCAAGACATGTTAAGCTTGAGTGTTCTTATACTAGGTTTGATGAAGAGTAGAAAGTCAGGAGGAGAAAATGAGACAGGGCAGATGAATGAGCACAGGTAGTCAACTAGGGCCTATTTGAATTCATCTTGGTCCCTCTGTCTTCAGAGGTAAGGACACTTCTCTTACAGGAGGGTCTCCTGACCTGCTTCAGGGATGAAGAGGAAGGTCAAAAAGTCCTTCCAGCACATGCTTTCTCAGAGTCCTCCAGCTTAAAATGTTCAATATGCCAAGGTGCCATATTTTGAGGTAGCATGTTCTGAACCTCATCAAAGGCAAAGTTTCTAAAGGTCTCTGAGCCTGATCTTTAAAATGAGTGGCTTGCAATGATGCTGTGATTCTCATACTCATTTTTTAAAAATATTTATTTATTTGGCTGCACTGGGTCTTCATTGTGGCTTGCTTGCTCTTTAGTTGCAACATGTGGGATCTAGTTCCCTGACCAGGACTGAGCCCAGGCCCCCTGAATCAGGAGCATGAAGTCTTAGCCACTGGCCCACCAAGGAATTCTCTCTCATACCCATTTATACACCAGAATCACTTGAAGAGCTTTCCAAAGAAGTGGAGATTCCTGGATCCAAACTTGAGAATTCTGGTTTAGTAACTTCTAATGGGGTGGGGGTCCCAGGCACTGAATAAACCTCTGTTAGAGATTCTGATCTGTGATGCCCTGTGTGACTATAAAAGTCAATCGGTGATCCTGCAGCTTGTTGCTCTCTTGGCATCATAGCTGGATTTTGATGTGAGAAGCTGCTGAGGTGGCAGCAGCAGGACATCATTAAGAGAAAGCACAGCTAAATCATCTGTGCATCAAATGAGGCTAATTACGCCAGCAAAACTCTTCCCGTAAGCATATGGATGAAATGCACCATGGAAGCAGCTGGGAGAGATGTACCCCCTTTCCAAACTCATTCAGTAAGAAGGAAGTGAGCTGAGGCAGCGTCCCTTCATGAAATTTCTAAATCTGCATGATCATCAAAAGCATTTGGTCACCAGAATAGTAATACGAATCCGAAAGCTTACAAGCAACAATTCAGATCATTTTCTCATTCCTATTTACATGCAAATGGTGATTTTCTATTTTCTCTATAAATGTGCTCAGTTCTGTCCAACTCTTTGCAGCAACCCCATGGACTATATAGCCCACTAGGCTCCTCTGTCCTTGGGATTTCCCAGGCAAGAATACTGGAGTGGGTTGCCCTTTGTTTCTCTAGACAATCTTCCCTACCCAGGGATTGAACCTGGAGAGCAGATTCTTTTTCACTAAGAAACCTGGGAATCTTATTCACAATTCCACCTAAAAGCCTCTGAGTTGCTTTCTGCAAGAGCAAGATTTTTTAAACCATTTTTGTTTATTGCCATTAATATAATGGTTTCTGTTATGGAAGTGGTTTATAAAATGTATTACATTTCACAGTTGCCTTTGTTTCTCTTCAAGTGTTTCTGTAGTTATTTGTGAAATATGAAACTGGTAATATTTAACGTGTATTGAAGTTTTGCTCTGTGCCATGCACCATCCTACTTAATTTATGTATTTACATCTATCTGTATCCTCATTTAGTTCTCTCATTAATAGTTTATGGTGACTATTACTCTCAGATACCTTTCATATGATGAGGAATTGGGGGTCAGGAAGTTGCCAGACATCACACAGTTACTAAGGAGTGGAGCTGTGGTTTGAATCCAGCAGACTGATTCCAGATCTTTTGCTTTTATATTTATAAATTTTGGAAAGTAATTGCAAGGATATTAGTGATTTTTAAAAGGCAAAAAAAAACTTGAATTAACTAAATAAAGTTGGGGAGTGTTGGGCTAAATAAATGGGTTTCTTTCACATATTATTTCTCAGAGTCTAAAAGTTCACGTGCTTTACAAATCTCTAAAAGACAATTGCAGAATATAACATCTCCAAACCTCCTTGAACACAAAACTCTTCTTGGTACAATCTTGGATGTGTGTGTGTGCATGCTCAGTACTGTCCAACTCTTTGTGATCACTGTTTTGCAAGCTAAGCCTCTGAAATGATGGTCTGCAAATCAGTTGTCTGTAAAGTAATTTTTTCCATATGTTTTATTATACAGATGTCTGTATATATTTAAATTCATTTATACTTATGAACATTATATGTATAGAAGACTATATTGTTTGACAGTGTATATTTTATATTTACATATAAATATAATTATATATTATAGATGATATTGAAATAGTAACACATGTATATAATTTGCAAGTAATATACATGTATTGAGGATGGGTTATAATAATATTGAGGGGATCACCTAGCCATACATATGAAAAGCCCCAGATTTCCTCATGTCCTTTGACCTGGTAATTTCACTTCTTGGTATGTATTCGATTTATCCTAAAGAAATAAACTTGCATGTGTATAAATATTTTACTACAGGGGATATTTATTGAAGAAGTGTTTGTGAGCATCAAAAACAGTCCAAATATTCAATAATTGGAGATTGCTTACATTAATTATGGAATTTCCATATAAAGAATCTTAACAGGGAGTTATTAAAAATAATGTAGTAGTAGAATATATTCTTGACTAGAAAAAACACATGATTTTGTAAGTTAAAAAAACAGACAGATGACAAAAGATTATTGAGTTTATATGCCTGGAAAAAAGGACTGACTAGAGTGATAAACCAAAATGTTCATCGTGGTAGCTCTTAGTGGTGCAATAAGGGGAAATTTTATGCTTCCATGTGTTATCCTAAGTTTTATACAATAAATGTATATTTTTGAGTAAGCACTATATTTATAAGTTTCAAAATTTGCAGTTATAAAAGGTATACAGTAACAAAGTCTACTTTCCTAGTCCTTTCCCCCAGACAACCCATTTCTTTCTCCAATAGCATCCACTAGTATTGGTTTCTTGTGTATCTTTCCAGGGATCTGTTGATAAAGTTTGTATAAGTATATATACATACATTGTTTTTGTTTTATGACACAAACAATAGCATGCAATACACTGCTTTGTACATCTATTATTTCACCCATGTGGGGGGTACATCTGTAGAATACATTCCTACATGCTGAAAGTACGCATTTTGGCAAAGAGAGTATGCATTTGTCATTTGGATAAATATTGCCATAGTTATGAAAAAGAAAATATTTTCCTGGTTGCTTCCAGTACTTTAATGGTTTGAGGTTTTTTTTTTTTAATGTTTCAATTTAGATCCATTTACATTTTTATCCTGGCTTAATGGACATTTAAAAAGAAAAACAAATTATTTAAAATGTTAAACTCCTCACTCATAGTGGAAATTCAAGTGCTGCTCATCCCCATCTGTTAGATCACAGGATCTGGATGCAAACAAGGATGTCTTGCAGAGGTTCAGCTTACGCAGTGGCTGAGTAACACAGCCAGACCTCTGCTCGCCTGTGTAGTTTTATTTGCTTCCAGAGTCTCACGGTAGTGAAGAGGCAAGCCCTGAGAGCTTGATTTCCACCTTCGAATGAATTTTTCACTTCAGTAGACCTCAAGTCGCTGTTTGGATTTTTCTTCTGAAATATTGTAAGTTGCTTTCCTCATTTAAATAAGAAGTGGCCTCCCCTGCAGTACTGGGGTGTGTGTATGGGCTGCATGAATTTGTGTAGGACAATATGAGAGCTCCTAGGAAGAGAACTACTAATTGACTCCTGTAGAGGTTTGGGAGGCCTGTGCTCACTGGCGAACCTAAGCAGCTGTACTGAAATGTCAGATGGATTTGCACAGCTGACTCAAGCTGCCGAAGAGAGGAGCATAGTAGCTCCATAAATTGATCTGCTCCAACCAAGCCCTGCTTAATATAGTTACGGCAGGAACTTAGTCGCAGTCACCCCTAGCAGCTCAGCAAACCCCACTGGGGTGCTTGGTGGGGAGGGAAATCTCCTCAAGGTGGTACTGACCTGGGACACTTACTAACTGGGGGAACTTCTTGAGAGAGCTTTATCTTTTTTTAAATCTTTGTTGATTATTTCTCCTCTTGTAGTAAGACAGAATATTGAAAAGAGTCATGTCAGAACATAGCAGGAATTCAGATCAAGAAGAAATCGATGGGGAGATTGATGAAGATGAAATCTTGGCCAACTTGTCCCCAGAAGAGCTCAAAGAACTACAGTCGGAAATGGAGGTGATGGCCCCTGACCCCAGGCTTCCTGTGGGAATGATTCAGAAGGATCAGACAGACAAGCCACCAACAGGGAACTTCGACCATAAATCTCTCGTTGATTATATGTATTGGCAAAAGGCATCCAGACGCATGCTGGAAGACGAACGTGTTCCTGTCACCTTTGTGCCAACCAAGGTAACTAGGGATTTGTGTATAAGGGAGAAGTGGCTTCCTGGCCTGGGCTGACGTGTGTCCCTGTTGTAACTGTCTTTTCTCAAGACTCCATGTTTTGTCTTGTTTTGTTGACGTTTATACATAAAGCATAATATTTAATCCTATGCCAGATCAGAACTTTCTAGAACACTTACATAGTATAATTGGGACGAAAAAAGTAGTAATTTCTTGTAAATGTGTCTTTTAAAAAATTGCTGGGGGTTTCTTGTACAGGAAAACCTGTATTCTGTAGGCGTAAAATTAATTTTTAATGAACTAACTCATAACCCAGAAGCATTTGTCTTTTATACTTTTTTTGACTCACAGGACCCTTTACGATGCTGAAGAAAGCTCTCTGTCCTCCTCCTGGCACATGGGTACATATGCAGTATTTCACATACAATCTCAAGTGTTTCACAGTCCCCCTGAAATTCAGCCACACACCCTGCAATTAAACCAAGTCCAGTAACAAAAAATCCAACATTACCACAGTTCATTGGGTATCAGTGGTGAATTTAGAAGTTGATTCTATTAAGCTGTTTTAAAGATAGTTTTTTCTTTAAATATGTTCCTTATATGAAAACGAGAAGTGCACATCAGCATATTTTTTTTAACGTTTCACTTAAAAGTGACTTGGCAAAAAGAAAACAGAGATCCTCAGAGGTAAAGTCTCTTGTAGTTATGCCTTCTGATTTATTTTTGGTAGATAATGTCTTATCACATTACCATCATACTTGCTGAAATTTTAGGAAAGTTATAAACTGATTTCATGGTCAGGAGAGTTTAAACATGTACTGCACTTAAGAAAATAAGCTGCTGGCTTTACCAGGTTAGAGTTTAAGGTACAATTTATAGACAGTTTACAACTGGAGTAAAAGCCAGTTCTACGTGGATACCAATTTCCGAGAAAAACAAACTTGGGTACTTCTAACACTTTTTCTTCCTTTTGTATAATTTAAACAGCTTAATGGTTGGCTCCCCCTGCTGAGACAAATGAGTAATGCAGAGAAAACTTTTGTTTACGTGTCAACTGTCAATTCCAGCCTATAATGTTATGAGCAGTAAAATCAAGGTCTTTCTTTTTTTTAATTTTAGGCTTATTTTTTATTGAAATAATATTGGTTTATAACACAAGTTTCACGTGTACAACATTATACGTTTCTATTTCTACCTACAGTATTATTCTCAGTAGCTAAGTCATGTCTGATTCTTTGCAACCCCATGGATTGTAACCCACCAGGTACTCTCTCCATGGAATTTTCCAGGCTAGAATACTGGAGTGGGTTGCTATTTCTTCCTCTAGGGGATCTTCCTGACCCAGGGAGCGAATCCATGTTTTCTATGTCTTCTGCATTGGTAGGCAGATTCTTTATGACTGAGCCACCTGGAAAGATCCATATACAGTATGCTCACCACTAAAAATTTAGTTTCCACCTGTAGCCGTATAATTGACCCCCTTTACCCGTTTCCTCCTCCACAGATTAAGTTCTTACTCACATAATCCTCTGTGTCAAACTGCTACCCCAGCTTTCAAAATGACACCTAAGAGGTACACATCCTTTATGGAAAAGTGTGCAATTAAAATGTAAACATCTAATAAACATTATTGATAGAACACTATTATTTTCCTTTCCATACTAAGCAGGTTTGTTTTTTTTTCTAAATCTCTGATAATTTTGTCCCCTTTTATACCTGGCTTTACCTCCTAGAATATTCCTTCCAAAGGAACTGGACTGGAAAGCCTGTGCCTGAAGTATCTGGGCAGTTTTCACAGAGCTAAGCAGGCAAAAAATCAAATACAAGGGTTTTGGTATATTCCAAAATATCAAACTGCTCTCATTGCCCCCACAATATCTTTTATTTTCAGGGAAATTTGTTGTGCACATTATATTAGATTGGCAAACATATTATGTATGTAAATTTTGGTTAGGCCAATAAGGAAATTATTATGTAACACAGAGCTATTGAATACAAAATTCCTATTCAGCTGTATACAAAACAAAGACTTCAGAGAATGGATAAATAACCCCATAAGGTTTTCTTTTCTTTTTTTTTCATAAGGTTTTAAAAAATAATTTAACTGCTTCTGGAACTGAACACTATCTTTAAAAACAACAGAGGGTCTGAAAATTAACTGGGTTTCATTTTAATACATGGGAGGAGAAAAACACAACCAAAAAAATGTATGTCTGTGCCTGTGTGTGCCTATAAAAATTTACCTTTATTTTGGTTGTATTTGCTTGTAAAACAACTAACAAAGACATACTTTGTTTCAGGAAAAAATCTCAGTTTAGAATTATGTAAAAAGTTAAAATCCCCCCATCCCTTCCTCAATTATCTTAATTACCTCTCTTCCTCAAGGATAACTATTAATTTGATAAACATTACAACAGTCTGTTTTTCATATACGTTTACAAACATATATATATAGTGTATGTACATGCATACATATCCATATGTACACATAAATACACATGTAAACAAATAGAATACTATACCTAGAGCTTATTTGCTTACTTTTTTCCACTAAGTAATAAATCTTTTTGTTATCTTCAATAGATACTGCTATTCTTCATATTTCTTCACTGCTACATATTCTAACCTTTCTAAATTTCTCTTTTAGGAAAAAACTCAAGAACAGCATGAAGCAATAGACAGAAGCAATAAAAATATTTCCCAGTATTTAAAAGAGAAACTTAACAGTGAAATCGCTGCACATAAAAGAGAATCACAGGGCAGTGACAATGTCCAAGAAACAAATGATGATGATGATGAAGATAATGAAGATGAGGAGGAAGATGAAGAAGATGCAGAAGATGAAGGAAAAGAGGACAGTGAAGAGAGTGATGAAACAAAAAGAGGAGAGGGAAGTGAGGTAAAGGAGCAAATCAGAAATGGTGAGAACACCTGCCAACAAGTAACTAGTAAAGTAACTGAAGAACAGAAAGGCAGACCAGAGGCTCAAGAAAAAACTGAGAAAAAAATATCGAAATTAGATCCCAAGAAGTTAGCTCTAGATACCAGTTTTTTAAAGGTAAGTGCAAGGCCCTCCGGAAACCAAACCGACCTGGATGGGAGCTTAAGGCGAGTGAGACAAAATGACCCCGACATGAAGGAACTCAACCTGAACAACATTGAAAACATCCCCAAAGAAATGTTGCTGGACTTTGTCAATGCAATGAAGAAAAACAAACACGTCAAAACCTTCAGTTTAGCGAACGTGGGCGCGGATGAGAATGTAGCATTCGCCTTGGCTAACATGTTGCGTGAAAATAGGAGCATTACCACGCTCAACATAGAGTCCAATTTCATCACAGGCAAGGGCATTGTGGCCATCATGAGGTGTCTCCAGTTTAACGAGACACTCACCGAACTTCGGTTTCACAATCAGAGACATATGCTGGGCCACCACGCTGAAATGGAAATCGCCAGGCTTTTGAAAGCGAACAACACGCTCCTGAAGATGGGCTACCATTTTGAGCTTCCGGGTCCCCGAATGGTGGTAACCAATCTGCTCACCAGGAATCAGGATAGACAAAGGCAGAAAAGGCAAGAAGAACAGAAACAGCAGCAGCTCAAAGAGCAGAGGAAGTTAATAGCCATGTTGGAGAACGGGCTGGGGCTTCCCCCTGGGATGTGGGAGATGCTGGGAGGACCAATGCCGGATTCCCGGATGCAGGAGTTCCTCCAGCCGCCTCCTCCTAGGCCTCCCAACCCCCAAACAGTCCCCTTCAGTCGACAAAATGAAGCGATGAAAAAGCCATCGCAGCCGCCGAAGTACAGGACGGACCCCGACTCCTTCCGTGTGGTGAAGCTGAAGAGGATCCAGCGCAAATCTCGGATGCCAGAAGCCAGAGAGGCACCTGAGAAAACCAACCTCAAAGATGTGATCAAAACGCTCAAACCCGTGCCGAGAAATAGGCCACCCCCGCTGGTGGAGATTACCCCCAGAGATCAGCTCTTGAACGACATTCGTCACAGTAACATCGCCTATCTTAAACCTGTAAGTAGGAGGAGGGAGAAATGGTGAAGACAGGGCCACAGTAAATCTCTCCCAACTCTATTCCCCGTCCCTTTTAACACCGGGACATTCTCACTAATTGTCACTAACTGAGGGAAACCCCTCATCGTTACCAGTAGATCTAAATTATTGATTATCCTCAAAGACACAATCTATATGACTGCTGTAACAAGGATACTAACAGCCCACATTTATGAAGCACTTAATATGGGCCGCATCCATTATATGAATTAACTCTTACAATCACCTTAACAATCCTATCAGGTAGGTATTATTATTATTCTCCCTGTTTCATAAGAAGGAAATTGAGGCTTAGAGGTGTTAAATAACATTTCTAGAAGAAAAGACTCAGAAGTGGTAGAGTTGACTTTGAAATTCAGTCCTGAGCATCCCTGGTCAAGCTTTTGTTCACTCCTGCCACACAGAACTGACAAGCTTGAGATCCCCAGGGAACTGCTGCAGGAATAAATAAGAATGAGGCCTAATTAGGCCAGTCCTTTGTGGATAAGTGCTTCTGTAGGGCTTTAAAAAGTTCTTTTTTAGTAGATGAATGGATACCACCTGCTATTGCAATTACACTCTTTATATTTTAAGTAGGCGGACGATAATAAATTTAAGATTAATGTCTCCATGAATAAATGGAGCTTTAAAATATTTTACTGTTATTTCAGTTTTCTTATTATGACTCACTGTTACTACTGCTGATAGACAAAAATGTTCCATTCCTTTCAGCTTAAGTTACAGAAATAAATTTTTTTATAGTCATTACTATGAGGGCATTTACAAAGACTGAAAGGTGTGTGTCCAATGGCTGCAAGTGGTTGATAATTAACTTCATTGTTTTAAAATCTAGTATGTAATTTAGCCACGATATTACGTTAATAAAATAGTCAATATGTTATGCCATCAGAGAGTCACAGTTTTTTCAAGATAGTTTAACTATTTCCATGTAAGCTTGTTTTTTTCCTCTGATTTAAAGAGATTTATATTCTAAAACAATACAGGGAGTTTGCTAGCAGTCCAGTGGTTAGGATTTAGCACTCTCATAGCTGAGGGCCCGTGTTCAATCCCCAGTCCATGAACTAAGATCCTTCATGCTGTGCTGCATGGCCCCCCACACAAAAAAAATCCACAAATATGATTGTTACTTATTCACATATATATGTATGTCCCTTATTCCCATCCCCTAGTAGTACAGAATTAACAATATTTCATTCTTCTAAATCGAAGACTACTTTCAACTCTGACTTAGAGGGATTCTGAGTCTTCCTGTGGCAGGCACCAGGCTAAGAGTGCTAGAGGTCACATGAGATCGGGCAGGAGATCTCTGCCTGCCCTTGGGCACAACATCAACACTTTCTGCACCTGCTCTTCTCCAGGCAGCCAGACCTCTGCAGGGGGTGAATCAGGGTTCTGTTTTGAGAGAGGCTAGGGCTGTCACTCTGTAACCAGTTGTCAAAGCAAATCCCGGCTGCTGTGGTGGCTAGACAGTCAGAAAATAGCATTGGTCTGAAAAGAATAAAGAGAAGCCTTTAAAAAATCTGCATTAAAGGTGGATTGTAGACTCGGAGTAGGCAAGAGGATGAAGGTTAAATGATCATCTGACCCTTCTCCCTGCTTCTGAAGGAATATGAAAAAAAAAATGTGAACGTGATAGTCTATCAGTCATATCCAAGTCTTTGCGACCCATGGATTATAGCCTACCAGGCTCCTTTGTCTGTGGAATTCTCTTGGCAGGAATACTGGAGTGGGTAGCCATTTGTTCTCCAGGGAAGCTTTTCGACCCAGGGATCAAACCCCGGTCTCCCTCATTGCAGGCAGATTCTTTATCAACTGAGAGACCAGGGAAGCCCTCTGAGGGAATATTCTACTGAACAAATCTGCTTTGCCTGGAGTTGGCTGAGTTTCATCCATCCATTTACTCATTTGTAATGAATATTTGTTCAGTGCTGCCATGTGTCAGGCACCATGAGCGATGTAGTCTTAACCTCATGGAGCTCACCGTGTTGGTTTGATCATTTTCATGGTCAAGATACTCTGCCTTTTAGTCAACTGAGGACGCTTCAGCTTTGAGTCTAGATTCTAGAGCAAAAGGTATTAAGATAAATTCACAGTAATAGTTACTGAACTACCACACTCTAGTTAAGTACTGCATTTTCCATTTTCAATCAATTCTTGATTGGTATCAGTTTTAAGTTATGTGTGTGTTTTTAATGTTCACACAGAAAGAAAAATATGCAGCAAAGTAGACTCTGACACAGTTTGTGAATGGTGGTCTTGTACATCAGTCTTTGCTTTGAAATGTCTTTTATCTATTCCAAGGGATTGGCATCTTCTCTTGCTTCAGTTGCCTGGCTTGGCTTGCAATAGACATCTCTTGACATGTATCTTAGATACAAAATATCATACAACTTCATCAGCATGGTCCTATAAAATGCTCTGCAAGAAAAATGTGAAAATGCATCATCCAGCTGACGAAAATTCACTTGACTGACATCAGTTCGCTCTGTACTGCTGCATTTTTGCGCCGTGCTGCATACATAATAAATGTCTGCTTTCATGCGGACTCTTAGTGTAATCTCTCTTAAAAGACATTTTTAATCTTTTTCTTTTGAAATCATTTGAAATCTGTGGAAGTTCAAAAGAGTAGAAAGAATTCTTACAGGCCCAACACAATTTGTCCTATTTGCTTTGTCATTCCTTAAAGGGTATTTTAAATGGCAATACCTCTGCATGTGTATAATTCCAACAGGGCACGGAGCCCAGGGGAGGTGCTAATGGTATGGAAAACTATACTGTGTTTGTGCGCCCACGTGCAGCCAGCTACTATAAAACACTATTGATTGTGAGATGCTTTCTGATGTAGGAGATACGGAAACATCAGAAAATGTGCATCTTAAGACTCGGTGAAATATTGCAAATGCCCTCTGTGGTGAAATTTCAGGATCTCAGCAGAAAAGGGCTTTTTTTGGCTAGTCAGATGAGACACAGCGACACTCACTTTAAGGAGGTGAAACTAAAGATTATGGGAGTTCCCCCTCCCCACTTGACTGGAAGACAGAGATGTTCTTTAAACAACCAGATTTTCAAATATGAAGTTAAAACTCAGTTTGGAAATCTTGTCATTCTTTCTACTGATGCTCCTAACTAAAACACTGAATGTCCATAAACATACTTAGAAATTATTTACTCTTAAAAAAGTTTTTTTTCTCTCATGAACTTGGAGATATTATTTTTGTATTATCTAGAGCATAGATCATGAAGTACTCGGTTTATATTTTAAATTTGTGGGTTTTTTTTTTTCCTTTTAATATTTATTCTCTCCCTGTCACATGCTTCTGGCTTGGGATTCCAGAATTGAAGTTGCTAGCAGAAAATAAAGGACAAAAATTTTCTTTCTTGGCTCAAGTGCTGCCTCCTCCAAGAAGTTGCCTGTTTAAATCAGTTTAAGAGAGATGTATTCTGTGGGACAGGTATTGAAAACTAGTGGACTTAAAACCCAACCTGCAGGCCTGTTTTGTTTGGCTTGAGTATTATTGTACAAATTATAAAACATCACACGATAACATCCAGTTATCTGGCAGCATTTGAAACATCAGATCCAGCCACATGGAGCCTGCATATGATGGTACAAATAACCTGAATTGCTGTTGGTTTCTCCCTTGAGATAGGTAATGGACTCTCCAGTTTTAACTCAGTCTCCACAATGCCCTACTGCCTAACACCTGGCCGTTTTCACTAATTTGGATTGCTTATTGGACTCCTGTAGAATTTTTTAGTTTGTTGTGTTAAAGGACTTTGTCTTATCTAACTGAATTTACTAATCAATAATTTATTTCCCTTTGAGTTGATAACTCTGAGTCAGTATGAAGCCAGCCCAAAAGAAAGATGTTAGACTGGTATAGGCATATCCTTCATTGATAAATATGTGATTTCCTTTCATCTTAAAAAATTTGGTGGTCTGCTCACTGGCAGCCATTCCACATGAGTATCTGTACTTGCACTGAGATAGAAATCTCATCTGCAGAAACAATATAATTTACAAAGACCAACTGCATTTATACAACATGCAACTTTTGGAAGTGAAACTGTCAATTGCTCAGTTGTGTCCTACTCTTTGCAACCCCATGGACTATAGCCCACCAGGCTCCTCTGTCCATTGGAATTCTCCAGGCAAAAATACTGGAATGGGTTTCTATGCTTTCATCCAAGGGATCTTCCTCACCCAGGGATCAAACCTGTGATCCCCTGGAAAAGGGAATGGCTACCCACTCCAGTATTCTTGCCTGGAAAATCCCCATGGACAGAAGAGCCTGGTGGGCTACAGTCCATGGGGTCACAAAGAGTTGGACACAACTGAGCAACTAACACTATGCAATCTTTCAGTTCAGTTGCTCAGTCATGAGCGACCTCATGAACTGCAGCATGCCAGGCCTCCCTGTCCATCACCAACTCCCAGAGTTTACTCAAACTCATGTCTATTGAGTCGGTGATGCCATCCAACCATCTCATCCTCTGTCATCCCCTTCTCCTCCTGCCTTCAATCTTTCCCAGCATCAGGGTCTTTTCCAATGAGTCAACTCTTCGCATGAGGTGGCCAAAGTATTGGAGTTTCAGCTTCAGCATCAGTCCTTCCAGTAAACACCCAGGACTGATCTCCTTTAGGATGGACTGGTTGGATCTTCTTGCAGTCCAAGGGACTCTCAAGAGTCTTCTCCAACACCACAGTTCAAAAGCATTAATTCTTCGGCACTCAGCTTTCTTTATAGTCCAACTCTCACATCCATACATGACTACTGGAAAAACCATAGCCTTGACTAGACCTTTGTTAGCAAAGTAATGTCTCTGCTTTTTAATATGCTGTCTAGGTTGGTCATAACTGTCTTCCAACGAGCAAGCATCTTTTAATTTCATGGCTGTAGTCACCATCTGCAGTGATTTTGGAGCCACAAAAAATAAAGTCTGTCATTGTTTTCATTGTTTCTCCAACTATTTGCCATGAAGTGATGGGACTGGATGCCATGATCTTAGTTTTCTGAATATTGAGTTTTAAGCCAATTCTTTCACTCTCCTTTTTCACTTTCATCAAGAGGTTCTCAGTTCTTCTTCACTTTCTGCCATAAGGGTGGTGTCATCTGCATATCTGAGGTTATTGATATTTCTCTCGGCAATCTTGATTCCAGCTTGTGCTTCCTCCAGCCCAGTGTTTCTCATGATGTACTCTGCATATAAGTTAAATAAGCAGGGTGACAATATCCAGCCTTGACATACTCCTTTTCCTATTTGGAACCAGTCTGTTGTTCCATGTCCAGTTCTAACTGTTGCTTCCTGATCTGAATACAGATTTCTCAAGAGGCAGGTCAGGTGGTCTAGTATTCCCATCTGTTTCAGAATTTTCCACAGTTTGTTGTGATCTACACAGTCAAAGGCTTTGGCATAGTCAATAAAGCAGAAATAGATGTTTTTCTGGAACTCTCTTTTTCAATGATCCAGCAGATGTTGGCAATTTGATCTCTGGTTCCTCTGCCTTTTCTAAATCTGGCTTGAACATCTGGAAACTCATGGTTGGAGTATTGTTGAAGCCTGGCTTGGAGAATTTTGAGCATTACTTTACAACCATGAGAGATGGGTGCAATTGTGTGGTAGTTTGAGCATTCTTTGGCATTGTCTTTCTTTGGGATTGGAATGAAAACGGACCTTTTCCAGTCCTGAGGCCACTGCTGAGTTTTCCAAATGTGCTGGCATATTGAGTGCAGCACTTTCACAGCATCAGCTTTTAGGATTTGAAATAGCTCAACTGGAATTCCATCACCTCCACTAGCTTTTTTTGTAGTGATGCTTCCTAAGGCCCACTTGACTTCACATTCCAGGATGTCTGGCTCTAGGTGAGTGATCACACCATCGTGATTATCTGGGTCGTGAAGGTCTTTTTTGTATAGTTCTTCTGTGTATTCTTGCCACCTCTTCTTAATGTCTTCTGCTTCTGTTAGGTCCATACCATTTCTGTCCTTTATTGAGCCTATCTTTGCACGAAATGTTCCCTTGGTGTCTCTCATTTCCTTGAAGAGATCTCTGGACTTTCCTATTCTGTTGTTTTCCTCTATTTCTTTGCATGTATCACTGAAGAAGGCTTTCTTTCTCTCCTTGCTATTCTTTTTTTTTTTTTTTTCTCCTTGCTATTCTTTGGAACTCTGCATTCAAATGGGTATATCTTTCCTTTTCTCCTTTGCTTTTCGATTCTCTTCCTTTCACTGTTATTTGTAAGTCCTCCTCAGACAGCCATTTTGCTTGTTTGCATTTCTTTTTCTTGGGGATGATCTTGATCCCTGTCTCCTGTACAATGTCACAAACCTCTGTCCATAGTTCGTCAGGCACTCCGTCTATCAGATCTAGTCCCTTAAACCTATATCTTACTTCCACTGTATAATCATAAGGGGTTTGATTTAGGTCATACCTGAATGGTCTAGTGGTTTTCCCTACTTTCTTTAAGTCTAAATTTGGCAATAAGGAATTCGTGATCTGAGCCACAGTCAGCTCCTGGTCTTGTTTTTTGCTGAATGTATAGAGCTTCTCCACCTTTGGCTGCAAAGAATATAATCAGTCTGATTTCAGTGTTGCCCATCTGGTGATGTCCACGTGTAGAGTCTTCTCTTGTGTTGTTGGAAGAGGGTGTTTGCTATGACCAGTGTGTTGCTATGCAACCTTTGGTGCCAGTCAAACAAGACAGCTGTTTTAATGCGTCCAGGTTCAGTTGCTCAATCGTGTCCAACTCTTTGTGACCCTGTGGACTGTAGTTCACCAGACTCCTCTATCCATGGGATTTTCCAGGCAAGAATACTGGATTGGTTGCCATTTCCTTCTCCAGGGGATCTTCCCAACTCACTGACTGAACCTGCATTTTTGGTGTCTCCTCATTGGCAGGCGGATTCTTTTACCACTATGCCACCTGGGAAGCCCAACTGTTTTATTATTCACTTAATTTTATCTTTGGCTCACTGATGTGTATCTGGACTGGTTTTAGGCAGGTGCCAAAAGACACAATTAAGTTTTTCCTTCAGAAAGCTTTCAGGATAATAATTTCCCAAGCAGCTTTAGTTAGCCAAAAGACTCTATGACACATTAGCAGTCATTATGAGTACAAAAATTTAAGATTACAGACTCCTGAGTTTTCATCACTGGCCATTTTTTCTTTGCCTCATTTATTTTATCATTTCTTTTGAACTAAGATTTCTAGACTCTATCCTTTTGCAATTTTCTCCTTTTCCTCATCTTGTCTTCTCTCTTTGTTTCAGTTAACACATAATCTAGGACAATCCCCAAATTTCCCTTTCCCTTATATTGCTCAGGGTTTTCTTAGTACTTTTATTCAATCTGTCCCCAAATCAAGCTTCTCCTTCCTAGATCTGTAGTTGTTGTTTCTGGTTACAGATTTTTCACGTTGTCTCCATTCTCTCATACATTCATGTCTAAAGCCCCAAATGTTTTTTGTTGTTTGGTGCTCAGTCGTGTCCAACTCTTTTGCGACTCCATGGACTGTACCCTGCCAGGCTTCTCTGTCCGTGGAATTCTCCAGGCAAGAATACTGGAGTGGGTAGCCATTCCCTTCTTCAGGGGATCTTCCCAAGCCAGGGATTGAACCCTCCTCTCCAGCTTGGCTAGCGGATTCTTTATCACTGAGCCACCTAGGAACCCAAAAACCCCCAGAGTTCCCTTCAATTCCTTCCTTTTTTCTGTCCATGCGTTTGCTTAAAAACAAAACAACATACAAGAAGAACACCAAGAACCCAAATCCAAGAGAATCTTCAAGAGTCAAGGCCAAATCTAGAATAGAGCTTGAGCAGTGTTACACTCTTTATGGAGGGAGTCTCCATGGAAGAAAGCAATGTAACATTTCAAACTCATCTCAGAGGAGCATAAATGGACCAGAATTATACAGACCAGGAGCTGCCCTTTCCTGATACCAAGTGGAAAAAAAGAATTTTTTATGTACAACTTGTTAAAAGTCTATGATAATGATTCTCACATTTTAGCATCCATCACAATCACCTGGAAGATAGAATACAGATTACTGATCCCATCTCCAGAGTTTCTGATTCAGTAGGTCTTGGATGGGATCTGAGAATTTGCATTTCTGACATGTTCCTTGGCAATGCTGATGCTGCTTACTTGAAGGCCACACTTGTACACTCACAGTTGAGTGACATCCATGGCAAACCTTATCTCCTGATGCCTCGGGTTGACAGCTCTCATAGACACAGCATTAGGTCTCCTAGTGGATTCCGAGTTCCTCAAGGTAGATCTTCCTCATCTCTGTCCCAGGCACCCACTGAGGTGTTGACCCAGAACAGGAACTCCGTTTGGGTGTGCTGAATTAAATAACCCCTGCTGAAATGGGTCTTCTCATCCTGCCCAATTGCTCCCAGCCATTGGGTGTATGTTTATGTGTGTACACTGTATAATGCTATACACACACTTAAAAAACTTCTTAACCAACAAGTGAAGGGGGAACAGGGCCCCCTAATAATAAAGTGAGTAGATTCTTATTTGTTGAAAGTTTTATAATATGAGATCTAGTTATATTTTCCTTATTTCTTTTTCAGTCTTTTGTGGTCTGCTTAGAAATGACTTTTAAAAATCTTATTTAAATATTTGCCTATCCTCTTCCTGCTTTTGGTTTATAAAAAATACTCCATGTTATAAGTGAATTAAAGGGTTGGCTTTTAGAAGTAAGTAGGAAGCAAGAAGTCTGCTATTTTATTTCTTTGCCAAGCAGCTAACCACTGATCAGTGACTCATTGTTTTTCCCAGTGATCTGAGCTCCCAACTTGGTCACACTTTAAATATGCCAGTATGTCTCTGGGTTTAGTATGTTGGTTCATTGTCATGTTTTTCTTTTGCAAATATTTTTATTAATTGGGAACCCATCTATGCATATATGTATCTATATCAGAAATAACATACTATAGAAGTTTTTTTTCCATTTGACAATGGAAAGAACACAGTTTTGACTCTCTATTGCAGCTTTGCAGTTAATTTGAGTAACTGGCATTATATATTTTGCTGGTGTTCTTCACTGATGGTGTTCTCCCTGGGTGACCCTTACCAAGCTGCAGTGACTCCCCTCCCCTCCTGAAAGTCTGGCACGAGGGAGGGAGAGGGACTCAGAAGCACATGGAGGACCCTTTGAATTGAAGATCATGCAGGCTACAGCAACACATCCAAGGTTCTCCCCAGTGGGCAAGGTTCTCCCCAATGGTGTTGGGAAACCTTTTTAGCCAAAGGTTGTAGGCAAAGAACTGGCAGAAGCGAGTCCATAGCAGATGGCTGCTGTGGTCTATCACATGGGCAGGTGGACATGGACAATAGGAGGAAAGATACTTTTAAGTCATTATCATACAAAATCTCAGGGTGCTTTGGACTTTAGTCAGCATTCTCTGAAAGTTACCTTCATGGTGGATAAGTCATTCTCAGATATAACACCATATTAAACCTATTAAGAACTTGCTTTGAGTTGTTCCTATGAAACAAAACTCAAAGTTGATTTTCAGTCAGACTTACACTACTCTTTTGCATTTTTTTTTTTTTTAAACCCTTGGATGGGGGTTCTCCAAATAGCATTGTAAAATTTAGTGAGTGTCAAATTAGTAATACAGTTTAAAGACGAAGGACTTCCCTAGTGGCTCAGATGGTAAAGTGTCTGCCTACAATGCTGGGAGAACTGGGTTCGATTCCTGGGTTGGGAAGATCCCCTGGAGAAGGAAATGGCAAGCCACTCCAGTACCCTTGCTTGGAAAATCCCATGGTAGGCTACAGTCCACAGGATCACAGAGTTGGACACAACTGAACCACTTCACTTCACTTCAAAGGGTAAAGAACCCATTTTTATGTTCTTACAGTGGTGTTTATTTGGTGGTTGAGATGAGTAATGAAATCAGGCAGGTCCGGGTTCACATCTAGCTCAGGCACTTTCTATCCCCATGACCTGAAGCAGATTGCCTATTCTCTCTGAGCCCGTCCCCTCTTTACAATGTGGTCGTAAGATGAAATAAGAAAATGCTTTAAAAAGAACTCTTAGCATTGATTACTAACTTGCATCACTTAATCCTCATGGTAGCCTTGTGAATAAGATACTGTGATTTTATAGCTGAGAGAATTGATGCACAATACCATGCAACTCCCTGGAGGAGGGCATGGCAACCCACTCTAGTATTGTTGCCTGGAGAACCCCATGGACAGAGGAGGCTGGTGGGTCACAACGAGCCGGACATGAGTGAAGCGCCTGAGCATAGCATAGCACTATGCAACAAGTTGCATACAAGTTGCATAGTGGACCAGGCAGATTCTAGCACCCGCCCTCTTATTTACATTGTAAGCTTCAGTGTAAGATTCAAGGGCTCTGAGCCTTGAATCTGCCCCTGTCATCAGTAAACGCCCAGTCTGTGGTGGCTGTGGTTATTATTGTTGTTTTATCATGATTGGATGGGGGGCACTCTCTGGCCAGAATTTTTAATCCACTTGACACCTTTTGAGGTATGTACATTTTGCCATTTTTGCTGTAAAACACTTGAATAACTAAGATTCATTTTTTCTCCTCTTTTCAAATGCTTAAATCACAGGTGCAGTTGCCAAAAGAACTGGCATAAGAGGCAGCAGAATAATCAGGGGAAGGAGGAAGTGATGTAATGACTCTGGGATTAGAACCTGAAGACTGCTTCAGCCGCATACTTCTGGATCCAGGTGGTGGAACTGGGAACATTGCTAACTGATACGAGGATTTTATAAAAGGCAGAATACTTAGCTTGTGACAAAATGGAAGCTGAAAAGGCAGGGGGAGGAGATAAACTCTTCAGGGCAACATTTTCTACTTCCAATTGGTTGGAGTGACTTAGGTGAAATTTAGAGTCTTCTAGCAGAAGTTAATATTTTCATAAACCTTTGCTTTATTATTGTTTTCTTCTGGTCAATAACAATAAATATGGTACAGGTGTTAACTACTATATTCCCATTTTTGTTCTCTTCTTCCATCTACTTTGCTGTAATTTATCACACAGTCTTTTAAAGAGAACAGAGCCTGCTTCACTCTGTGGAAATATGCAGGGCGAATTGAACTCCGGGCCCTTCAGAAGCTTTGAAATCGAATAATTTGTTCATTACCTCTTTTCTGGAGAATCAATTGCAATTTCTGGTTTCCAGCCCTGCCTAGCTTTCTGTCTTGGCCATTCCCCTGTGTGTTGGGGGACCCTCTAGAGAGGGGTATCATGAAGAGCAAATACTTAAGCCACAGGACATGGAGAAAACAGCGTTTCTGGAAAAAGTAACAGGGAAAACAAACCCTGCTTATATATAAAACCTTCTCTGTTTGCATACATATGGAAAAAATGGGAGATAGCATGCTAGTTTTGTTTAAAACAAAAGACATTATGAATAATATATTTACTGAGCTTTGGTTTTAGCTAAGTGTGTACATACATATATATTTACTTTAGCCTGTAAATGATCTTGATCTTGTTCTCAAAAATCTTAATGAAACTTGCTAAAGAATTAAACTTGAATTCCTTATCCTATCATTCAAGGCCCTCCATTGCCTCTTCTCAGTTTGATAACTGTCTTATCTGTTCATCTTTGTTTTTTAATCTTATTGTAGTTGCTTTACAATGTTGTGTATATACTATTCTTGATAAAACTTCCTCATGCTTTTGCTCTCTAGAGTATCCTTGGAGACTCCACAAGTCTTCCAGTCAACTCCATCCCCAGTTTGTTCTTCTTTCCAAGTTCCTCGAGCCCACAATTACCTGTTCAAGTCACTAGGTGCAAAGAATCTGACATTTTGTACTGACATGGCATGAGACTTGGAAATCAGGAAGTCACACTTTGATGCCTTTTCTCTCTCCCTCACCTGAGCAAATAATTGGCACCTGTCTTCTTTTATATAATCATAGGTGACACACCACAGGCAAAACAGGCTAGGAGAGAGTGGACTTAATGAGGACAAACAACACAATATATGGAAGGAGAAGTCATGGGAAAGAAATACGATGTTTCCATTTTTAAAAGGTAATTTAGTGGATACAGAAGTATCTGAATTTGAAATTATAGTTTTCAATCAAGTAACTAATTTTATTTAGACTAGTCCAAGGCTGAGAGTTTCATTTTCTCCTACTTTGCTATTTCTATAAAGCATCCTTGGATACAAATCCAGATGGTTTAAAAAGAGCTGCAATAAATACAACTTCTAAAGTGTCCAGCATATTCTATTTAAGAAGCTAAACTCTGATGGGACAGAGCACTCTGAACATGTTTAAAAGCTTAATTTATGTTAGTAGTTGAAGTTCTGGAAAACTCTTATGTGTTTGCTTATACAGCAACAGTATGAATAAATAAGCCAGAAATTTTACAAAGCGTTAAGAGTTCTGAAAGGGAACTTCACTCTTAGATGTCCAAAAAAGAAAAGATGATCCAAATTCAAATTTACCACCTTGTTACATGGGTTTTGTCAACAGACAAGTGAAGTCATTCACATGCTTTTTTCTATTCACCCACTCCCACCCTAAAAATCTTAATTGAAAATTTTAATTTTAGCATTTCCATGCTAGAATTTTCTATTATAATCCTTCCAGAAATGACAATCAACCATTAGTAATTAGAATTGCATATTTTTTTTTCATTCAAGTTGTCACTTTCTCCACATTTATTGCATTTTAGTCTGCAGAATTCACCATGTAGAAAATGGGTCTAAAATATGTATAAGCCCATGTCAGGTTTAAAAAAGGATCCTATTAGGATTTGATTTTATTCTGACTGGAGATTAATAAATATTAAAGTTTTATTAACAGTATTTGAAACACAAGCTGAGAATTTTTTGCTGCACAGAAACAGGCTTATCATTTTTTAGGGTTGTCACTGAGTTTCTCAGACATTTAACACAGGCAATAAATAGTCTGAAGTAAATAGTCTCACCCCGCACCCTCCCCCCCAAAAAAATCTTTGATAAATTTTATTCTTCATATTTAGGTAAGGGTCCAAATTCTAGACCATGTGAGTGAAATCACGATGATATCACTGTGCTGAAGAGGAAGACTGCAGGTTGGGTGAGAAATCAAAATGCAAGAAAAATCAGGAGTGGCATATGCATTGCTTCTTCTTCTAGGACGTACAAGAGTCTCTTCAATGAGTACCGCCCCAACTGTCTGCATGCTAGGGAAATCTAAATATTTTCTATTCATCCATGAAATCACTCGGCTGGCAGGGAAAACATGTTATATCATCTATTTCAAAATACATGGGGAGTAAAAGGAAGAAAGTAACAGAAAATATAAACTCATGCTATATTAATTCTAATGCCTAGCTATAAAAACATACAGTGGTGCCAAGGTCCATCTAAAAGTTTTATGAACTGCAGAAGTCAATGATCATTTTCATTCCCATTTTTAAAGGTCTGTTTGCTTGGTCATCTAAAGATGCTTTTTACATTTCGAAAGATCAGCTATTACTGTCCTCTTTCTACCCCCAAGGAATTAATAAAAATGCGTGTTCATTTCTTACCTTCTAAATGTGGCAGTTAAAAACTGAAAAAAAGAAAAGAAAGGGGAAAGTAACTTTCTCCATTAGCTACAGTCCAGTCTGCTTCTCTAACTGACCCACATCCCTCTTTGTCATTATAAAAACAAAAACTGTGCAGTAGAAACTCATTTTATTCAGATTTTTTTTAACAAGCTCATCAAGAATACAGGCTACAGAGCTGTAACCCCCTTAAAGAAGATGGTATTTAGTTTGCAACAGATGCCTTCTAATGAAAACATTAATAGCATTTCAAAAATTTACAAAAAGTTTGATAAAATATTCTCCTAAGCAGCTAGCAGCTTTGTTTGTAAACAAAATAGAAACAACTGTTTTATCCACTGCACATCAACCAGGAGGCAAAGTGATCAAGATCATTTTTTATTTTAAACAATAATAATAAAAGCTAAACTAATTGATACCCCACATATTATAATCCTAAGGAAGGAATATTTTTGGAAGAGGATGCAGAGAGGGATTAAAACAGGATAACATCATCTCCTTTCATAGTCTTTTCATTTATTCATATTGCCTGGATACTTTACAAACTGTTTCCTACAAAATAACCATATTGTTGTTGTACACTCCATGATTCTTTTATTCTCCTTAGGAAATAAGGGTGATTCATTTCCAATCAGCTTACATAAACACACTGGAGATGTCATACGTAACAGGAGGGTGGTTTCTTTTACTTGGAGGCCTTTTCTCTGTGACAGCAGAGATAAGAACAAGGAGGCCTCTCCGTGCCGGGGCCACGGATGGCAGGATGGTTCATGCACCTCCTGTTTCAAAAACACAAACGGAAAGTAGGTCTGGACAAGGGCAAGCTGCAACTCGATTTCTGCTGCAAGCCCATCACCAGGTCAGCTCTGTTTACTCCTTCACTTTACTGATATAGTCAGTGAGCTTGGTGATGGTTTCCTCCTGCTGCTCCAGGGCATCCAGGACAATCCCCATGGGCGTCCTCTTCAGACCAGTTCCCTCCATTTTATTCTCCAGTTTGTTCTTGAGGTTCCGGAGCCTCAGCGACGCATGGATGAACATCACTACAGGGAAGTGAAAGGTGACGGTTAGCACCAGCGCACCCATTCTCCTTCCCCGCTTCACAACTGAAGTAACAACTTTCTCCACCAGCCACAGTCCAGTCTGCTTCTCTAACTGACCCACATACCAGTGTGGATCCTTAAACTTTACATAAAGCTCTTTGTCAGCCTAATGGACCCAAGTCCCTGTATGGATCCTTGGACTTGACAGTATTCTTTGTGTGTGCAGGAGAATCGTATTCAGCAGGAAGGACCATAATCTGGCAGCCATGCTCTTCCCTTCACACATTGTTATCACTGCCTTTCAGATGCTACTTAAATACCCTGAAATTCAAAGCGAATCGATGTGATTTCAACCTACCTAAAAATGAACGTAATGCTAACCTTTTCCGGAAAAGAACTCATGCTCATTTCAGGGGTTATCTGTATTTTGTTCCTGCAGGAGGCATGCAAGTGAAGTCCTCTTAGAAGGTGCCTCCTAAGGGGCAGTTTTGCGCCGTGTTGGGTATAGATATCTGGATAAAATGCTATTGCACAGTGTTGGATATAGAATGTCTGGATAAAATGCTAAGGGTTTACAGACCTTATGTAACCTGGGATTCACAGAATTTACCTGATCATTAAGAATTACCTGAGTTTGTTTGTAAGAAACAGATTTTCTCTGGCCCATCTCCTGGGCCTCCTGAACTTCTAGAACCTTTACAGGGATGGGCTCAGGAGTCTGTAGTTAAGTCAACACCTTGGGTAATCTACACCAGCACTTTTCAAACTTCTGTGTGCATATAGATCACCAGAGAGAAAGCCTGTTAGATAGGCAGATTCCCAGTCTCCAGCACCTGGAGTTGAGATTGTTGAGTTGAGATTGTTGAGACTGAGGTAGGGTTCCGGAATGTAGTTTCAGTAGGCACTGTGGATGATTCTGATGTGGGTGATCTGGGGCCCTCATTTTGAGAAGCATTCATGTGCATTTTCTCTGGAGGCTCCTAATCAAGAGTGACCGCTAGAAACATTTGAGGAGCTTTCTAAAAATACAGGTTCTTTGGACAGCCCTGTGGACCAAAGAATCAAGATCTCCAAGGGATGTGACTGAGAAATGTATATGTTAAAATCATCCTGAATGATTCTCACAATCATCAAAGTTTGGGAATCACTGATCTTGTCTAATTCCCTTCTTTTATGGATGAGTGAACTGTAGCCCATATAGTATTGTTGTTCAGTCACTCAGTAGTGTCTGAGTCTTTGTGACCCCATGGACTGCAGCACTCCAGGCTTCCCTGTCCTTCACTGTTTCCCAGAGTTTGCCCAAACTCATGTCCATTGAGTTGATGATGCCATCCAATTATTTCATTGTCTGTCACCCCCTTCTCCTCCTGCCCTCAATCTTTCCCGCATCAGGATCTTTTCCAGTGAGTCAGCTCTTCCCATATAAGACAATTGGTGCAGATCACATGGCTGGTTTCCTGCAGGTCTACGAATAGAAACCTGGACCTTTGACTCTTAACTTACGGTATGTTTCATTACACTGCTCTGTTTTCTACAAGCTGTATAGTGAGGCAGAATCACTGAAATACTGTCTCTAGCACATAAAGAAATCCTGAAGAGTATTTCAAAAGTGTCTAAATTTAATGATTTAATTATTTTATCCAATAAAATATGGGATTCACATATAAATATTCTGGGGGCTTAATCTAACAAACCCTAAACAAGGAACTGATTTTATTTAATGGAATGGCAGCACATGAAATGCTTTTAAAATTTAAAGGAATGTTCCTGTCATAATGAGTACATTATAATTCTAATTAGATTTCCATTGATGAGACTGGAGTTTTATCTGTTCTCTATTTCAGGCTTCAAGTGCTTGGGAATCTCAGTCAACAGTGCACATAGACTTTAGAAAATGTCTAGTTCTTCTACGGCCATGCCACCCTGAACGTGCCCTATCTCGTCTGATCTCGGAAGCTAAGCAGGGTCGGGCCTGGTTAGTACTTGGATGGGAGAAAATGTCTAGTTCTCGTCACCAGAACTGGAGTCCATGATTATCTGTATTCTGGGCCAACTTACAACGCTTTTGACACTAATTACGATCTTCTGAGTAAGTAGAGAGTAAACATTCATTTCTGAGTCAGCACGGGATGCCTGGCACTGAACAGTTAAGAACAGACTCTAATATCAGACAAATCTGGATGCCAATGCAGACCATGCCACTACTGTATGGCTTGGGATCTGAATTTGTTTTGTTTACTGTTGTGTCCCCAGAAGAGTGGCACAGAGGGAGTGCCCGGTACGTATTTGTGCCATTAATGGGCTATTCAGCCTTGATCTGCTGTTGCAGAAAACTCTTGATAGTTTTGCAGACCTGCCAACGCACCTCAGAAACAGGTTAGGGCATTCTCACGGGATGAATGGATCGACATTTCTTGATGATATAAGGCTCAGGTTCACTTACACAGCAAGGGAAAAGTGATACCAAACACAAAGACCATCACTCCCCCGAACATGGAGATGAGGAAGTAGCTGGCTAGCATGACCACCATGACAAACGCTGTGGGGTACTGCTTCTTCATCCGACGGAGGATGTCTTTATTGTGGGCTGCCCACACAAAGCCCGTGAACACCAGCACCACCACAATGCCTCCAAGGATCATGTTGAAGGGGCTCAGGAACCTGGAATATGGAAGAAAGGGGGAGCCCAGGTCAGGAGGAGGGAAATGAGGACGGGGGGAGGGGAAGAGTAACAACAAAGCATACTTACCAAGCCTTTTATCTAAGTTGTCTCATTTAATCCTCATATCCTGATGAGGTCGATAGTATTAAATCACTTCTCAAAGGAAGAAACTTGGGCACAGAGGTTAGAACACAGTGGAGGGAAGATTCACAGGGAGGCAGTGTACTCATACCAAACAGCCCATCACATTAGAGGCCCAGCATTTCAATAGACGAGAGCCCCTTTGTTGGATGGGCTGTCTTTAGCTTTCCTACATCCTGGACTCTAGTATTCAATGACTGTATTTTCTGAGCTCCAAGGGCTTATTTAAATCCTCCTAGAATCTGCCATGCTAGATGAACGTGGAGTTCAGGTCACACAGTGGTTCAGCCCACACACGGTGGGCTTCATAAGCCAGTCTGCAGTCACACTTGTGTCTGGACTGTACAATATTTTTAAAAACTTTTACTTGAATCCCTGTGTGTGTGTGTGTGTGTGTGTGTGTGTCTGGACTGTACAATATTTTTAAAAACTTTTACTTGAATCCCAGTGTGTGTGTGTGTGTGTGTGTGTGTGTGTGTGTGTGTGTGTGTGTGTGTGTGTGTGTGTGTGTGTGTGTGTGTGTGTCTGGACTGTACAATATTTTAAAAAACTTTTACTTGAATCCCAGTGTGTGTGTGTGTGTGTGTGTGTGTGTGTGTGTGTGTGTGTGTGTGTGTGTGTGTGTGTGTGTGTGTGTGTGTGTGTCTGGACTGTACAATATTTTAAAAAACTTTTACTTGAATCCCAGTGTGCGTGTGTGTGTGTGTGTGTGTGTGTGTGTGTTTAAATCCATCAACCTTGGGGTTTCTTGCTTCTCCTGGAAACAAGAAAATCTCACAAAACGAGGCCCAATTTCCCACGTCAGCCACTGGCTAGAGTGCCTTCTCCTTTACATAGAATAAATGCTTTCCATTTAACCTCAGCCCCGACCACTATCTACGGAAATCTTTGACACAGAGGCCCCCAGTGAAGAGCCATTAATAACTGTTTTTCTAACAGCTGCCTTGCCCTGGTCTCTTACATAAGCTGCCTGGCCCATGGAGGCATTTGGGTTTATGACTCCTGGTGTTAGAGAGGCCACTCTAATTCTTTAAAAGGCCCAGAGTATCATTAGGAGATGGGTTATCAACTGAGATTTCCAGGCATAAAACCTCAAGTTTCATTGTTACATGAGCCAAAGGTTACACTGCTGTTGATAATGGGGGAAAGCCATTTATAAAGAGGACATGTAGATCAAATACTTCATAAGTGAGAATGACTGGGCATTGTAGCCCCACCCATCCCCACCCCCAACCCAATGTGTGTATAAAATTCTTAAAAGACATTTGTGGTCAGCAAGTACGATGATTTACTAACTTTTTACCCTCCTAAGAGGCTAATGAGCATGTTGCTTGGGAAGAACAAGGAGGGGTCAGTGTGTTATCAGCATCACTGATTTGGAAGACAGGATAATGAAAGGTGATGCCAAGAACTGACTTTCTCTGAAACAGAACAGATGAAGTCATTTCATATTGGGATTTATATTTAGGATAACTAAGACTCCTTTTTAAAAAATCCCTTGAAATTTTTTGCTCTGATTCTGCCTCCTGAAACAGAAAAGCTATTTCACTATTTAATATTTAAATACTTTCAAATAGGAGTGAAGGTATTGCATATCTTAAGGGGTGAAAGCAGGGACATAATTAATGTCAAACTCCTTTGAAAAAGTTAATTTCTACTGAAATGCATGGAGCTAAACAGTGATCAAAGTAGTAGCATGTAGTTTTAAATTAAACTCTATAATAATAAGTTGCTTATTTCATTCAGAACTCTTGCAAAGACTTATACCCTTCCAGGCAAAAATCTCTTCAGAATAGATAATGGAAAGAAATTAATAAAAATACAAAGTCTGAATTGTAACAGTATTCACATGAGTGGTATTTATAACTTTTAGAAACAATGTATATGGCCAACAATGTACTACATGGTGACATATATAATTATTTTCAAAAAGTCAAAGTATGCTCTATCATGTGTGAAGGCAATAATATATTGCTTAGGTAAAAGCAACAATTCTCTCTGGTAGGTGGATTTGGAACCTATGTTATATAACTCAGAAGTAGAAATTTCTACAACCAGTACATTATTTTATGATCAGAAATAAAGTGAACATACAAAACAGAAAATGTAAAGATAGAAAAGTAACTGCTCCCCAGCCCCGGCTTCCCTGGTGGCTCAGATGGTAAAGAATCTGCTTGCAGTGCAGGAGACCTCAGCTTAATCCCTGGGTTGGGAAGATCCCCTGGAGGAGGGCATGGCCACCCCCTCCAGTATTCGTGCCTGGAGAATCCCATGGGCAGAGGAGCCTGGCGGGGGCTACAGTCCACGGGTCACACAGAGTTGGACACGACTTAGTGACTGAGCGTGCACGCAGGTTCTCCAGCCCCACACCTCTGACTTTGGGCAGGCCAACTACAACAATCTTGCCTTGCTTCATCTCTCTAGTGATGCTGATGCAATTTCAATTCCTGAGCACAGCCAAGCTCTGCCTTCTCCCACTCAAACTCTGGTTTCCGGCTCACTGTCCAGATCCTCTTTCAACTAATCCACCCCACCCCACTCCCGAAGCTTTCCCAACATCCAGCACATGTGCCTGTCTCTGTGTCCTCCTTCTCCCTCAGCGTGTTCATTATCTAGGTCTCTTGGCCCTTTTTCTTTTCTTTTTCATGATTCTATCTGGGTTATACTGTCTCTCCAGCTTTGACCCTAGAATTGGTTTGGCAAAGACAAAACTGTCCTTCAAGGTCTGGGGAAGGAAAGATCTAGGTCAGGACCAAAACAGGATCTTCTTTTGCAGGTGATGGGGAGACTGGGTGGAGAGGCTTAGAAACTCTCCCAGACTAACACATTTCATTTCTAGCACCAAAAACATTATGAGAAAAATTTAAAAGACTCTAGCAGTTTTACTGGGTAATAGGATCATGGGTAGTATATTCCCATTTGCTTATTTCTATTTTCATATTATTTCAATAATCATATATTACTTGAAGATAAAATAATTGATATTTAAAAATAAAAGTAATGGGAGAAAGTTGCCTGAAAGAGACAAACCCTTTTACATAGACTTGATGTTGACCAAATCAATATTAACTAGAAGAACTAGAGCAGAAGGTTCAAGTTTAGGAAACACCTTTGATAAGCTCCAAATAGGAGATGGTTGCGTGCTGATGACTCTGTGTGTGTATGTGCTAATCACTTCGGTCATGTCCGACTCTTTGCGACCCTGTGGACCTTAGCCCGCCAGGCTCCTCTGTCCATGAGATTCTCTCCAGGCAAGAATATTGGAATGAGTTGTCAATGCCTCCTCCAGCGTATGTTCCTGACTCAGGGATTGAACCTGTGTCTCCTGAATTGGTAGGCAGGTTCTTTATCACTAGCACCACCTGGGAGGCCCCGGAGATGGTTGGTTGGTGGAAAATGTCAAAGGTCTCCATCTCAGTTCTTCCTGGAATATCTATTAAAATACTAATTCACAAGGCAGAGCATATAATAAAATGCATGCCAAGTTTTTTCTATGTTTCTCGGTACAAGTGAGGTAGACCTCTAGGCTGAATGGCTAAATCAAGCCCAGGACCAAGAACAATGAAAAATCTAGGCCTGACTCAAGCAATTCCAAATGTACTTTTCACCTGCTCCTGTTGCTCATGTTCAAGAAGAAAGAACAGAGCAGAGAGTCCTATAGGACTGGTTTTAGCTTACCCAATGCCCAAGCTGTGATCTATAATTAGAAACTGAAGTTACAAGCTGGAAAAAATGAACAAAGTTACTTGGAGCAGAAATGATTTTCTTCTTTATTCTGCGTAAGTGGTAAGTGCAGTTCTGTTCTAAGAAAGGGGAAAGTGCACAGCACCCACTGCCCTGGCACCTCCTTGTACTTGGAGCAAAATAAAATACACAGATCATCCTCCAGAGATTAAATTATAAGTGCAATCCCATTACACGGATGAAAAAGCTGAGACCCAGGGCAGTGAATAAACATATTTAGAGGAATCCAGGGGTAGGAAAAACAGTGCCAGTTGACACAATTCATAATGTAACCCATTCTGTGTTGTTAACCAGCTCCAGGGATTTCACCCCCATCAACCATTTTAGAACCCTTTTCTTCTAGTTTGGGGTAAGCAACTAAAGGTCATTCTAGAAAATCCCTCAACATTCTCATTTGTCTCTAAAGGAAGGTAGTTATGAGCTGGTGTGGACGCAGGTCCTAAACTTACCAACGTGACTCAGCTAGCTATGGCTGTAGTTTCAACATGAGTTGCTAAAAGAAAAATAAAAATCTTGGCCAACTGCAGAATTTTAGAGCTAGCATGTATCTTGAAAACACGTCTCATTCTACACAGAAAGAGTTAGTTGCTCAGTCATGTCTGACTCTTTGTGACTCCATGAACTGTAGCCTCTGTTCATGGAATTTTCTACACAGAATTAAGAAACAGGTAAGTTAATAAATTTGTTCTGAGGCTCCCAACTGCAGTGCTAGTGATAAAAGTTTATTCAGAGATCTTCAAATTGACTCAAGTGCACATTTGTTAATGCCTGCCATGCTGTAATGCCAACAAGAACCAAAGAGGCAGTGAAATATTTTCTGAGCAACAGAAGTAGCTTTGCACTGTGTTCCAATTTTCTAACCCTCAAAAAGCTATTTTTGTAGTTTGGTTCCTGAGGAAGCCTGACTCACTAAGAAAGGGGGGGGAACAATTTACTCACAATGCCCTTCTCTAAAATGGTGATATTTTTCTGAGGTTCTGAAACAACCAGAGGAGTCACTGCAAATATGAATCCACCCATCCATTTTCTTGCTTCCTAGTGCTCTTAGGATAAAAACAGCATTTTTTACCACATTCTACAAGGTCCCACAGGGTCTGGCCCCTACCCTTCTCTGCAGCCAGGGCCACTGCATACAGTTGTGTAGCTGATATCTGGGACAAGGGAGCTGAGCTGAGGGTGGGAAACAGGAGCCTGAAATTCAGGCCACACTTCACCTGCCAAACTGTGATTTGCCTTACGCTGCATCTGCCAGGAGGAACGGACCATTGCAATCATCAGTAAGAGGGATGCCTAAGGGCTATAGCATCTCTGCCTATCAGCTTTCTCATACCACCGCCTCCTGATTTTCCACACCATCCACTGGGGTTTCCATCTATCTCTAGAGCCTACCCTGCCCCTGGCCATCCCAAGCCTGAGCACAAGCCATTCTTTCTGCCCGATTCTCTCCTATCTCCTTCAAATCTCAGCTTAATCAGCTTTTTCGTAGTCTTTCTGACCACATCCTAGCACCATCTGCCTCTTCTTCACAACCCCTAAGGTGATGCATAACTGTGTGTGTGCATCATCGCTTCAGTCACGTCCGACTCTCTGCAGCCCTGTGGACTGTAGCCTTGCCAGGCTCCCTCTCCACAGGATTCTCCAAGCAAGAATACTGGAGTGAGTTGCCATAAATTCAGTGGCAATTTGATACTTCTTTGAATGAGTATCTTATGAATGTCTCTGTCTCCCACTAGAGATTAAGCACTATGAGGGCAGGAGTCGTGACATTTTCTCCCCGGCACTTGGTACGACACCTGGCACAGAGCAGGAATTTGATAAATGTTTGTTGAAAGAAAGAAGAAAAAAAAATAAGAGTCTAGCACATTTTCCTGTTATTTAAAGTAAGCTCAGCAACTTTGTATGGCCATGAAATAAATGATGTGAGATTTATCTTGGACAAATTGCTCTTATTTCTCACTGTACACTAAGCATTACTGTAAAGATAGTCCCTGCTTTTGTACCTTCACAGAGCTGTGATGAACAAATGAAAAACTAGAAGTAGGAAAAACTCCTATGTGATATAAGAAAAGATCGGATGAGATCACAGGACCCTTGGGCTTGCTGCAAGGAGGACTCTTTTCTAAGTTCTGTCTCTAGTGCTGGCTGGGGGCCAGGAGGAGGGCAGGTAGGACAGAAGGAGATCCATCCTCCTACAGACCTGCCTACGTAGGCCCCCCTTGCTCTCGGATTCCACAGATAACCCCAAACATCTTCTGTGGTTACTTTGGTTCCCCACAGGGCTTTCTTCCTGGCAAGAACTATCTCGATTATAAAGTATAAATGTATTAAATGTACAAATCAGTTTTGAGTAAACGTGATCAGTGTCTCCTGGATCTCTTGATCACAGGCAGTTAATGTGGGGCAGAGTTCAGTCTCTTTTGTCACAGAAAGGTCAGAGTAACCTAACCTTGAGATTTTCCTAATCAACTGAATCAGCCCGCAATATTTCTTGCATACTCGCTGTGTACTGAATATTTGTTACACTGTGTGTATTGGTATCATCAAACTAAACACATCCTGATGACCCACTGTCTTGGCAACAGTTGGCATGTTAAAAGTATCCATTGTAAGATATACTTTGGGAACCTCTGTGTTTTCTTCTGTGTTTATCAAGCTCATTGCATGTTTTCTTTGTATTAAACAACAGCTTGGACCTAAGTTAGAAGCTATAAGTCTCACCTCCCACAGCCGTGAAGTTTCAGATAGTCATTATACAAGGGATTAGACTGCAGCAGATCTTTTTAAAAAATATTTATTTATTTAGCTGTGCCAGGTCTTAGTGGCAGCATGCAAACTCTTAGTTGCAGCATGTGGGATCCAGTTCCTCAACAGGGATCAGACCTGGGACCTCCCACCTTGGGAGCACAGAACCCTAGCCACTGGATCACCAGGGAAGTCCCAGAAAATCCTTTTTAAACTTTTTATTATGGCAAATTCTAAAGGTAAAGAGAATGGTGTAATGAACCTTCATGTATACTGATCACTGCCTTCAACAATTAGAAACTCATGGTTAATCTCATAATAATGCTTTAGAACTCAAGTGGAAAGATGTTTGTTTAAAAACTGTTCTTTCTGAATGCTTTTAGTTGAGGTAACTAAATTGTTGTCACATGGAAAGTTCTTACAGCTCTGTGGAGAGAAGACAGTTGTTTGGACAAATGCTAGGGAGTCTGGTGACACATAAACTCCCCTCCTACAAGCAAATCCTTCTCTATTTATCTTCCACTAACCCTGGAGAAGGAAATGGCAACCCACTCCAGTATTCTTGCCTGGAGAATTTCATGGACAGAGGAGACTGGTGGGCTACAGTCTGTGCGGTTGCAAAGAGTAGGACACAAGCGACTAACACATTCACTTTCAACTCCAATTTCTGCAATTCCTTTGTATTTCGTTTGTAATTGTATTGTATACAATTGTATACAATTCCTTTGTATTTCCTGGAGATAAGGAGGATTTCACTGATGGGATACAAAGGAGATTCGCAGAAGCAGAAGCCAAAGCCTCCACTTGGGATAGACCTTCTGCCTTCCAAGTGTCTCCATTTTGTGAATGCTCCCTAGGAGAAAAGATCGGAAAATCCTATCTATTTATATGGGTAAATGCTTCCAGAACTGAAAGACAGCCTACAGGTTTTGCTTAAAATCACAGACACAAAAGTGTTCCCTGAAACAAGAAGCCAAGCTCCCACAAGAGACAGGATGGATGTTCTAAGTATTCTGAAGCTGAGTCATTCATTTATCCAAAACAAAAATTAAAAAAGTCCAATGGCACTGCTCAATTTGGTCAACGTCCAGTTCACCTTTTAGAATTGCATTTCCTGTACAGAGCTCTCGGCCCCTAGTAAGCTGACTGAGAGCTTTTGCCCTCTTAAAAAGAGATCAAAAAGAACCCCAAATCCACTTATTTATTTGTACATTTACCCAGAATCATTGTAAATCCTTACACAGGCAAAGGAGACATAAACTACTAACCCCAGTCTGGCAGCAGTAGGGGATTTTTTTTTTTTTAAGGGTATATGGGGAGATGTTGAGAAAAACAAGGTTACATACGTAGTGTCAGAGAAGATGATCTAATGAATTCTTATTTGATGAGGAATTTTCAGATCAAAATTTTACTGAGTGTTGATAGACCTCTTCAAGTTCTACATTCGGAAGAAACACATTCCCTGCCAGGGAAAGACATGTGCCAGCATGCCAAGCGCAGTGCCTCAAGTGCAAATAAAAGTGTGTGGGAGGGCAGGGAGAGATGAGTTCTGGGAGGACTGTGGAAGGTTGGGTGGACTTGTACTCCCACGGGTATCATCAGGGCATCCACAGTATCTGGGATGGAGCAGGTGCTCAGTAAATATCTGTCCAACTGAGTAGACGGCATCTGAGCCACAAGTGAGGATGGTTCCACTTAATAATCCTTTCTCCATCCACATACTTAGTGCCTCTCCCACTTTTTGACACCTGCGAGTTTTGCAATTTGCAATCATTAATGTATGGGGAGATCAGGTTAAGTCAGGTTGAAAACGATGTGTGTTTATATACACGTATGTTTCTGTACGCTTGCTATACTCGTATGAAAATTGATTATTATGTTTTCAGCATCATCTTGGTGCCTGTCTAGACTCTAAAAAGTTATAAGGGGAGGAACCACAGCTGTCTTATTCTTCACTGTATCTCCCAGCATAATATCTGAGATATTGGTAAGTGATTCATACTCTTAGTGGAATCAATAAAGGAAGCAACACAAGTGAGAGGAATGTAGAACTGGCTTTGAAGCTGATAAATTTCAGGAAACACTTCCATTAAGTTCAGCATAAACAGACTGCAATTAATGCTATCTGCAAAGGTTTTAATACATTCCCCTCCATCCAAGGGCTCTCTGACTCTTCTCTTCCTCTACCAACTAGAAACTTAAAAGGTATGAACAATCTGCCCATTTCTTAAAACCAGATATTGGTAGCTACCAGCCTAGAACATAAAATGAGACCACTCATTTTGAAAAAGATTACAGTATAGTCTTTTCAGATAGAATTACCAGCCTTCCAGAAACTCCTTACCATCCCAAGCATCTGAAAGCAAAAATCGGTAACTGTAGTTTCTGCCCAGTGGTAACACCTGCATAGCCCATACAGGGATGAAGTACTTCAGCTAACAAAATATGAGCTGATTCACTCACCAGCTACATTATGTTGCCTTAAAGGAGAAGCACCAATGTACATCATTGAGAATAAAGGTGCCTTTCTGGCTGGAGACACAGCAGAGGCATGTACCTAACTCACAGAATCTGTGTGTGGTGAGTACTTTTGAGGCCACAGCAGAAAATATGTGTTCCAATGGCAGGGAGTATTTGTGAAAGGGAGAAGGCATGATAATACAAATGTTGTGAGTCAGGTATGCTGTTGAATTTGGTTAATAAGGAGCTTTAGAATATATGCAATGGCTTAATGGACAAAGTATTTCAATTATACTAATAAACCAAGCTTCTATTAGCAGCTTTGATTCAAATTAGCCTCGTGACCTTCACATCTATGAAAGCTGTGGGGTTTGATGGGATCAGTATTTCTTTTTTTTTTTTAGCTTTCTTTTTTTCTTTCTCTCTCTTTTTTTTTTAGTTTCTAAATTATGAGAATATGATAACATGTACAGGAAACTTGAAAAATGTGGAACAAAGTTACATATGGTCCCGCTATATAAGTAGATAAATTAAGATTTTTAATTAAAATTTTAATATCAGACTCTAAAGAATGAATAGAATGAATATACAGAGAAGTAGAAGGATACAGAAGACCTAAAAAGTACCATGAACCAATTCAACATAATTTAAGATTTATATAATTTTCACACAATGGTAGGATACAAATTCTCTTCAAGTTCCCTTAGACCGTAAACTAGGAGACACTGGAACATATCCAGGGACATAAAACAAGGTGCAAAAATTTCATGGCCTAAAGGTACTGAAATCTATATATAGAGTCTGTTCTCTTATCACTGTGGGATTATGTTAGAAATCAATAACAAAAGATGTTTTTAAAATAGTTCACGTATTTTCAAGTTCAATGTGACATTTACCAACAGAGATCTTTGAGTTAGCCATTGAAAGCTTCGAAGTTAGAAGACTGAAAAAAACACAGAGGGTGATTGCAGAGAAGAAGGCATTTAAATGAGAATATCAAAGATACTTTAAAACCTCCAAGTATCTAGAAATTAAATGTCCACTATTAAATGATGGGTAAGAATTGATGCTTTTGAATTGTGGTGTTGGAGAAGACTCTTGAGAGTCCCTTGGACTGCAAAGAGACCAAACCAAACAATCCTAAAGGAAATCAGTCCTGAATATTCATTGGAAGGACAGATGCTGAAACTGAAGCTCCAATACTTTGGCCACCTGATGTGAAGAGCTGACTCATTTGAGAAGACCCTGATGCTGGGAAAGATTGAAGACAGGAGCAGAAGGGGACGACAGAGGATGAGATGGTTGGATGGCATCACCAGCTCGATGGACATGAGTTTGAGCAAGCTCCAGGAGTTGGTGCTGCAGCCCATGGGGTCGCAAAGAGTTGGACATGATGGAGCGACTGAACTGAACTGATATCTAACAAGCCATAACAAGGAAAATTAGAACATATTTATAATATAATAGGGATCAGTACTTCTCAGTTTCAACTTAGGAGACATATCAGAATTACTTGGGGCATTGAAAAAAAAAAAAAAAAAAACAGATGCCTGAACCTAGCCAAGAACTATACACCAAGAATCTCCAAAGGTAACATCTGGGCTTAGAGGTTGATTTATTTATATTTTCTTACTCTTTCCTTTGAACCAGATCAGATCAGTGTTTTTTAAATTGTAATGCACCTAAGACTCATCTAAGTGTTGTGTTAAAATACAGATTCTGACCCAAGAGGTCTGGGATGGACCCTGAAAGTCTGCATTTCTAACAGCCTCCCAGGGTGAAAAAAAAAAATACTGCAGTTCCATGGTCCACAGTTTGGACAGATTTCTCTAGCAAATCTTTTGGCGTTCTTTTAAGCACATGGATGCCTGTCTACAACTAGAATGTATCACATACTTGGTACTTAAATTGCATGTGCAATTAGGTTATGCCTTTGCTTTTCACTTTGAAAATAGAGACATCTATTGCTATAGACAACAGAAAAAGAATATCCAGTGCTAAGATGTCTCCTGTGAAGGATGGAGGAGGTTAAGTCATGTCTTTTTCTATCTTAAACATTGTTCCTTTCTTGCTTTAAATGAGGCAAAATCATGTTCAACAGAACACGCATTCCTCAGCTTGTTATTCATGCTTCTTTAACTCATTTGATCTCTTCTGGAGTGATGCCTGCATTTCAAAAGGAAACTCAACTCTTCAAGAAAGCAAAGTTTTCTAAGTAACAGAAGTTGCAATTATTAAACGGTAACTATAAACCTAGAAGAGTCAGACGGGGAGGAAGATGAGAGGGAGGTTCAAAAGGGAGGGAATATATGTATACCTATGGCTGATTCATGTTGAGGTTTGACAGAAAACAACAACATTCTGTAAAGCAATTATCCTTCAATTAAAAAATAAATACATTTTTATAAATAAAAATAAAGAAAAATTCTAAAGTAATCACCTAATAGTTCTGTTCAAGAGAATACACAAGTTGGGAGACTTCTAAACATGTCTGTAATCTAGGATTTCATAGAATAATAGCAGTTAACATTTGAGTGTTATCATTTGCTAGGCCCCAGTGTGATTTATATTAATGAAGTCATCTGATTCCTATTCTATAGCAGAAAAACTCCAGGGCAAGTGGACTTTTGAACAGAAAGTGAATAAAAGCAAATGCCATAGGTCTATCAAAAGATAAAAAGACTGAGTCTGTGGAACCAGTAGAGTCTTCTAAGCAAAGCAGAAAAAGAATGATCATGTAACAAATATAATAAATTAAGGCTCATGATCAAAGCTGTATAAAGCTTCAAATCCATGCCATTCTAATGTTTGAAAAGTCAGGAGCCAGGACCTAATGTCAAACTGCTCTGTTCTGTCCTTGCAAAACTCTGTTTTTGTAATTTGTTATAAAGCAACTTGCTTTCCAGGTGGCTCAGTGGTAAAGAATCTGCCTGTCAATGCAGGAGATATGGGTTTGACCCCTAGGCTATTGGGAAGATCCCCTGGAGAAGGAAATGGCAACCTACTCCAGTTTTCTTGCCTGGGAAAACCCATGGACAGAGGAGCCTAGCGGGCTACAGTCTATGGGGTCACAAAGAGTCAGACATGATTGAGTGACTAAACAATAGCAACAATGATAAAGCAACTTGCATTTAGTAAAGATGATGTTGAAGAATCATATTTTTCTTGGCAAGAAAGCAGTGGTTCTCAATTGGGGTGATTTGGATCCCAAGGGGACATTTGGCAATGTCTGGAGACAGTTTTGATTGTCACAACTGAAGGGGAGGGTGCTTTTCTCTTTTATTGCAAATTACATTTTATGAATAAAACAAGTACAAACTAATGTATCAATATTCACATAGCAGAGAGCAGAGATAGTGCTAAACATCCTACAATACACATGATAGTCCCCTACAACAAAGTATTCTACCATCCACAATGTCAGTAGCACCCAGACAGAGAAACATTACAGAAGGGTATTTCACTGCATTTGCAAGGGCAATATGAAGTAATCAAGAGTCTGACTTTTAAACTTTTTAAAATTGAATGTTTACACCATAGTAATCCTAACCAATACGTAGTGAGCACTGTCAGTAACAACCCCCGTTAGTCGCACTCTAGGAGCATGTTGCTGTTAGATGCTGGCTGTTGCTGTGTGCTTCGAAATAATTTATTCCCTTAAGTAGGTTAAAAGTTGGCCCCCACCATCATGTTGAAACCTTATGTTCATTTATTTATTTTCACTCATCAGCTAAGCATCTGCTATATTCTTGGCCTCAGGGATCCAGAGAATAAAAATAATGTTAAGCACAACAACAAGAAAAAACCCCCCACAAACAACACCCACAGTCTCTGGCCTCAAGGTGTCAAGAGCAGAGAGTGATGAGAAGTGAACAGACAACCTAAAACTTGTGGGGTAAGTACCAGCAAAAGATAGACACAGGTGTGGGGAGGGAGGGGGGAGGGAGAGTGTTTCCTCAAAGAGATGGTCCCAAAGCCGAGTCCTGGAGGAGAAGCAGGGGTAGGTGGGTGAGTTGGGGACTGGTGTTTGGGTCGATGGAGCTGCTGGGATCAAGATGCTACCTGTGTTTCTCTGTTAGTCTATGATAACACTAACAGTGATAAAAATAATAATAAAACTCCCAAAATAAATTTCTTGGAGCAAACAGTAGGGGCCAGACACTGTATTAAGAAACTTGCCTATATTAACTCAGATAATCCTCACAAAAGCCCTATAACACAGGTACTGTGAATAGTCTCATTTCACAGGGAGGAAACTGAGGCAAAGGGTGGTCCAAGTGACCTACCCAAGGTCACATGGCTAGTGACTGGTAGTTGGGATTCAAAATTGACTTAACCAGGCACCAGTGCCTAAATTCTTAACTACTATTATCTACTATGTGAAGAGACAGAAGACATGGCAATTGTCCCCACCAGGTCTGTTAGTTAAGAGACTCACTCAGACTTAATCTAAAAGGCAGAATAGATTCCATATAGGAATGGAAGTCATATGCCTGGGAAGCCATGCTATTAGGATGAAGACCAAACTTTTCTAATCATGAATTGTCAGGCCATGCCTGATCGGGCCCTCACTCACAGATCCGTCTCTATCTCAATCCCTCTTAATCTCCATCTCAGTCTGGGCAGCCCCTCAGTTGTTCTGGAGCCAGATGATAGCCACTTTGCTTGCCCCCTCCAAGTCTGCAGTGTTCAAGAGCAGCTTCACTCTTTCCTGACCCAAGCCAGTTTTCAACACCGGAACATTCAGAGTTGAGGCTGAAGCCCTCCAACAATGACCCGATGGCCTCTCCCATCCAGCAGCGGGCGGCACCACTGAAGAAGACCCTTCAAACACAATCCTTTCCCCAGGAAACACCTGGGCCGTATTTTCACACACACTCTACCAAGATATGATGAGAACCCATCAGATGCAGGTAGAGGATCCAGGTGAAAAGCCTCCAGTACTGTTGTGACCCTCCCATCTACGGACGTCACAAAAGAAAATTTCTCTTTAGAATGAGAAACATATTCCGGAGTCAGCTAAGCTCCCTGACCCTGAAGATACTTGGTTTTTTCCAGCTTTAAGACACTCTAACCTCATGACTCAGAGGAAGGTGGAAAAGTAGTTAAGAGCACAAGCCTGGGATTGTGACTTTGGGCTGGTCATGTAACCTCTCTGAACCTCAGGTTTAGTAATAATATCTCATCTCACTGGGCTGTATTATGTAGCAAAGTATCTGGCACATGCAGCACTTAATAAATGTTAGCTTTTATTATAATTAAATTATGAAGAAAGAAATGAGCAATCTGGAAAGAACTATAGGCTGTGTGTTTGTAGATGCATAGGAAACAGTTGAAGATGTCACAAAAGATTTTACTGGGGTACAAAGGAAATCCCACACTTGACATACAATCTTCAAAACAACTGACTAGCTTGTATCTTTTGTAAGTTTTTAAAGATAAAGTTAATAAACAATGAAATAGCTACTTTGTACTTTCATAAGTTTGACTGCCAATCAACAGCTCCTGCTTGAAAAGGGAAATGGGAAGGGCCAACATCCCAAACTGCCTGAGTTAGTGGGCTAAGACTTCACAATGAAGGAGCTATATTTAGTCAGCGGCTGCCCCTGGCATTCACAGTGAAAAATGAATGCCATCAAGGTAGCAAGGCTACCAGAGCTTGTGTCCATCTGGGCAGTATATCTTTTTGCAAAGCAAGTGTTTTGTTTTGTTTTGTCTTCTGTACATTTGATTGGTCTGTGTCAAATCATGCCCAATATCTAAGCCTTTGGGGGGGGGGGTACCTAAAAAAAAAAGACCCCTAGCTAGATCATTAGATAAGCTGCCTTTCCAAGGGAAAAGAAAATGAAAGCAAAACAAGAGATGCAATCCTATTCACCTATGATTTTTTTAAAGACATTTTTTTATTGCTCTGGGAAATACGCATTAAGCATGAAGCTAGGGGAAGGTTTACAAGGCAGCTGATCCAGGCCTGTCCCACTCCAACTAATTTTAACTTGGCAGAGTCTATTCAGAGGCCAGTACCCTCCACACACCAAGCTGTTCTGAGTTCGTTAAGCAACACATCGTGAGGCTCTGAGTAATTGTCTACCGAACCCCACAAATGAGAGTCCTTTTCTGCAAAGGGGCAAACAGCCTGAACCATAACAGAAATTATGAACTCCTTTTCTTTCCCCTGAGCTGGCTATCAGGTCCTACATCTTCTCAACAACTGTCGCATGCTCTTTGGCCAGGATTCATGTGTGATTGATCTGGGTGTGCCTGAGCTTGGTACAGAGAAGTGACTCAATAAATAAGCCAAAGAACAGTAAACCAACTTCAGAAACCACCCTATTCACCCTTCCCCACACCTTCCAAGTTTAGATTTTTCCTTTCTCCCAGGCCAACTTTCTTTTTCCCTGTGTTCAATTTCAAACAGAAATGTCAGCCACTTCTTTAATGACAAGTGGATTCCTTTATAAAGTCTGAGGGTGGTTTTTTCTTTAAAGATGCATGGGATCAGCAAGATGAATAGAATAGCACCACACCATCTTGCAAAAATGAGTGAAGCATTTCTTAAAGGATGACCTACAAGAAAAAGTGGTTTCTAGAAGAGCAGGTGTTGGGTAAAATCGTATGGAACACAGGACACTTAATTTTAAGACCGGGTGCGAAGATAAAGTGACCATCCCTGGCAAGTCCTGGAAGGAAAAAAGAGCAAAAGGGACACCGTTTCTACATGGCAGACTTCGCCCCATACTGGGAGATGCGCCACCAGGCTACACCCACCCTTTTGCTCCCAAGCTCAGCTTTCTCGTACAATGTGGCAGGCGCTAGGCCGAGAAACTCAGAAAGAGCATCGCTTCTCTGATGTCCTTTTTACTCTAACACCCCAGAAAGCAAGTTCGGATCCATTCCCCGGGGCCCGAAACCTTCCAGGACGGCGTCCGCCCCAGCCAGCTGCAGGATAAGGTTACACCACTTTTCTCTTTCTTCTTATTTTTAAGAGACCGGGGCGCGACAAATATCAACCACAGCAAAAGCGTAATAGGGGCGAAGGAAGAAAAAAAAATGTCATTTTTTTCTTGCTAGAGGTTGGCAATATTTCCGCACTCCCTAGGACTCCTTTCACGCTTCAGCCCGAGGCGCAGAAAAGAAAAAGAACCCCAGATTGCTGTGGCCTCGCCCTGCGAACAAGTGTCCACGGGTTTGCCCGCTTGCAATCATCAGGACAGGAGGCCGGCGCGGAGAGCGCTTCCGCAGCCCGGGATCTTGCACCCAGAGCCCGCTCCGTGCCGACCCCGATCACTGCCCGGGAGGGGAACCCCACTCACCCCACAACGGAAATCATCATGGCAGCCACCACCAGGTAGTTGGTCTGGTAGTAGAGCAGGTTGCTCACCACACGGTTGTTCCATTTGGAAATGTCCCTGAAGTCCGGCCGGGCAAAGCGGTCAGAGCCTGGGAAGAAATCGTCCCAGGCGCGGAGAGGCGCGATAGTCACATCCATGTCTCGCGTCCCACCTTCTTGCTCTTTGCTTCTGGAATCTGACGGCGGCGGCGCGGCAGCAGATCAGCTGAGCTGGGTTAAAGTTGACAGGAGGCTCTGCCTCGGTCGGCTCTGCGGTTGGCGGACAGTGGAGTAAAGGAAATTGGGAGCGGACGGGCGTTTCTTCTCTTCTTTACTTCTTGATTGGTTCTAAGCGGTTGGTTACAGGAAAACAGGGGCCCCCGAAGCAGAGCAGAGATGAACAGACAGAAAGTAGCTAGCGGAAATCCTCTGGGTGAAGTGAGGTGGCAGAGCCTTCCCCGGCAGTCCGAATACAAACAACCTTTAAAATACCCCTTTTGAATGTTTAACCTAGGAATGTCGTCTGGACTTTAGGGAAAATTTTTGCAGCTGTTCAGATGCGCCAATCTGAGTGAAACGGAGTGGAAGGTAACTGTAGTGTTACTGAAGGATGTGCTGGTTTTGAAAGTCAAGTCGTTACTAGCCTTTGCATATCCAAATGCAATTCACATGTTTTCTGGTTCACGATGAGTCACCGTAAGTGAAATCAGATTGGCCAAATGGAAAAGAAATACGTGTGTAGAACAGAACGGCTGGTTTGTTTTTTCACTCCCCTTCTTTATTCTCCATCTTTGTTTTCTATGGGCAAATTTATACACCTACTGTGCCGTTCTGATGAAGTGGGCACTCAGGTCACTTCAACCCTGAGCTGAGCATATTGTTTTGTTTGAAAGTAAACAGTGATCTGCAGTATACTGATTGTTCTGCTGGAAATACTGTTCCAGTATTTTCTGGACAGAAACATGGATTCCACTCCAAAAGTTTTTCTTACTTTTGTCCTAATTTCTGTGCACAACTCTAAAGGAGCATAGTATTTTAATAGATAATGTGGTAGCTCCGTATCCCAGCCCAAAGAACTGCCAAGAGATGTAATAGTTGTAAATTTCCTTCTTGGGGGTTCCAAAGAGTCATCTTTTTTTTTCAGTTAAGGGAGTGGTTGATAAAGGAAACCTCCTGGTATCAAAATGCATGAGAATAAAGTACTTTGGTTAATATTAGATCATGTGATTTCTAAGATGCTAATGTCTAAGATAATCAAATCTCTAAACCGGGAAGTGGTGCTGTTTTTAAAAATTGAATTCATTTTCCTTAGACCACCAATTTTCAAAAAAGTTGGAAAGTGATAAAATGTATGTAATGCAAAGTCTTGAAGACATAATTTGATTTCCCTGGATAATTCAAAAGGTAGCTAAGGAAATTTCAGCGGCTCTAAGAAATTAATCCTGCTACTGGTGTTTAGAAAAGTATGATGATTGGATAGAATCAGTGCTAAGATATAGCATTCAGTTCAGTTCAGTCACTCAGTTGTGTCCAACTCTTCGTGACCCCATGGACTGCAGCACGCCAGACCTCCCTGTCCATCACCAGCTCCTGGAGTTTACCCAAGTCAGTGATGCCATCCAACCAACTCATCCTCTGTTGTCCCATTATCCTCCCACCTTCAATCTTTCCCAGCATCAGGGTCTTTTCAAATGAGTCAGTTCTTCATATCAGATAGCCAAAGTATTGGAGTTTCAGTTTCAGCATCAGTCTTTCCAGTGAATATTCAGGACTAATTTCCTTTAGACTGATTGGTTGGATCTCCTTGCAGTCCAAGGGACTCTCAAGAGTCTTCTCCAACATCACAGTTCAAAAGCATCAATTCTTCAGTGCTCAGCTTTCTTTATAGTCCAACTCTCACATCCATACATAACTACTGGAAAAATCATAGCCTTGATGCTTTCTGAATTTTGTTTACAATGTTAAAGTGTTCCTGAGCTCTCACATTTTCTTGACTCTGAAAAAATGGGAAGGTTTAAAGTCAGAGCAAAATTAAAGTCCTAGCTCCTTTGTTACTGGTGGGTGATTTTGGAGAAATTACTTAATTTCCTCCAACCTGTTTCTTCATGTGTAAAGTGGGTGCTATAGGAACATCTGCCATGTAGGTGAAGATAAATAAAATAGTGGATGGGAAGTGTTTGGAGTATAGTGATTGCTCACAGTTAGATGTTACTGTTTACTTTTTTTTTTAAGATACCTGATATTTTGGCAATTTAAAACATATGTTTTATTTGGCTGGATTAGGTGTTGGTTTTGGCAGGTAGTATCTTCGATCTTCGTTGCAGCACGAGGAATCTTTACTTATGGCATATGGAGACTGTAGTTATGCCATGTGAAAACTCTTTGGTTGTGGCATGAGAACTCTTTGGTTGCAGCATGTGGGATATAGTTCCCTGATCAGGATTGGAACCCAGGTCGCCTCCATTGAGAGTGCAGAGTCTTAGTCACTGGACCACCAAGGAGGTCCCTATTGTTACTGATATTAATCATAATATGATTCATTTGTATGGTATTAACAGTGCTTTAACCTGAGTTGTTTTCTATGCTGCTATAGTGAATGTTCACTGACCCTTCTCTATCTTGTTGCACTTTTATTTATGATTGTATCCCAGTAGACTTGATGGCAAAAAAAAAAAAAAAAAAGTTGAAAAGTTTCACTGTGATGCCAACAGATTGAGTCCTTTCCAGGTGAAACAGGTGAAAAGAATGCAGTCTTGCTATGCCTTCAAGGATCTTGCTATGCAGTGGAGACTTAACTACTGGACAGTGAGTACTAGATAGAGGTGTGCCAGTGCTTGATGCTCAGTTACAGGAAGTCAGAGGGTGTGGAAGAATTCCTAGGGGCTTGAGAGTTTTGAGAAGCAGCGCTGTGGCCAAGCTGAGTAAATGGTCTCTATTAAGACCAATGTAGGAGCCCGAGTAGGACCCCGTTAAGAGCTGTGACCAAGAACTTTTACCGTCCAATTGCTCAGGACTGCATGACCATAAGCTGTCAAGTGTGTGTTAATAATAATATCATTACTCATTGGTCATAGGCAATTGACATCCAGTAAATATTTGTTCAGCATTTTTTTATTTATTTGTTTAAACTTTCAAAGAAGTTTAAAAATAAAGAAATGAAAAAACTTGGATAGAGCTGTATATAGCATGATCCTTTTCTTCTTCTCTCCTAAAATAGTAACCATGCTTCTCTCTCTGGTTCAACTATGAGAGACTTCTTTTTTTCCCACTACACATTTCTACCTTTATCATAAAATCATTTAAAATAAAAATGAACACATATGAAATCCTTACTTTATTTCTGGTTGTTTGAAATGCTCTACTTTAGTAACAGCTCTTTGTCACTATTTATTTAGGGGGATGGGATTCAACATAGAGGCCTTTCTGGGGCTTTTCTGTCCAAATCTCTGCGTCTAGATGGGCCACCCGGAGTATTGTCTGTATATAAATCATAGTGAATAATCTAAAAGTTTGTTATATATTCCATTTGAAATAAGGTAAATCTGATGTAGGTTTTGCTTGCATGTCCCTGTTACTTTCATAATTGGCAGGGACAAGTGGCTCTTTCTTATCAGTCATGCTGAGCCAGTGGGAGTGCCTGGTGTCATCTATCAGAATACCACCGCAGTGAGTCAGGGCGTGAGTCCCAAGGCAGGAGCAGGGCCAGATGACTTCTTCCTGGGCCAACTGGCTTAGACAGTGAAGAATCTGCCCGCAATGCAGAAGACCTGGGTTTGATCCCTGGGTTGGGAAGATCCCCTGGAGAAGGGAATGCAACCCACTCCAGTATTCTTGCCTGGAGGATCCCATGGACAGAGGAACCTGGTGGGCTACAGTCCATGGGGTCACAGAGAGTTGGACTCCACTGAGCAACTAACACTTTCACTTTTTTCATTTTCTTGTGTCAGCAGCTTCCTGTTCCTGGGCCTGAGCTTTGTCCTCATGAAATGGTGGGTTTGAACTATGTGGTCTCCAAGGTGCCCCTTGGTTTTTATCATTTGAGAGAGTTGTGATGCTCACTGCCATTAATGGAAAGGTCTCCTAAAAGCATCGCTGGAGACCCAGTACACATGAGCCTGTTTTGAAAAAGAAGGGTTTAACCTTAGTAGTTTCCATCTGTAAAGGAGTTTGGGCAAAAAAAAAAAAAAAAAAGTTTTTGGGTTGATGTTGAGACATGTGACGTGGAGAGGGGCTGGTGTCTGTCTCCTGCTGTGGGACTGCGGGCTATGAACTCTGTCCCTCCATTGACTGTCTGGCACTGACTTTCAGCTCAATGAATGTTATTGAATTAAACTTGATTGGGGGATAATAAAGAACAAAGAGGAAATTAAATATAATTTATTAGCAGCTACATTAACTGAGTGCTAACCAGGCTTTATGCTTTCCATTTCAGCGACTCTCAAGCTTTATTTTGCCCAGAATCAACCTGGGTTTACTGAAGGTTGCAAATAGGGCCTGAAAACTTGCATTTATAACAAGTTTCCTAATGATGCTGATGTGGCTGATCAGGGACTATATTTTGAAAACACGATAGATTTCATTTAATTTCAGACTTACAAGGTGAACATTATCATCCTCAGTTTACAAATGAAGACACAGTAGTGCCCAAAGTCTCACAGTTCATAGGTGGAGAGTTAAGGATTTAAATAAACTGACCTTTCTGACTCAAAATCTCATTCGTGTCCCGCTCCAAGAAAGGATATATGTATGTATGTATGTATATATATATATGTTTTGCTTGTTTGTTTTGAACATGGTTGTTTCTCTCTATCCAGCCATTCAGACACATAGGAATTCAGGTGCGTGCGTGTACAGACACACACAGACACACACACACCCCTATGTATCCACCTATATGTCTGCAGATCTATCTCTGACTCTGGAAAATAGTGCAAACTTCTATCACCCTTTATCTTGAGGTGATGAGATGCTTTGCATATACATAAAACGTATAAACAACGTATTTGTTATTTGTATAAATTGTAATTTATGCAATTTATGTATATACATAAATAAGCTACAGATGAGGTTGTATTTTCACACAACATTATACACTGGGTAAGACTTCTCTAAGTGTATTTAATCATGATTTTAATCACAAAGAAGCCTTTAAACCCACGGGAGCCTCGCACGGCCAGCCCCAGCAGCGCCGCCTCCTCCCCGCAGTCCCCGCCCCTCTTCACCGGCCCCTCCTGGCCGGTCCCGCCCCGCCCCGCCCCTTCGCTCCTCCCACCGTGGGGGTGCCTGGGAAGAGGCGGAGAACAATATGGCGGATGGCGAGGAGCCGTAAGTACCCGGGCTCTGCAGGCGCCCCGGGCCGGGCTGGGTTGTGAGAGAGCGCGGCGGTGGGCGGTCGCCGCCTCCACCCGGGGTCCTCCCACCCTCCGCCCCGTCCCCTCGCCCCCCATCCCCTCGCGGCGCCCAATGTGTAGCGTGATGCTGACCCTTCTTTTATTCTCTCTTTCTTTTAGGGAGAAGAAAAGAAGGAGAATAGAGGAGCTGCTGGCTGAGAAGTTAGTGCTGCCGGGAGGCCGGGGCCCTCTCCGGGGCCCCCGCCTCCCTTCACCCCAGGCCTAGGGGACCAGCCGCAGCGGGCCCGGGGGGCTGGGAGGGGGGGCACCCGGAGCGCAGGCCGCGCGGCCTCATCCCCCCGACCCCCGTCCGCAGCCCCAGGGGCCCGGCGGGCCCTCCTGCTGTCTGTCTCGCGCGGGCGCTGGGCCCGGGTACCGCGCTCAGGTTTCGCGCCGGCCCGCCGGGGTGCCTAACCTAAAGGTCTTGCGGAAGGACCCTTGCGCCCCTCTCTTCCTCCATCCCAGATTGTCAGAGCCGAGACTTTGTGAGAAGGGAGTCTTATCAAAACACACGAAACGGACGATGGGCCGTTTTTTGGCCTTTCGAAAACACTGAGACAGTAGTATTAATTGCAAACTTTTGAGGAGAACTTTAAGTCTGGTATCGTACTAAGCACTTCAGTCAGTTTTGCAAAATCATTGGCTCTGAAAGGAGAGTGTTGCCTCCAGAGAGCTTTCACTTTCCATGTTACACACCTTATTTCATATCAGATGCCTAGTTTTGTGCTGGTGAGACAGGTTTAAACGAAGTGTGTTACACCCCGCGCAGCATCACCTATTTTTTCTTCCTCCTTACTTGGGACGGGAAGAAAATGCTCTTGCAGTGGGCGTGGTGAGTTAGTCATTTCTGTTGCAGTCCCCAGTAGCAGGGCCTTAGGTATCTCAGAAAGTTGAATTTTAATCGCAAGAGGACTTGGAACAAGTTTAGTTTAACATTTCTTCCCACCTTTCATTTCATTCCACTTTTGCTTAAAATGACAGCTACAATTTGAATGTTTACTCTATACCACATATTGTACTAAGGCCTCTATGTGGATTATCTCTATCATTCTGACGTTAAGAAGTAGCTACAGACAGGCTACAGATGAGGTTTATGACTGTCTAGTAATCTGCTGAAGGTCACAATGCTATTAATTGTGGAACCAAATCCAGCTGTGACGTCAAACCCTGTGGTCTTTATTGCTAGGCAATACTTGGTCCAAAATTGGATATTACTAAATATGTTTGAAGGTATAAATTGTGGGATTGTAGGAAATTTGAAAATTAAAAATAATTACAAGGAAACATGAGTCTTGCAATGAATAGAAAATATATTTTGTTAGAGGAATCCGTCCTTACTAGATTGTGTGTTCTAAAAGATTTCTAGATGGTATTACCTATCTGTGACATAATTATAACCTAAAACTTTCCTTGTGTTTAGTGGCAATAGAAGCCACCTTATAGTCCTAAGAGATTCTTTTTTGAAAATTAGGACCTCAGAGAAAAATGTGCATAAGTTTCTCTCATCAGAAATAAATTATACCTTTCAAACTTGGAAAGGACCCATGAGTTATGTTAGATGTCCAGCATTAGGATTCTGGAAGTGGAGGGATTTTTTTTGGTTTTTGTTTTTTCTTGTAGCTTATATTTTCTGTTCCAAGGCTGTTCATAGAATAGATTGGGCAGTTTGCAGTGTTTAGTAAGTTCCAAATGTTTAGAAAGCCCATTTCTCACTGATAGATCAGTATCCCAAATTTGATTTTAGGTTATTTTAGGAACCCAGAAACATATTGATTATTTCCTCAATCTGTTCTTACCTTTACATAAACTATATAATAGCAAGAAAAGACAATAAAAGCCTAAGTGTAACTACATTGAATATTACCCTTTGTATTTGAGCAGGTCTGGTGTGGTTACCTTTTCATGTGGGGAAACCGTATTAGTTGTAGGTGTGGCTTTTTCATACTGATCTTTGCAGCTGAATTTACTGTGTTCTGTGCAGAATGGCTGTTGATGGTGGGTGTGGGGACACTGGAGACTGGGAAGGTCGCTGGAACCATGTAAAGAAGTTCCTCGAGCGATCTGGACCCTTCACACACCCTGATTTCGAACCGAGCACTGAAGTGAGAAATGTTTATTTTTAAATAACTCCTCTAATAGTTTTATGTCGCAAATATAATAAGATGCTTCCTTTTTAATTTACTCATAATAAAAATACTAATAGAATTGTGTAAGTTATCTTGAAATAGTAAATAGAATATTTGCAACTGATTTTATTTGAATAGTATTTGAGTTATTTTCACATTTTTCAAATGTAATATGTTAATTTTCAAGAGTAAAATGACTTCATAACCTCACTTAAAATTATGTTATACTTCATTTAAAATGCCAGTTTAAAATTACTTGTGAGACACACCTTTTTAATCCTTGCTATGAGAAATTTAACTTTCATAGAGATACAGATGTGCTTGCTTAAATTTTGAAGTTTATTTGAAATGAGTATCTTTACTTAGAATTGAATATAATTAGTTTTGGAATTGAATATAATTAATTTATAAATAATTACTTAGAATTCAATATAATTAATTGCCTGTTAAAAAGTATAAAAAGTATGTGACTGCTCTATCATAGAGGAATAGAATTTGGAACTGGTAGTGTCTGACTTAAAGCAAATGTTCAATTAGAAACAACTTGTTTTTTTATTATGGGATGGGAAATATTCCTTTACAGTAAATTTTTTAGCTCCTTTTATGTTGATGAAGAGATACTGTTTTGAAATAGAAGTATTGTGCTGCTCCTGAATTTGAGGTGCACACTCTTAGGTTTGACTTGTCTTATCTGAGTAACCTGAGTAATCTTGGACAAAATTGACAGTCTTCTGTATTTCTTTGGCTAATCCAGCATATTTTCTTATGCTTCTGACTTTCTTTTTTTTTCAGGGGTGAGGCAGGGAACTAATAACTTAAGATTCTTGTATTGAGTGATTGTTTCAAATTATATTTCTGCTGATAGGCAAAAAATAAGAGTTTTACCTGTTTTTTCTTCCTGCCATCTCCTGTTTTGTAAGTGTAACCAACTGTATGGAAAAGCAGATGTTATTGTTCTTACCCCCCTTTTTTTAAAGACCTCTAAACAGCTTGTGCAGTGCTTGATCTTCAGTTCTTTCGATTTTTACACTTTTCTATTTTTAAGAAGTCAGCTAAATAATTGAGTTTAATGCTCTCCTTTCAAAGTTAAAAAAAGAGACAACTATAAACTAGGCATATTTTTTCTTGTTAGAAATAGTAGCTTTTTAATTTCAACCAGTAAAACTCAATTTAGCAACATTAAAGTTGGAACTCTCAGAAATCATTCAGTTCAGTTCAGTTCAGTCGCTCAGTCGTGTCCGACTCTTTGCGACCCCATGAATCGCAGCACGCCAGGCCTCCCTGTCCAGAAATCATTAGGGTTATACAATTTCTGGTTATACCTTGTTCATAAATTTAAATAATTTATTAATTTCAAAGGTTGCTCTTTATCTTCAGTTGCATTTTTTGTGGAAACAGAGAAACTCTTATGGTTTGTTGCTTTATTGATGGTACTTAGGTTTTTATCAACTAAATTTTAATATGCCTTTTCGTTCTTTACAGTCTCTCCAGTTTTTGTTAGATACATGTAAAGTTCTAGTCATTGGAGCTGGCGGCTTAGGATGTGAGCTCCTGAAAAACCTGGTAATATATATATAAAATATGTACCTTCCTTCTCTATGATAATTAAACCTTTTTCCTTTTCTGTCATTCCTTTATTATGATTGTTAACTGTTTCTCCTGAGCCTTTGTTAGATAAGTTTAGCAGGTCAAATTCCAGATAGTAATTAAAATGATGATGTAACTTAACTTTTTAAACCCTAAAGTCCTTGGCTATAAAGTAATGACTGATAAGACATTTTTATTTCTCCTTTCTTCTCTTCTTTTTATCCAGCAAATTTTTGTGCTTCCTCTTGCAAAGTGCTTGTTAATTCAGACAAGTAAATAGCAAAACTGTTAATTCATATTTCACATGTAATTTCAAAGTATTTATTATTTTGTATGTCCCTCAAAATAATCCACTTAGGTGAATAGGACACTATCTCATTTTATATAGAGGAAGACACAGGTTCAGGGATGTTAAATGACGAGTTTTTTCTGGATTATGGTGTTGTGCCTGGAATCTAATCCAGGCCATCAGTTTTCAGTCAAGTACTTCACTGAACCATTGTGTCATTACATGATCTAATCATACAGTAATTTTTTTTGATAACCATGTGGTAGTAGACCCATAAAATATGGGAAAGCTAAACCTTTTTTTTTCTTTTTTTGGTTAGTCTGTTTTAAAAGAACATCATGTCAAGAAAGGGTACTATTTAGTGAAGCTATTCCTATGTACTGGATGGAATCCATAATTTGTGACTTAATTAGTTTCATTGACTTCTGATAACTACAAAGTAGATCTTTATAAGATTTTATCAGTTTATTTAACAAAAATGGTTAGGGGAAGAATTGATTTGGAGCTGTTTTATGCTTGCTTTTTATTAGTATGTGGAAAAGTGGAAATGATAGAGCAAACTCCTTAGAAAATGAAGCAGGTAACAGCCAGATGATGAATCTAGTCAGCCTTGGGACCTAAGTTTAAATATAAATAAGCACATTACTTTTGCTAGGTAACGTCACTCCTAGTGAGACTGCAAAAACTTAATACACTTCCTGATACTGAGTACTATGCTTGGTTCTGTGGGCATTGCTGGTCATCATGATGTATGTCCTTAGTGAATGTGAAGGATCATTGGGAAGACGTCTCTCACAAAATAAATAGCCGTATGTATCATATAGGGCTTACCAGATGGTACAGTGGTAAAGACTCCTGGTCAGTGCAGGAAATGCAGGAGATGCAGGTTTGATCCCTGGGTTGGGAAGATCCCCTGGAGAAGGAAATGGCAACACACTCCAGTATTTTGCCTGGAAAATCCCATGGATGGAGGAATCTGGTGGGCTACAGTGTGCCCTGAGAGAGAGAGAGAGAGAGAGACACACACACACACACCACACCACACCACACACACATACACACACACACACCCCACACCACATCACACCACACACACACACACACCCTGAGAGAGAGAGACAGAGAGAGAGACACACACACACACACCACACCACAATGTGCCCTGTGAGAGAGACAGAGAGACACAGACACACACACACCACGATGTGCCTTGTTCACACACTCACACAGACACAGACACAGACACAGACACACACACACACACACCACGATGTGCCCTGTTCACACACTCACACAGACACACACAGACACACACACACACACGCACGATGTGCCCTGTGAGAGAGACAGAGAGACACAGACACACACACACCACGATGTGCCTTGTTCACACACTCACACAGACACAGACACACACACACACCACGATGTGCCCTGTTCACACACTCACACAGACACACACAGACACACACAGACACACACACACACGCACGATGTGCCCTGTGAGAGAGACAGAGAGACACAGACACACACACACCACGATGTGCCCTGTTCACACACTCACACAGACACACAGACACACACACACCACGATGTGCCCTGTTTTGCCTGGAAAATTCCATGGACAGAGGAATCTGGTGGGCTACAGTGTGCCCTGAGAAAGAGAGAGAGAGAGAGAGAGAGAGAGAGACACACACACACACACACACACACACACACACACACACACACACACACACACACACGATGTGCCCTGTGAGAGAGACAGAGAGACACACAGACACACACAGACACACACACAATCTGGTGGGCTACAGTGTGCCCTGAGAGAGAGAGAGAGAGAGAGAGAGACACACACACACACACACACACACACACACACGATGTGCCCTGTGAGAGAGACAGAGAGACACACAGACACACACAGACACACACACACACGATGTGCCCTGTGATAGGATGCCAAAATGACAGTACTTTATTAGATACAAACACCCTTGCAGCACAAGAACCAAAGGTTTTAGGGAATATAGGCTGTGGTTTTCATAGGCATTGTAGTCACAAATCTCTTAAATAGTTAGCTTTTTTCCATTTCAAAGCTGTTACTTGCAAACGTGATAGATACCAGTTTAAAGTGTAAAGTAATTTGAGGTTAGATCTGAGGAGTAGTCATCAAACAACTTCAGAAGTGGCCTTGTTACTCAGTGCATTGTAATAATCTCTTACATAGAAGAAAACTGGGTTTTCAATTTTACCACTGGTTACTTTGCTTGCTTTTCACACATAAATAACAAAAGAGAGATACATGCATATTTTTGAATTGATCATAAGCCCCAAAAGGCTCATTCTAAAATAAAGGATATGACATTAATATTATTGATTGAGCAAATATTTATTGAACCTCTTTCTCTATATACCAGGTACAGTTTTAATGCTAAAGATACAGCCTTGAACAAAATAGGCATTTGTATGTTGAAGGCTTCTGTTTTAGTGGAAGGAAAAGACAAGTGAACTATGTTGTATGTCAGATGGTAATAAATGCTGAAATGCTACGGAGAAAGGAAGGATGGAATATAGATAGCCTGGCGGGAGGGGAAAGGGTTCACAAAAAGGTGCTATTTGGGCAGAGAGGTGAGCAAGAACATTCTAAGCAGAGGGAGTATCAGGTGCAAAAGCTGTGAAGTGGGAACATAACTGTTATGTTCCAGGAGGACATGGAGGTCATTGTAGCTAAAGCAGAAGTGAGGAGGGGGGCATTTTCTAGGAGGATGTATCAGAGATAACAAAATGAGCTTGGAGTGAGAGTCACAAAATGCTTAAGGTGCTGCTGTAAGAACTTTGCCTCTTACTCTGAGTCAGGAAGTCATTGGAGGAGGTTTAAGTCTGTGAGTTGACTCCATACAGCTTTAACCTGGATCGCTGTGGCTGATGTGTTAAGAAGAGGCAGGAGGAAGAACAGACGAGGAAGCTGAGAGGCAGTTGTGAAGGTTGTTGAAGTCACCTAGGCAAGAGATGCTAGGTAGTCCCTTAGAAGAGAGAAGTAGTACTGGAGGTGGTGAGAGGAGGTTGGATTATGGATGTTTTGAAGATGAAATCAATAGGATTTCTTGGTGGGTTGGTGTAGTACATAAGAGGAGTCAAGGCTGACATGATAAGGTTTTTGCAGTGAGCAGCTGGAAAGATGGAGTTGGCTTTCACTGAAGTGAGGTGGGCTGGGTAAAGAACAGATTTGCTGGTTTGGGTCAGCAAGGGTGATTGGCTTTGGTTTTGGAAACTGTTAAATTTCAGATATTAATATCTGTTAGATGATGGTTTACCTTACAAGATGGTCTGAAATTGCCATAAGTAACCAAAGCTAATAAGTGCAAGGGTGCCCCAAATTCTGGCCAGTAAATGAGGAGGAAAATTCTTGAGCGTAGTGAATGGGAAACCAATTTTTAAAAAGTGTTCAGTGCTTGCTTCGGCAGCACATATACTCAAGATACAGAGACGCATGACCCCTACGCAAGGATGACACGCAAATTCGTCGGACTCTGTGGGAGAGGGTTAGGGCGGGATGATATGGGAGAATGACATTGAAACATGTAAATTATCATATGTGAAACAAATCATCAGTCCAGGTTCGATGCATGTTGCAGGATGCTCGGGGCTGGTGCACTGGGATGACCCAGAGGGATGGGAAGGGGAGGGAGTTGGGAGGGGGGTTCAGGATGGGGAACACATGTACACCCATGGCGGATTCAAGTCAATGTATGGCAAAACCATTACAGTGTTGTAAAGTAAAATAAATAAATAAATTTTAAAAAAAGGAGAGAGAAAAAAGAATTGATTAAAATAATATATTAAAAAAAATAAATAAAAAGTGTTCAGATTCTTGTGAGTGAGGTGACCAGGTGAAGAATGTGTTTTAAGGAGGGGAATCAATCCATATACCCTGCCAAATACTTGAGATGGGTCGTATTAGAGAGCGTCAGAGTTGGTCTTGGCGATCACTGGTGACTGATAAGTGTGGTTTTCAGTGGAGTGAGAGCTTGTTTACAGCAAGTGCAAGAGAGGAATTTGAGAATATAAGTATGGACAACTCTTACTATAAAGAGGGCAGAAAAATGGTGAAATTATTACCAAGTGATTGAATTTGATTACCTAAGGAAACTGACCATGACCAGAGAAGCATAATTGAGTCTTGAGACCTATTTTTTTTTTTAATCTGCTAGTAAGTTTGAACACCTTGTACTGTTAAAATATGTGGCATTATCATTGAAACGCAGGAGTTTTGTTGCCTTTCTCTAGCTCTTTGATTGCTTGCTCTTGACTCTGCTTTTAAGGTATTTCTTTTACATGTCCAGGGTGTACATATATATATGTATGTGTGTATGTTTATAATCTTACAGTTATTTCTGATTGGCAGCATGCTTACATTAATATAAATCTTGTAGGAATTACTTTCAACAGTATTCTAGAAACGAATAGCAACTATAGTTAAGTAGTACGAATAGTAAAATTAAAATATCTAGCAGCAGCAGCAGCAAAACAAACTTTAACAGATGTGTTTATGGGATTATGAAGCAACCATAGAAATTTTGAGTTATTCTCTTTGGGTTATGGATTATTTAAAACTGAGTACCTACACTTTTTTGACCTTTACAAGAACCCTGAGTTTTATATACCTTGTGTGACTCTTTAACCATTGAATACAATTGTGCATAACTTATTACTGAGAACTTGTAGATTTAAGACCACTGAAAAGAAATTAAAAAATTTTAAATGTGATGAACCTTTTACTTAATTAGATTTTTTTTTCCTTTTATTCTCACAGGCCTTGTCTGGCTTTAGACAGATTCACGTTATAGACATGGACACTATAGATGTTTCCAATCTGAATAGGCAATTTTTATTTAGGTGAGTTTTAATATCCTATTTTAAAATTGTGGTAATCATTCGAATTTGAGCACATTTTCAGTTTAATAAAAAACTACTGAGAGGATAATGCTAATTTTGTTAAGAACCGTCACTCCTGTCTTAGGTAAATTTTGCAGGAAAATTTTGGACATTCTGGCAAAAATAGTTTTGTAAATAAATACATGTTTTTGTTGATTTTAAGAAATGTCCAAAAGGTGAATGTGATCTTTGGGATGATCGTGCTGTGAAAACACCGAGTTCCACTCTTTTCCTCCTGTTGATTTCATAAGAGAACAGTAATTGTATATTAGGCCTTAGTGAGATATATTGGTAGGGACTTATGAGCCAAGACTTGAGTGGTGACTCTGGGGAAGTGAAGTTATGACACAGTTTGAATTTTTTTTTTTTTTTTTTTCAGTTTGAACTTTTTATAGAAGGTGAAATAAGATGGTGAGTTAAGGAGAGAAAACCCAGGAGCACGTGAAATGTAACTTGCTCCTAACTTGCTCCTTATACTTAAGGATAATTACCTTAGGTATAAGTGAAATGTAGTAAACATCTAGGAGTGGCTTATGTGGAGTGACTTTAAATACTAGAAGTAGTCCTTACGTGCAGATCTGAGGAAAAGTTCATTAATGAATATTACTATGTAGTGTTTAGGGACTTGAATGGCTTAGCTAAAAGTGTATTTGTTACTCAAAGAATTATACGGATGGGCTTCCCTGGTGGCTCAGGTGGTAAAGAATCCGCCTGCAGTGTGGCAGACCTGGGTTTGATCTCTGGGTTGGAAAGATCCCCTGGCGGAAAGCCTGACAACCCACTCCAGTATTCTTGCCTAGAGAATCTCCGTGGATTGAGGAGCCTGGCGGGCTATAGTCCATGGAATCGCAGAGTCAGACACGACTGAGTGACTAAGAACAGCACAGAGATAAGGACTTTTTTCTCTCTCTATAGTGATCACAGAGTACTGACAAAAGGTGCTCAAATAGTCTTAGGATGCAAGATGAGGTTAGGTAACAGAAAAGATAAAATTAACTTTGGGAAAGATCTTAAACAGGTTGAAGAATGGGTTAAACTAAGTCAAGTTAACAAAGTATTGTAATTGTACGGTGAACCCTACATTTAACTTTTAAGGTTTTGTTTGTATTATTTTTCAGCCCTTGACATTTCTCTTCTCTTGATAGAAAAAGTTTGTGGGCCCTTTCTAGTCTGACAAATATTTAGTGTAGGACTGCTCTTCAAATGACACCTCCAAATTGATTGGTTATTGATAATAAGCTGTGCCCTTTAATATAGGGCTGAAATAATGATTGAAGATCATAGTGACTGAAGATTTGTGAAGTGCTTAGGATATATTAAGTACTTTCTGAACTCTTTATCTATATTACTTAATTTAATCTCAGAGCAAAAACCCCACAGTAGGTTCTTGTTTTCCAGGTTAAATAATTAGGCCAAGATACCTTGCAAGGATGATGTGTTGCTGTATAACAGTGCCATTCTTGCATGGATGATGTGTATGAAAGGCCATTTTACTCAAAGTACAGTTTTTCAGAGGAGTAATTGAATCCCCTAATTCTGGAATGGTAAAGTAGCAGTTCCTACAGAAACCATCTTAGAGTTCTTTTTTTGGGATCAATTATGAAAGCACATATAATACATAGTCTGAAAGATTCCTGAAACTGTTTTATCTACTCTGTATACCTAAAGAACTCTGTCCAGTGTAGTTGGATGCAATACTGAAATCAAGTTACTTGACTTATGCTAGAGTCTCTTGTAATTACAAGTTTGGACAAAGAATAAAACTCTTATCAGAAGTTTTGAGTCAAAAAGCATTCTGCCTTGTTGGAGAGAAGAAATTTGACCTGTTAAAGCATTTTTTTAAATTTCCTATTTTATTTATTTTTAGCATTTTATCTATTTAGCACCAAAAACATTTCGTGTTGGGGTATAGCTGATTAGCAATGTTGTAGTAGTTTCAGGTGAATAGCCAAGGGACTCAGCCATACATATACATGTTAAAGATTCCAATTTTAAGTAAAATACGATTTCTGATGCGCACAGTGGCTGTTTAATTTTCATTTATTTTTCAAGTGTTTACTCTGTACTTAGCTAGGGAAGGAGTACAAAGAGATGAGTATGGTAACTTTCTTCCAGTTGTTCATAGTCTGGTAGGTATGATAGACCTATGTATGTAACCAAAAATCATATTGTGAAAAAGTAGTAATGAAGCGCTTATCATGTATACCCGAGGGAGTGATTTATTCCCGTGAAGAGAATGAGGAAATATTAGGAAAGAAAAATACCATTCAAAATAAGCATTCGTACTGAGATTAGGAGAGAACTCATGTCCTTTCCTGTCTGTAACTGAAGTTATTATCTAGGAGTAACCTTTCAAGGTCTTTTATTTTTACCTTCTTGAAGATAGTGGTAGCATTTGCAATTCTAGATACTGCCTTTGAAATTATTCCTTCAGAAACCATAGTTGTGATTGCTTATGGGATACAGCATTTACTTGTCAATTAGCACACATGGGAAGAAGTGGGTATGAAAACACTCTCACATCCCTAGGATCCCTTGATTTTTTTTCTGCCAAGACCTGCATAATAACACCTTGAAGTTCTGAGATTCAGGGCAAAGACATGGAGATCTCTGAATCTGGCATAATTTTTTACGTTAGGAAACACAACCTTGAGAAGTGGCTGGGAAACATGCTGTTGTTACACTTTACCTTAAAAAACTTCATATTTTCACTTTAATACTTAATTAGACTTGTCAGTACTTAAAAATACTTAATTTGGAATATCAACAAGGGTTTACATTTAGTGTTGAATGACTCATTATTCATCAGAAATATTTAGGTAAAAATATTCCTTCTAAATTGCCTCCAGATAAATTCACTGTGGATATTTTTATATATGAAAGTAGATTATGTAGATAATCTAGATTTACATCATGAATGATAATTTAAATATAATTTTTTCTGTAGGCCTAAAGATGTTGGAAGACCTAAGGCTGAAGTTGCTGCAGAATTTCTAAATGACAGAGTTCCTAATTGCAATGTAGTTCCGTATCCTTTTGACAAATAAGTTACTCAATACTTAACTATTTGAAGCTTTTTATTTTTATTATTATACGAGAGATGTTTAACACAGAGAATACAGATAGGCAGAAGAAATAAGCAGCAGCAGTAAGCTTATTACTGACATATCTTTTGGTAACACTTTGTTAAATGTCCTTTCAGTCTTTTGTTTTTAAGGTTATATAAAATGTTTTTTGCCCTAAATTAAGCTTAAGTAGCAAGTACCTTCATTTATTTGCCTTATTATCTTTAATATAAGTTTCAATTGCATATGTCCTCGACTAGACGCTTAAGTATGTAGGCTGGATACTGATACTGGTAATCTTTGTATCGCCTTATCATAGCAGGCAAAGTAAAGAGTCAGTATATTATTAGTCAAATGGAAGGTGTGTCAGAATAAATATATTTTTTTAAGAAACATGTTTTAAAAAAGGACTATGCATACTTTGTTGATTCCCATACCTTTAGATCCAGGGAACTTTTAGTATTTTATGGAAACTTAGGAAATGGAATTTGTTATGTTGGAAATACCACAAGATACAAAAGTCGACATACACAAATCAATTGTATTTCTGTATACTAGCAGTGAACACATGGAAACTGAAATTTAAACTACAGTGCCATTTATAACTACTCAAAAAAAAGAGAAATACTTAGGTGTAAATTTAACAAAGTAAGCATAGGTCTTGTATGCTGAATATTGCAAAATGCAAATGAAAGAAATCAAAAGCGATCTAAATAATGGAATGGTAGTGTTCAAGATCTGGATGATTCAACATAGTAAAGATGTCACTTAGCCCCAGATTTGTGTACAATTTGTATATAAGTTTCTATCAAAATTCCTGCAAACTTTTCTGTTGCTCTAAACAGGATTATTCTAAAATTGATAGAGCTAAGGATTACCTAAGACAATACTGTGAAAGAATAAAATTGGAGGAATCAATGGCCAATTTCAAGAGTTATTATCTAAGTACAATAATCAAACTGTGATGTTGCCAAGGAGAGAGTATAGACACAGATCAGCAGGACAGAATAGAGAAACCAGAAATAGCCACATGCAAGTATGGCCAATTTATACTTGACAGAGGTGCAAAAACAATTCACTCTAGGAAGGACCATCTTTTCAGTAAATCGTGGTAGCAAAAAAAAGAAAAAAGCATCTCAAAACTCAACATTGCAAAAATAAACTGAAGATAGATTATAAGTTAAGTATAAAATGTAAACCTGTAGAACTTTGGAAGATAACATAGGAGAAATAGCTTTGGGATGCAGGGTTTGATAAAAATCCATAGACCACATCAAAAGAATAATCCATAAAAGAAAAAAAATGGTAAATTGAATGTCATCAAAATTAAAAACTTTTGCTCTGTGAAGGATCTTGTTAGGATGACAAGATAAGCTACACACTGGGAAATACTTATGAAGTTGGTATCTGACAAAGGATTCATCAAGAATATATAAGGAACTCTCATAACAGTAAAAAGCAGTTAGAAAATGGACCAAAAATATGAAGGGATATTTCACTAAAGAAAATAGTAAAAAGCTCATGATAAGATATTCAGTACTACTAGCTTTAAGGGAGATCCAGGTTATGATCACAATGAGTTTTACTACACACTTTTTAGGATAGCTGACATAAAAAATAGTAATGAATGTTTGCAAAGACACAGGAAAACTGGAAATGTAAAATGGTAGTCATTTGGAAAATAGTTTGGCTATTTTTTTAAAAATTTGAATATATACATACAACTCAGCAGTTTCATTCCTGGGCATTTACCATCTGTATAAAAACACCAAAGTAGCCAAAAACTGGTGACAACTCAAACATCCATCAATAGGTGAATAGTAGTATTGTACTGAGCAATAAAAAACTAACTAATGAAGTACAGCTTGGATGGATATCAAGAGCATTATGCTGAATGAAAAATGCCAATCTCAAAAGGTCATATACTGCCTGATTGCATATAACCTTCAGATATCAAAATTACAGAGACGGAGAGCACGTTAGTAATTGCCAGGGATTTGGCATGTTGGAGGGGATGGATGTGACTGTGAAGGGGTAGCAGGAAGGAGATACTTGTGGTGCTGCAAGGGTTGTGCATCTTACTTGTAGTCGTTACACAGATACACGTGTATTTAAATGACAGAACCTAACACACACATTGTACCAGGGTCACATTTGTGATTTTGATATGGTACTGTAGTTTATATGTGATGTAACCCTTAGGGGAAACTGGGTGAAAGAAATATGGGACACTGTGTACTGTCTTTGCAAAAATAAAAAGTTTAAACATGCAAATACATGTCCTTATAGGGAAAAAGAATGTGTACACTTTTTTGTCTCTCTGCCTTTTTTAGATCTGGATTGAAGAGATGGCATTTCTTGATCTGGCTCCTGGGTCTCCTATTTTTGTTTTGCTACTGTTTGCTCTGGTTCTCTTTTGACTTCCATTTTCTAGTTGCAGCTTATACCTCTCATTTGCCTGGTAGTCACAAGGAATAGGGGTCTTGGTGGGTGAGGGCTAGAATTGAACACATTTCTTTATTTGTAGGCCAGAATAATAATAAAAAAATCTAGAGCACACATACTATGTATTGTCCCTCTTTTCCATTTTGGTTTTTAAAGTCTGCAATGGATGATTTGTTTTAGGGGAGTATAATTTATGCATTACTAAATGAAATTGCTCCATTTAGAAAACATTTTTAAAAATGTTTTTTTTGCATATGTCTGCTATGCAGATGTTAAGTACTGTGATTCACACTCACAGCCAGTTTTGAATGGCGTTCTCTTGGCACCCTCCAGGCTGGGGAAGCCTGCTAATATGGTGCTGGTTGGGCAGAGAGAGACTCGAAAAACTGAGTTCAGTGAGGAAGGAAGGAAATTCACCCTTCCCCCAATAAGGGGAAAAAATCAATAACAAATCCTTAGCCCCTGAGAAAGCTATCGGAAACATCTGTGTTTTCTAGAAATTAGTTTTGCAGTAACTTTTTTTTTAATTGCCTATGTCTGATGTATAAAACTAAAAACTTAAGGTGTACAGTGTATTAATTTGTGCAGTACGTTAACTCCTAGACTCCCCTTTGTAAGTGGGAACTATAGCATACCCGTTCCCTTCACTGAACAAATTTTTATTGCCTCTGCTTGATGCTGATGGTTGAAGACACACATTCTGTTTTCCCAGAGTTTATGGTTTTACATAAGAGTTGCAACAGAGTAGAAAGTATAACAGAGATACAGTTATACTAATAAGGAGGCTTGGGGTTGAGAGAAACTATTCTATGTCATTAGGGGAGAGGAGTGTTTAGAAAACAGTTTTTTCAGGAGATAGGATTGTTTTCTTTTTATCAAATTCCTTGAATTCCATTGCTTTGAACACTGATGACTTATGTCTTGTTTTAAATATACATTTATAATTTGATCCTGTGGCATTGTTGAATTTATCTTATAAGTTAAAAATTTAGCAGCTTAAGTTCCTTTACTTATATTCAGACATTTCAACAAGATTCAGGATTTTGACGACACTTTCTATCGACGTAAGTTTTCCACTTGAAATTCAGTTCTCACTAAATTTTTATATTTTTTAGTTGCTGTTTACGGCTTGCTAGCTATTTTATTGCTGTTTCTTTATTTGCTTTCATTTCTTGGTGTTGGCTTTTCATGAATGATGTTGACTGATTGAAAGGAGGATGGCACTGTTTTTTAATTCTTAGTTGGCACCATTAGCTGCATTTTTATATGCTGTTTTGAGTAAGGATTACTTAAGGATTGGAAGCTGTGTATGTTTATTTTAAAATGAAAAATGTTTTTTGTTTCTTAGAAATTGTGAATCATTTTGTGTGGCAGCATTTTTAAAAACTCAACTTGCATTTTTTTTTCTCATAGAATTTCATATAATTGTATGTGGACTGGACTCCATCATAGCCAGAAGATGGATAAATGGCATGCTGGTAAAGACTTAGTGTTTTTACAGTTCTCTGAAGTTCTTCCTGCTGCTCTTAACATACTAAAAATGAGATTTTATGTCATATTTTTGAAAAATCAGAGTTTATTCCATTTTCAGTAATAGATGTAGTTCCTTGTTTATTGCCATTCATTAATTTGCAGGTTTGGATGTAAATTGCTACTAATGTAATCCCTTGATTTGATGTGTTAGTATTCAGTAATGTGATTGACTTTTAGAATTGTTGATATCATTCTCCCTTTTTGAATTCTTATCCCCCTCTCCTTTTAAACCCTTGAAACAATTTTCCTAGATATCTCTTCTAAATTATGAAGATGGTGTATTAGATCCAAGCTCCATTGTCCCTTTGATAGATGGAGGGACAGAAGGTTTTAAAGGAAATGCCCGGGTGATTCTACCTGGAATGACTGCTTGTATTGAATGCACGCTAGAACTGTATCCACCACAGGTAATCACAGAAGTACCTGCATCTGTTTAATAGTATCCTGGGGTGAAATAAGGGTTGCATTATTAAGATTAGTCAATATTTAGGATTTTTAATTAGGAATAACCGTATTTTAAAAGGCATGCTAAGAAGAACGATAATGAAATACGAAATTTCCCTTTATTTAAGGAAAGATACAGACATAATGTATCTTCCCTGATGGCTCAACGGTAAAGAATCTGCATGCAGTACAGGAGACTTGGGTTCCATCCCTTGGTCCGGGAAGATCCACTGGAGAAAGAAATGGCAACCTACTCCAGTATTGCCAGAAAAACCCCACGGACAGAGGAACCTGGTGGGCTCTAGTCCATGGGGTTGTGAAAACTGAACATGATTGAGCGACTGAGCACTTGCATACATAGACGCAATATGATCATTTTGATGCTGTTCTGTTCTCGTAATTCATTTCTGTTAGTTTTTTATTTAGAGAATAAGGAACAGGGAATCAGTTAGAAAGTTATATGTTGGGATAGAGCTGTAATCTGTTTTGTTGGGTTTTTGCCTGTGTTTCAAGGATATGAAGACATCAGAGATGAGAATGTTATTTCCAAAGTCATCAAGGCTCTTTAATTGCATTTCCACTTGAAAGGGCATTTAGAAGTCTGATTTAGAAATAATTTTATTAGTTTTTATTTGAAATTGATTTGTTTTGGTTAATTTTATATCTTACAGATTTAAATCTTAGTTAAACATAATAGAGGACTCATATTTGAGAATTTATTCACTCCTATTCTTCCCGTGTTCTAACAAAGCTTAACTTTATGTATTTTTTTAAGTGTGGAGCAAACCTGTTTTCTTAGGGAGATCAACCTAAGTGAAGTGACTTAGATCAGCTGTGTTAATTTCAGAAGCATTCTTAATAGTATTAAATATTTTGTTTCTGTAAGTGGAAGACTAATATGAATTATAAGAAACTTTACAAACTAGATCATAACTAGAAGTTACATCTTAAAATAATTTATTTAAAATTCAGTAAAAAAGGCAAACTGTGTTTTTAGGTTAATTTTCCCATGTGCACCATTGCGTCGATGCCCCGGCTACCAGAACACTGTATTGAGTATGTCAGGATATTGCAGTGGCCTAAGGAACAGCCTTTTGGAGGTAATAAACCTAATTTCATAGTTCACAATTATATAAGATACTTGTCTATATTATTTATTTGGACATTTACCTTAAAAATAAGTTGATTTATGTGTACATGTTTCTGTCTTCAGTTCCTTTTTTTTTCCCCCCTTTCCTGACAGAAGGAGTTCCATTAGATGGTGATGACCCTGATCATATTCAGTGGATTTTCCAAAAAGCCCTGGAAAGAGCATCACAATATAATATTAGAGGTGTTACATATAGACTCACTCAAGGTAAGTTAGTGAATTTTCATTAATAACGATCTTAAGATGGTCCCTTTTTCAGAGGATGTGATGCTTTGGGGGAAATAATTGATAAGTGATTTCAGATAGTACTATCCCTCTGTGATTTAGTGAAGGTGCTCTGGAAATAACAGTTTCCAGCTGCGCCAAATTTGTTAGAAGGAAACTGAATTTACTAGAATCCATAGCACTTCTTACTCGGAGGAATTTAATCATTGAATCTTATTTACTCAGGCTTAGAGGAGTCCCTGAGTCATCCAGGTCAAGCCATTCATTGACTTTATCTTTTGCTGAAGAGCAGTTTATCCATTTCTGGGGCAATCATTTCACATTTGGAGAGTATTGTTATGACAGTTCTATGTATTGAAGAGAAATCTCCATCTTTTTTGTGTGGGCTGGATATTGTCTCAGAGTATGCCATATGCTTATGCCATATGTAAATTTAATTGTCTTTCAAGTAATAGCCCTTAACATATTGAACCCTCCAAATTGTTATCACTCCCATCAACCTTGCTAGTTCCTTTAACCCATCAACATGTTTCCATGACTCAAATTCCCATCATGCTATTTTCTTCTAACCATATTTCAGTTATCCATACTTCTCTGAACTATCCAGGTGAGAATGCAGTGCTCTAGGATGAGTCTTAGGATACACTTCTGAGCATTGATGCAGTCTTAGAGGAGGCCAGGGTTTTGTATTATTTGTTTGTGGGTTTTTTTTTTTCATTTATTTTTATTAGTTGGAGGCTAATTACTTTACAGTATTGTAGTGGTTTTTACCATACATTGACATGAATCAGCCATGGATTTACATGTGTTCCCCATCCTGATCCCCCCCCCCCACCTCTCTCCCGATCCCATCCCTCTGAGTCTTCCCAGTGCACCAGCCCTGAGCGCTTGTCTCATGTATCCAACCTGGGCTGGCAATGCTTGTGGTTTACATTGATGCTATACTTTCGATTCCTTCAGGTTACTGTCTGCTAAAATCTGGAAGTTTTTTTCACATATGCAATTGCTAAGCCACATCTGTTACAGATTTGGCATTTTTTTTTTTTCTTTATATTCAAGTATAGGTCCTTTTAAATTTATTCTTAAACTCATCCTGCTGTTCTGTATATATATATGTATTAGGTTGGTGCAAATGTAATTTCAGTTTTTGAACTGTGAATTTTAAATCATTATAACTAGGCTCGAACACATCTTGATTAATCAAAATAGGAACCTTTATTAATCAACACATTTTTACCAATGAAAAATAAACAGCAAGTAATAAGTCATTTAGTAAAAAAACATAAAGTGAGAAATGCACATTAATATGATGTATAACATAGTCACATTTATTTAGAGTGTATTCCAACATCAAATGGCAGATTTCAACACTGCAAAACCAGTTACTTTTGCACCAACCTAATATGTTCTTTATGCCTGCCAACTTAACGTATTCTTTTTAGCTTCATATCACTTGTTTTGATAATATCTTTTACCTCTTTTCCAAATACTTAAAAATTTTAACAAGACTAAAGTGGCTGAGAACAGATAACTGAATCATACTTCTGGTCAGGACCTTTTACATTTATTCCCTTCTGTTGATCATATGTTCTTGAGTACTTCATGTTTCTTTATCTTGTTCACAAGGATGTCATGAAAGACCTTTCCAAATGCTCTATTGAGGCTCATCTTTCACATTTCCCTCGGCTCCAAAGCTATTCATGGTAACCAAATGAGGTAGTCTTGTGACTTGTCTCAGTAACAGTCCTAACACTCAGTTTTAGTGACTAATGTTTCTTAATGTATCTACTCATAGTTCACCTTTCCTAGAATTTTGTTCAAGATCATTAAGCTCACCAGAAAGAGCTTTGTCCTTCTGAAAATCTGCCATTTCTCTCCTGTAATTATTTCCTTATGTTTACTGATGTTTTAGTAATGTCATTTGAAAATTCTATTCTTACACACTCCTTGTTGCATTTGTACACTCATTGTTCCATTGTTGGGGCTTCCCTGTGGCTCAGATGGTAAAGCCTCTGCCTGCAATGCGGGAGACCCAAGTTCCATCCCTGGGTTGGGAGAATCCTCTGGAGAAGGAAATGGCAACCCACTCCATTACTCTTGCCTGAGAAACTCCACGGACTGTTGCCTGAGGAGCCTGGGAGGCGACAGTCCATGGAGTTGCGAAGAGTTGGATATGACTGAGCGACTTCACTTTCTTTATACCGTTGTTCTGACCTGCTTTGTGTTCCTGGAGCACACTAAGCATGATTCCACCTTAGAACTTCAATAACTCCTGATGCTTTTGCTTGGAATACTCTTCCTTGGATTCCCCTCACGGTTGGTTGCCTGTCACTCAGGCATCAACTTAACAATTTCCTGATCATACCAACCGATAATGACTTATAAATCATTCACTATTTTACCTTGTTATAATTGCTCAGAATTCAGATAGCCTTGTTTTCCTATATGAAGAATATTTCATCCTTACACTCTGATTCATCCCTGTTCTGGGACTTTTGCCCCTGCCATGTACACAATTGCATTTTCCCCAGGTCATTGCATGAATGGGTCTTTTTCATGGTTTAGATTTCTATTCAAATTATCACCTCTCCAAGGAAACCATCTAATGGACTCCTCCATCCCTGTAAGGTAATTTTTTTTACTGCTCCTCTGTACAGCACCTAGAATGGTATCTGGCATATAATACACATTTATTTGCTAATTGTTTGAATTAACAAATGAATTCCGTTTGTCCTGATTGGGAACTGCAAACTCATTTCTGTGTATAGTCTTATTTATCCTTCCATACCTTTTAGCAAGGCTTAGTGTGTATTTCTTAGCTTGATGTTTGAGAGCCTTGACAAACAGTAGAGAAGTCAAATTGGAAGTGGAATCCAGACTTTTTGAGGGGTGAGAGATGGGTGAATCTTTTATTGGACAGTGTGTCTTCAGCTTCTCACTGTTTGTGACAACCTGTTTCTCCTTCCACTATATCCTGCTCTTTGTGGTTCACTGGTGAGCTTCCAGGAATCATCAGGAGGTTAGCTCCTCCCTGTTTCCTCTTTCTGAAATTGCACATAACAGTCAGATGGTCAGAATTAATTTTTTAAAACAACTTTCCAGCTCCTTAACTATCTTCCTTTCACATCTTCTTAGATAATTGCCTTTTTTCTTAAGTTTTTAAAACCTCACCTGCCAGCACCTAAAATCTTGGAAGCACATCTTTCAGGGCTCTCTCACAGTCTAAGATAATATAGCTGCTTTGATCACAATTTTTGTTGTCTAAAATGAACAGTACAAATATAGTTACAGAATATTTATTTTGTACTTAAAAAATGATTTTAGGTGGGGCTTTGGTCATTCCTAATCTGTGGATAGTAAAATGAAAAAAGTGGGGTAGAAATAGAGAACTGTGTTTAATATTTTGTATAGTCCATGTTGTAGAGTGAAACAAAGTGTTTAGGGGTAGTTTTTCTGTTTGTCTTAAATTTTTGTGAATAGAATGGCTAAAACTAATAGACGAAGAAAAACTCAGTAACTTACTCATCTTCCTCAAACCTTACTGAGGATAGTATAGTATACTGTGTCAGTTAAGATTATGTACATTAGGGCAGACCTGGGTTCATCTATCACCCCTATGTCTTACAAGGTGTATAAGTGTGGATGCTGTTCATTTCTCTCAACCTCATTTTCCTTATCTTTAAAATCAGAGTAGTAAGACTAACATGTTATGTAAATTCGGTAAAATTTTATTTAATCTTCATACTGTTCTTGGAGCAAAATTAACACCTGAAATTTTAGGAGTTATTAGTATATTATTGTCTCATCTTTATATAAAACAGTATGAAGAATTCACTTATCTTTCCTACTATAACTTAGGATTCTGAACCTGCTGTTAATACAAAATAATGAGTGTGAAAGAAGATTGTTTCATGGCTAAACTTAAGTCTATTTTCTGACCTGAAAGCCTGAAAAATCAAGTAATGGGCATGATATTTAATAATAATCATTGTCTAATTTAAGATACCTACTTATTAAAAAAGGAATAACCATATTTTAATTAATATATTTTTTAGGAGTAGTAAAACGAATCATTCCTGCAGTAGCTTCCACAAATGCAGTCATTGCAGGTGAGGAAAAATAGCCACTACTTAATTTTATTTCCATCCCTTCAGATTTTCAGTACCTAAGTCGGTATTTCTGCAGCTACATGATCTCAGAAAACTAGTGTTCTGGAGATTTGATTGTCTTCTTGGGTGGATGGTAGTATAATTAAGCTGCCCCCAAAACCACAAGACAAGCTATTGGACATTGTATGTATCTCGTCTTACATTATTTCATAGATAAAGTGCTCTATAGTAAGAAGACATTTTAGTGCCATTTCTTTTTAATCAGTATAATAGGCTACTCAGTCTGAAGAAGAGAGAGGAAAACTTGTAATGTTACTTTAAAATGTTACTTTGTCATTTGGATTATACAAAACATATAAAATGTTATATTCTCAGTTTTAAAAAATAATAGTGTTTTTGTATGTATTTTTCTATTTATTTTGTAATCAATAGCTTTGTAAATTTATCTGTTTTGATTTATAACTAACTTCTATTTTAAATGTCTAATTTTTATTGAGTTAAAGCATCTTTATTTTCTTTCCTCTTTAGCTGTGTGTGCCACTGAGGTTTTTAAAATAGCCACAAGGTAATGAGTTTCATTTTTAGTATGTATATAAGTCTGTGTTTTGATCTGGCTCAGTTATATAAAAATAAACACTTTTTTCATTACAGCGCATATATTCCCCTTAATAATTACTTGGTTTTCAACGATGTAGATGGACTATACACGTACACATTTGAAGCAGAGAGAAAGGTTAGTAGTAGTATACTAATGAAAGCTTTTTTGATTATGCATACTTTGATTTTTAAATATTAATTACTGGTTGGAAATGTGAATGAAATTTCCCACACCCTTTGTAAGTATTTTCTGACTTCCAGAACCCTACTTACTATGTATCTTTTATAGTACAGCCTCAAATAAATACTATGTAGTGAAATAATTTAGGAAAAATGACCCGCTGGGAAAAGCAGGTTTTAAAACATAAAAAATTTGTTCATAGGAAATAAACAACTGATGATAGAACAACTTGATTTTTATTTCATCATTATAAGTAGACTGTTATTGGTGCATGTGTCACTGTGATTTGTGTTTTATATGTAGGAAAACTGCCCAGCTTGCAGCCAGCTTCCTCAAAACATTCAGTTTTCTCCATCAGCTAAACTGCAGGAGGTTTTGGATTATCTCACCAATAGTGCTTCTCTGTAAGTGTTCAGGACTTTTGTTATGTTGTAGAAAAAAATTTGTGATTTTAAAACGTTAAAAACTAGAATTGTTTTTTTTGAAAAATGATTCTGATTTTTTTTCTTATAATTTAGGCAGATGAAATCTCCAGCTATCACAGCCACATTAGAGGGCAAAAATAGAACACTTTACTTACAGGTGATCAGTGTTCAGTTTTCCACCCCCGCCCCCCACAAAATTACATTAAAAGTTTAATTTCACTTAATGTGCTTTACATTATTATTTTCTAGTCAGTAACCTCTATTGAAGAACGAACAAGGCCAAATCTCTCCAAGACATTGAAAGGTATTTTTAAATGAGTGTATTTACTAATGCTAATCAATTTCTTCTGTTTTTTTTTTTCCAGTGAAAGTAATAAAGGCCTATTTTAGATTTGCTCTTAATGCTTTTGAATGGTAATACCATTCTAATTAGTTATAGCTTAAGAAACAATAGAATTAATTGTCTTTGAGTAGAGTATTAAAAAATCTGTGTGAAATCAAATATAATATTACCTTGATTAAAGAGAACTGGATTTTGATGTTTGTTTAGACCATAATTTGCTATAGTTTGTGAATGTGTTATCTCTTCTTGAGATTTTTTTTTTTTTGGCTTGGGTTAATTTAGCTTTTTTTCTCTTAGAATTGGGACTCGTTGATGGACAAGAACTGGCAGTTGCTGATGTCACCACACCACAGACAGTACTATTCAAACTTCATTTTACTTCTTAAGGAAAATAAATCTGCACATAATAGAAAACTCATGAAAATATTATACTTTGTGGATGCTAAGAAATATAATTGATGTCATTTTTAGCATTAGTGTTGCTGGAATCTGACTTTTTAAAATATGAGCCACTTTTTAAACTTTATACCTTTCCCTTGAAGACAAAATTTTGGGGTTGGTGCTTGTGAGCATTTTCATTAGTGATATGGAAAATGGTGCCTGGAGAGGGAGATTATGAGCAAATATGTTGCTGCTTTTAGAGGAGGAGGCAAATACCCTCTTGTATGAGAATTTGGTTATGGTCAAAGAATGCATTCTTCAGTTTTCATTTGAGCACCCACATATACAAAAAGATGTCCCTTAAAAAAAATAAGAAAATTAAGTTTTAAATAACATTAAATACTGACATCTAGAGCATATGTTCAACATAGCCTACTTCTTGCTTGATTTAATATTAATTGTGGCTGTCCAAATGAATATTATTGGAAAAGTTACCTTGTCCATAATAATTTATAAATGGTATATAGTTGAACACCTGTGCATGGAAATGGGAAATATTTTCATGTGTTTACCTTCAGTGCCAGATGCCAGTATGCATAACATTAAAGCCAAGACATGGATGTGTAAAAGAATTTAGTGTTCAAACCGTTATCACTGATGCTTTCACATTATTTATTAATAAAATCATATATTGTCTAATTTTCTCACTGAAATTTTAAAATATATTTAGTAAGTAGTTCTGTCCTGATGTAGAAATAATTTTAAAATATGTAGCAGAGTTACTAATACAAAAATTTTATAGTACTTGAATTAGTACTTTAGCCACAATAAATACCTACTGATTTAATTTGCTCTGACATAATAATGTAATGAAATGGAATGACTTAATTTTTATATGAAGGCCTCTTGAAATGCTTTTTCCCCTTCCAAAATTCTTAGGCTTAAAACAGAATTAAACCTAAGTACTGAAAATGAGTTTTAGTATCTTAGTGTGGGAACATATAATACATGTTCTTTGTTTTTCTGTTTAAATGCTTTATGATTATGTCTCACTGGGTTAGATTTTCATTTATTTTTTTTCTTTCTAGTTCTCTATTGACAAGTAATTTGTTTCATTATAAAAACATGGTATAAATTCATACGATTTCCTTAAAAAGTTACACATTCAGTTTACAGGTACTGTATACAGATTCAGCTTACAGGTGCTATATACAAGTACAACAGTAATTCTTGTGTAAGTAGCCTTGTGAGAACGTGATACTGTATCTTCATCTGAGAGCTGAATAGAATTGGAAATTTAGGTCATTTACCTCAAACTACACAGTTAGAAGCCTTGGAAGGAATTCCAAGTCTAACCTGACACTTGCTCAGGCTACTTACTTAGCTAAAACTGTTTGAAGTTACGTGAGTTATTTAGTACTACTTTGTACATTACTGAATTGTAAAGGTTTCATTATGCACATTTTTACGAAGTTAGATAAAGTGATCAGAAGATCATAACTTCTCAAGGGCAGAGTTTAAATCTGGCTAAAAAATAAATAAAAATAATTCATTTATGGCATGGTCCCTTGCAGTGGGGTAAAATATTCATTAGGCAAAACAGGTGAGAGTGGGAGAGTGTAATTAGAATAGTGGGGACTGTGACATACTGGAGTGAAAATTATTTGACAAAACGGGCAACTGCTCCAGCTGACTGTTGCATGTTGGTGCACATATTTTTAAAAATCAGCTGGAAGTCTGGGTTTTTGTATGAAATCTTTTAAATGTTGATAGAATTTTAACATGGTGGCCAAAGCAAACAGCTGCTGACTAGATTAGGAAGGCCACCGATTAGATTTGTTTGATGGGCACATGCAAAAAAGGTGTATTTTAAACAATATGCACGGTATAGGGTACTAGTCTTAATGATAGTTTGTTTAAACTGTAGCTGAGAGTCGACCTGTATTGTGAGGAGGTTGTGTCTTGTTCTAATTCCTCCTTGTGGAAGATGGCTTTTTACTTTCTCGGATTAGGTGGGCCGAGTAAGGTCTTTTATACGACGCCAAGTATTTTTAGACAAACCCAAACCCAAAGTTCCTCTTTGAGGCTGAGTTGACACAACTGATTAAATATTTGAGAGAAGGCTATAGAAGAGAAATGCAAGAGCCAACTTCCCTGTTTTTATTCATGGCAATGCGCTAGCTCTTAGTACGAGAGCTGTTTTCCAGGAAGGAACCCACCTGAAAACCTGCCTATTCCTCCCTAAGGAATGAGTCTCTGCTGGTTTAGCCACAGAGTTTATCCCGGGGCGAAGAATTTTCGCGGTACGCCTGAAACCAGTTTCAATACGAAGCGTTCCGCGTTCCTCGGTAACTATAGGTGAGCCTGCGTTCCCGGAAGTGACGTCACGTTCTTCAGTTCTTCCGTCTATCGGCGGAACTCTGGGCTCCCGGAGTTGCCGGTTGTGTACGTGGAAGCAGCCAGCGCCTGCGCAGTTGGAACCTGTCGTCTCAGCTGTGTGGGAAGCGCCGAGAGTAACATCTCGGGCTCGGGGGAGACCTTCGGGGTCATGGTTTCCCACTGACAGGCCCCGCCGAGTGGAGAAGCAGGCGAGGCTCTCCCTGCACCCTCCCCCGGGCCCCCGACCGTCGGCCTGTCCCTTGGCCTTCCCGCTCGGTGCTGCCGCTGCCGCCAACGCTGGCGGTTGAGGAGGGGAGATGAGCTGGTTCAACGCCTCCCAGCTCTCCAGCTTCGCCAAGCAGGCCCTGTCCCAGGCCCAGAAGTCCATCGACAGGGTCCTAGATATCCAGGAAGAGGAGCCGAGCACTTGGGCCGAGACCATTCCGTACGGAGAGCCAGGTAAGGGCGCGAGCGGCGGCGTCCCTCAGTCCCGCGGGCGTCTCTCAAGAGGCCAACAGGTGAAGCGAGGGGCGGGGGGCCGGGGGCCGGGCTCCTGACGACGGACTCCTGAGCAAGTCCTCGGCCTCAGCACGGCCCCGAACGCTGCTTTGGCCTCTCAGGTGAGCTTTGCTGTGGTCCCGAGGGAAAACCCAGCCCCGGGGTCCCTCCTTAATTGTGGCCCCGGGTTGGGGGCTGACCGGGACCCGATTCCGTGGTAGTGGCCCCGCGCCCTCGCTCCACAGACCTCGGAGCACAGCGCCCCCTCCCCCTCCGCCCCCAGCCCCGGTGGGTTGCGTTCTCTTCGGGAGCACAGTATCTAAATCGGTCCGCAAGGACGGGAAGAACAGTCGCGAACACTTCGCGAGCATTGCGAGCTTGCAAGCGCGTCCTGTTCTCTGTTATGACCGTCTCCCCTGAGACGGTCCTCGGGGCGGGTGCTGCCCTGAGTGTGATACCGGGACGCGCGGTAACTTCCTCTCGGCCACTCCGCCAGGGGGAGGGTCCGTTGGGGGCGCGCCAGGCGATTGCGGCTTGCTGCGCAGTCAGTCCCTAAGAGCCCCGTCTCTCTCTCTCAGAGACCTTGGGCTTCATCTTTCAGGGATCTTCAGTTGCTTTCGGCGCTAAGTCTAAATCCTTTTGGTGTGTGGCGTGAAGATTGGCCCCTCTTTCGGAGTGTGAACCTCTAAGAGAAAGAATAAATTATTCCTGACTACTACTTTCTGGTTTCTGTTTCTAATTTTACATCGTTGAGAAGTCAAGACCTAAATTTGAGGTACCTCATTTTAAGATGGTTTGGTTCAAGTGTTTATGTCATCATCCTGTTAACTTCAGTCCTGAATATTCATTGGAAGGACTGATGTTGAAGCTGAAACTCCCAATACTTTGGCTACCTAATGCGAAGAACTGACCCATTTGAAAAGACCCTGATGCTAGGAAAGATTGAAGGCGGGAGGAGAAGGGGACGACAGAGGATGAGATGGATGAATGGCATCACCGACTCAATGGACATGAGTTTGAGTAAACTCTGGGAGTTGGTGATGGACAGGGAGGCCTGGCGTGCTGAAGTCCATGGGGTCGCAAAGACTCGGACACGACTGAGTGACTGAATTGAACTGCATAGGACCTTGGTGGGAGTAGCTCAACTTCCTTTTTATCAGGCTACCCCACATATTGAATGACTAAACTTTGAAAGAGACAGAATATTAATTGTAAGGATACTTCTTTCTGTGACACCCGGGACTTGAATCCTGTTCTGTGATTCATTAAAAAAAAAAAATAGGTTATCCACAATAGGTTCAGATTTTAGTGAAATGCCATAAATGTTCACTGATGACCTGTGTTTTACGTTGCCATCACTAAAAGATGAGCAGTGATTATCGCATAATCATAATCACAAGTGGATATCGCATAACCCCGCGATTTGTGTAAAATTTTCTCCAACTGGCAAATTTGAGTTGTCACTCATTGACATAACTTAATACAGCACTTTATCTTGCTCATTCCTTTGTATGTTTAATTTTGTTTTTCTTTTTTTTTTCACAATTCTGCTTTACTGAATAAATGGATATAAAACTATACCCCCAAGCTAAAGTTTCCTACATACCTCCAAAGTCATTAAATTAGGATAGACTTTAGTTTCCGACTTGACAGCTTTTAGGAGTTTTTAGGTACTTGTGCTCTGCCCATCAACTTCTAATTGTTCAGAGTATGTGATAAATTCTGCTCAGCCACTTTTGAATTTAGAAATGGTTGACTTTTTAAAAAATTTTTTAAGAAATGCTTAAAGTATTTTAGCAAATATGCCATTCTTTGTTTATCATTGGGTTTTTCAGTAACATATTATTTGTATAACTGACACAATTACCTTTTTTGCCCAGAAGATGGTTATTTTCTCCTGTTTCTTTTTTTTTTAATCCTAGTGTAAACTGCTGTCTTTATCAAAAAGCAATAGTTGTAAAGATGCATTTCTGAAATTCATATGGCCTTCTACTAATTATTAACATGATTTAGAGTTCAGCAAGAGAACAAAAGTTTCTCAGGGAATGGGTTTGAAGAGTGGGACTCGGAAAATGAGTTTGTCATTAAGTGGATGGAAATGAGTATGTCCTTTAGAAGTTACTGTTCCCATTAGTTTACTTTGATCTTTGATAAAGAATGTTTGTCACCAATATTTTGGGTTCAGTGTTGAATGTTACTGTCTGTCTAGCTGATAATGATGCTTTATCATTGATAGTGTAAGAATAAAATTAATATGAAACTAACTATATAGAAGGTAGATTCTATTTTTCATGACTGCACATGACCCGTAAGTGAAGATACTGCCTATTATTGTGAGATGCATAGTATGTATTTTGGACTTGGCACAGATTATTAACATCTACCATTACTTTATTAATTTATTGTAGGAGGGAATAACATACTTGTTTCTGGCATGCCAAGTCCAGTATTTCATCTTTGTTCCTAGTTCCTCTTGGGCAAATGCACACCAGTTTTCATCTTCATGGCCTAAAGTTAACCGATGAACTAATTAATTATGTTGTAAGTGAGGAGTGTAAGAGATACAAATTACAGGTTGTACTTTGTAGAATTTTGAAAAGACATATTTATATAGACTTAACAATAATTATTGCAATTTGCATGTTTTATATATATGTGTGTGTGTAAAATTTTCTTTTTTAATTTTTTTTTTTTTTGTCAAAGGAATAAGTCCCCCTGTCAGTGGAGGATGGGATACTTCAACCTGGGGGTTAAAATCCAACACTGAACCTCAGAGTCAGCCAGTAGTCTCTCCTAAAGCAATTACAAAGCCAGTTCGGAGAACTGTGGTAGATGAATCTGAAAATTTCTTCAGTGCCTTTCTCTCTCCAGCTGATGTCCAGACCATTCAGAAGAGCCCAGTGGTATCAAAACCACCAGCCAAGTCACAGCGACCAGAAGAAGTGAAAAGCACCTTACAGGAGTCCTTGCACACTGGACAGTCAAGAACACCTGAGGCCACTGAGTCAAAAGTAAAGGACTCCCCTCCGTGTGTATCCGAGGAAACTCCGGCAGTTAGTACTCTGTCACCTGAAACTGAGCATAAGCATGAAGAAAGTGTTCATAAAGAATCTGATACGAAGGTGCCAACAGTGCATTTGAAAGTATCTGAAAATGTTATCAATGTGAAAACAACTAGGGAAAATGTGTCTAATATGTCTACACAGCTTCTCACAGCAGAACCCAAGGACATGGCTTTGGAACCTAAGGAACAAAAACATGAAGACCGACAGAGCAATACACCTTCTCCTCCTGTTAGTACCTTCTCGTCAGGTACTTCTACCACTAGTGATATTGAAGTTTTAGATCATGAAAGTGTAATAAGTGAAAGCTCAGCAAGTTCTAGACAAGAAAATACAGATTCAAAATCAAGCCTGCACTTGATGCAGACATCCTTTCAGCTTCTCTCAGCATCTGCTTGTCCTGAATATAATCGTTTAGATGATTTCCAAAAACTCACTGAGAGTTGCTGCTCGTCTGATGCTTTTGAAAGAATAGACTCATTTAGTGTACAGTCATTAGATAGCCGTAGTGTCAGCGAAATCAATTCAGATGATGAACTGTCAGGCAAGGGATATGCTCTAGTACCTATTATACTTAGTTCTTCAACTCCAAAGACCAAAACAATTGAATCTGTTGAAGGAAGACCTGAAGAAGCAAATGAAACGTTAATTATGCCCAATGAGGAAACAGAAATGGAAGAAAGTGGCCGAAGTGCAACTCCTGTTAACTGCGAACAGCCTGATATCTTGGTTTCTTCCGCATCAGTAAGTGAAGGACACGCTGTCCTGGATGAGGAGGCTGAGCAGCCTGAAGCTTCAAGACAGCCAGAAGCACCTTCTGAGAAGGAAGATATCTGCAAGGTAACTCTAAGAAATGGAAGAGGATTTTTTGATATGCTTTTCAGAGATTAAATCATTGGTTTATTTTTAATGTTCAGTGAGGCCTAATGATTTGTCTTGATTAAAAAAAGACAGGCCTTTTGCCATTTAAGTGTGGTGTTAAGGATCTTAAAGATGAAGAATTATTGACATTATTTGAAATTTCTCCAAGGCAACTCTGGTAACATAAGTTGATATTTCAGTATAACTGAGCATAAAAAAATCCCATCATAGGCCTTTACTGTTGCGTTATCACCTTAATATTCTTTTGCTATATATTGTTTAATTTGTTAGTTTGTAAAGGACTGTTTTATGTAAACAGATACCTTCAACTCCTTTGCAGATAGAGGTGCTCAAGTAACTCTAAATCTTACATGATTTTTCTTACCCCAAACATTTTTTGCATGTTCACATTATTTGTAGGGAGATCTTAAATGAAAACATTTGGTTTCAGATCATTGATGTTTTTCTGTTACTAATTGTTTCATTTTGTTTTCTTGTTTATGTTGTTTTTGATATTTCATATTGATAGCTGTCTTAAATGAAAAAGAGAAATGTCCAAGGATCAAAGGTGTTGCTTAGGAATGACAAATTGCTTTTACCTAGTAGATAAAAAAACTTTCCAGGTGGTGCTAGTGGAAAAGAACCCTTTTTGCCAATGCAGGAGACCGAGAGATGTGGGTTCAGTCCCTGGGTCAGGAAGATGCCCTGGAAAGGGGCATGGCAATCCACTCCAGTATTCTTCCCTGAAGAATCCCATGGACAGAGGAGCCTGGCAGGCAAAAGGAAAATGGTGTAAATTTTTTGACATTAAGTCACAGTTTTGTTTTTTTCTATGATTTTTTAGATATAGAAATTGAGTCTGATCTGGCATCTTTAATAGACTCCTCTGAGATATAAGATATCTTGAAGAAATGTTCTCTAAGTGTCATGTGTTTGAATTATTTAATGTACAAAAAGTGCCAGATTCTGTTACCTAGGTTTAATATTTTTCACAAACAAAATGTCGTGCTCTAGCTATAATAGTAGTTTGAATTCCTAGAAACAACACTATTTATTATTAAGATATTTTTGAACCGTTCTTAGGAGGTCAGTGATTTCTAAGTTAACCTAGACCTAAATCAGGTTAGGACATAATTTTTTTAGTACAAAAGACACTGTTCCTCATGCACAGGTATTACGGCTTCAGCAGGACCTAAGGAGTAGGATAGTCTGATCATTCCTTTTTGCTTGGCTTTATACTGGTATATTCTGGAGATTTTAAAGTTTTGTGCCTATGGATCTTCTAAAATTACCTTTACTTTAAAAAAAAATTATTTATTTTATTTGACTGTGCCAGGTTTTAGTTGTGGCGTACAGACTCTTCAGTTGCAGCATGTGGGATCTAGTTCCCTGTCCAGGGATCAAACCCAGGCCCTTTGCATTGAGAACATGGAGTCTTAGCCACTGGACCACCAGGGAAGTCCCTAAAGTTACCTTTATTTTTTAAATGCAATGTATCATGCTAAAAAGCTTACACATTAGGGTTAAAGAATAATGTGGAGAAGCAAACACTGGTATGTCCACTACCCAGATAACATAGAGAACATTAGTAGAGGCTTTGATCTATTTTGATTGCATCTAATTTCCTCTCTTCTTTTAGTGGACACGTCCACTCTTCCCCACATTTTTGTTACTACAAACCGCTATAAACGTTCTTTTACAGTTATGCAAGAGTTTTCTTCTCTGAGGTACACCTAAAAATAGAATTTTCTACATGAAAGATTATATAGACTTTCACCTAGATGTTGCTTGTTTTCCAAAGCATTTTACCAAACCACCAGCTGTCCAGCTTTGTGGTTGTACTACTAGTTTATACTATCTGACCCACTGTGTGTGAGTTCTTGCTGTTCTGTGTCCACTGTGTTCCCTTTTCTTAAAAAATTCTTTTTATGAAATAATGCTGATTTATTATAGTGATTAGGTGACCTTTACAGTTTTTACCTGGATGTAAAAATGGTGTTTTAAAGTTAAATGTTGAACTTTTGTATATTCTTCTTACCCAGACAGTTGAATTTCTGAATGAGAAACTGGATAAAAGGGAAGCTCAGTTATTATCTCTTAGTAAAGAAAAAGCCCTTCTAGAAGAAGCTTATGATAATCTGAAAGAGTAAGTACTTTACAAATATGAGTAATTTTATACATTTGATAGTGGCCCATGCACTTGGTTATTACTTAAGCATGTTTTTTAAATTGATATATTTTATATTTTAACTTATTTATAATTACTGAAGATTGAATATCATTTCAGTTCTACCCTTACAGATTACTTTTCTCCTCAAATTATCTTACTCTTTTACCAGTGGCACTGAAGAGAGGTGTTTTGTAAAACAAAAACAGAAAAAGTTCTTCCCCTTTAGTTATTAATAAACTTTTAGTATTAGAGATTTAAAGGGTATATTTAGAGAAAACTTAGATTACAGTTTAAAAAAATATTGAGCATTGGTTTGCTTTAAGGAAGTGATTAGTAAAATGTGACACAATAAGATTAACAAGTTTTATTTATCTTTTTCTAATTTTTACACATCAAATATTGGTGACATTTTCAATTTCTAATGAGTTTTCTTTGAAATGTTTTAAAATAAATTAAACAGGTAATTTTTCTCTTAAAAGTTAACAGGCCTCAAATTAATCTATTTTACTAAGGTGCATGTTGAAGAGAACGTTGTTATTTTTGGGGGGAAAACTGAACTCAAACTGATCTCAACTTTGGAAAATATATACAAATATTTTCAGTCTTAGTCTTATTTTAAATTTAGTGAAATGATCAGAGTGAAAGAAGAAAGCAGTAGTATTTCTTCCTTGAAAGATGAGTTTACTCAAAGAATTGCAGAAGCGGAAAAGAAAGTTCAGCTAGCCTGCAAAGAGAGAGATGCTGCTAAAAAGGTAATGGAAGTTTAAAATAATATTAATCTAACTCTATAGAGACACATATTTTTGAGGAGTGCATTAATAATATTTTGGTATTGGGGAAAAAAGTAAGATTAAAAGAATACCATGGAGTATATTAACACTTAAATTTTAGATTTTTCAGTACCTTTAGAATTTCAGATTTTTGATACTTTAAAAAAAATTAAGCAAATATTTGTTTGTATACTTTGTGTGTAAAGTCTTTGCAAGGTGCGTAGCAAGGATCTTTAGAATAATTTTTATAAATTATAATTTCATCAAAATAAATAACACTTAAATCTAAATGGTACTCTATAAATTTTTAAAGTTATCATTATTTTCTTTTGTTATTTTCACTTCCACTTCAAACATACACACACACACACACACACACACAGTCTTTCAAGTTAAAGTTATTTTAAAATAAAAATTCCTATTGATTAGTGACATTGAATGTTAGAATAAAATATTGATTTATTCTAATGTAGGATTCTCCACCTCAGCATTGTTGCTATTTTGGGCTGAATGATTTTATTCTGTAGTGCACTGCCCTGTGCATTGCAGGGGGTTTACCAGCATCCCAGGCCCATATCTACAAGATACAGTATTGTCTTGCCTTACCCACCCGCCATCCCAATCTTGCCTCAATTGTGAAAAGTGAAAATATTGCCAAATGTCCCCGTGGAAGCAAAAATACTCCTCGTTGGAAACCATTGTTCTAGTTCTTATCATTTGGAGCAGTTCAGAAATATTTTCTTGTAATCAGAGTAAATATTTCTTATAATTTGATTATTTCAGAAATTGGTAACCAATAGGTTACTAATTATTGCTTGTATCTCAATTGTTAATAGTAGCATTTCTCATTAGGTGCCTTTCTAAGCTTGTTTTCCCCTTTCTTGACCAATGATAATTTAGTTTTTCTGTGCATATTTTTACAGAAAAGAAATACATGATATACCTCTGTCTGCTTGGCTGATTTAATTAGTGACTTCAATTAGTATCATTTCAGACAGTAACAATAATCTGAGACTATCTTAACTAACTTAACTCTTCTTGTTCCTGCTCCATTCCATCTGAATACAGTACAGAAAGTAGATTTTAAGGAATGTTTGTCTTCTGTAGTGTGCTTTGCATTGTAGATCTAAAACAGATCCAAACCAGTTATATTAATAGGTGGAAAACCCTGGGTCCTAAGTTTTTTAATACAATTTATGTGTATTGCCATGTATGAACCCCCTGCTTAGGATCCATTGGAAATTTAAAGGTGAATTGAATTACCTTAAGTGAAGAGTTTGCCTTCCTAGTTTGAAAGACAAATAATATCAACAAACGTATAGTAGGTATAGTAGTAGGTGGATGAATAAAGATTTTGAAATGGTATCATGGAGGAATTTTAATCAGAGGAACTGAGTAAGTTTTCATGGAAGGTATGATATTCTTCCTGGACCTTGATGGGTAGAATTTTGGCAGTTGAAAATGGACAGCAGTGCTGTTGATAGTTCAGAGCATAAGCTTTAGGGATTCCCAGACCTGGGTTCAAGTTATAACTCTACCTCTTTATAGCTCTCTCACCTTCAAAGTTTACTCAAGCTTTCTTAACCGTAATTTTCTTAACTTGTGTAGTTGAATAGTACAGATTCCTCCCTCCTAGGACTGTTGTAAGGATTAAATGATAATGGATACAAAGTATACTTTAAATACTTAGTAAACGTTAGTTGATTTGAGCTGTTGTTTAGTTTCAGAGCATTGTGAAAAACAAATTTTAAATCATAGGACACTTTATATCATCATTGTTTCAAAAGATGAAGTATTGTAACATGTTTCTGTTAAATCTCTGCTTAATTAAAGTAGATTGGACCTTATGAAATTATGTTTTTTTCTCTTACTTTGCAGCATATTTTTAAGTATGAGGATGAGGAATACTCATTTTAAGTATCAGATGAGGAAAAGAAATACAGTAAAAAATGGAGATATACTAGTTGAATGTTCCAAAACTAACGTCTAACCTGTGGAAAATATGTGTAGAGATACTCAAAAAGGGTGTTGAAAGTTAACTTACACTCATTTCCATTTCCACATTAAAACCTGCTTATGTCTGAATTTAGGTTTTCTATGTCATTTTCAAAGCTCTTTAACTTGCTCTTAGTTAAACAAGGTGATATAAACTCAGGTTAACAAAACTTACAGGTTGTTACTGAAAATGCAATTAATTGAATATGGAAAAAAATGAAAAATATGCCCAGAATGAAATTAATTCTTTATGGTATTCATGTTTTTTTTTTTTTTTAAATTAGGAAATCAAAAGTATAAAAGAAGAACTTGCTACTAGATTAAATAGTAGTGAAACGGCAGACCTTTTGAAAGAGAAAGATGAGCAGATACGAGGGTTAATGGAAGAAGGTATGTGAAATATTCAGTCAGTTGTGAAAAATATTGTGACAATAAAATACTTAACATGTGACTAGCTGCTGCTTTTTCCTAATGTAAAAACATGGGAAGCAAGAAAGGTTTGGATTTAAGCTTCAGAAGTGATAGATAACAGTTTATGGAAGAATGTGGAGCAACATGTAAAGTAGAGATATGTATGTAGCTTTCTGTTTCTAGGGAGTTAAAAAAAACCCGACTCTGTGAGAAATAGAATTTTGTGCTTCCCTAAGGAAGCTTGTAACAGGTTTTAGAGTCCTCATTTAAACCAAGATATTTGAAAGTTCTAATTCTAGAGTTTGTATAGTTATCTGAATCTCTAGCTTGGGTACTATATGGTATCATTCTGTTGTTCTGGAATTTGATAGTGAATTTTTTCTTAAATTCATATTTTACTTTTTTCAGTTATTAAACACTATATGAAAAGATTTATAGTTAATAGGTTTGTGAAAATTAAAGATTCTTCAGGAGATTAAACATTGCAGTTGGACATTGGAATGTCATAGGAAAGAAGGTAGTTTTGGAAAAGATGGTTAAATAAATTTTTCTTAAAGTTTTTTTAGTTGTAAGAATAATGCTTGCTACTTGCAGAAAATTTTTAAATTATAGGAAGTATATGAAGAAAGAAAAAAAGATCATAATCCATTTTTATAAGGAACTATTCTAGTTTTATTGCATTTTTAATACATTTTTAAACATAATATCATATATCTAATTTGCAATATTCTTTTAAATTTCTTTAAGCCATTAAATGTGCTTTGATACCATTATTAATGACTATTAAAGTGCATTATATGGATATATTATATTTGTTTTTCTTTTCCTAATATTATATGTTTATTTCTAAAATGTTAATATTACAAATCATAGTGGGATGAACATTTCTGTACTTAAATCATTGCATTTAAGTGAATTTCCAGACTGAGAGTAATTGGAAATAATCACTTCATTTGAAATAGTTTTGTCCAAGTTTTCTTTTTCATTTATTCAGCTTATACTTAACAGCTAGTTGGTCAGATTCTGTGTTTGATATAGACAAATGACAAATGTGTAATAAATGACACATTCCCTGTCCTTTAGGCACTATAGTTTAATGAGAGGGAAATATAGGTACAGAGATAATTAAAAACAATTTAAGCGCTAAAATGAAAGAAGGAAGAGTTAATTAAACATGTATCTCAAGACATCTTGCAGTCTGTTACTATTTTCTGTTACAGCATTAGAGACTGAGGGGAAGGCTAAGTACATGGTTTCATAATTTTTAAAAATTATTAAAAATATCAATATCAAATTTCACTATGTTGGAATTTGGGGAGTGAGCTGATGTTTCCTTTTGCTTAATGAACTTCTTTATAGGGAAAATAGACTGATTTCATATAGATGTAGTCACATACTGCTCCTGTATACCCTAGAGGTATTTTTAAAGTCATAGCTGAAGAGCTACAAGTTTCAAAGCTGAGAGTACACTACAATGAGTATCTGATTACTTCATTAACTAGAGTCATTGACTGTTAGGATCTAGCTATACCGCCTCCATATCCTTCTGCACATACATATACACCCTTTGGCCTCACCTCTTTTTTTTTTTTTTTTTTGGCCTCACCTCTTGAACGTAGTTGACAGATACTGTATCATTCCACTCCTGGATTCTTTTTAATCCAACTTTGCTGTGCCGTGCTTAGTTGCTCAGTCGTGTCCGACTCTTTGCGACCCTGTGAACTGCAGCCGCTGGGTTCCTCTGATTATGAGGATTCTCCAGGCAGGAATTCTGGAGTGGGTTGCCATGCCATCCTCCAGGGGGTCTTCCAAACCCAGAGATGGAAGCCAGGTCTCCCGCATTTACCGACTGAGCCACCAGGGAAGCCCTTGAAAGTCGCTCAGTTATGTTGACTCTTTGTGGCATTCTCCAGGCAAGAATACTGGAGTGGGTAGCTGTTTCCTTCTCCAGGGGATCGTTCCAACCCAAAGATCGAACCCAGGTCTCCTGCATTGCAGGCGGATTCTTCACCGTCTAAGCCACCAGGGAAGCCCAAGAATACTGGGGTGGGTAGCCTATCCCTTCTTCAGGGGATCTTCCCAACCCAGCGATCAAACTGGGGTCTTGTGTATAGCAGGCAGATTCTTTTACCAGCTGAGCTACCAGGGAACAATCCAACTTTGTTGAGGTATAAAAGTTGTGTATTTATAAGGTGTACAGTGTGACTTTTTTATATATATATATTGTGAGATTACTACCACAGTGAAGCAAAGTAATATATCAGTCACTTCACGTAGTTAACATTTTTGTGTGTGTGATGAGAACTCTTTAACATTACTCTTTTTAGCAAGTTGCAGGTTTATAGTACAGTATTAGTAGCTCTAATTTATAGTCACCATGCTGTAAATTACATCTCTAGAACTTAATCATTTTGCATAACTGAAACTTTGTACCCCTTGGCCAACATCTCCCCATTTCTTTGACCCACTAGCCCTTGTTGACCACCATGCTGTTCTCTGTGTCTACAAATTCAACTTTTTTGTATTCCACATGTGAGATCATATGTATCTATGTCTGGTTTATTTCATCCTCTAGGTTCATTCATGTTTTCACAAATGGCAGGTTGTTTTTTCAAAGCTAAATAATGTTTATATCTCTCTCTGTATATTTATCAATCTATGTCACATTCTCTTTATCCATTTATTCATTGACTAAACATAGATTGTTTCCATATCTGGGCTATTGTAAATAAAACTGCAGTGAACATGGGGATGCAGATCTCTCTTTGAGATCCTGATTTGATTTCTTTTGGATATCTACTCAGAAGTGAGATTGCTGGATCATATGGTCGTTCTATTTTAAATTTTTTGAGGAATCTTCATACTGTTTTCTGTAGTGGCTATACCAGTTTGCATTCTCACCGATGCAAACCTGTTACTCACCTGTTACTCAAGGGTTCTCTTTTCTTCATATTTTCTTCTTCATTCTTCAAATGAAGAATTTCATTCTTCAAATATTCTCCAGTATTTATCTTTTATCTTTTTGATAATAGCTGTCCCGACAGGTATGAGATGACGTCTCACTGTAGTTTTGATTTGCATTTCCCTGCTGGTTGGTGATGTTGAGCACCTTTTTGTATACCTTGTGGCCATTTGTATGCATTGTTTGAGAAATGTCTCTTCATGTCTTTAGCCCATTTTCAAAATTGGCTTTTTTTTTTTTTTTGCTCTCAAGTTCTAGGAGTTCTTACATATTTTGGATATTAATTCCTCATCAGTGTATAGTTTGCACATATTTTTTTCCATTCTGCAGATTATCTCTTTACTCTGTTGTTTCTTTTAATGTGCAGTAATTTTTTACTTTGATACAGTCTCACACATCTTTTTTTTTTGCTTTTGTAGCCTATGCTTTTGGGATCCTATTCAAAAAGCAATTCCCAAGACTTATGTCAGAAAACTTTTCCCTTTTTTCCCCCTATGTTTTTTCTTCTGCTAGTTTTACAGTTTCTGGTTTTATATTTAAGTCTTTAATCTATTTTGAGTTGATTTTTATTTTTGATGTATGATGCTATACTGTTTAGTTTTTCTGCATATGCATATCCCAGAACCATTTATGGATGAGACAGCCCTTTCCTCATGGTTGTACTCTTGACGTCCTTGTTGAAGATCACTTTATAAGCTCTCCATTTTATTCCATTGGGCTATATGTCTGTTTTTATGCCAGTACCATACTGTTCTGATTTCTATAGCTTAGTAATATGCTTTGAAATTAGAAAATTAGGAAGTGTGATATCTCCAGCTTTGTTCTTGCTCAGACTCACTTTGGTTGTTTGAGATGTTTTGTGGTTGCATATGACTTTTAGGTTTTTTTTTTCCCTTCTATTTTTGTGAAAAATGCCATTTGGATTTTGATAGAAGTTGCATTGACTCTGTAGTCCACTCCGCAGTTCTTCAGTCTGCATCTCCCAGGGGCAGTTTTTCTTGACAGTCACAACATTGTCATCTCATCTAAGAGAATCAGCATTAATTCAAAAGTGTATTCTAGCATGTATTTTGGCCTTTATCTCAGTTGTCTCTAAAAATGACTCTCATGTCTGGTTATTTGCTCTGCCCTAAGATCCAATCAAAGTTCATTGCTTTTGGCAATTATATTCTTTTAGTCTTCCTCCAATCTAGGATATTTTTTTCATGACATCAGAGATTTTGTGGAGTCCAGTTGTCCTGTTGACTACCCCCTGTTTAGGAGTCTGTCACTTTCTTCATGATTAGGTTCAGATCAGATTTCTAGTGAATATAATAGGTGATATTGTGCACCTTCTACTCCATCACATCAGTGGACACATAATGTCAGGCTGTAGCACAGTTTAGTGATGTCAGAGTTGAATGTTTGGTTAAGATTATGACTAGATTTCTCTGTTGTAAAAGCACATTTTTTTCAGCTTTGTAATTTATAATATGTGGGAATGATTCTTTAAGACTGTAAATATTTTGTTCCATATCATCCTTCTACCTAGTAATTTTAGCATTCATGGCTGATTCCTGTCCAAATCACTTTAACATTAACTGTTACAGCATTGTGATTTTAAAAATATTCTGTCATTTTATGTTACTGGTTAGAGAAAACATTCTACTCACATTCTTAGAGAATCATCATTAATTGAACTTATACATTTTTTCCATTGCCAGGAGAGAAGCTTTCAAAACAGCAGCTGCATAATTCTAACATCATTAAGAAATTAAGAACTAAAGACAAAGAAAATGAAAATATTATTGCAAAGCTGAACAAAAAAGTTCAAGAACTAGAAGAAGAGTTACAACATTTAAAACAGGTGAATATTAACCGTTCTCTACATATGTTGCTGTTACTTCCAATATGAGTAGTTGGCCATGGGTTATAAAATAATTGGAATGAATTATTGAGGTATGTCATTTGGGAGGAATTTTCAAGCAAGTAAATATTGAATGTTAAGGTTTTTCTTCGTTATTATTGATAGAGTGCTTGAAATTCCTAGAACACGGTTATTTACTGTGGTGTATTATTTTATTGAAATATACCTTTGTCTCTTCTTTTTAATATAGGTCCTTGATGGCAAAGAAGAGGTTGAGAAACAACATAGAGAAAATATTAAGAAACTAAATTCTGTGGTAGAACGCCAAGAGAAGGACCTTGGCCGACTTCAAGTAGACATGAATGAACTTGAAGAAAAGAACCGAAGTATTCAGGCTGCTCTTGATAGTGCATACAAGTAAGAAAATGAACAAATATGCAACTCATTGAAAATCCATTATCAGAGCAAGAAATGGAAGAAACACTTTTTTTTATTATCTGATCACTAATAACATTTATAAACTTCCTGGTATATGGACTTATGACTGGTTCAAGCGAGCTTCACAGAGAGTCCTCATTGTAATCGGTGTTTATTATGTGGTAAACTTCCTCATTCTGTAGATCTCATGGAAATCTACATGGAAACTTAATTAATTTAGTCATGTAATTAGTTGTATATTATTTTAAATTAAAAATTATCTATCTAATTTTAAGAGAACTTACTGATCTCCACAAAGCCAATGCTGCAAAGGATAGTGAGGCCCAGGAAGCTGCTCTGAGTCGCGAAATGAGAGCTAAAGAAGAACTTTCTGCAGCACTGGAGAAGGCCCAAGAAGAAGCCCGTCAGCAGCAGGAAACATTAGCAATTCAAGTAAGCATTGGATGATAAATTAGTCTTTAAAAATCTTTGTGCCTCTGCAAAATAAAGAATCCATTAGTTAATTTGAATAAAACCGTATGTAGTAGCATATGTGTTGCATTTCCTTTATAATCTTATTGGGCACTTTTCTAGGAATACTAGATTGTGCCAAGTTTAATTAATTGTGTGTTTTTTAAACTGTTGTTAAAGTGATGCTTACATTAAATCAGTATTGCTTATTATTTTTATGAATTTCAAACTTATTTGAGAGTGCTATGAAAACTAGGGACATACTTAACCAAAAGAATGCATGTATGCAGATAAATACTAAACCTTGCATATAATTTCCGGAGAATCTGTTTAACTCCTAAGCTCATTCATAGCATCTATGGGATTCCATGTACTTCAAATAAAGGAGTAAAACTAACATCTGTCAGGCTTTGTCTTATGAAATCATCAGTTGATAGATATTTGGGTTATTTACACTTTTAAATTTTATTTATTTTATTGAGGTATAGTTATTTTATAATATTATATAAATTTCAGGTGTATGTCATAGTGATTCACATTTTTTTAAAGGTTATATTCCATTTTTAGTTATTATCAAATATTGGCTATATTTCCCTTGCTGTACAATGTATCATGTAGCTTATTTATTTTATATGTAGTAGTACCTTTTAGTCCTGTACTTCTCATTTTCCCCTCCCCTTGTTTTCTATTCCCTTGGTAATCACTAGCTTGTTCTTTAAATTCGTGAGTCTGTTTCGTTTTTGTTATATTCACTAGTTTTGTTTTTTTAGATTTTACATATAAGTGATATTATACAATATTTGTCTCTCTCTGACTTATTTCACTAATCATAGTACACATCATCCTTGTTGCTGCACATGACAAAATTCGAGTCTTATTTATGGCCGAGTAGTATTTCAGCTATGTATGTATCACACCTTTTTATCCATTCATCTGTTGATGGATAGTTAGTTTGCTTCCATATCTTGGATATTGTAAACAATGCCGCTATAAACATTGGAAGGTGTGTATCTTTCCAAATTAGTGTTTTCACTTCCTCTAGATAGACACCCAGGAGTTTTTACACTTTTAGGTTATTATGAATAATGCTGCTCTAAACATTAATTTACAAATTTCTATGTGACCATATGTTTTAAATTCTCTTAGATATATACCCTTGGGTTATATGCTAATCTTACGTTTAACTTTTTCAGGAACAACCAGACTTATCCACAGTGGCTGAACCATTTTACATTCCCACCAGCCATATATATGGGGGTTTCAGTTTCTCAACATTCTTGCCAGTATTTGTCATTGTCTTTTTTGTTGTTGTTGTTGTTGTAGCCCTTTTAGGGGTGTTATATGGTATCTGTTACAGTATTAATTTATATTCCCTTAATTATTAATAGTGTTGAACATCTTTTTATGTGATTATTGGATTTCTGTATCATCTCCTTTGGAGAAATTTATTCATATATTTAAATCCTTTGCCCATTTTTATATTATCATTTTTATTGTTCATTTGTAAGAGTTCTTTATATATTCTGCATACTAGACCTTTATCAAATGTGGGATTTGTAAATATTTTTCTCCCACTTTCTATGTTGTCTTTCACTTTCTTCATAGTGTCTTTTGATACACAAAAGTTTTTTAATTTTGATGAAGTTCAGCTTACTTATTTTTTGTTTTCTTCCTTGTGTTTTGGATATCATATTTAAGAACCTCTTGCCTAATTCAAGATCACACAGATTTTCACCTGTTTCCTTCTGATTTTTATAGTTTTAGTTCTCACATTTAGGTCTTTTGCATGTGAATATCAAATTGTTCCAGCACTACTTGTTGAAAAGACTATTCTTTCCTCACTGATCTCAATGCATTTTTAATTTAATTTCACATGAATATGTAAAACATTTACATGATTCCAAAGTGAAAGCTACATAGCAGAATATACTAGGGTAACATTTGCTTCCAATTATTCCTTCCCCATTCCTTTTCTTTGCCTATAAATTTGCCATGTTACTATAATTAGGTTTGTTTTTTTCAGTGTTTCTATTTGTAAATGCAAGAAAACATCCATATCTACATTTATTTATATTCCTCCTCAATGTGTGTATATACACATACACTTATTATAACACATGTTTATTTGTATCTCTTTCATCTTTTCTGCATAAAATATAGTTTACTGTTTACTGGAGAAGGAAATGGCAACCCACTCCAGTGTTCTTGCCTATATTCTGGGGATTCCCTGGTGGCCTAGATGGTAAAGAATCTACATGCAGTGCAGGAGATGCAGGTTTGATCCCTGGGTTGGGAAGATCCTCTGGAGAAGAGAATGGCCCCACTCCAGATTCTTGCCCGGAGAATTCCATGGACGAAGGAGCCTGGAGCTATAGTCCATGGGGTTGCAAAGAGTTGGACATGACTGAGTGACTAACACTTTCATACTTTTTTCATATTATTTTGTAGTTTTTTCATTTAAGATTAAATTGTACATTTCTGCATGTTTTTTGTGGTCGTATTAATTTTTATTGGTCATATTCATGTTGTATCAACATTGGCAAAAATAAATTACTGCTAATGGGTGTTTGCAGTATTTCTTTTGTTTTTCTTAGTCTAGCTGACAGTGTAGAGGATATTTTTGTATGCTTATAGATCTGTTTCTATAGAGTAAACTCTCAGGACTAGGATGATCAGATGAAAGAATATAAAAAGTTTGATGCTTCTTTCAATGTGTTGCCATATGCTTTCTGAAAAGGCTGTAGCAAGTTTACAACCTATGCAGCTGTGTGTGAATATAGCAGCAGTTTTTATAGCTCATATAGTTCCTATCACATTCTGCCTTACACTGCAAACATTTATCGGTGCACTCTTTCCTCCTGTATTGTATGTCAGCGTCTGGACCTTGTACTTATGTATATGCTTGTGTGTGTGTGTGTGTGTGTACACCTACTGTGCTTTCGTCAGTACATACTGAGTACGTGTGGTTCAGGGACTGCCTGAAGAACGAGATGTGTGACAATTGTGTGTAAATGCTCACTGGATAGCATAGAATATTATATATGAATCCTAAGTCAACACAAAAAACAATAGCAGGAAGTTATAGATAATATTTGACGTTGGTTCTGATAGTGTGTTGGTTCTCTTCATGCAGGTGGGGGACCTTAGGCTGGCACTGCAACGTGCAGAGCAAACAGCTGCCAGAAAAGAGGATTATTTACGCCATGAGATCAGTGAACTCCAGCAGGTACTTGTCAGAGTTTCCCTCAAATACAAATCTTGAGATGTTTTTTCCTAAAAATAATAAATGACTTAGTTGGGTAATGTTCTTTGGGTTGAGAAGATTACTGCCATACTCTTCATTTTCTGTATTTTAATGTGGTTTATGTGAATAAAATCAGAGTGGGCACTTCAAAAATGTATAAGAAAAACCCTAATTTTGTTTTCTAGAAAGTAATTTTATCATGATAGATATGTAGTATATTGAGTTATTCTCATTTGTAAGGGCTGATTGATTAATTATTATCAGTCTTTGATTACTGTGGGGCAGAAAGCAATGCCTAATTTTTATGCTACTATGTTGATTTCAGTCAGTGAAGTTGTGGAGGAGAAGGGGGAGAAAATTCCACTCATATTAATCTTCCTGTTTTTAGAAATACTTAGGAGGCAACTACTAAGAAGTTTGGATGATACTCTTTATTACCTTAAGGTAATCAAAGGCTGTCATTACATAGAAATGCTTTGAAAAGAAGCACATACTTAACTCCGTTATGCAACTTAACTATTACTTAAGGTTTGAATAGTTAGAAAGTAATAGAAAAACAAATAATTTTTTCCCGAAATCTCTCATAAAGTTTGTTTGCTAGCATTTTTAGTGTTTTTACTGCTGTCAGTAATAATGACTTAAGAATATCATAATTCAGAGACTCCAGGAAGCAGAGAATCGAAACCAAGAACTGAGTCAAAGTGTTTCATCAACAACAAGACCATTGCTTCGACAGATAGAAAATTTGCAAGCAACTCTAGGGTCCCAGACGTCATCATGGGAGAAGTTAGAGAAGAATCTTTCTGATAGACTTGGTAACTGCTTTAGTTCTTAAGCTCAATGCAGTTCTTAAGCCCTTCCATCCTGTTTTAGAATTAGGGTAATGGCATGAAATTGAAATTCACTGGATCTGATGGTTTTATTTTGTGTCTAACTTGCAGATTTTGACCTCTTCTCCTCTCTTACATTTATTTTCTAATATTTTAATTGACTCTTTTCAAACCATGCCTTACATAATGTGTCAGGTACTGTCTAAAATACTTTCTTGTCATTCTTTTGCTCATTTTTACAAACTTTTGCATTCTACTGTTTCCTCGTCCATTGCTCAATCTGACCTTGTTTTAGCTTGTCGGCATTAGTGTAGGAGGTAGAGATCAGATATGATTCTAGTCAGTGGTGGAATTCCAAGAGCCGAGATAAGTCTAAGTTAAATCAAGTTCAGATTCTGGTAGACAGATGCTATGAAGTCTTAAGATTCTATATTTTGCTTCTTTATAAAAATATCCTAGGTTCCCCTCTGTGCTGTTAATAAAAAGAAAATTTTTTTTCCAAGATACTTACTCAAGTACAGACAGGTAGAATATGTATATATTAGATATCCCAGAAGCTAGCAAATGGTGAAAAATTCCTGTTTCTGTTCTATGCCTAAAATTAACTATAATTAGAGAGATATCACGGTGTAGTGATAAAAGCCAATGTGAATGGGTGTCAAAACATTTGGACTCATGGCTTTTATGGTTTGTTTTCAATCATCCTGCCAAACACTCCTTTGTTTTGGAGCAAGTCATTTACCTTCTCTGGACTACACCCTATAAAATCACGAGGGGTGAGCTAGATTAGTGTATTTGAAACAGTGTTCAGTAGATCTCTTGTATGTCTTAGTGCTAGCTGTCATGGTGAGGGGGAAGATCAATAAGTAACGTGCTGGGCTTCCTCCAGGCTGCTAAATGAAAATAGTACCTCCTTTGTCTTTTTTTTTTTTCCTTATAGCTTCATATAAGATTTTGTCTGAAATAGATTTATCTGCTTAAAAAGAAAAATCCCAAAACAGATGAACCTTCATCTACTGTTTAATTTCTAGATAGAAATTTTAGGTCTATCATTTATCTTGGACAGCTTTTTGAGACTGATTTGTTATGAAGTATGAGATATCTGAAAATGACACCTTCTAAAACAAATATTTATTTAGCAATAAAATTGAAGCTAGAAGCCGTTATTTCTGTGACTTTTAAACTGGAGCCTACACACTCTCAGGGATGTATGGTGTTGTGGTACAGTGTAGGCAAAGCCACAGGACAAACATACTTTATAATGCTATAAATAAGAGCATAGATACAGTATAGAAAAGAATATATAATGTAAAACAGATATTACTGGGTCTGCTTTAGTGGGGAAAAATAAGAAAATTCTTGCCTTGGTTAAATCTCAAAATTTTATCCCCTAGTCTTTTTTTTTTTTTTAAGTTGAAATTTTCAATTGAGATAACTAGATTCATATGCAGTTATAATATATGCAGAAGTGATATGGAATGGTCCCTTGCACACTTTCCCCAATTCTCCAATGTTAATGTTTTGCAAAATTGTAGTAGAATATCACAACCAAGGTATTGACATTAAAACAACCTTCTGATTTTATTCTGATTTGCCCAGTTTTACTGGTACTCACTTGTCTATATATGTGTGTTTATGTCTATGTGTTTATAAGTTTTATACAAGTTGACCACGTGTAGGTTCATGTATCTGTCACTACAGTCAAGATATTGAATAGTTCTCACCACAAAGACCCCTCATTTTGCCCTTTAAAACTGTTCTACCACCCTCTTGGCCTTCCCTCCCTGTCCCAAATCTCTGGCAATCACTAATCCTCTATTTCTGAACTTTTGGAATTTCAAAATGTTATATAAATAGAATTGTATAAAATGTGTCATTTTGGGAATGGGGTTTTTTTGTTCAGTATAATTCCCTGAAGATTCATGCAAGTTCTTGTGTATATTAGAGATTTAGTCTTTACTGCTGAGTTTATATATAGTAAATCTTGTTTGACCATCTACCTAACAAAGGATGTCTGGGCTATATCTAGATTTTGTCTGTGCAGATCAAGCTATAATGAACATTTGTGTACAGGTTTTAGTGTGAACTTAACTTTTCATTTCTCTGGATATATGCCCACGTGTGAAATTGCTGGGTTGTATGTCTAGTTGTGTGCCTCGTTTTTTAAGCAAATGCCGAACTGTTTTCCAAAGTGGCTGTGTCTATGAGAGTAGTCTAGTTTCTTTACATCCTTGCCAGCATTTTCTTTTGGTGTTTGCCCCTATTTTTTCTTTTAGTCATTCAGACAGGGGTGTAGTGGTGCCTTATTATGATTTTAATTTGCATCTTCCTCATGAAAGATGGTGAATGACATTTTATATGCTTATTTTCCGTTAGTACATCCTCTTCAGTAAACTGTGTCTGTTGCCCATTTTCTAATTGGATGATTTATACTTTAACTAGTGAGTTTTGAGACTTGTTCTATGTAATCTAGATACTAGTTTTAGATAATATGGTTTGTATTTATTTCTTTCAAATATGTAGCTTATCTTTTCATTTTTTTCACATAGAGCAAAAGTTTAAAATTTTGTGGAAGTCTGATTTATCAGTTTTTCTCTTTATGGCTCATGGTTTTGTGTTAAACCGAAGTACTCTTTGCCTATCCTTGGATCCTGAAGATTTCTTTTCCTAAAATTTTTATAATTTTTAAAAAAATTGAAGTATAGTTGACTTACAATATTCTATTAGTTTCAGGTGTACAATAGTAATTTGACATTTTTATAGATCATACTTCATATTAAGTTTGATGAAATATTGGCTATATTCCCTGTGCTGTACATTACATCCTTGGAGCTTACCTATTTTATACTTGGTAGTTGGTACCTCTTGATTCCCTTCACCTGTTTTGTCCCTCCCCTCATTATATTTTGTTTTACTTTTAAGTATGTAATCCATTTGAGTTAATTTTCATATATGTTGTGAAGATTAGTTTGAGGTTATTTTTTTTTTTTTTGCCTTTGACTATCCAGTTGATCCAGCACTGTTGATTCACTACTCTGCTGGTACATGACTCCACTTTCAAATTAAAATATATTGGTGAAAAAAATGGTAAAGCACCTATAAATTAAGATTTTTAATATTTGTCTCTGTAGGCAGGTCTGCCTTACTCAGTGAGTACTTAAACAGTTTTAAGTGTGGCTGTTTGCATCATTAGAAGTTTGAAGTCAGAATCTGTTTGGTATTATTATCTTGGCCTCTTAAATATATGTATATATGACTGAAATTTCTTACTTATCCTACCATCAGGTGAATCCCAGACCTTGTTGGCAGCAGCAGTTGAGAGAGAACGTGCAGCCACAGAAGAACTTCTTGCTAACAAAATTCAAATGTCTTCCATGGAGTCACAGAATTCTCTCCTAAGACAAGAAAATAGTAGATTTCAGGCTCAGCTAGAATCAGAGAAAAGTAGGCTAAGAAAACTAGAGGATGAAAATAATAGGTGAGCATGTTTCTTGAGTGTTATTCTTGATAGTTTCTTGACATTTTAAAGCACTTAAAAAATATGCTGTTGGTTTTTAACTTCATCGCACGGAGAACTGGAAACATATCCTTTCAGTGTTTAAAGTCAGAGTCATCAGTAACAGGATGTGGAACCAAGTTCGGTATGGGATTCACTGCGCCTTGTATAGTCTCTTGGACATGTGTGGCATGTTCTGAATGTATTTGCATTTTCTAGGAAAAGGATTCATTGCTTTAATCAGATTTTTTTGAAGGAGTCTGTGACCATAAAGTAGTTGAAGACCACACACTGGAGATATTTGTATATGACACAAGGGCTTAAGCATTATTCCACTCTTCCTAAATAAATGTCTGGACTCTTTGGAAATCACAAGCTGTAAAATCCATCTTTGTTAAGTTAATTAAGGCTGTGATGATGGGTTTTATCCTGTGAGTTCTTTGGAAGTTTTATTTTTTAAAAGAAGTAGTCAAAGAAAAATGATTTATAAAGTAAAGAATATGAACTTTTGCAGACATTTTCGTAGAACTCCGTAATGCTTTTGTAGAATCTGAACATGTTAATATTATGGAATGGTGGTATTCAAAATTCTATTTAGGAAGTCTCTTTTTAAATGAAATCTTAACCCTAAGAACCAAAAATACATAGACATGGTAATTTAGCTTCTGAATAAAACCCAGGTCATCTGGAAAATACAGTTTGAAAATCAAGCTGATAATAAAAATGACTACTAAATATGTAACTGGAGGTAATATAGTAGTACGTTTTTAATAGTCTCTACTATCATCTTTTTTTGTTTAATTCCCTTTGGCGTAATAGGTACCAGGTTGAATTAGAAAACCTAAAAGATGAATATGTAAGAACACTTGAAGAGACAAAGAAAGAAAAGGTATTTCTATTAGTGTTCACTTACCTCTTAGAACTTCCGTTAGAGAATGGTTGGGAATGGTAGCAAGTTAATGAGATGACAACATAAAATGGATGATATTTCTGCTTTTGGTACTAGGGTCTTTAGTTGTAGAACAAATAAGACTCTATACCTTATATTCCTAATTTGGAGACTGACTTACGATGATGACTTAGTTTCACAGAAATAACCTGACTGTCTCTCTCCATTAGACACTGTTGAATAGTCAATTAGAAATGGAGAAGATGAAAGTTGAACAAGAAAGGAAGAAAGCAATTTTCACTCAAGAAGCAGTAAAAGAAAAGGTATTAAATTTTGTTATTTTGTTTCTTTTTTGATGTAACCAGTTAGTAGCTGTTGGGATTAGTCATTGTTTTGTAATTCAAGCTAAACTTTTTTTTTTTTTTAATATTTATGGTTATTTATTTGACTGCACCAGGTCTTCTTTGCAGCATGTGGGACCTAGTTCCCCGACTGGGGATTGACCCAGGTCCCCTGCATTGGGAGCTTGATATCTTATCCACTGGACTACCAGGAAGTCCCCAAGCTAAACTTTATAAATACCATTTCTTAAGGTCTAAAGTCAGTAGAGTGATGAATTCTAGTAGTATAGTCAGTGTTCTCCTCAGAGTAGATCCAAAGTAACTTGAGTTTATACAAAGAGACCTGTGATTTCTAGGAGTTGAATTATGGAATGTCTTGCCCCTTTTTAAATGAATTTTGTGGTCTCTCACTGATACTGATGCACCTCATTTGGCCCATAGGCACCTGGGAGTGAAACTGGTTTGTTCACTTTGTTTCTGGTTAATGAAGGTCATTTTTCTAAAGTGAGTTTCCTGTATTTAAAGGATAGAGGTATACTCAGTAATTAGCATAATATGTTAAATCCACCTATATGAACGTTGAGATTACCTTCTGAATTTATTTGGTTTAAAATACAGTAAAAATAAAATGGATAAGCCAGAAATGTAACATTTCTTGGTAATCTTGGTAATCTTATTCTAGAGAAATATGTTTAATTGGTGGTATGTTATATAATATGAAATTCATATAGTTGCTCCATTAAAAACATTCACATTTCATTAAACATAAACCAAATTATATTGTATAATATAAATGAGTCCTGTGATGATTTGATCTTTTGTCTATACTTTTAAATTACTAAATATTGTGCTTTTGATAAGACTTCAGAAATCACATCTGTAACCATTTTATGAGGAAATTAGAATGAATCTTTGTTGTCATTGATCCTAGGAAGGTTTCTTGCTTTTTTATTTAACATTTTACCCTTTAATCTGAATTTAATTATTTTTTCTTTACACCCTAAGGAGCGGAAACCATTTTCTGTTTCTAGCACTCCTACAATATCACGTTCAAGTTCAATAAGTGGGGTTGATATGGCAGGCCTACAGACATCTTTTCTGTCTCAGGTGATGTTTTATTTCTTGTATGCATTCTTAAGTTGAATGATAATAAAGAGAGTGTGCAGGATAGTAGTTTGGCTCTCACCATGACCTTGGCATTCTATGAACAATTTATCTGCATTTTTGTAAGGGAGTGCTAATTGCACTGAGGAAATAGAGAAAATTTTCTGCCTTTAAGAAAAATCATAGACGATTTAAAGCAAGAACTGACCAAATCATTTTGTTTGAACCTTGTGCATAGTCTATAGTAGCTGAATAACTGTATGTACTTTCTTTAATTAACATAGGATGAGCCTCATGATCACTCATTTGGACCAATGTCTATGTCAGCAAATGGAAGCAATCTTTATGATGCTGTAAGAATGGGAGCGGGATCAAGCATTATTGAAAATCTACAATCTCAGCTGAAGCTAAGGGAAGGAGAAATTTCTCATTTACAGGTACTGTACAAATGAAATGTGCAACACAATGCTATGCAATGAAAGTTTGAGGTTCAGTAAGTAGGATCCTTCATTTCCACCTGCTTTTTGAGCAAATTGAGAAATAAAGTGATAGTGGCCTGTGAAGCCCCAAATAAGTTGTGTATATTAACAATAAAGGCTGGCTGGAGCAATTAGCCAAGGATGAAAGTCAAATGGGTCTGCTGAGTGCCAGAATTCGGGAGACTGACAGAAAATGATAGGCTGGAGTAGGCCTCCCCACATGTGATAGGTAGCCTGCCTCGGTAAGACTTAGAGGCATCCAGAAGCAGAGAGCTCCTTGCAGGCAGCTTTTTCCAAACATGACAAAAGGGAAGTTGCTGAGCTGAGCATAGCCACTTAATTCTTCCCAGATTCACCTTGTAGATAAGTTACTCCAGTCCCCCTATGAGGAAAGAACAAAGGTGATGAGAGAGATTAGAACTGTAACCTGCTATACAAAAAAGGAAACAATTTGAGTGGGACATCCTCCTATCTCATCTTGCTTTTCATAAACTTTCATAATGAGGTGAGAAATGTTAAAATGTTTCACTTACCTGTTTTCATTGTTAAACTAGATACACTCAAAAGTAGAACTTTTCTATTCTTATTTTATGATTTTAGTTAGGTGAAAATATAACTCATATTAAAGATGTCCTTGAATTGGAATAAAATAGATCAGCATGATCTTAATACCTTTTATGTTTATGTAGCCCCATGTAACGCTTGAAGGCACAAACAAACTTCTTTGGTAGTTGATGATAAGTTCTTACCAATATGACCTACACAGTTGGCACTACATTAAAGTTAGTTTTTGCTTCCCTGGTAGCTCAGTCAGTAAAGAATCTGCCTGCACTATAGGAGACCAGGGTTTGATCACTGGGCTGGGAAGATCCCCTGGAGAAGGAAATGGCAATCCACTCCAGTAGTCTTGCCTGGAGAATCTTATGGACAGAGAAGCCTGGCAGGCTACAGTCGATGGGGTCGCAAGAGTCGGACACGACTTAGGGACTAAACCACAGAATAACTGAAATATATTGCTACTTCCTTAGATTAGAGAAAAATATAGAGTTGCATGTTACAAACAGATTATTAAATTTTCTTTAGTTCTTTCTCTGTCATAGTAAATCTAAATCCTGTGAATGATACACCTTTGAGGAAAGTTGAAACTTTTTGTGCCACTATTTCCTTTTATTTAAGAAAGAGCTTGTTCTTGGTTATATTTTCACATATCTACTTAAAAATTAGCACATTATATACGTTTATATTAGTGGGATTATTAAACAAGATATATTTTGATTTAAATCACTTTCTGGTAATGTGCCTCAGCTAGAAATTGGCAATCTAGAAAAAACACGCTCCATAATGGCTGAAGAGCTAGTTAAATTAACAAATCAAAATGACGAACTGGAAGAGAAAGTGAAGGAGATACCCAAACTTCGAACACAACTAAGAGTAAGTATTCTTCGCTCTTATTTCTGGTTTACATGCACAGTGGTTTTTCACAATCATGTTTAGTCCCAGCATAGGAAAATAACTAGATTTCATTTGGCCAAGGCTTTAATAATCCTGAACTTTTGCATGATCTGAGTAATATTTTATTGACTAATGTTAAATGTATCCTCACAATTAACATATTTGGCAATTGCTGTTAACCTATATATGAGAATATATTTTCTTTTGGGGTAAATGCCAGATAACGCTTAAACTACAGGGAATCATACACTGAAATTGCATCAAATGTGCTGAAATTAATGGGAGAAAAGACAGATTAAGCTACATAGAGGAAGAATTGTAGATTTAGTGAAGAGATATGTGAAGATTAATAGCCATCTAGTCTAGTATTTTTTTTTTAGTCTTTTCTAACAGACTAAATTGCAAGTTTAATTTTTATGACCGATGACTATATACTTTTATTTAGATTGTAATGTCTTTACTGGTGGCATATTTATGATAATATAAATATAATATTAAAGATTTTCTGTACAGTTATTTAAAAGTTGTAAACAAATATATTTTATAGGATTTGGATCAAAGATACAACACTATTCTGCAGATGTATGGAGAAAAAGCAGAAGAGGCAGAAGAACTTCGATTAGATCTTGAAGATGTAAAAAATATGTATAAGACTCAAATAGATGAACTTTTAAGACAAAGGCTCAGTTAACTTCTGCAAATTACATTCCCATCAAACTGAATGTAAACATTTAATACTATGTGCAGATATCCAATAAATTCTTTTATAGAATTAGAAGGTGGAATTTACTGTAGTGTTCAAAAATTGAAAAAAATTCTTTTATAGTATATAGTAATATTTCCAGTTAAATTATTTTGTGCAATATTTGAACTTTATTTTTGAAACTATTCTTTAAAGATTTATTTTTTAAAGGGTCTTTTTTTTTTTTTTTTTTTTTTGCCTTGAATAGCACAGAGATTTATTACTTTATCCTCATCAGTATGGTTAGGGAAGGAGAATGGTTCATATGTTGTATTGTAGATATATAACTAATTGTATCTATAATTTGTATGTTTTTGTATATATTGAGAACATTTAAAGAGTTATAGTAATGTTGACACTTTGAAATCTTTCGCACTTAAATCTTCAATATATCTTAATTACGATTCATGAGTATGGACATTGTTTTCAAGTAAAAAATTACTAAACCTGCAGTTATTAAAATTTTGAACTAATTTTTTTCTTTAAAAAACAGTCTCTGAAGTTTAAAAGGTAAATAATTAAAACTTACAAATTTTTGTGATCTCAAGTTTTATTTCAGTCAGATTTCACAGTTAAGTCTGTAAAAACTTCGGTACCTATTTGGAGAAAGCTGTAGCTATTCAAAGTTATCTAGGCATAATTGAATAGTGGAAAAATCTTTAAAAAGATTCTGTGATGACTTCGTTAACATTTTAGTGGTTTTTGAAGAGGTATTGTTTTACTACCCTATAAAATGAATCAAAAGAAATAAAATTACTAATGTAATTTTCTTTTTAATTGTTCACATTTTGTAAAGTCTTATTTTTGGCACATTAAAAGTGAATGTTGACATTCATAACAATATTCGTAATAAAATAGAGAAATTATGGGAGTTAAATTAGACATTTTTGCAGTTTTCTGTAGTTTATCATTTAATTTTTTTCTTGGACCTTTAAAATAAAAAATGATATAGAATAGCTGAAAAAATAGCTATTCCTTCTCAGCTGTGTTTTAGACTTGTGAAATATTTTGATAGATTTTATTACTTAAAGTCATTTAGATGCCTTTACTTGAAAATAAGAACTCTCACTTCATTTTTAGTTACATTTTAAACACTAGAACTTTAGAGTATAGCTACAAGTAAGCCATGCTGAAGATTGTGGGATGCTTTTCAGGGCAATTCAAGTGACCTCATTTTTGTTCTTTTTGGATTCAAGACAGTATTTCTGTCATTGGATCTCTGATTTGTAGCATTTATAAATATTCTTTCAGTGTGAGCCAAATTCATAATATTAATCTATATTTTTAGTGCTAAAAAGCAGTAAAATAGCTTTTCTTTCATTTTTATTATATTCAGAGGTTGACAGAATGACAAAATTGATAGCAATAGGAAATTTACAGAATTAGAAAATATGGGAAATAAGTTGCAAAATTCTATCAAGTGTTTGAAACCAGAAGTTTAGGAATTATGAAATTGTTCTTTTATGGTATCCATTAATGAAGAGGGAAAAAAACTTGAGTGGAGAAAAGATTGAGATAAAATTCCTTTACTTTAAAATTTTATAATATTAAACATTCTCTTTTCTTAATCCTTATTAACATTAATAAAATCAATTCAACTTAAAATTTTATGGTCTTTTTAGTTTAATTTTAAAGTGATAGCTATTTAATATTTAAGTCTTTGTATATTACCATATATTGTTCTTTATCCACAAATTAATAGCTGATATTCATACTGATTTGTTTCCTTATATGTTTAGATTTTTCAATACATCTATAAATTGAGAAAGTGTACTATTTGCTTTTTTGAAAAACTCCACTAAGTGGCAGAATATCTATTGGATATTGGTTGCTGTATTTTGCTGTTTGTCATTAAAAATTATCTATCCATATTCTAGAAAATATTTGTATGTTAATAGATAAGAAAATAGTTTGCAGTAAGGTGTGTCCATTCTTGAAAGAAAATAGATAATACAAATCATAACAATGTTAAGAATATTAAAAAAAAGTAAAAAGTATGAACACTGTCGTTTCCATATAGACAAGTAAGCACAGATTATGGGAATCAGAATTGACTCTTGGGAATCTAAGTTGAGAGTACCATTTCTTTCTTTTTCTTTGTCTCTTTTTAGAGAACTTCCAATTGTATAGTGTGTAGCATGTGGGGATGCATCAAATCTTTGATTTTTAAGATATTCTAAATATGGGAAATTTCTGACCAAGGGAAACATGTAGTTGAAGTAAGTTAAAAGAAAAGTTCAGGAAAATTTTTCTCTTATAATCCTTCATTTGGCACTTGATTTATTAATTGAAAATTTTATTTAAATAATTTTAATTAAAAGTATGTGATTTATAATATATAGAAAATAGACACAAGAAAAATAGAAAATGACTATAGATACTTTACCTTATTTTACCACTCTTTGTCTAGTATGTGTACATGTATGTTCTAACATATCATAATTTTTCATTTTCATTTAAGAGTCTAATTTCCCTAATTTTGTTCAGTTTTAAAATATAACAACTTTAACTTCATATTTTGTAAAGGGCTAAAAGTATGATTTAAAACTACTTGATATTATATTTTAATTGATAATATATTTTAATTCTAAATGAAAGATAATGTAAATAATAAGCATGGTTCTGATTTGAATAAAGATTTTAAAGTAGTAGTAATGTATTTCATTTTTAACATGATTTAGAGTGGTCAGTACCAATGAGTGAAGACAGTTCTGTTTTATGAAGATAGATGACTGTATAACTTTGAAATTCTTTTTTTAAGAAAATGAGGTTAAGTCCAGATTTTTTATGAGTTATTTTACTCAGAGTTTTACAAGAATTAAGCATAGTTTTCCTAATGAAGATATGTTTTTGGAAAATATAATTGTAAGAATTTACCTTCTTGTATAATTACTGTAAGGATGACTTGTTTCTTTTTAAGGTCTTAAACTGTATCAAGATATTCTTCTAAAAGTCTTAAAATATTTCTGTATTCAAATAACAGATATAATCAGTATCAGTTCAGTCGCTCAGTCGTGTCCGACTCTTTGCGACTCCACGAATACCAGGCCTTCCTGTCCACCAGCAAGTCCCGGAGTTTACCCAAAGTCATGTCCATTGAGTCAATGATGCCATCCAACCATCTCATCCTCTGTCGTCCCCTATCCTGCCCTAAATCTTTCCCAGCATCAGGGTCTTTTCAAGTGAGTCAGCTGGTCACATTAGGTGGCCTAAGTATTGGAGTTAGCTTCAGCATCAATCCTTCCAATGAATATTCAGGACTGATCTCCTTTAGGATGGACTGGTTGGATCTCCTTGCAGTCCAAGGGTCTCTCAAGAGTCTTCTCCATCACCACAGTTCAAAAGCATCAATTCTTTGGCGCTCAGCTTTCTTTATAGTCAAACTCTCACATCCATACATGACTACTGGAAAAACCATAGCCTTGACTAGACGGATCTTTGTTGGCAAAGTAATGTCTCTGCTTTTTAATATGCTATCTAGGTTGGTCATAACTTTCCTTCCAAGGACTAAGCGTCTTTTAATTTCATGGCTGCAATCACCATCTGCAGTGATTTTGGAACCCAGAAAAATAAAGTCAGCCACTATTTCCACTGTTTCCCCATCTATTTCCCATGACGTGATGAGACTGGATGCCATGATCTTAGTTTTCTGAATGTTGAGCTTTAAGCCAACTTTTTCACTCTCTTTCACTTTCATCAAGAGGCTCTTAGTTCTTCACTTTCTGCTGTAAGGGTGGTGTCATCTGCATATCTGACGTTATTGATATTTCTCCCAGCAATCTTTTTTTTTTTTCCCCCCAGCAATCTTGATTCCAGCTTGTGCTTCCTCCAGCCCAGCGTTTCTCATGATGTACTCTGCATAGAAGTTAAATAAGCAGGGTGACAATATACAGCCTTGACATACTCTTTTTTTCTATTTGGAACCAGTCTGTTGTTCCATGTCCAGTTCTAGCTGTTGCTTCCTGACCTGCATACAGGTTTCTCAAGAGGCAGGTCAGGTAGTCTGGTATTTCCATCTTTTTCAGAGTTTTCCACAGTTTGTTTTGATCCACACAGTCAAAGGCTTTGGCATAGTCAATAAAGCAGAAATAGATATTTTTCTGGAACTCTCTTGCTTTTTCGATGATCCAGCGGATGTTGACAATTTGATCTCTGGTTCCTCTGCCTTTTCTAAAACCAGCTTGAACATCTGGAAGTTCATGGTTCACGTTATTGTTGAAGCCTAGCTTGGAGAATTTTAAGCATTACTTTACTAGCCATGTGAGATGAGTGCAATTGTGCAGTAGCTTGAGCATTCTTTGGCATTGCCTTTCTTTGGGATTGGAATGAAAACTGACCTTTTCCAATCCTGTGGCTACTGCCGAGTTTTCCAAATTTGCTGGCATATGGAGTGCAGCACTTTCACAGCATCATCTTTTAGGATTTGAAATAGCTCAACTGGAATTCCATCCCCTCCACTAGCTTTGTTCGTAGTGATGCTTCCTAAGGCCCACTTGACTTCACATTCCAGGATGTCTGGCTTTAGGTGAGTGATCACACTATCATGGTTATCTGGGTCATGAAGATCTTTTTTGTACAGTTCTTCTGTGTAAGTATCCTCCATTCACAAGTTATTGTGACTTTATATTGCTGGTAATATTGAACTCTGCAACTTTGATCCTTTAAAGTACTTTTAAGCTATAGCCATTCCCTTCTCCATGGGATCTTCCTGACCCAGGGATCAAACCTGGGTCTCCCGCATTGCAGATAGATTCTTTACTGTCTGAGCCATCAGGGAAGCCCTATTGCCTTTACATATACTCAGTTAACCTTTAGCAAATCAAGATCCTTTAACAAGACAGAATGGAAATTAAATGTATATTAATACTTTAAAAAATACATTTTCTCAAATAAAACCTTACAATGCTGCAGTAATCCACAATTGTAATATAGAGAATTTACTCATAGTGCTGTCCTGAATTTATTCCCCACACTGACCTACTCCCAAGTAAGGTAAATTTCATTTCAGTCCTCAAATAATACTAAGCAAGGGCTAAAGGGAGGTTTTTCTGTTAAACTCTCTTCTTTTACAGGTAGTGTTTGTCAGAGTATGGTAGGTAGAGGTGTTCCATGCCTATATGTCTTTTTTAAAATGACAGTCTTAATTTTTACCAATACATATTATTAAATGAAAATCTGTGGTCATGGGTGATAATAGGGAACACAGTGCTTGCTTTGCTTTTGTTTAAGGAATTCACTTATATGGGATCATAATCACTTATCCACTGTCACAAAATCTAGAAAGCTCTGAAAACCAAGTGCTTTTTAAAAATAAGCTTGTTGTCAAATCTGTTTTGGTAGTAAAGCTTGACTTTCACTGACATGAGGCTTTTACAGGCTTTATCTCACTTAGTGTGAGCATTCATGCATTTTGCAGATTATGGTGTTACAGTGTTTGGATGGTGTGCATACCCTATTAAAAAAAAATTCAGGAACGTATATGGTACCAAAGATTTTGGAAAAAGATTGTATACCTGCACTATATCTTCATATCCTTTTAAAGTTGATACCATTATCATCTTCATTTTTAAAATGAAAAAAGGTTAAGCAAATGGTCATGCTCATATGGCAAATAATTTATACCATTAGGCTGCAGAGTCCCAGCTCTGAACCATTAACTATAAAATGCTGCTTCTCTTCCTGCTCTTCTGTAAAACTGTAAGTATATAGATGAACTGTAGCATAAGATCAAATTTAGTCAAGATTTGCTTGCTTAAAATTTCAATACCTTTGATTTATGGTTTAAGTAATTGGATATATCAGAGAACCAATAAGCTGTATTCTGCAGATAGTTCATGCTAACACTTACTTTCTGTGAGCTATCCAAAATACCAATATATGACTGGCAAACTTAAAACACATTTAGCAAACTTGTAATGTGATGTAAAAATTATGATTATAGAAAATTTCAAAGTTACGTAAAAGAAATAGCAGATAAATGAGTCCCATAAACTTATTAACATTTGCTCTTTAATAGCATTCAATTTATGGCCCATTCTGTTTCTTTTATATTTCACTTGTGCTTCCTCTCAATTCATATTGGCTATTTTGAAGCAAGTTTCAGAAGTATGACTTACTTAAATCTGAAATGTTTCTATAAAAAGTAACTTTACTTCATCAACTATTTGGATTACTTGCATCATAATTCATATAGGAAAGACAGGATAAATATGCTTCATTTTTTTCCTTTACCAGTTTTTATAATTAAAATTGGTTCCTTTCTGTCATCAAAGATGAGAAATGAGGTTTTTGGCTTGTGTATTTAATCGATTAGTTGGATTTTTTAAGAAATTTATTTATTTATGGCTGCATTGGGTCTTCACTCATGTGCCGGCTTTCTCTAGTTGCATTGAGCCAGGGCTATTCCTTGTTGCTGCTTGTGGGATCTGGGCTTCAGTAGTTGTGGCACATGGGCTTTAGTTGCTCCTAGGCATATGGGATCTTCCTGAGCCAGGGATTGAACCCATGTACCCTGCATTGGCAGGCGGATTCTTAACCTCTGGACCACCAGGGAAATCTCTAGTTGGGTCTTTTTGAATTTAATATTTAAGTACATTTGTGCTTCAATCCATTATAGTTACCCTACAGATGCTTTTAAATTATTCCAATTTTGGCAGGAGGGAGTCTTCTCAAATTGGTTCCTGAGTCCTTATGATATGACCCTCATAGCATTTGATTGCTTCCTTGCATCTTCCTGTAAGATCTTTCAGATTCTTCTACTACATTTCCGGCCCCATATCTAAGATTATTTTTCTTTGGGTATCCCAATTTATCCATTTTTCTTTGGATCCCATGTTCCTTAAATGGGAAAGTGTTTGCCAAGATCACAGTCTGGGCACAAGGAGAGTTTCTTGCTAGAATACCAGGTTGGTTTCTAGGCCTTTTCAACAGATGATGGAGAGATTTGTTTTTAAGGATAAAATATATTGTTAGTTCATACTTAAACTCCATTTCAAATTTGGAACTACAACTTCCATCAGGCTTAACAGCTATACTGCATGTCAAAAATTTTAGCTTCAAAGATACCATCTTAATTACTCTTATATGGTTTATCCCAACCATCCAACCAACATTGCCACCAATAATTTGGCTTCTGAAAGCAGTTTGTAATTTATTGTAATTCTTTTATCCCTGAAGGTACATTCCACCAAAACGTACAGATTCTATTTCAAAGTCACTTGGTTTAGTTCCCCTGTTGTGGTATATGCCACAACTGTATGACAGTTGGATTTGTTTCATTTTACTGTCAGTTTTCAAGGATTACTTCTTAAAATTTACTTTTGTTTTATAATGTAAAATGTTCACTGATTCTAAAGTCACATCTATACAATGTATATTCGAAAAACTTACCTTCTTTGTTCCCTATACCTATATTCCTTCCTCGTTTCTATAGGTAAACACTTTAATGTTGTTATTCCATTTGTAAATAACAATTTATATACATAGATATATGTTGCCTTTCCTCAGTGAGTGATAGCATATTGCACATTGTTTTTCTACTGTGCTGTTTCCATTCAATATATCCTGCAGTGTATAGTGATATTTTTCAGTCCTTTTTTACACCTGCCTAGCTCTGCATTGTATGGGTGTATTATAGTTTATTCATCAGTCTACTATTAATAGACATTTGAGTTTATCATTTAAAACTAAACTTAAAAAAGAAACTAAACTTTAACATTGATATTTTGGGAGGGAAATTTCTCTGTTAAGAATTGCTGTTACAGTATGATAGAACTCAACCTCTTGTTCTTAAAGCCCCCTTACATTTTGTCTTCTCTGAGTCTGAATGACCACAACTTAATTTTTAGCCATTTAAAATTGCACTATGTGCACCTGGCAACAGTTGGATTGGCCTGTCTGCTCTTGTAATAAGACTATTTTTAGAAGCCTTTCTCATATATTGTTCTCATTTGTTCTTATGTGTCTATATATCTCTGTCTCTATATCTTTATTACATATCACTTAGAGGCAGACTAGCTTGTGTGTTCTTTTTGAATCAACTAACAGAAAAGATGTATTTCCTGTACATGACAAAATAGGTGGCAAGTAACCTGAGAAATTACTTTTTATGACTACTGTCCTTATTAGTAAGGGGTGGGCAAAGTATGAAATAATAGAGCAGTAGTTCCTTTAGAGGCAAAGTCTTACATGAAGAGTAAATGAGTTAGTACTGTAAATTGCTTTAGAATAATACCTTGTTTCTGCATTGCGATTATTTGAAAAAAAGAAGATAATGTGGCTCATTTAGCAGGTTACGAATGGAACTTATAACAGTTCTCCAAACAGTACCTAAAAAGAGTATTTGAAAAGTATGTAAAGATTTAGAAACAAACCGTTGTGTTTTGTGATGATCATAGTAGTTAAAACCGGTGACTTTGTGTCTGAGCATAAATGTATTGTGATGACATAAGCTTTGATCAGTTCAAGTTGAAGCAGTAATTAATGCTCAACTTTACTGTGCTCTACACTACACAGTATACTATATGGACCGAGAGTGCCAAGAGTAAAAGTGTGGGAGATGGGCGTTCAAATAAGTATGGTAAAATAAACCATTGCAATTTAAATATAATAAAAGGATAAAAGTCAAACTCCACAAAGTGACATTTGAGCTGCTGAGTTTTCTGATAGTCACTAAGAAAGACAAGAGTACTACTATATAATGTACAAGGCTTCGAAGAATTCTCACCACCAGAAAGTGCAGCCAACTACGAGCAGGCTCGGAGAATGAATGTGAGGGCGGCAACTTGTACCGTAAATACGGATACAGTAACCCTCCGCCTCAGTGCAACGGGAAGGAAGAAGGGAAGGAGTCCGCTTTTCTATGCAACTTGTCGCAGTGTCTCGTCAGTGACTTTTCGCTACCTCCCAAGGAGGACAGTCCGGTTTCTTAAAGTCCTGCTCCTCCGCTGGCGCTATGGCCGGGGTCGCAGCCGAGGTTCTCGTTCTGGCGGGAAACGCAGGGAGCCGCGGACCATGCCCCTTGCCTCCGCGTGAGGTCTTGCGCGCGTGGTCCCGGCTCCGGCCCCGAGGACCCCATGCGGGGCGGGGGAACGGCTCCCCGCGCAGGCCGGCCTAGGTGTCCCGGCAGCTCCCGGGCGCCCCCTGGCCCGGCTCCGGCGCCGGAGGTTTCCGGTGAGCTGCAGTCGCCGGTTATGACGACTCCCTTAGCCCGAGCGCCGCCGCCGCCGCCTCCGCAGCCCCGGCTTCCCAGGCTCCAGGTGGGACTCGCCCCGCGCTCCGCGGAATCTTCACCCGCCCCCCGCCCTCTGCCTCGCCCGGGCGCGCGGTGGGCGCTTCTGCCTGCTCCCAGCGCGGCTTCCCGGCGGGCTGGCGCTTCTCCACGGGTCCCCCCGCGCCTTCCATCGCCCAAGGGCCGAGAAGGCGGACGTGGGGAAGCCGCGCTAATCCTCCCGTTACCGAGGGCTCGGCCCTCTTCACGGCGCCTGCCGCGGCTCGCGGGGCCCCGGGCCCGCCGGGCGCGGGGAAGCATCGGGTTTCCCGAGCCGGGACGGAGCCTCCTTCCAGGCCGCCCCCCAGGCGTGTTGAGGTCTGGGATGGGAGGGTGCAGTGTGCGGTGCTGGGGGGCGGGCGGTCCCCGGGAATCTCTGCGCCCCGATCCCAGCGCGGCATCATGGCTGCGGAAGGGCGCTCGCCACCGACCCCGCCGCCTTGGCTCCGCAGCCGTTGTAGCGGACCGCTGATGGACCTCACCTGGCCACCTCAGGCCCTTTCTAACCTCCTGCCTCGTAAAACTAGTGCTAGTTGGGGCGAGCCGTTTTAGGAGTCCTTGTGGGTCTGACATGCGTTCAGCTTTTCACCTGTCCACTGGCTTCTGTAAACTTTCCAAGCTCTGTCAGAGTGTTGTCCCGTCTCACTCCTGTGTTCCTTGTCACTGTCGGAGTTCCACCTCTCATTCTCTTTCACGCTTTCTCCCTTTCCCTTCCCCTTTCTTAGGCCAGTGGAAATCCAGCCGTGGTATCCCCATAGAGAGGTGGGGGGAACCAGCAGCTTTGCGCAGAAGGAGAAAGGAGCTCAGCTGCCGAAGCGTTCCTCTCCTGAGGTGCGCCCGCCTGTCCCTCAGGGGCTCTCCCTGCAAGAGGACTCAACCCCGGACAGGCACTCTGTCGGGCCCTGGGGTTGGGCTTTCATGCGCAGCAACCACTCCTGTTAGTTTATGCAAGCGGGTACCTGCCTTCTGCAAAAGCCAGGTTTCTGATCTGCACCTTTAGATTTTTCACTTGGCGGAAAAATCGTTTACAGATCCTTGCGTTTGGTTACGGTTAGAGCTCAGTAGAGGACAATGGACTTGGCTAACCAAAGGTCGACTTGGTCATAACAATGACCTATTTCTGGGAGAGACTGGCCATTCTGCCTGTTGAATCTGAAAGCAGGGAGCAGTTTCATTTGGTGAGTCGGATTACTGTGGTGAGAACCAGTCGGATTGTTTGCTCCTAGGAGTGTTTTATCTGCTGAGTGTCCTGTTGGCCTGTACCAATTGGTGCCTGTATGAAGTGGGTCATCTCCTTGCTGCTCTCTGTTAGAATCTCTTCTGTTAAGTTACCGTGTTGAGGATTGTACCTGCCACCTCACTTTCAGTAGCTTGTATTTGTTAAGGCAGAGAAAGGTTTAATAAGCCAGGCCTTCTGGTTATGGCTTATCTCACTGAATGCCAGACCCTCTGCTTACAGGTTATCTCATTATCTCCTCTCTCAATATTTCTTTTAACTCAGAATATCACCGGGATGCAAAAGTCTTCTCTGACACCTTTTAAGGTAACATGTTTCATTTCTAACAGACTTTAGATACCTGAAACATCACAGCAACTTCTGGGTGGTTCTGAGGATTAAAGAGGTAAATGTTTTCATTATCATTAGAGTCACTGTTATTATTAATGTGGATTTTAAATTTTGTGAAATTGTTATGAACTCACAGTTAGGTAAAAGTCTCAACTAAAAATATTAATTCAGGTGACTTTTATTACAAATAACAAGATACTCTTTAGGGATACCTAAAAGAACGATTACATTTACTGCAGAGGAGGAAGGATTTCTTCTTGGCATTCCAACTGTTGAGTTATGATTGCTTGTTCTTGGAACTTGAGACGTGATTGAACATAGCAGTCTGTTTCTAAAGGCCCTGTCTCCATCAGCTATATTCATTGAAAGCTGATTTTGAACTTTGGATTTTTCCAGTATGCTTCAGTGACAGCAGACCCTGGTGGGAAGTAACTAATATGTACTAGGGCTTTATCATCTGGTGGGAAGACCACTTTGAAAAACTAGAGCAAATAAATCACTAAAATGAACCCCAAATGGCATGTTTATTATCTGTGGAAAAAAAAAATCTGATTTAAGAGATTTAATCCTGGGATGAGTTAGAAATGCAGTAAGGTTCATGACCATTATCTCTTTTCTCAATGCTAAAGCCAGATGAAGAGAATTTAAGGGTATAGCTCTGAGGCAGACTGTCTGGATTTCACTCCTAGAGTTTTCTTAGTCTTAGTTCTTAATATCATTCATTGTTCTTATACCCAGGGAAAGGTAAGCTTCTCAAGGACTTAGGTGTTTAGTGTTCAGCTGCCTATTCCCTGCTGCCTCCTTGTACTTAGCAGAGTACCTGGCACATAGCATATTTTCACATACTTCAGTGATTGTTAGTTTTAATCCAGCAGGTACACACTTGCTCGGACCCATTGTACTTCCTTTCTTCTTTCTTCCTGGCATGTTTTCCTGGATCCGCATCATGTAGATCTCAGCTTAAATGTTACTTAGCAACCCCTCCCCATCCTGTGTAGCTTTAAACTTTTATTTAAGAAACACAACATAGCATTTAACATGCCAGGTGTATATAGACATATTGCCAGTATTTACCTCTTGAGAGTCCTATGAGAAAGGGTTATTCTCATTTCCATTTAACAGATGGAAAAGCCTATCCACAGCAAGCTTAAATAACTTGCTGAAGGTCATTCTTCTTAGAAAGCTGCAGCCACATTCAAGCCTAGGTGGCCTAGCTTCAAAGTCTGCCTGCTTAACTAGCAAACTATGTTGTCTATCATATTACCTGACTTACATTGTTTTCTTAGCAAACAGGGTCCTGTCAAGGTCCTCCTCCCATCTTTGTAAATAAAGTTTTATTATAACACAGTCCCCCCGTTGCTAGCATAACTACGGCTGCTTTCCTGACGGGCGCAGACACTATCTGACCTACAAAGCCAAAAATATTTACTGCCTGGCTCTTTCCAGAAAAAATGTGCTGGACCTTGGTTTATTTGATTCACAGCCCTTGTCATTATCTGAAGTTGTTTATTTGGTTGTTTATTTTATATCTACTGCACTAGCTTCCAAGTTCCATGAAAATAGAGGTCTTTCCTGTTTTATTCACCACCATATACCTAGCTCCTGACACAGTGCCTGGCCTACAACAATTAGTATTTGTTGAGTAAAGGAACATTTTTCAGTAAAATAGTGAAGTTAGTTATAATTGTACTTAACCCTTGATCCCTTTGACTTTGAAGGCTCTGTCTTAATGAGGATGTTATCAATTTGGCCTTTAGGTGTGGAGGTTGCTATGTTCATGCTGCTTGTCTTTGGAGCACTGCTTCCTGAGGTCCCCCTGAGTGGCCAAGACAAGGTTCCTCCCCAGGCTGATGGCATTCCAGCCACCCCTCTGTTCAACTATGCCAGCCTCCGCCTGCCGGAAGAGCATATTCCCTTCTTTTTGCACAATAACAGGCATATTGCCACAGTCTGCAGGAAAGACTCACATTGTCCTTATAAGGTAAATCTTATTTCTCCTCTTCTTGCATATTTTTAAAAGGTTGCAATCGAGGCTGGTTTACTAGTCCCCCCATCATAACTTGAATCTGCAGGTAGACTCCTGGTTGTAACTGTGGGTCAGTTGATGTTTGTATTTCATCTCATGCTTCTTAGTGACTCAACTTTGCTTAGAAGTATGTTCCGCTCACAAGAGTGAGATTACAAATCTAAATCACTCGTAAAAGAAATAGGCAGTCTGTACGGTTTGTCTAGTTTGTAAATGAAATGAATTAGATTTGATGCAGAAAAGAACATGTAGTTGAAAGTAACTGGAGAATTTCACACCTCTCCTTTCTTAAATTGCACTTAAGAGCATCTCTCAGCACTTCATTTTGGCAATAACACCTACACCTCTGTCTCTCCATAATTAGGACTGTTACTGTGGCCTTCCTTCTGTTTCAGAGTTGTTGGAATGGTTTCAAATTGGAGCCCATTCAGACATCTCACGAGGCCTGAGATCAAAGCGGGCCATTGTGAGGCATTTCCTTTCCCATGTGCTGGCACAGGAAGCGTGTGGACAGGCGGGCTGGGAAGCCAGCTGGCCCTGCCCCCAGGGGCCTCCGGAACACCCTCCTGAGCTTCCTGGGTCACAGCAACTGTGTGTCCCCCAGGGTCTCTGCTGGTCTTGATCAGTCAATAAAGCTGCTGATCCATTCAGTTTAGTTGTGATCCTTTTGGTGATAGAAATTCCATTTTTTATGACTCTCTTGGGACTGATTTTAGAATCAGTTTACTCACTTGACTTCATTAAGCTACTTCAAAAAGTTTCATTTCAGCCAAGGGGGTCGGGGGAGAGATGGAGTGGGAGCTTGGGGTAAGCAGATGTAAGCTTTTCTATACAGAATGGATACATAACAAGGTCCTACTGTATAGCATCCTATGTATAGCATCCTATGTATAGCATCCTATCCTACTGTATAGTATCCTATGATAAACCATAATGCAAAAGAAGATTTAAGAAAAGAATGTGTGTGTGTGTGTATGTAAAACTGAATCAATTTGCTACAGAACAGTAATTAACACATTGTAAATTTCAACTATACTGCAATAAAAAAATGTTAATTAAAAAAAAAAAATCCCAACTCAAATAATCTGTGGTAGTCTAGCTAAAACCCAGACTTGTTTGGAAAATAGACCTGGTGGGGGAGGGATTGGTGACTAAAGATAATTGCTGTTAAGAATCTCAAGACTGCTTTTCTTAGAATTTACTTATTTCTCTTTCATGAGTATGTATTATAAAATGTGAAAGTGAAAGTTATAGAAAGATTGTTTTTTTTCATGGAAAAAAAAAATCAATGAGTCCTCTCTGAATGTCAGAAGGTAGACCAGTCTCAACACACACCTCTTATGTTCCAGAAACACTTAGAAAATTTGAAGTACTGCTGGGGTTATGAGAAATCCTGCAGACCAGAGTTCAGATTTGGTTACCCTGTTTGCACCTATGTGGATATGGGATGGTAAGTTTCTGGATGGAATCCCTCCTGCCCTGTACTCGGCTCCTTTCTCTGCAGTTTATGCTGACATCAGTTCCAAGCTAGACTCTTTTGGTATTAGATAATAATTCCTTTAGATATTAATTTGCTTACTTCATGATTAACTTCACTTGTCTTGACTGTCTCCCACTGGGACAGGAGTATCTCTCATTTACTCTGCTAGAGGGATAAAACAATATGGTTCACAGAAAATACTTTTCCTCACCATATGCTAACAAAAGAGATGGATGGCTGACTTTGGTTTTGGAGAAGAGAGTTAAGTATAATCAGTATTTCCAATACAGACAAGGTTAATGGGGCAAAGAAAATGCAGTAATTAACAGTTCATTGTCTTCAGTTCCAAATCATCCTGACCACATCCATTTCCATTGTGTATGTTTGTTATCAGGAAGTAAGTCTGTAAATAACTTATTTTGGTAACCTCATGTAGTGAGGGGTAGATTTTTAAAATTATGATAGTTTACTTAAGAAAATAATGACTGACTTCTAGCAATGTAATGTTTAGAAAATTTAAGGTCCAGAAAAAATAAAAAGTTGAATATCACAGAATTGTTGTGTTTGCAAACAGGACGGACACTCTTGAATCAGCCCAGGAAATATTCTGGAAGCAAGCTGACTTTGGATATGCGGGAGAGCGTCTGGAGGAGCTCCATGTGCTCTGCCAGCCGAAGGAAAAGGTGGATGTTCAACCCCTTCATAAGTGAAGATGTTTATTTAAAAATACATGTGGTATCTATTTATTCATTTATTTATTGAGGTGTCGTTGATGTGTAATATTGTATAAGTTACAGATATACAATACAGTGATTCAGATTCACATTTTTAAAGGTTATACTCCATTGATGGTTATTGCAAAATATTGGTTATATTCTTTGTGTTGTACAATGTATCCTTTTAGCTTGTTTTACACGTCATACTTTGTACCTCTTAATTCCCTGCACTCGTAGTGGTTAGATTATAATATAAATACAAGATAGAGGGCACTATAAGAGGAAACCCTCACTCTCATGTATTTATTGGCTTAAAGTTTTATTTAACTTCCAAAACCAAGTTGGAAGCCATGTCCTTGTTTTCACACACATATCAGATGGTCATATTTTGAGGTAGGTCAAATATTTCTAGTTTTAGAATTAATTATTCCCCCAACATACACTAAAGAAGGTAAGTTGATGAATTACATCTTTAAAAATTTCCTTGCTGGTAGTTTGGGACGGGTGATACACTCCCACCTTGCTGTTCTGTATTTTTTTGGCACTTTACATTTTGCAAAAAGCTTTTCAGTATGTTATCTGATTTGATTCTCACAAACAGTATAACAAATAAGCAGGGCAGGTATTATCGGTGCTGTTGAACTAGAGAGGAACCTCAGAAATGTGAAGTGACCTGTCAAAGACCACACAGCTACTAAGTGTGGTCTTCTACAATTCTGTTGTTGTTGTTCAGTCATTAAGTTGCATGCAACTCTTTGTGACCCCAAGGACTGCAGCACAGCAGGCTTCCCTATCATTGATTATCTCCTAGAGTTTATGTCATCAGTTCATGTCCATTGAGTCAGTGATGCTATCTAACCATTTTCTGCCGCTCCCTCTCCTTTTGCCTTCAATCTTTCTAGAATTAGAATGCAGATCTTTTTCTTGGGCTTTCACTCATACCCCATTGCACTCAGTGGTAAAACAAACACATTGTCAGGAGGCAGTTTGGGGTAATAAGGAGAAGAATGGACTACTGGTTTCAAATCTTGATCTGTGGAAACAGCACGCCACCTTTTCCGTGTTCAGTTTCTTTTGCTTTAAAGCCATGCCTGTTTGACAGCTTGTGGTAAAGCTGAAATGAGATTCTGTATTGAAGGATGCTCCATGCAGGGCCAGGCTCACAGCAAAGGGCTCAGTGATAGTTTTTTAAAGCCCCAGAGAATCATAAGCACTTAGGATTAAGATCCACCCAATGTTCATGAACTGGGCCCAAGCCTCTGACATCGCAGGAGTCTCTGTTATCTCCAGCCAGTCTAAGAAACCAAAAAATATTTAAATCACTTGCATTCCAAAAGTGAATATATGCTCCGTAGTGCTTTGGAACGGTGTCACATGATAGAACTTTAAGTGATTCTAGTAAGGTGCCTGAACCATGAGATTCAGGCAAGGCGTGAACCTGCACTGCTGCGAGGTGTCTTTGACAGACAGTACTTTATACTTTTGTTGGAGTCTAGCTGTTCATGGGGAAGACGGCAGGAAAGAGCCTCAACCCCATGTTGCACACGTCTTCCAAGGTGATTTGCAAAATGCTTTCCTCACCAAGATCTGCTTTGATAGGTTTTTTGCTATCAGGGTGTGACCCCTTACCAACTCCAGATTCTAAAACACCATGCGGGTCCAGGTTAATGGCCATTAAGGGTCAGTTGGGAGTTATGGGGAAAGCAACAGAATGGCATTTAAATCTCACAGTACAGCCCAGGGCAGATAAAAGTTTTTGAAGCTATCCCTCTTTCAATACAGTTGGCAGAAGTAGAAACAGACCCCGTGGTTGACTTTTAAACTCCTTTGCCTGCATGCATACTCAGTCACTTCATTTGTGTCTGACTCTTTGAGACCCCATGGACTGTAGCCCGCCAGACTCCTCTGTCCATGGGATTTTCCTGGGAAGAATACTGGAGTGGGTTGCCATGCCCTCCTCCAAAGGATCTTCCCAACCCAGGGATCAAACTCACATCTCCTGCATCTCCTACATTGCAGGCAGATTCTTTACTGCTAAACTACTGGGGAAAGGCTTGCTGAAAGTAACTCATATTTGACAAACTACCCTTCCTGCCTTGCCTTTTAAGGTCTGTGGCATGTGCCTTCTTCCTTGTTTCCTTTGGCTCATCTTTGAAAATGCTTTTTCACACAGCTGTGAGGGTAGTGAGGGTTCTGAGTGCCCTTTTTTTTTTTTCTCATGAAGATAAACTGAATCATAAAATCAACTCTGGGCTCTTTAAAGTTTGAAGATTATAGAAATAGAACATTTGGGAGTTCTTTGTAGTAACCTAAAAGGGTGCAAGTTGGCAAAAGTATGCTTGGGCAATGCCTCCCAGGGAGGAAAATTCTTAAACAGAAGCGTCATTGGGAAGTATTCATCACAGTGTGTGGTTGGAACCTGAAAGCTACATGCTGTTGGCTTGATGTCTAGCAAGTCTGGGTGTGTCCTTGAAGTGTTAATGCTCACAGTTATCTTTTTCTTGTTTCTCCACCTTATTTCAGAATGACTCAAGTCTGGTGTGTTCCCGTTACCTTCAGTACTGTAGAGCCACCAATATCTACCTTGATTTAAGAAACATCAAGAGAAACCATGACAGGTACTTCGGTGCTGGATGTTAAAATCAAGATTTTCAAGGAAAATCTTGAAATATTTGCAGGTCCAGGAATATGCCTTGGATTTGCTTCCTAGTAATATGGTGATGAGGTTTGAGAATGGGAGAGGGAGATGAATGACCCACACCTGTCATAATGAGTTGATCATTATGAAGCTATATGATGGCTACATTAGATACGGTTTTGCTACTTTTTGTAGAAATTTGAAATGTTCTATTACAAGAGTTAACTTCTAATGAAAAACTGATTTTGGAAATTGGTAGACTGCTTTAGTTATAACCTGTGTGCCTGAGTCATGAAAAAAATTCCAAACTCAATTTTTTCTTATCCACTAGATTCAAGGAAGATTTTGTCCATAGTGGGGAAATTGGAGGACACTGTAAACTTGACATTCGTTCGTTGATGTCTCAAGGTCAGCGCAAAAGCCCTCTGCAGTCTTGGTAAGATTTTTTTGGGTGGGCAGGGGTGGGGAATATGTTTCTGAAGTATTTGTCTTTATTTTTGATGCTTACGAATTTTCGTAGGGACTCTAAATGGAAAATGTTACTCCATTTGTGGATAATTTGGCCTGAGCTTCTGGGGAGTGGTGGCTTCAGAGTGAATCATCAGTTGTATTGCTGTGTATAACACATACTTAAGTATGTGTTCATAAAATATTAGGAAGAGATACAATATGTACTGTTTGCTAACAAAAATGTTCAAAAATGAATTTTTTTAGCTCCTCATAATTGCTGCATGTGTTTTGGAGAGTACATTTTATTTTATTTTTTTTGTTGTTATTTTTTCAAGACTTAATGGAGAGTACATTTGAAAAAAATACACACTTATTAAAGCATATACCAAGCATATAGAGAAATGTAAAGTTTAGATTTTGAAAAAGTAAGCCCACTTGAGTAACTCTTACCTGGGTCAGAATTAGACCATCATCTACCCAGACTCTCTCCCAAATGCAAACCCCACCCTCCTTTCCAAAGATAAACACTACCCTGATTTTAAGCACCTTTCATAAGCTTTTTGAACTTTAGATAGACTGAAGAACACATTTTTTGATTTAAAATTTTTTGAATATTAAACTAGGTCTATCAAGACATTTACTATCTCTGGAAATTAGAGAGTTGGGGTACTTTAAAACCTTTTTATTTTAAGATAACTTTAGAGTCATAGACATTTAAGAATAATTCAAAAGTAGCATAAGAAGTTTTAAAAATAGTACAAGGAATTTCCATTGTACCCTTACCCCAGCTTCCTCTAATGATAACATCTTAAATAAGCATAGCACAGCAATCCAAAGCAGGAAATTGATTTTGGTACAATGTTATTTTTTTTATTTTTCTAAATTTTAAAATTTATTTTAATTGGAGGATAATTACTTTACAATATTGTAGTGGTTTGCCATACATTGACATGAATCCGCCATGGGTGTACATGTGTTCCCCATCCTGAACCCCCCTCCCACCTCCCTCCCCATCCCATCCCTCAGGGTCTTCCCAGTGCACCAGCCCCGAGCACCCTGTATCATGCATCCAACCTGGACTGGTGATTTGTTTCACATATGGTAATAGACATGTTTCAATGCTGTTCTCTCAAATCATCCCACCCTTGCCTTTTCCCACAGAGTCCATAAGTCTGTTCTTTATCTCTGTGTCTCTTTTGCTGTCTCACATATAGGGTCATCGTTACCATCTTTCTAAATTCCATATATATATACATTAATATACTATATTGGTGTTTTTCTTTCTGACTTACTTCACTCTGTATAATAGGCTCCAGTTTCATCCTCCTCATTAGAACTGATTCCAATGCATTCTTTTTAATAGCTGAGTAATATTCCATTGTGTATATGTGGTACAATGTTATTAAATAAGCACATTTGAATATTATCAGTACTTCCATGCATTCTTTATTTTTTGGATGTAGAGCTCAATAAAATTTATATCATGTGTTTAGGTAAATGTAACCACTATCATAGTCACTAAAGAAACTGTTGCATCATCCTAGAACCTGTCATGCTTCCCTTTATAGTCATACAGGACACTCATAATGTTCACTTTCTTTCTTTTTGGTGGGATATAGTTGATATACAATATTATATAAGTTTCTGGTATATAACATAGGGATTCACAGTTTTTAAAGGTTAGTTATACTATATACATACTTAGTTATACATACTTAGTTATTATAAAATATTGGCTATATTCCCTGGGTTGTACAATAATATTTCCTTATAACTTTTTTATATCTGTTTGTACCTCTTAATCCCCTACTTCTGTCTTGCCCCTACCCATTTCCCTCTCCCAGTTGTAACCATTGTTTTCTGTATCTGTTAATCTCTTTTTTGTTATATTCACTACTTTGTTTTATTTTTTAGATCCCACATATAAGTGATATCATACATTATTTGTCTTTCTCTGAGTTATTTTACTAATCATAGCACCCTCCAAGTCCATTCATGTTGTTAAATTTTTACTGTGGCTGAGTAGTATTCGATTATTTGTTGTTGCTGTTGTTCAGTTGCTAAGTCGTGTCTGACTCTTTGCAAGCCCGTGGACTGTGGCACGCCCAGCTCCCCTGTTCTCCATTATCTCCCAGAGTTTGCTCAGATTCATGCCCATTGAGTCAGTGATGCTATCTAACCATCTCATCCTCTGCCACTCCTTCTCCTTTTGCCTCTTGTCTTTCCCAGCATCAGGGTTTTTTCTAGTGAGTCGGCTCTTCGCATCAGGTGGCCAGAATATTGGAGTTTCAGCTTCAGCAGCAATCCTTCCAATGAGTAGTCAGTGTTGATTTCCTTTAGGATCGACTGGTTGGATCTCCTTGCTGTCCAAGGGAGTCTCAAGAGTCTTTTCCAGCACCACAATTTGAAAGTATCTATTCTTCAGTGCTTACCTGATAGCTCAGTTGGTAAACAATTTTCCTGCAATGCTGGAGACCCTGGTTCAATTCCTGGATTGGGAAGATCCTCTGGAGAACAGATAGGTTACCAATCCAGTATTCTTGGGCTTCCCTTGTGGCTCAGCTGGTAAAGAATCCATCTGCAATGCAGGAGACCTAGATTCATTCCCTGGGTTGGGAAGATCCCCTGCAGAAGGGAAAGGCTACACACTCCAGTATTCTGGCCTGGAGAATTCCATGGACTGTATAGTCTATGGGGTCACAAAGAGTTGAGGCGACTGTGACTGAGCGACTTTCACTTTCACTTTCATTCTTCAGTGCTCAGCCTTCTTTATGGATCAGCTGTCACATCTAGTGTTCCATTATATATGTATATAATCTTCATTATCCTTTCATCTTTTGATGGACTCATAGATTGCTTCTATATCCTGGCAATTGCGAATAACATTGCTGTGAGTATTGGGGTGCAGGTATCTTTTCAAATTAGTGTTTTCATTTTTTTCAGATATATACCCAGGAGTGGAATTCATGGGTCATATGGTAGCTCTATTTTTATTTTTTTGAGAAAGCTCCATATTGTTTTACACAGTGGCTGCACCAGTTTACATTCCCACCAATAGTGAATGAGGTTTCCCTTTTCCCCACATCTTCACCAGTATTTGCTATTTGTGTTCTTTTTGGTGATAACCATTCTGACAGATGCGGTTTTGATTTGCATTTCCTGGTTTAGTGATGTTGATCATGTTTTCATTAGTGATGCTGATCATCTTTTCATGTTGGCTGTTGGTGTATTGTTTTTAGAAGAAATTTCTCTTCAGGTCTTCTGCCCATTTTTTAATTGAGTTGTTTGGTTTTTTGATGTTGAGTTGTATGAACTGTTGATATATTTTAGATATTAACCTCTTATTGGTCATATCATTTATAAATATATTCTTCCATTCTTAGGTTGTCTTTCCATGTCATTGAGGGTTTCCTTTGCTGTGGAAAAGCATTTAAGTTTACTTAGGTCCTATTTATTTATTTTTCCTTTTATTTCCTTTGCTTTAAAAAGAGACAGATCAAAAAAAAATAGTTAAGATTTATCTCAAAGAGTGTTCTCTTTTTTTCTTCTGAGTGCGTTTTTGATGTCAAACGTTCATGCTAAGCAAACTGTTCAGGAAAACTGCCTTTCACAGGTTTATGTGGCATGTTAGAGTTTGCAGTGCAAGATCTTACTTCATGTAAGAGACTTTTGCAGTAGGCGTTCCTCTTTTCTAGTGGGGAATTCTATTCCTAGCACACTTTGATATCTGAGATCCAAAATCAAATATTTGACATTTGTTTCCTAGTATCTTTTGATAGGGTATATTTATGTTAATTATTTATTGCTGTATCATAAATTACTCAAACATTTAGCAGCTTAAAACAGTGAAGATTTTTTATCACACAAAGTTTCCGACAGCCAGGATTTGGGGGCAGCTTAGCTGTGTGGTTCAGGCACAGCTGGGCCTGTAGAATCTGTTTCCTAAACTCACTCATGTAACTGTTATCTTTAGGTTTTCTTCTCTGCTTGTTGGCTAGAGGTGTCATTTCTTTACCATATGGGCCTCTCCCTGAGGCTGCCGACAGCCTGGCAGCCGACTTCCCCAAGATCATGTTGTCAGAGAGAGAGCATGTGTAAGCATGGCCCAAAACGGAGGCCTCAGTCTTTATATTTATACCCTGATGGTCACACCGTAAGTGATCACCATCACTTCTGCCATATTCTGTTCATTACAAGTGAATCACTAACTCCAGCTCACCCTCCAGGGCAGGGAATTCATCTCCACCTCTGGAAGGAAGAAGTATCAAAGAATTTGTGGACATATTTTTGAAACCACTGGAATAAACATTTTGGCATTATGTGTGTTTTAAAAGGATCTCTTTGATACTTGTCTTACATCACATATAGTCTCAAAGATAAAAAGTTTACAAATGATCTGTAGATTAACTTGTGATTGTCTTCTTCTGTATGGAAGAAAATTGTACCAAGTGGCTTCAGAAGTGGTTTTCTGAGAAATAGAGTTTTCTTTCTTCTGGGAAACGTAGTTGTCTGCAGTTTTTCCCAAAGTACTTGATAATTCTTGGAACGCCGTCTTTCTCAGAATCCAAAAAGGTTCTCTAGGTCAGTGTTCCTTCTGAGCCTTGCCAGACTGCAAGAAACCTTTCTGAATCTTTCCACTTTACTGGTAGATTTTTTTTGCCAACCCTGTGGAAATTTCTTCTTTGTCAGAAATTTCTTCTTTGGTCCCAGTTGCTCTTGCACATTAGGCTGAAATTTAAAATCATTTTTGTTTCTTGTCTCAACATTAAAATTAATATCAAGCTGCGTAAGTATTAGTAAGTTTGAAAAGTCTCGCATGTGTTTATGAGTATTTTCTGGAAATAAAACTCACCTAATGAACAGAGTACAGTGTTGCAACAAGAGATCTAGGAGGAGCCCTTTGAAAGCATCTCCTGATTCTTAATTCCAGGTTTGCGGAGCTACAGAGCTACACTGAACTCAACTTCAGACCTGTAGAAGATGCTCAGTGTGACATTGTTATTGAAAAACCAACCTACTTCATGAAACTAGATGCAGGTGAGAAGTTAATTTGTCTATTTTATTTATTGGTTAATGTGGCTTTGTTCCTTTTTATTGACATGTGTGTTCCTATAACTTTGGGAAGCACTTCATGGCATATACATGGGAAAAAGTGGAAACAGTGACAGATTTTATTTTCTTGGGCTCCAAAATCACTGCAGATGTTGACTGCAGCCACATAATTAAAAAAAAACACTTGCTCCTTGGAAGACGAGCTATGACAAACCTAGACAGTGTTTTAAAAAGCAGAGACATCACTTTGCTGACAAAGGTTCATATAGTGAAAGCTACGGTTTTTCCAGTAGTCATGTACAGATGTGAGAGTTGGGCCATAAAGAAGGCTGAGTGCCTAAGAATTGATTCTTGCGAATTGTGGTAGCTGGAGAAGACTCTTGAGAGTCCCTTGGACAGCAAGGAAATCAAACCAGTCAGTCCTAAGGGAAATCAACGCCGACTATTCATTGGAAGGACTGATGCTGAAGTTGAAGCTCCAATACTTTGGCCACCTGATGCAAAGAATTGACTCATTGGAAAAGACCCTGAGGCTAGGAAAGATTAAGGGCAAGAGAAGAAGGGGACGACAGAGGATGAGGTGGTTGGAAGGCATCACCAACTCGGTGGACATGAGTTTGAGCAAACTGTAGGAGATAGTGAAGAACAAGGAAGCCTGGTATGCTGCAAGCCGTGGGGTCACAAAGTGTCACACATGACTTAGTGACTGAACAACGGTAGCATGTGACGTTGAACAGTAGATTTACTTTTTGCTTTCTTCTCTTGAAAAAGTGAGCTAATTTGAACTTCCCACTGTTTTATGTACTGGCATGCTAGAAGAAACTTTCACATCATTGTCAAATAACTCAGTGAAAATCGAAAGATGAGCAGAGAAAGCCTGGGTACCCCTTTTGCAACTAAATTTACCTCATGTGGTTTCTCTAATCCCTTGATTCAGCTAGTGCTTCAGTAGAACTTTTTAAAAATTAAGAGCCCTGTATGCAGTGTAGGTGGAAAAGGAAGGCCCGTGGCCTCTTCAGGTGAACTTTCTGATACTGTCTCCATTACTAAAGCTAACTTGAAATTCCTTTGGAAGTTAGCCCTGGCATATATTCTTGAAAAAAAAAAAAGTTAAAATTATTGTCCTATTTGCAGTTAAAACTTTTAATTTTCCACATGCAAGCACAGCTTTTGCTTTGTGAACTTGCTGCCCTGGAGAGAAGAAACACAAATCATACCTGATTATCCTTCTCATTACAAGAAATGGAGATTTCTGTGCCACACCACATCCAAATTCATGAGAGGCTGGGCTTAACGATGAAATATAAAGAGCCCCCTGTCACGAATATTTCAGAATTCCTCTAATTTATTGATCATATTTTTAATGTGCTCCGCTTCCTGAAGTCGTAATTTTTACATGACAAAGCCTGAGGTTCAGAAACCAGATAGGTTTAGGTTTTAGAAACGCGAGCAGGTAAAAATGCTGTGTTCAAGGACCCAACACATTTTTAAAATATGCAGGCTAAAATGGAGCAAAGAAAACGCTGATCTGCCTGAGGAAGGATTGAACATGTGTAAATGGTTGAATTTATGTAGCTACTTATGCAATAAAGGATATAAGGTTGGAATAATAGGCTAGGGTAGATCTGCAGGCTTTCTTTCCTGTGTTTATAACTCTGCCTTTTTCTTCCAACTTAACGCTGTCAGCCCACGTTCCTTCTCATATTAACTCTTTTTTTTTAAAAACAGGTGAGCAAATCTCATAAACATACATCAAACAGTTTTTGCTCTTTTTAAAAAAAATAATTTATGTTATTTAATTTATTTATTTTGACTGTGCTGGCTTTTTGTCGCTGCACGGGCTTTTCTCTAGTTGTGGCAAGTGGGGACTACTGTTTAGTGGTTGTGCCCGGGCTTCTCATTGGCGGTGATTTCTCTTGTCGTGGAACACAGACTCGGTAGTGCTGGAGGGAGAAGGGGGACGAGGAGGAGGAGTTGTGGCTTATGGTCTCTAGGGCCCAGGCTTAGTTGCTCCGCGGCATGTGGGATCTTCCCAGATCAGGGATCGAACCCATGACTCCTGCATTGGCAGGTAGATTCTTTTACCACTGAGCCACCAGAGATGCCCCCATATTAACCCTTACCTTGAGAAAATGAGCATTCCTCAGAACAATACTCATGTGGGACCTGTTTCTTGATGACAGAGCCTACGTTTTCTCCCTCTTTTATAAATCCTCCTGGCACCAACTGCTGTTTCGTGCATTCGGCCTCCCTCAGTAAGTGTTATAAATTTGCTGAACGACTCATGAGAAGTAATGTGGGCTGTGTGCTAATCTGGGAAAAGGAGACGGCTTGTCGTAAGACATCATTTTCCTTGTTTATTTGAAAATGTGCTCTTTGGCAGGATTTTTCTGGGTGAAAATTAAAAAGTTCTTCCAAACATTCATCTAAGATACTGGTCTAAAAAGAAGGGAGTAATTTTTTTTTTCTTTTCCTTTTCCTTTGTTGAGATATAATTGACAGCCAGCACTGTTTATGTTGAAGGTGTACGGTGTAATGACCTGACTTTTAATAAATGGAGTCCTTTTTCCTCTTAGTTTCTGGCATACAGTGTTATTATTTGCTATAGGAATGAAGTCAGAATACTTTATGATTTCTGCTTTTGAAAGTCACTGTTTATCTTTTAATTGACATTTCCTTTAAGGTGTCAGTTCTTGGAATTTCATCCCATTTAGATTTATACAGTTGTTTCTTTTTTTTTTTTTTTTTTGGGTTAGTGACCAGTAGGAACCATTTAATTGAATTCTGACTTAGAGATGATGTACTGATTAAGATCAAGGTGCCCTGAGTACTTCTAATGTATTTACTAAATTATTAATGCTATTTTATTTTATTTTATTTTTTTTTACAAAAGTTTATTCTTTTTTTTTTTTTTTTTAAATATTATTTTATTAGTTGGAGGCCAATCACTTCACAACATTTCAGTGGGTTTTGTCATACATTGACATGAATCAGCCACATAGTTACACGTATTCCCCATCCCGATCCCCCCTCCCACCTCCCTCTCCACCCGACTCCTCAGGGTCCTCCCAGTGCACCAGGCCCGAGCACTTGACTCATGCATCGCACCTGGGCTGGTGGTCTGTTTTACCATAGATAATAGACATGCTGTTCTTTCGAAACATCCCACCCTCACGTTCTCCCCCAGAGTTCAAAAGTCTGTTCTGTACTTCTGTGTCTCTTTTTCTGTTTTGCATATAGGGTTATCGCTACCATCTATCTAAATTCCGTATATATGTGTTAGTATACTGTAATGTTCTTTATCTTTCTGGCTTACTTCACTCTGTATAATGGGCTCCAGTTTCGTCCATCTCATTAGAACTGGTTCAAATGAATTCTTTTTAACGGCTGAGTAATATTCCATGGTGTATATGTACCACAGCTTCCTTATCCATTCATCTGCTGATGGGCATCTAGGTTGCTTCCATGTCCTGGCTATTATAAACAGTGCTGCGATGAACATTGGGGTGCATGTGTCTCTTTCAGATCTGGATTCCTCAGTGTGTATAGTACAGCCACTATGGAAAACAGTGTGGAGATTTCTTAAAAAACTGGAAATAGAACTGCCATATGACCCAGCAATACCACTTCTGGGCATACAGTTGTTTCTTATGAATGCTGGACTTAGGAACTTACAAAGAGCAACACCGCCCTCCCCTTTTCTCTTTGACCCAGCACACTCCAGCTGGTCTAAGTTTTCACTTGTGCCAGGCACTGGGCTGGCTCCTTTAGGTATGTTACCTAAAAGCTGGCATCTAAGTATATTGACTTCCTATTTCCAGTAGAGAAGCTGAAGCTTTGGAATTTACAGACTTACCTGAGAATGTTGCTCATAATTCAACCTCTTCTTCTGAGTCCAGAGTTCTTACACTTTTAATTAGGACATGAGATTTCAGCTCTTTAAATGATAACTGGTTACTATTTTCCTAAGAAGCAATATTATAAGTAGTGATTAAAAGGAGAAAAAGGGACAGGAATGAAAAATACTAAAATGTTAATAGTTGCCATCATTGCCAGTATCATCATGAGCAGGTGTCGATTGATTTTAAAAAATAAAAGGCCATAAAAATAGTGATTAGTCTTAATGGCTCTATAGTTCTCATGTTGAGTTAAAGAAGCTTCTGTTACTTTTTCTGGGAACTTAATGATCATTTATTTCTTAGTGTGTAAGGAAAATGCATTCCTAATTTTCACATAATCGATTTAAAAAGGAATGTTTGAGCATAATCAATCTGTCAACTGAAGACACTTGTGTATTGATCATTTTATGTTTGGAAAATTGTTCATTTTCCACTGATTCATTTTAGCTAAAAGTCTACCATACTGTGACGTAGATAGGGTAGAATAAAGATTGTGTAATCGTTTCTTTTGGGGTTAATGGACGTGAATTTCTTTTTTTTTTCCAATCCTAGGTGTTAACATGTATCACCACTTCTGTGATTTCATCAATCTTTACATTACTCAGCATGTTAACAATTCCTTTAGCACAGACGTGTACATTGTGATGTGGGACACAGTAAGTAAGAACTGGCTTCCTGCTTCAGTGCTGTCTTTACCTTGCTCAGTACCGGTTTGACTCTGATCTTATGTAATAGAGCTTTCTAAGATGCACACGCTTACATTCACACATGTACACACACATTCATGCATGTGCAGATGGTGTGAATGAGTCCGTGTGGATGAATTTACGTGTAGGTATACATGTGGCTGGGCTTCCCTGGTGACTCAGTGATAAAGAATCCGCCTGCCAATGCAGGAGATGTGTGTTTGATCCCTGGGTCGGGAAGATCCCCTGGAGGAGGGAATGACAGCCCACTCCAGTATTCTTGCCTGGAGAATCCCATGGACAGAGGAGCCTGGCGGGCTGCAGTCCATGGGGTCCCAGAAGAGTCGGACACGACTGAGTGACTGAACCACAGCCACAGTACATATGGGAAGATGCACATGTTTTTGAAATTCAGAATGAGGTTGTAGAAGCTTGCTTTCTATGCTTTGAGGAGGTCGAGCTCAGGGTGCCTTTGAGATGAGCATAAAAGATCATCATTTGTTTAAACTGTGATCCCTGGGTGGGGAGCGCCTGCCTCTGTTCACAATTTGGCCTCTGCTGATTGCCATCCGTTTTGCTTCACTGCACCTTCCCTATTGTTTCCTGCTTCGTGCCAGGTTGTGCCGGATGTATCTGAGTGTTAGGCCTGCGTGTAGCTACACGTGTTGAATCACCTCTGCTGTGGGCTTATTTGTTTTCTGTGCGTCTTTTCTTCCCTCTTCTCTTCCTTTGTCTGCCTTTCACTTGGTTTTTTTCCTATAGCTGGCCCTTCCACTGGCCAAAGTCATCCCAAAGTTGCCCTGGTACTCTCACCTATGAAATTACAGTTTCTACCTCAGTTTTGCTTTGAGGATAAAGCATGTCATGTGCAGACAGTCACAGTGCCTAACCCACAGCACGTGTGCTCTGAGTGTTAACCGTGACTGTGGGCTGGAGAAGACATGGCATATAGTGTGCAAGAGAAAGGCTGCCTAACCTGGGAAGTGGGAGCACCCCCCGAGAGCCGAGAACACCCACCCTCAGGTTCACCCAGACGTTACAATGCTCAGGGTGCTCATAGGCCCCCTTTTGCCTCAAGTCTGTTGAGAAGGATGGTTCAGGGGAACTACAGCTTGCTGGCAGGGCAGCATTAGGCACTGCTTCTCAGGACTCTTCACAGCCTGTACAGCACAGGTCAGGCGCAAGGAGACGTGATTCCCCCTGGAACAGGTACAGGTCCCCCAGGGCCAGGATCTTTTGAAACAACTGCGTTGGCCATGCCACCAGGATCCCGAGAGGCAAGCCAGTTACAGGAGTCCTTGAGCTCTGTCCCCTCCACACTCAGAGTACCCGTCAGGTGTCTTTTAGAATCCCTAGCACACAGTGCAGGCATGCTGTCCGGTTCCAGAGGGCAGCGTGAATTGAGGTCAGGCTGTCTTGCAGAAGGGGAGCTGTTTTGCTAACACTTTCTTTGCTGATGGGGGGCTGGTAGCAGAGCTGTGACAAGAGGTTTTCATCATCATGGCTCCCTAGCCCTATAGTTTGATTTCAAGCCTGATGAGAACTGTTTCTAACATTCCCAGCAACTTAATGCTCACTTTTTGCTTTCCTTCTTTTGCACGTATTTTCATTTCCCTCTTGTATTTCAGTTTTGCTGCCACCACAGTTCTCTTTCTTAGAAATGTTTTTCTGAGCAATGAGATCTGCTGTCCCCTTCTTTCCTCTTTTTGTATCTGATTGTGGTTTCTAGGTCCCATGCACAGGCTCCCAGTAGCTCTGAATGATTAACTCAAGGTTCTTGGGGGTTTTTTTATTTTTCATTTACATCTGATGTTCTCATATTTAATGGTCACAACTCTTGGTGGGCCAGGGTTTTTATTTGTTTATTTTATAGATGAGGAAGCTGAGGTAGTAGTGTTTCTAAGACAACATAGTCGGGGAGGGGGTGGAGTCAGGGTTCCCATCTAAGCAGTCTGTCCTCAGACCTGAGCCTTGCAACCACAGTGCTTCCTCATCTCCCTGTACTTCCCTGAAGATCTTGTTAAGTTGATGGAAAGTTTTCCAGAAGCTTCCTTGTATCTCGTTGCATGCTTTTCCGCGTCTTCCTCTGGTGGAATAAATTAAACTGAGCCAGCATCTGCAGCCTCTCCCCTTCTCTGAGCCTGCTGGGTGGAGTGAATGGATACATTGCCACCATGGGGCTCCCCAGTAACTCAGTTAACGGGACACATGATGTTAGTGCGGCCTGACCTTGACTGCCTGTACTCGCAGGGTGCATTTAGCCGAGCAAGTTGGCCGCCCTGATGTGACCTCCCTCCTCTGCTCCTCTCTGTGCATCCATTTAGAGCCTGTTTTCTTGGTCAGAGAGGCCTTTGCTCGTGGCTCAGTCAGGGTCTCAGGACAGGCAAGTGCCAGGTTGTTTCAGAATCGAGACGCCGCAGAAGCCGGTAGAGAGGATGTCGGTGGGTGAGGTGTCCCGTGGCTGCCACCTGGTTCTCCTGGTGGAGGCCCCAGAAACCTGTCGGGAGGTTGGGGGTGGTGGTGAGGTGTCCTGTGGCTGCCGCCTGGTTCTCTTCTGCTGGGAAGGCCTTGAGGGAAGCAGCTCTGCCACCCTAGGCTGACGTGAGTTGAACCCCCTGCACTGGACGGTGTTGCCCTGGAACCAGTCTCTGTGGCCCCGGACGAGCTGTGTGCCCCGAGGAGGAGTTGGGAGCTGGCGGCGCTGCACTTCAGATCAGCTTACAGAGCTTCCCCACAGGGAAGCTTCTGGGGCCACCCTTCTCATCTGCACAGACCTCGGCGGTGTAACTGCTGACCTGGAGCCACGCGCCCGGGCCGCTCCTGGAGACGCATTTCTGGGCATGGCGGGATTGCTCTCGCAAGGAGCACCAGGGGGCTCACTGCAGGCTTTCCGCCTTTCCTTGTCCTGAGAAGTGTAGCATAGCTTTATTATTACTATTTTTAATTATACAACTAAGACCAAGTTATAATGATTGCAGTCAACCCAGAAGTATATAAAGTTTTTTTTAAAGTCTCCTTTATCTCCTCCAATTCCATTTCCTTTGAAGGTTAATTGCGGTTAGCATATGTGAGAATCTATTGCAAGACTTTATTTTAAAAAATGTAAACACATCTTTATACAACACTTATACAAGGACTTACATAAGGATATATAGAGAGAGTATAAATTTGTATAAGAATATGTCTGTATCCTTACAGAAGATAAAATATGTTCTCTCATATTGCTGACTTAACATTATGTAGTGGGCATATTTCCAGGTCAGCATATTTAGGAGGATTATTTCTTTATTATTAATAGTTCCATGCTATTCTGTTTGCTGGATATAATGGATGATTTGGTGGATGCCTTAAAGTCAAAGTCTTAAGTGTTAGTTGCTCAGTCACGTCCTACTCTTTGTGACCCCATGGACTATAGCCCACCAGGCTTCTCTGTCCATGGGATTCTCTAGGCAAGAATACTGAAGTAGGTTGCCATGCCCTCCTCCAGGGGATCTTCCCAATCCAGGGATTGAACCTGGATCTCCCACATTGCAGGTGGATTCTTTACTGCCTGAGCCACCAGGAATGCCTTAGTGCATGTATCTCCCTCTGCCCCTACTCTGATCACATTTAATTTGTTTCCAGTTCTTTGCTCTTGACAGAAATTCTGTCCTGAACATCTTTTTCATATACATGTATGTTTACACAGTCATCCTAGAATTTCTGAAGGGCAGATTCCTATAAGGGGAATTTCTAAGTCATAGATTGTCTTATGTTTGAGATATACACAGGAGGAAATTTTATGTCATCTTAAGACTGTCCAAATACTCTTCAACTTAAGACTGAAAAAGTTCCTCCTTCTTCTGTGGCAAATCATTTGAATTTGAGGGATGTGGAAAAAGAAGCTTCTTGAGGTGATTATTACTGAATAACACATGCCATCTCTGAAAAGGGACCAGCCAGGATCACTGTATTATTAAATTTTCCTTATTTCATCTTATTTCATCACAAGTATTTTATCTCAGGAAACTGCCTAGAATCACTTCTTTAATTATCCTTTATTTATTATTGAACCAAAACAGGAACATGTAATTTTTGATGGTGTTGAGAAGGGCCTTTATTAGAGCAGCACCGGAGACCCATTGAAGGAAAGAATTTTTATTTTTTATCATCACATCTAACAGTTCTCAATACCTTTGAAATGACTCTAATATGTGCAACATAAAATTTTCAAAATCTGAAAAAAAAAGAATGCTGTAATGATAAAAAGACATGGACATAATGAACATCATGTGTAACCAGCTGGAGGCCTTGAATGTAACCCTACAGTATGTATTTCTTATTTCTTTTGGCTGAGTTTTTCCATCTAGTTCTACCATTTTGAAATAAATTGACCTCCTTCCTTCAGCTGATGGAGTATTAATTTCTAGTTTTAAAAAATGAAATGTATTTGGTAAATGTCCAGAAAGAACTAGTTCTGCCATATACAGGTTACACATAGGGAGTCTGGAACCAAAGAGACTGGATTTAATCCCGGCTCTGTAAACCCAGCAGCTCTACAGTTGAGGCAGATTATTTTAATTTTGTCTCAATTTCCTCATCTGTAAAATAGGGATAATGGTATTCCCTCACTCATGAAGTTAGTGCAGTGGTTTAATGTGTTAATAATGTCAAGTTCTTAAAACAGCACCTGGGATGTAGGAAGTATGCAAGATACTATTGTCATTACTCTTATTAATGTCAAAGGGAATTATCAAATATTACTCATTAATCAATAGGGAGATCATTTCCTAGAGTTACTAACATTATATTTTTAGTGTTAAAACTTTCAAAGCATTTTCTTACTCTCAGATTTTTTTTTCCCTTGCAGGATAATTGCTTTACAATGTTGTGGTGGTCTCTGCCATACGTTAACATGAATCAGTCATAAGTGTGTGTGTGTGTGTGTGTGTGTGTGTGTCTGTGTGTGTCTTCTCCCTCTTGGGCCTCCATCTCCCTGACATTCTACCCCTCTGGGTCATCACAGAGTGCCAGGCTAGGCTCCCTGTGTTATATAGCAGTTTCCCACTGTGTACTGTTTTACACATGATAGTGCGTATATGTCAGTGCTCCTTTTTCAGTTTGTCCTACCCTCTCCTCTGTGTCTGCCAGTCCTTCCTCTGCATCTGCATCTCCTTTTCTTCTCTGTAAATAGGATCATCAGTACTATGTTTCTAGATTCCATAAGCGTGCCAAAAGTGCATTCCTTCTGCTCTGATGAGTTTTGCCCCCATGCATGTTCTGGTGTGTACAGAAGGTAATGTGTCTATGTGTTGTGTGGTTTGGATAGAAAATTCACAGGAAAAACCCCCACAATGATTCCAATTTCAAGGACATGAGAATAAAAAGGGCTAGGGTGGAAAAACAAAACATTTTTAGCAGACTGAGATTATAATTTTGATGATTATTTCTGATGCTGTTACATCAAACTAGGGACTTGCTCAGGCCCAAGATGAAAATCCATTTTTCTTCTGTGGATTTTATGAACTGTGTTTCAGGTTGTTGGTTCACTAACAAGCTAATTTCAGGTGTTTTCTGATGTTTTTGAAAAGCCAGGTTTAGCTGCACTCCCTAACTTACTTTGTTTCCACTTTCAGAGCTCCTATGGTTATGGTGACCTGTTCTCTGACACATGGAAAGCATTTACTGATTATGATGTTATACATTTGAAAACTTATGACTCCAAAAGGGTACTGGAAGCTTTACTGAACTGCCTGTAAATAACTGTCATCACCAATGACTCACTCATCAAATAAATATTTAATCTGGGTTTCTATGAGCTATTATCATTGATTTCTAACTCCTTAGTTTCTTTGTAATAACTAGAATCATCATGATTATTTTAACCACGTAGCTTTTAAAAACTTTTCCCCATAACTTTTCTGAAAATATAAATGCCATTTGATTGAAATAATTAGCTAATCAAAATATTTTAATGCAAAATAGAGATTAATTTTTTCTATTAAAAATTGCTGTTTTAGTGTGAAGGAAGCAGATTGTAATTCTCTTTCTTTTTAAATTATCTCCATTCTTAGGTATGTTTTAAAGAAGCTATTTTTTCCTTACTTCCCCGGATGAGATACGGGCTGTTCTATAACACCCCTCTGGTAAGCATGTCATCTGTAGTTGACAGTCATATTCAGAGAACTGATTCTTGGTGGATTTTAAGATAACATTTAAAAGAAAAATTTAAAAAAAATTTTTAATTGGTGGAAAATTGCTTTACAGTGTTTTATTGGTTTTTGCCACACAATGTGAATCAGTCATAATTATATATATATATATATGCACATACACACACACACATAGTTATATATATGTGTGTGTGTGTGTGTATACATACATATATATACACACATATACCGTCCCTTTTGAACCCCCCTCTCCTCCCCCATCCCACCCTTCTAGGTCATCACAGAGTGCCAGACGGGGCTCCCTGTGTTATGTAGCAACTTCCTACTAACCAGCTATTTTAATATGTGATAGCGAATGTATGTCATTGCTACTTTCCCAATCCATACCACTCTCACCTTCCCCTGGTATGTCTACAAGTCCATTCTCTACTAGATTCATCAGTACCATTTTTCTAGATTCCATATATCTGTTGATATATGATACTTGTTTTTCTGACTTACTTTATTCTGTGTAAGAGGCTCTAGATTCATCCACCTTACTACAGCTGACTCAAATGCGTTCCTTTTCATTCCACTGTATGTATGTACCACATCTTTATCCATTCATTTGTTGATGGACATCTAAATTGCTTCCATGCCTAAGCTATTATAAATATTGCTGCAGTGAACATTGGGGTATATGTGTCTTTTAGAATTGTGGTTTTCTCAGGGTATATGCCCAGTAGTGGGATTGCTAGGTCGTATGGGATGACCTAGACCCAGACTGGTGATGGAAGTAAATTTTGATGCTGTAAACAGCAATATTGCATAGGAACCTGGAATGTTAGGTCCATGAATCAATGGTAAATTAGAAGTGGTCAAAAAGGAGATGGCAAGAGTGAACATTGACATTTTAGAAATCAGTGAACTAAAATGGACTGGAATGGGCGAATATTCATTGGAAGAACTGATGCTGAAGGTCCAATACTTTGGCTGTCTGATGCAGAGAACTGATTTATTTGAAAATACCCGATGCTGGGAAAGATTGAAGGCAGTAGGAGAAGGGGATGATTGAGGATGAGTTGGTTGGATGGTATCACTGACTCGATGGACATGAGTTTGAGCAAGCTCCGGGAGTTGGTGATGGACAGGGAAGCCTGGCATGCTGCAGTCCATGGGGTGGCAAAGAGTCGGGCTGAGCGACTGAACTGAATTGATGATAGATTTATTGCTAGCTTTTCAAGGAATCTTCATACCGTTTTCCATAATGACTATATCAGTTTATATTCTCACCAACAGTGTAGGAGGGCCTCATTTTCTCCATATCCTCGCCAGCATTTATTGTGTGTAGATTTTTTGATGATGGCCATTAAGATAGTACTTATGTATAACTTGAGAACATCTTAAATAGTAATGCAGAAATTACTCATTGTAATAGGAAATATTGTTTTTTATTGTAGATCTCTGGGTGTCAAAATACTGGGTTATTCAGGGCATTTTCCCAGCATGTACTGCACAGACTGAGCATCACACAAGAGGGTCCCAAGGTAATGGCTGCATTATGGCTTCTGAGGTGGGCTCGACTTTTCATCCCCTGATAAAAGTCAGTATCATCTTTAAAGAAAAAGGAGGTCATCAGCAGACTGTTTTCTGGGTTAACCAGAAATTCTGACCTGGAGTAATTTGAAATCAGATGTCAACAACCTAGGAAATTTTGATAAACTAAGAGATAGTGGAAGAATGTACTTTTTTTTCCTTTTCCTTTCCCTATCTCTCCCCTTCTTCTCCCAAGTTCCCACCCAGCCCACACATCCTCTGCCCCCAGATATACCCGAACAAACAGAAATAGTGGAATGAATGCGTTTTGCCTCCTGTGGCTAAAGTGAGTACATTTTTATCCCCTGGGAGAACTGTGAAGAAATCAGGCTAAAAGGAAAAAAAAAGTTCCATAAAGGTGTCCTTATTGAGTTTTATCTCTTGGTAAAAATCCCATTTTAAGTTTTGTTTAGTTATCTGTTCAGGCATACACAACAATATTTTGCCTTTTTCACAGGGTGGAAAAATTCGAGTGACCATTCTTGCACGGAGCACTGAGTATCGGAAAATACTGAACCAAAATGAGGTCAGTTTTTGGTATGCGTTTTTTTTTTTTTTTTTGGTATGCGTTTTTAATAGCAACATATTGAATTTAACTTCCTATGAGTAATGTGCTTTGTTTTTTTTCATACCCTACTAAATGCTTTGGTTTGAAATTATTAGCTTTTAGAATATTTTGATGGCTACACCCAGTTCATTTATTAGATTTCTACTGGAAGTCATCAAACCAGACATTACTAAATGAGCTCTGCCTTACTATAGACTTTTCCTCTGCACCAACTCAGAGTGGAAACAGACAAAACTGCCTGAGTCCTGCCTTTGCTGCCATGGATTGCCAAACATTTTGTCTATGGACAAACTAACAGCTCAGCAAAGGGAGAATATCTTTGAGCAGATGGTAGATGGAGTGTGGCCAGACTGTGGCCTCCAGCAGCAGATAAAGTTGCAAAAGTCCTCATCCTTTTCATGGATATCTTAGAAATTGTTCCCCTCTTATGCTTCCTGACTCATTTCAGCAACATCAATTCATAACTTATACTTAATTTCAACAAGATTGCAATGGAAGGCTGAAGAGCAGGACAGGGCAATGTGCTTGCAATAGTAAGGTTTCTAGATGTCTGGAAAAGACAAGGATTGTCCCCTAGAGACTCCGCAAAGAGTGCAGCACTGTGTACACCTTGATTTCATCCCACTGAGACTTCTGTCTCAGCGTGTCAAATTTCTGTGCTACAGCACTGTAAGAGGATAAATTGTGTTGTTTTAAGATGATAAGTGTGTAGTAATTTGTCATAGTAGCAAATAGAGAGGCATAAAACCGACTTCTTTATTTGTTTGTAAATCACTCTGGCTGCAAGAATAGGAACGGGGAGATTGATTAAGAGCTGTTGTCCCGATAAGAGCTTAGATGAAGGGGAGGACAGGAGGGATGACAAGATAAATGGTTTCGGGATATGTCTTGGAGATAGAGCCTATGACACTGCTTGTGGGAGTGTAAAGTTATAGCCTTGGTGAGGCCAGGAGAGGTAGTGAGAATCAGGCATGAACTCCTGTGCTGTTAGCCTAAGCACTTCAGTGGACTTGAGATGGGAGGGAATTTGGGGGCAGCTTTTGATGGGTAAAATGTTTGGCACAAGTTAATTTGGATGCCTAAGAGGCTGATCCAAATTGTATAATTAGCATCTCTTCTCGAGACACATATGGATTATGGAGGACATGAACATATGGTGTAATGAGGCATCGATTATAAGCTCTGTGGATGGAAGAAATGAACAGCGTGTGTGTGTGTGTTTTAAAGACCTGGAAATAAAAATGTATCAAGTAACGCACTGTGGGGTGGACAGATGAGATGCGTCATTAGTAGGCAGATGAGTAGTACTTATTGGTAAGGTAACACGTTTTGGATGCAAGTATGTGCCAAGCATGTGTTCCCTCTGCCTGTCCATCAACTCTCCCAGCAGACAAATAATATCAGTATTTTATTATTATTCTCCATTCTAAACGAGAACACTGAACCTTGTAGGTTAAAAAAACATGCCCAAGTTCACCCAGCTGGTAAGCAGAGTAACAGGGTGGGGTGGGGGAGGGAAGGGAGCCTACTTCATAGGCAGAGAACACTCCATAGCTGTAACCCAGCTTCACCTGGGAGGAGGCTAACCACTTTCCTTCCTTGTCCATCGGTCAACTGCTGGAGCGAAGTCCAGTGGAAGGGTACCATCAATGGGTGCTACACTGCCGCCGTCCATGTTCTCACATCCAGCCTCGCAGGTCGCGTGGATGCTCTTGCCTTAAGGCAGGATATGGTCATTCAGCTCCAACCCCAAGCCATCGTGTGCCCAACTTGTTGCTTTTCTCCCAGGATTGGTGTCACTGGGAAAGGCAACTCCCAGGCAGAGAAGAAAGCACTTTTCCCTTTTCCTTGACTTGTGAATAGATAACAAAACCTAGATACCCTCCTTAAATGATGGTTCATGCAGTCTTGCCCAAACTGAAGTTTAGAGCAGTCGTTCCGGAAGGGGTATGGCCATGTCTCTGTTCTGACTAGAAATCATGGAAAAGAGCATGCTTCCTTGGGGATCCTCGGAGACATGTGACTCCTTTTAGGAAGGCCCATCTCATTGCAAGACAGGGGCTCATGCCTTCTGATAAATTCTCCCCTGGAAAGTGGAATTCTAATCTCTCCTCACTCCTTCAACTACTTGCTATAAACAGTGAATCTGTGGGCGTCCAGGGGCTGTCCAGTGAGAGAAACTTCCATTTTATAACTTTGCGAGTGTGTGATGGGGGATGGGATTGGATTTGGGCCACTGCCTGTTGCTTTTTATAAGCGGGAGAGTGGAGTACACTAGCCAAGAACACAGGTTCTGGGGACAGATGACCTAGATTTAGTTTTGGCCCTGCCATTTGCTGTATGGGAGATCCTGGGAAAGTTGTTTGCCTTCTCTGAGACTTCAGTACATTATTTATGAAATGTGTATAATATAGTACTTCCTTGGTATGGTATTTGTGAGCAGGAAGTGACATATACCTAAAGCACTTGGAAATGCCAGCATGATTTCAGTGCAAAGTCAGTGATACTTCTGTAGCTGTTGCTGTTGCAGTCACAGTGCTCACATGAGAGAGCAGGATACAAATACAAAACGCTTCTGAAGAGCAGTGATCCGTGGTGTTGGGTTAAGATGGCTTATTTGTGAGGGACCTAGAGAACCATGGCGATGCTTTTGATGTGATGATGAATTAATCGAGCTTAGTTGTTTTCTCTCTGCTAAAAGTATAGTTGTTTTTCTGTGTAGAGATGTTGAAATTTTTTTCTGCCAGGAGTTTTGTATTTTTGGTGGATGAGGTTCCAAAGCACTAGGGGTTTGTCTGAAATGATACAATGGATAGGGAGACAATTCTGGAACAAAGTCGGTGCCCAGTGAATTTACATTGAAAGTTGAGGGACTGACTATTGGAATAACAGTAGCTAAAAGGTAACATTTCATGTGTGTCTATGACAAGCCCTTTGCTTTTATGAATTTTCTCCTTTCATCCTCATAGCAGCCCAGTGCAGAGCAATTTTAGGAAGGTGGTGTGTTCCTCCCTAAAATGCAGAGGTGGCGCCTGTACTTGAACTCAGTTAAAGTTTAAAACTTAAACATATTTGTATGAAAATACAAAGGGGATTTAATACTTGAAACATAACTTTATATGAAAAATAAGAAATTTTGGGACTTCAAGGTAAATAAAATTGAAGAGAAGGAAGGAAAAGAAATTCTAAATATTTTTCTTTTTTCCCCCAGCTTGTAAATGCACTGAAAACAGTATCTACATTTGAGGTCCAGATTGTTGATTATAAGTATAAGTAAGTAATAATCCAGTCTTGGGCAGATCCTGTCCTCTTTGGCTTAAATGAAGGAGGAGCCTCCTCATCCTTTGGTGGGGAGAGGAGGGAGGACTTTGTGAATGGGAGATGTTGGCACTCATGAATCTGGAAGGGACAAGCGGATACTATCAGTGAATGAAGTGGGCAGGTGAGGACGCCAAGCCTAGTGGGCAGAAGTTCTTCCACTGTGACAGGCCTGATGTTGTTATCAGGCCTGATAGTGTTGCCACACTATTCATTTTTAAAAAGAAGTGATGAATCCTGTTTTCATTTGAAATTTCTGAATTTCTAAAGGTCAGCAACTAGAGGACTTCCCTGGTGGTCCAGTGGTTAAGACTTCACCTTTCAATGTAGGGGCTGCTGGTTCAATCCCTGTTTGGGGAGCTAAATCCCACATGCCTTGTGGCCCCAAAAAATCAAAACATTAAAGCAGAAGCAATATTGTAACAAATTCAATAAAAGCTTTAAAAATGGTCCACATTAAAAAAAAAATCTTAAAAACCAGCAACTAATTCCAAATTTTAAAAAATGGCATAAGCCCGAATTGCCCTGTTGCTGGGTTTCATCTTCTGGCCTAAGATTAGTCATATGGGAATAATTTGAGGTTCATAGAACAGTATGAGGTTTAAAAAAAATCTTATAAAATATTTACATTTCTGGGACTTCCCCAGTGGTTTCACCTTCTAATGCTGGAGGTATGGGTTAGATCCCTGGCTGGGGACCTAAGGTCCTGCATGCTGTGGGGTGAGGCTAAAAATTAAAAAGAAAATTTTTTTTTTTACATTTCCTTGAAAATTCTGACACAAGTAAAAAGTTAGAAAGATAGAATTTGCCTACCATTTATGTAACCAACTGTATCATATGTTATATGTTATGTAACCCCTGTTGATATAGAAACTATAGGGCTATAAAAGTAATACATGTTCTTGATTGAAAAAGTCAAGCAGTATAGAAAAGTTCCAAAGGAAAGTGAAAATTTTCCCTCTCTCCTTTTCACCCACCCACAGTCCTAGTGTTGTTTTCCAAATTTAACAGCTTTTTTCTATGTTAAGAAAGTACACATTTACCAACATACAGTGCCTCACATGATTCGGTTTAAACTTATTAGCAAGCCTGGGCGTTTAGCACCTCATTCATTACACGTTTGTTCATTTACAGAAGTCTCTGTCAGGTACCTGCCGTGAGCTGGTCACCGTGCTTCGGAGGAAGCATGGCCGTGTCCCGACGTCAGACACTAAGTACAAATAAAAAGTACTTGCAAAAACAGCTACTGTTTATTGAGACTTACTCTTTTTTTCCCCCTCAACCTTTAGACTTTTTATTTTGTGTTGGGGTAGAACCGATGAACAATATTGTGGTAGTTTGAGGTGAACAGCGAAGGGACTCAGCCATACATATACATGTATCTACTCTCCCCCAAACTCCCCTCCCATCCAGGCTGCCACATAACATTGAGCAGAGTTCCACGTGCTATATGGTAGGACCTTATTGGTTATCCATTTTAATATAACGATGCATACATGATCTTCCCAACTGTCCCTTCCCCCTGACAGCCAGAAGTTCATTAACCTAATCCATGGCTGATTCATGTCAATGTATGGCAAAAACCACTACAGTATTGTAATTAGCCTCTAGCTAATAAAAATAAATGAAAAAAAACCTAAGTCTGTGAGCGCTGACATGTATTCTTAATGCTTTCCTTGCTCTGTCTCATCTTCCTCTTTCAAGAGTCTTGTGAAGTTTCTGAAGCTCTTTCTGTCTGATAGGTGACACTAACCTGATGGTGGCAATCCTCAGGTGGCAGGCAAGAAGAGAGCCCAGGGTTAGTGACAGTAAATTCAGACCTTGTCAACCTGAGGGACACAAAAGAAACATAATAGCATTGAGCATTGTGAGTTCTCATCTACAGGCTTTTCCCAGAAATGATGACTCCACGGATGTGTTCCCTGGACAAATGTCCCTCGTCCCCCTCAGTATCAGTGGGCATCCAGCGAAACTGAGGCACATGTACGTCGTGTGAGATGCCCTTGGTGCCTTTGTCTTCCCTCATGCAGGTGCAGGATTTCTGTTCTGTTCTGAGAGGAAGCTCTTTAAAGAGGAGAAGCTGATTAAGAGGAAAGTTGCTTCCCCTTCTTCGATGCAAACAGATCTTGTTCATTTATTTTTCTTCACTTTGGGTGGGTGGGACTGGGAGATTGGATTCCATTTTATTTATCATTGTGTTAGACTCTGTCCAGCATTTCTTCCCAACCTCACTTCAGTGAATTTTTTGGCTCTTGTTCTTGTTCAGTCAGTAGTGTCAGACTCTATGTGACCCCATGGACTGCAGCATGCCAGGCTTCCCTGTCCTTTACCATCTCCTGGAGCCTGTTCAGACTCATGTCCATTGAGTCAATGATGCATTTCAACCATCTTGTCCTCTGTGTTCCTTTCTCCTCCTGCCTTCTATCTTTCCCAGCATCAGGGTTTTTTCCAGTGAGGCAGCTCTTTGCATCAGGTAGCCAAATGAAGAGGCTGTTTAGTTCCTCTTCGCTTTCTGTCATAAGGGTGGTGGTTTGCATATTTGAGATTATTGATATTTTTCCCAGCAATCTTGATTCCGGCTTGTGCTTCATCCAGCCTGGCATTTTGCATTATGTATTCTGCATATAAGTTAAATAAACAGGGTGACAATATTGGCCTTGACATACTCCTTTCCCAATTTTGAGCCAGTCAGTTTTCCATGTCCAGTTCTAACTGCTGCTTCTTGACCTGCATATAGATTTTGCAGAAGGCAAAAGGTGGTTTGGTATTCCTGTCTCTTTAAGAATTTTCTACAGTTTGTTGTGATCCACACAGTCAAAGACTTCAGTGTAATCAATAAAGCAGAAGTAGATGTTTTTCTGGAATTCTCTTGCTTTTTCTGTGATCCAACGGATGTTGGCAATTTGGTCTCTGGTTCTTCTGCCTTTTCTAAATCCCGCTTGAACATCTGGGAGTTCTCGGTTCGTGTACTGTTGAAGCCTAGCTTGGAGAATTTCAAGCATTACTTTGTTAGAGTGTGAGATGAATGCAATTGTGTGGTAGTTTGAATATCCTTTGGCATTGCCCTTCTTTGGGATTGGAGTGAAAACTGCCCTTTTCCAGTCCTGTGGCCACTGCTGAGTTTTCCAAATTTGCTGGTATGTTGAGTGCAGCACTTTCACAGCATCATCTTTTAGGATTTGAAATAGCTCAACTGGAATTCCATCACCTTCACTTGCTTTGTAGTGATGCTTTCTAAGGCCCACTTGACTTCTCACTCCAGGATATCTGGCTCTAGGTGAGTGACCACACTATCATGGTTATCTGGGTCATGAAGATCTTTTTTGTACAGTTCTTCTGTGTAGTCTTGCCACCTCTTCTCAATATCTTCTCTTTCTGTTAGATCCATACCATTTCTGTCCTTAATTGTGCCAATCTTTGCGTGAAATGTTCCCTTGGTATCTCTCATTGTTTTGAAGAGGTCTCTAGTCTTTCCTATTCTGTTGTTTTCCTCTATTTCTTTGGACTGTTCTTATCTCTCCTTACTGTTCTTTAGAATTCTGTGTTCAGATGGGTGTATCTTTACTTTTCTCCTTAGCCTTTTGCCACTCTTCTTTTCTCAGCTGTTTGTAAGGCCTCAGACAACCATTTAGCCTTTTTGCATTCTTGGGGATGGTTTTCATCTCTGCCTCCTGTACAATGTCACAAACCTCTGTCCATGGTTCTTCAGGCACTCTGTCTATCAGATCTAACCTGTCGAATCTATTTGTCACTTCCAGTGTATAATCGTAAGGGATTTGATTTAGGTCATACCTGAATGGCCTAGTGGTTTTCCCTACTTTCTTCAATTTAAGTCTGAATTTTGTACTAAGAAGTTCATGATCTGAGCCACAGTCAGCTCCCGGTCTTGTTTTTGCTGACTGTATAGAGCTTCTCCATCTTCGGTTGCAAGGAATATAATCAATCTGATCTCGATATTGACCATCCTGTGACGTCCATGCGTAGAGTCGTCTCTTCTATAACTGGAGGAGGCTGTCCGCTATGACCAGTGCATTCTCTTGGCACAGCCTGTTAGCCTTTGCCTGCTTCATTCCGTACTCCAAGGCCAAACTTGCCTGTTCCTCCAGGTATCGCTTTACTTCCTACTTTGGCATTCCAGTCCCCTGTGATAAAAAGGACATCTTTTTTGGGTGTTAGTTCTAGAAGGTCTTGTAGGTCTTCATAGAACCATTCAACTTCAGCTTCTTTGGCATTACTGGTTGGGGCATAAACTTGGATTACTCTGATACTGAATGGTTTGCCTTGCAAATGAACAGAGATCATTTTGTCGTTTTTGAGATTACACCCAAGTACTGCATTTCGGATTCTTTTGTTGACTCTGAGGGCTTCTCCATTTCTTCTAAGGGATTCTTGCCCACAGTAGTAGATATGATAGTTATCTGAATTAAATTCTCCCACTCCCTTCCATTTTAGTTCACTGATTCCTAAACTGCCAGTGTTCACTCTTACCATCTCCTGTTTAACCACTTGCAGTTTACCTTGATTCATGGACCTTTTGCCTCTTACCTTTCATTTCAAAGTTTGCACGTCTTTCAGTGTCTTGAATTCAAAGACCAGCACACATAAAATTGTGGATTCGTCTGTTGCACAGGCAGGAAAATGCCCTCATGGTATCTGAGATAATTTAAGGGATACACAGATGTCAATTGAATAACTCAAATCATGCTAGAAAGAATTTATTTTATTTTTGAAAAGTTCTTGCATAATCTTAAGGAAATAGTTTTCAGTTGGTTGCTAAATATAACATCACTGTAATGCTTGGTAATTCCACTTTTTCATAAAGAGAGAGTGAGCCTCAGGATCAGAGCTTTGCCTTGCAGTGTTACCTACCTACCTTGGAATAATGCTTTTTAGCTTGATTATACCCATTTTTACAGTTTTATTTCGTGTGTTACTAGTTTTCCATTTAAGACAGGTATAACGGAGAAGGCAGTGGTACCCCACTCCAGTACTCTTGCCTGGAAAAATCCCATGAACGAAGGAGCCTGGTAGGCTGCCGTCCATGGGGTCACTGCGAGTCGGATGCAACTGAGCAGCTTCGTTTTCACTTTTCACTTTCATGCATTGGAGAAGGAAATGGCAGCCCACTCCAGCGTTCTTGCCTGGAGAATCCCAGGGACGGGGGAGTCTGGTAGGCTGCCGTCTATGGGGTCACACAGAGTCGGACACGACTGAAGCGACTTAGTAGCAGCAGCAGCCGCAACAGCAGCAACAATCAATATATCAAATCTAGAACCTGTTAAGCATTAGTGCTATAAATCAAAATAAATATGACCAAGGATGTTACATTGTTAGAAGGAAGAACAAGTACAGGGAAGAGTTCATGAAAAACACACACACACACACACACACACACACACACACAAAAGACAGGTATAAAAGTTTCCTTCTAAAATAAGAACATGCAAGTTTTAAAAAAGGCAAGCTTAACTTAGAAAAATGTTTAGTTATTAAGTAAGCTGTTAATTATGGGAGTAGACTTGAAATTGGCAAATATCATGAGAAAATGTACTTTGAATTGGGAATGACACTTGTATAAATGTTGTTACCATGAATCGTGAGCTTACTCAACTCAGTACTTTCCCTCTCCTCCCCTTTCTTTTGTTGTTCTTTATGTTCACAGGGAACTTGGGTTTTTAGACCAGCTGAGAATCACGCATAACACAGATATATTTATTGGAATGCATGGAGCTGGTCTTACCCATTTACTTTTCCTTCCAGACTGGGCTGCGGTGTTTGAACTGTAAGTGTTTGGGGACAATTTAATATTGAGGCAGCTGATAATGTTTTTTCTGCTTGCTGAGACTTTCATTCAGAGTCTCTAAAGGCTTAATATTTAATTATTACAAAGAAGTCACATCATATGTACATCTAGAAGGAAAAGAAAAAAAGACCTAAAAGTTTGGAAACTGCAGTTATCCTTAGCAAGCAAACACCCCTTTCCTCCCCCATCTCAGCAGGATTCCGGAGATGTGGATCTGTGACTTCCTTCCTCTGCGTGCATTCCTGTGTGCTTGTCAAACTGAAAGCCTCTCCCTACCATCAGTGTAGTTACTGTGTGGAAAGAGAACCTGTGTGTTGCACACCCATGTTCATAGCAATATTATCTCATTAGCCAAGTGGTAGAAGAAACTCAATTGTCCATTGAATATGAAACGAGTAAATGAAATGTGATACAGACACAAACATACCCAGTGGAATACTATTGAGCCTTAGAAAAGAAAGAAATCCTGTCTCATGCAGTGACAGGGATAAACCTTGAGGACATTATGTTAAGTGAAATGTTACTCTGAAAAGCACAAATACAGTATGATTTCACATTCATGAGGTACGTAGAGAAGTCAGATTCATAGAGACAGGAAGTAGAAGGGTGGGTGTCAAGAACTGGTGGGAGACGTGGAGGGGGACTTAGTGTTTAATGAGGACAGAGTTTCACGTTTTCGTGATGCAAGTGTTCTGGAGATTGGTTATAACAACGATCTTATATGTACTACTGAGCTGTGCACTTAAAAATGGTTAAGATGGCAAATTTTATGTCTTGTGTTTCCTACCACAATTTAAAAAGAGAGAGAGAGTTTGAGTATCTGTACTTCTAGTGAAGAACACAGCTCCAAAACATAAGCCAACCTCTTTGCCTGGTGCTCACAGGCACCATACAATTCCATGGGCCTGTATGATTCCATATACACATACGGGAGACTGAGGCTTCAGGGGAAAGTAATTTTCCCATGGCATTCCTTTAACTCGGTGGTTGGTTGTGGAGACATGGACCTCTCTCCTTTGATAATTCTACTCTGGATACCAACAGTGATTACCGTTACCTGATTTCTTCCCGTTGCATCTAAATATCTTGATTTTGTGGTCATATTTAAAAATAACTTGGCATTTAAATGAGAGCCTATTTAGAAAAAAAGTTGTCATGAACTTCCAACACCCCTGAAAAACCTTTAAAAATAAATGCATATGTTAGATAAATAGCTAGATCATTGTGGATTCTATTTCAGTTCTTCATTTCTCCCTGAGAGAAAGTGGGGAGAGAGAAAAAGGAAGGAAGGGAAGAAATGTCACTGAGAAATTTCATTCCTTGGAGGTCAACGGTCCTGGGATCAATTTCTTTTGGAGAGTGTATTACCTACCCACTCCAATGCAGTGTTCATATGCACAAAGCTGGGGTTATTAGGAGTCAATATCAGTTTTTTTAATATCAGGAGTTTTATCAACAGGCCTGTTGATAAAAAGTCCCTCCATTCTTTAATCCTATTCTGCTTTTTGAAAGGTAAGATAATTTAGTTAGGGAAATATTTTAAAAATAATGTTTCACTTTTGTGTGTGTATGTGTGTTTCTATAAACAAGTTTTATTTATATACCATACTACAGTTCACTCATGTAAATCATATAATTCAGTGCTTTTAATATATTGACAGAGTTGTGCAACCACCACCACAATTTTACAATATTTTCATTGCGCCCCAGAGAAAATCAGTCCTCTTCAGCAGTTATTCTCAGTCCATCTTCCTCCCAGCCGCTGGAAATCACTCATCTACTTTCTATCTCTGTAGATTTACCCACTGTGGACATTTCACATAAGTGGAATCATGCAGTATGTGGGGTTTTTCTTACTGGTTGCTTTCACTTCGTGTCATGTTTTCAAGGTTCATCCATGTTGTGGCATGGATCAGTGCTCATTCCTTTTAGTAGCGATAATTCCTTGTATGGTTATATACCATGTTTTTTTTTTTTATCCATTTGTCAGTTGATAGACATTCAGATTCTTTTCACCTTTTGGCTGTTGTGAATGCTGCTGCTATGAACATGAATCTCTCTCTCTCTCTTGTTTACTGTTTATACAATCTTTTGCAAGAACATATTTGGGAGGTGAATTTTTTCCCCAAGTATCTGTGGACTGGTCAAAAATCCCAGGCAAAAACCCTATGTATGGATGCCCTTGTGTCCTTAGGTACAACTGTGGAGATGAACGTTGTTACTTGGACCTGGCTAGGCTGAGAGGTGTCCATTACATCACTTGGCGAAGGCAGAACAAAGTCTTTCCTCAAGATAAGGTAAAGTTCAATGACAAAACTCACCTTGATTTATTTTTTAATTGGCTTAAAGTGTCTAATTGCAGACTGTCTTTAAGCTTCAATCCAAAGATAAAACTGTTCTCTGGAATCGTGAGTTGTTTTTTTATATTTGCAAACTTATGGGAGAGGGGAAATTAATTGTTCTCTTTGTGTGGAAAAGTGACCATGAGATTTTGGACTAGCGAGATCTGTTAAATTATTTAGAGACAGGATCTGCAAACTATAGACCAGTGGGCTATATCTGGCCCTCCACTTGTTTTTATAAATAAAGCTTTATTGGGACACAGTCCTTCTCTTCTGTTCACATGTTTTCTATGGCTCCTTGAGCACTTCAGTGGCAGGGTTGAATAATTGTGGTGGAGACTCTGTGGTTCACAGAGCTGAAAGTACATGCTGTCTGGCCTGTTACTGAAAAAAATTGCCAGCCTCTGATGCAGAGCATAAATTAAAATAGCTTCTTTTGGCCAAAGTAAAATAATTTTCTTCTTGTTCAGAAAACCACATCCTTAACAGCTTACAAATTTGTCTTTTGCTATTTTTGCAGGGCCACCACCCAACTCTGGGGGAACATCCAAAGTTTACCAACTATTCTTTTGATGTAGAAGAATTTATGTACCTTGTCCTTCAGGCTGCAGATCATGTATTGCAACACCCAAAGTGGCCATTTAAGAAAAAACATGATGAGCTATAAATGTGTTGAGTCTTTTTGCCAAAGGGGAGTTTTTGAGCAGTCCCACACCCAGACTCACCTCACAGTTAAATAGGTAAAACAGCCTGTTATCTCCTAGCCCCAAATCGCCTTTTTTTTTTTTTTTTAAATACCAGTACAATGCCTTCAGGATATTACTTATGTCTTTTATAGCTTTTAAGTGTTTTGTTTGATTTTTGTGTCATTGCTATTTATCAAGATACTATTTTTGCACTGAAAACTTTACTTTTTATAGTTCAAAAATTGGGCCTGGGCTCACTGGTATCATTGAGCCTTTTTCTTAGGGATGCCAAAGTTTGCAACTTTCTTAGTTTTAGAATTTGTGTTTTTGTAGAATACCATGAGATCATCATTTTAGAGGCTTCCAACTTGATATGTTTGAGTAAAATCATGACTCATCTATTTGCCATAGTTTGTTCATAGCACTGTTCATAGTTGGACAGGAAAACATGCAACGCACCCATGCATACATGCACACACGCATGCACACGGTTATGGTTTTCAGTACCAATCTACAGGACTGTGTTATAGATCAAGCAGTATTATAAATAGATCTGTTTTCGTCTTATCAGAGTCCAGACTTAGTCCCAGTGAATTCTCTGTTATATCCTTATAGTCAGCGCCAGGTTATATTCATCCAGAACCTGAATAAATCATGCTTTTTCCTTAAGTCATATTCATATATTTCATATGCAAATCATGTTTTTCCCACATGTAACAACCACAGATGATAAAAACAAATGAGAATGTTCTTTAGAACGTTTTTTTTTTAACATATCTTCTAGCTGGTTTCCACTGGCTCCTTCTTAGCCGTGGAGAGCATTTATGTATGAAACAGTGGTTTCATTGTGCACATATTTGTAAGTGCATATACTTGTGTGTATCTGTCTACCTCTTTTAGCATGGAACTATTCCAGTGTTTGATTTTGAAAACTTCAAATTAGCCACAAGAAGAGATTTTTTTTTTCCCCTATAAGAAAAGTAAAGGCAAAAAAGGGTAAAGACACACATGAATTAGCCAGTTCAAAATGAATAAGAAGCCATAAGAGAGTGCCATAGAATAAAAAGTGTATCTGACAGCCACCCTACTCCCTCAATGAGGTTCACTTCTTACTGTTTATGAACCTTCAATTTAGTGGTCGGAAACCATGGATTTATTTTATTTCAAAATGTGAAGTTTACATTTTATTAACACTTGAGTAATCTCATTTAGAGACTAGCAGCTTCTATTTTTTTAAATAAAGGATTAATAAAGTACAACAGAGCTAAACTCTTTTTTATGTTTTAGAGTAGTTAAAAGAAAAAAGAATATACAGAAGACAAGTGACCTGAGAATCCTAAAATATTTATTATCTGAACCTTTACAGAACACATTTGCTGACTCCTGCTTTAAAGGATTATCAATAGTCTTCTAGAGTTTAGGAATATTTATTAAAATATCTGTAAATGAATTAATGAATCACTGTAGCAGTAGCTTTGATTTGAGACCTTTACAATATTTAAAAAGACTTACAACATGATTTTTGAAATGATGGGTATTGCTCCTGTTCTTTGTCCAAAATACTGAGTAACTGCTGAGAAGATTATTCACATGAAAAGAATTGTCAAGGCTATGTTGCATGTTTAGTCAGAGAGGCAGAAATATCTAAAAAAAAAATGGCCTAAAAAAAAAGGTTTCAGCATTTATCTTCTTACCTCATTTTAAGAAGTGTTTGGGAATGTGATTCTGTAGATGAGCAAGTATTTTAGACATAGAAAACAATTTCATAATAAAATGTTACATTTGCATATTTCACAAAGAAACAGTACATTTTATAGAAATGAGAATATACTAGGTACTTTATGTAACTCACTTTTATCAGACTTTCTTTTTTTGATGGGAACAAAAGAAGGTCTTCAAATTGTTATAAAATTTAAAATGTAAAGACTGCTCTTTTTATTAAGTCTTTGAAAGAGATGTATGTCATTGTTTGTACATTTGGGATATGGTTTTGGAATAAATCTTTTTATATTTTATTTGAACACCAAACTATTTTCAGGATTTTCTGTGTCTGAATGTCAGATGTTTACCTTTTTTTTTTTTTTTTGGCAATCTGGTCACTCTAGATTATACAAATTGAGTAGCGCACTGATAATTCAATTTAAGGAAAAGTTGTACCTTACAATTATTTAGCAGTTTATTATGTGATGCTTTCATGATATATTGCATAATCAGTATAAACTCAACTTATTTGTTCCCATTTTTTAATGTGACAAAAGTCAGATGCTGTTTAAGGGACCCCCCTAAAGATCACATGTCTTCTGATCCCACATCTATAGTCCTATATTTATTCACCAAATTATGTGGTAAATATTGATGGAGCAACGACTGTGTACATTTCTACTCTAGGTTCTGGGGATACAGTAGTGAGAAGAACAGAAAAAAGTGCTTGCCTTCTGACCTTGTGTTCTGATGGAGAAGACAGATATTAACATAAATAAGGAAAATATACTGTGTGTTGGATGTTGATACAAGCATGATGTGGACAAAACTAAAACAGGAATGAGGGCTGTGGAGCTCTGGGGGGAGGTAGAGTCCAGCACACTTAGAGAGAGGGTCAGGGAAGTCCTTGTTGAAGTCACCCTTGAGTCAGGACTTAAAATACCTAAGGGAGGAAGCAATGTAGATAGCCAGCAAAGAGTATTCCAGGATGATGGAATAGTATGTGCAAAGGTCCTGAGGCAGGAGGTACCTGGTATGTTTGAGGAACAGCCAGGAAGCCAGTGTAGGGGCAGAGAAGTAGGAGACAAGTTTCAAAGAGGTAATGGGCCTGGGGTGCAAATGGAAAGGTTCTTGTCGTTTGATGGTGATGAGATATGGGAGTCATTGAAGGGATCTCAACAGGAGGAATGGGCTGGCTGAAGAGGATAACTGTAGCTGTTTGGAGAAATGTTTCAGGTCGTGTACCCTGGGGAAGAGACTATGGGGTGTAAATTTGTATGCAGGTGGTTTGTTGGGGAAGATGCTCCTTGATGGACACCTGGAAGGAAGAAAAGGGACCAGACTGGGGTGGAGGGAGTGTGGAGCTGCAACACAATTGCAAGTGAGGCCACAGGGGGGCACTGTAGAGCTGATTGTAAAGGTTGGAGATCCTCATAGCAATGAATCCCTAATACCGGCATTTCTCCGGAGGGGTGTAGTCTGGAGCAGGGCAGCTCTCTTCAGCTGAAGGCAGTTCCTGGAGAGGAGCTTGGTGTGATCCATCAGTGGTCAATATTCCCACCGCAGTGGTGGTGGGTGGGTCTCCCAGACCCTCTATAGCATCCATAGTGCGATGTTACCATTCACTGTTCCACTCTCCCTTCTACTGCCTGCCGACAGAAACTTACAGCTAAGGCTTCATTTGATTCAGGTTTTATTTGTTTTAAAGACTCCTTGAAGACAGTTCTGTGTACTTCATATGGTAGAAGGTGAGAGTGGCTTTGTGGACCATGTGAATTCTCTGTCCCATATTATTATTTGTTGGTTCCCACCGCTAATCTTTTAACAAATGTAAAAACCATTCTTTGGGATATTTAAACAGGTTAAGGAACTTGCCCAAAGCCACACAGTTAATAAGTAATAGGTGGATTGGATATAGGGCTTTCTTTGTGAAGGAATTTAAACAGAGGTAATGTAGGAAGTAAAGGATGAAAGGAAGGAAGGGAAAGAGGGAAGGAGGGAAGGAGGGAAAGAAGGAAAGAGAAGAGAGAAGTTGGGTGAAAAAGACAATAGAGAAAGTAGTCCTGGTGTTAGGCTGTTCCTTGCAGTTACAATATAGTTTTCTCTGATACTCAATGGAGAGAGAATTTAAAAAACACTTGCTTTTTGAAACTAAGAACAATAATCAGATCAGGTATGGTTGCCTTGGAGAAACCAGTCTTTCAGAATACTATATTCACAACCAAGGGCTATTGCCAGACACTTTAATATCGTCTTCCTCCGTTAGTTTATTGGGGCATGGCATAAGATGTCATAAGCATGCTTGTCACGGAGGAAGTGGCTTAGAGCTTGGCTGCGGTTATGTGGGCCCTCTCTTTGGACGGTAATGTGCATTTTAACCATGAGGTGGCAGTCAAGCCCTTCCAAATGGCCTCTCTGCACTCTGAAGGCCTGGGTATAATAATCTCATTGTAGATTCCAGACACCTGAGTGCCAGGAATAAGGCCTTGCTTCTGTGTGTGATGTATTTTTTCCATTCCTGATTTGAGGTAAAGCGGGAAAATTATCCTGGACAGTTTTCAGAGTTAAGTGTGGAATTTCTTAGCTACAGCCAATTCCTGAATCCGTTGTACCATCTCCTAATCATCCTGTGGAAAGATGATGGTCTTGGGAAGATGATTTCTAGTGACAGAAGCTTTTCAGTGGAATGCAGGCTCACTGATGTGAAGGAATTTTCTTGGGAAGAGAGCTCTGTTGTAGGATCGCTAGATAGCCCATTAGTTCCTCAGTCCTTTTAGGACCTAAGTTCTTTGTTACATTGGGCTTGATAGGTTATTGTATATGTAAGTGCTGTTACCATTGAGCAGAACAGACTGTAAGTGGAAGAGTTCTCGTGCTTGTGTTTAGTTATGCAGTCATGTCTGACTGTTTGCAACCCTTTGGGCTGTAACGCACCAGGCTCCTCTGGCCATGGGATTTTTCAGGCAAGAATACTGGAGTGGATTGCCATTTCCTTCTCCAGGGGATATTCCCACCCCAGCGTCTCTTACATCTGCATTGGCAGGCAGCTGCTTTACCCGCTGAACCAATGGGGAAGCCCAGTGTAAACGAAGGAGTTCATTGAGGTCTAAATGCCAAGAGTGGTACCATGTTAATTAAGGAGGGAGGTTGTAAGATAAAAGGTAAAGAAACGACCCAGGTCCCTTCAGCAGGGCCATTTCGATGGAAGATGTGAGGAAGATGCCAAGGTTTCTGGAACCAAGACACCGGATCTCAGCTATTGGTGCTTTTTTTGTATCAAGTACAGTTATGAGCTGCTTTTCAGTTCTTGGTGAGGCCACTTGTACATTCAGCTCATGCATTGGGTGCCCTCTTCCAGCCTGAAAGAACCTAACCCACCCAGCCATGCCTGACTCCAGGAGTGACTGTGTCGCACCCAACACCACGGTGATGGGAGGACATGGACCCAGACATTCTTATTCCAAGTTTAATACCACACTGTGGCCCCATCACACTATTGCTTCTCAAGCTGAGATTGATCAGCAGGAGAAGCAGAGGTAAAAAATAATGGTAATTTCCAGAAAAATCTGGGAAGTAAATGGGAAGGACGCACAGGTAGAAGTCCCTAATGGTCTTAGCTAGAAATGGGAGCTGGGCAGAGGGTTAAATAATGGTGCCTGAGAAATCAGGCCAGTTTGCCATGGGGCAGCTGGATGAGGACTCAGCAAAGAGGAGATGAAGTTAAAGGTGAAGTTTCTAAGTCTCAGAAGAAAACCTGTCCTTAAAGTGGATAGGCAGTAAATAAAGCCGAGGACAAGTGAAAGGAAGGAATTACTAGACACACGTACAGGTCAAAGAAAAGGCAGGAAGAGGCCAAGATAACATTGAAAAGCTTGCGAAAAAGGGAGACCGAGGAGGATGATGCAAACACTGAGGAAGCTGGTACGTCTCTTATTGCAGTAACCCCTCCAGCCCCTGGGGGCGGCGGGAAATGGGGAGAAGGGCACGAGAGCACCAATTCACAGCGAAAGCCATTCTGCACTGATAGAAAAATGTAAATCCTCCAGAGAAATATCTTTATCTACGCATCGTTTTTCAAAAATGCAGGGACTATTCAGCAACATTCTCAGGGAGAGAATTTACACAAGATGCTTTTAGAAGTGTTTATGGTTCACTTGGTGGAAACGGGCCCAGGAGTTTTTCCTCCTCCAGTTCACAAGGATGTCAATGCATCCTCTTGCCTGGGAAATTAAAAGTAAGATGTGATGGTGGCGCATCCTTACTGCCATCACCACACTGAGACATGGAGCCCAGATGGGATTTTCGTTCTGCCTGGCAGGTGTCTATGCAAATAAGCTGCCTTTCAGAAATTGCTGGGTAATACTATCATATTGACTTTGTACTAGATTATATGCTCTTGGATAGTCATACTTTTGCAATTCAAATAGCAGTCTGTTGAGAAGAGTTTTATGATGGCTGCTACTTGGTGCAGGCAATAAATCTGGGGGACCAGGAATAAAAGTAATAGGCAGAAAAAGGCGCCCATTCTTTTACAGCTATGCTTGAGACTGGTGAGAAGGGCCAATAGCTGGGAAGCATCTTGCAGTCTCCTTTTATCTTTTTGCTGCTGCTGCTTTAGTTCTTTTTTCTTCTTCTTCCTCATTTTTTTCCCCCTCTGCCCCCACCCCACCCCAAATATTAGCATTTATAAGTTTGCTTCTGGGGGTCTTCCCTGGTGGTCCAGTGGTTAAGAATCCGTCTTGCAATGCAGGGGATGCAGGTTCGATCCCTGGTCTGGGAGCTGAGATCCCACCTGCCATAGAGCAACTACGTCTGCGTGCCCCACAACTATTGAGCCTGCGCAGTACAGCCCTAGCGCTGCAACTACTGAGCTTGCGCCCTGGAGCGAGGACCCACAACTACTGAGCCTGCGCTCTGGAGCCACAAACCACAACGACTGTGGCTGCATGTGCAACTGCTTAAGAACACATGCCCCTAGAGCCCGTGCTCCACCAGAGAAGCCACTGCCAGAAGGCCGAGCACCACAACTAAGGACTAGCCCCCACTCGCCGTAACTAGAGAAAAAGCCCACAGGCAGCAGTGAAGAGCCTGCAGGCTGCAAGGACCCAGCGCAGCCCCTCCTCCCCCCCAAACGTCTGCACTCTTGGTGAAAGTAAAGACCGCCGGTCAAGAACCCTACAGAAAGGTTTGGACTTGTTGGTTCCTAGTGAACACAGGACCCGGGGATAACATCTACTTCCCCGGCTCAGTTCAGACTTTCTGAGATTGCCCCTCCCCCAGCATGATGTCGGGCAAGTGCAAACACATGAAGTCTTAGGACAAAAAGCAGCTTTGCAGAGCCATGATGAGGAGCAGGGTGGCAGAGCGGTGGAAGGGACGGGCTCTGACCTACCACTGACGACCCCAACGACCTAGGGCAAGCCACTGACACTCGGGGAGCCTCAGTTTTCTCATCTGTGAATGCACACTACTCAGGGGGCCAACCTGAAGGTTGTTGTGAGGCTGTATTTGGTCCTTGTATCCGCACGGCACTTCGTGGCGCAAACAGCTGTGAGGATAGAAGAGCCTGATCTTAATCAGGTAATCACGCAGGTGAGGGTGTGTAAGGATAACCAGTGGGGCTGCCTGGGAAGGGGAGGAACTTGTAACCAAGAGATGCCGTGCCCTGGGGCAAGAGGGGAGGTTCCTCGCAGGCAAAAATAAGGTAGCACACCTTGGGTCTGGCACACGGCATGGCCTCCTAAGCTGGGAGAGGAGCTGGGAGGTGGAAGAAGGAGAATAGGAGGCAGATGACGCAGACACACAGGAGCCTGGGTCCTCAGCCCGTGAGCAGCGGAGAATCCTCCACGTGATGACAAATTGAGCCTGAAAGACCCTGAGGACAGTGGCCGCTGAGGTCTGCTTGATTCAGTGATGGACTGACAGTCCTATGAGGTGGAACAGCTCCTAGAGACCAAGCGGCCTCCAGACAGAAGTTGCAGAGGCTCCAGGGCTGTAAGACTTGAACTTAGCTTCCCACTGAGTGGTTTCGTCAGCATCACCTGAGAACCTCAGCAATGGCAAAGGCCTGACTGCCAGCCTGCTTTCTCCTGGACCCAGGATTCTCAGCTATCTGCGTCCAAACTTCGCTTCTGCCCCTTCAGTCTGTGATTAAACGGGCAAAAGGTACATGATATATGCAAATATATGCACATATTAATATGTAAGCCCAAGGATCAATTATGTAAAGTGGCCAAGGGGTTGCTCTGCCAGGAGGGAGGTTCTTCTGGGCCTCACTCTAACATCTTTTTACAAAATGTGTGCCTTCTGAATGCTGGGGAAGTGGGGATTCGTTTGTTTGCTAAAAGTGTTTAAGAATGGGTTGAAACTTCAAGAAATCCTAGTATAGCTCAGAGTTTTCAATTATGTAGGAAAATGACTACTAGGAAGGTGGGGAGGGGAAATCAAATGTTGTGGTCTGTGGGTAGGTTGGAAAAGAATTTCCAGACTTGAGGCGACTTGAGAGGAGACTAGAGTTTGTTAGAGTGGGAGACGCTATTGGAGCAGTGGGCCAGCTCGTGGAAAAGCCGAGCCCTTTTGTGGGCCAGTAGCCAATTCTATAGCCTCAAGACAAAAAATTCCTACTGGAAAGAGTGGCATCAGGTGATTGGTTAGGATGCTACAGGGTTGGTAATAGGATGGATATCTTACCTAATATGGGTTCAGTGAAGTGGCTGGTTTAGATCCCCAGGCTCATGGCAACAGTTGCTATGGGGCTCGGTCAGTTCTGGAGATTTTTTGTCCTGTGACCTTGGTACGGGGCTCCACACCAAAGCTGTGTTTATTTTATTTTTTTTAAAAGAAATAAAGTGAATTGCTGTCTGTTGGAGGGAGAGGGGAACTTGAGGCAGGTGTTACTTATGATGTGACCACTCAGGGGCACGTGATTGAGAAGGGCTGGACTAGGGCTTGTCTCAGTGAAGCTCCAAGCCTGCTCCTCCCCCCACTGCTTTTTGAATTGAAGTACAGTGGCTGCATAATAATATGTTTCAGGTGTACAGCCTAGGGATTCAGTTTAAAAGTTATATTCCAAAAAAGGAGTTGCATTCCACTTACAGTTGTTATGAAATATTGACTGGATTCCCCATGTTGTACAGAATATCCTGGCAGCTTGTTTATTTTATACATAGTAGTTTGTGCCTCTGAATTCCCTACCCCCAGCTTACCCCTCCCACCTCCTTCTCCCCACTGGTAATGGCTCTTTGGTTGCCTCATATCTGTGAGTCTATTTTGGTTTTGTTACATTCATTAGTTCTATTCTCTAGATTTCACATATAAAGGATATGATACAGTATTTGTCTTTCTGTGTCTGACTTATTTCAGTAAATGTAGTACCCTCCAAGTCCATCCATGTTGTTGCAAATGGAAAAACTTCTTTTTTATGGTTAAGTGGTATTCTGCCTCTGCTTTAAACGTTCATTGGACAGTTAGCTGGCTTCCATGTCTTGGCTCTTCTAACTAATGCTGCTGTGAACATTGGAGTGTGTAGATCTTTTCGAATTAATACTTTTATTTACTTTGGAGATATGCTCAGGAGTGGAATTGCTGGGTCACATGGTAGTTTGAGTTTTAATTTTATGGAAAAATCTCCATACTGTTTTGTACTGTGGCTGCATCAATTTACATTTGCATCAGTAATCAATGAGGGTTCTCTCGTCACCATGTTCTTGCCAACATTTGTTGTTTCTGGTGTTTTTAATGACAGTCATTCTGACACTCATGAGATGATAGCTCGTTGTGGTTTTGATCTGCATTTCCCTGATGATTAGTGACGTGGAACATTTTTTCACGTGCTTGTTGGCCATCTGTATGTCATCTTTGGAAAAATGACTGTTCAGATCTCCTGCCCGTCTTTTAATTGAGTTGTTTGTCTTTTTGATGTCAAGTTGTATGAGCTCTTGATAAATTTTGGATGCACGCGTGTGTGCTAAGTCGCTTCAGTTGTGTCTGACTCTTTGTGACCCCATAGGCTGTAGCCTGCCAGGCTCCTCTCTCCATGGGATTCTCCCAGAAAGAAAACTGGAGTGGTTTACCATGCCCTCCTCCAGGGGATCTTCCTGACCCATGGATTGAACCCACGTCTCTCACATCTCCTGCATGGGCAGGCAGGTTCTTTACCACTAAGTCATATCATTTGCAAATAATAGAGAAACTAGAGATTTGTCTCAGTGAAGATCCAAGCCTGTCTTTTATACATAGAAAAAGGTTCTTTACATGAATGAGAAGTACCTGATGCATTACTGCCTATGTGGCTGGTGACTTTTGTCAATATTCAGCATTTTGTCCACCTGCCCCCTAACATCACCAGGGGCTCCCGTCAAGTCTGCTCAATGGGTCTGCAGGCCTTCAGAAGATGCTCCTTGGCCAGGAAGTGGCAGTCTGAATGTGGGTTGCAAAAGAATTTCCAAAGACAGTATTGCAGAAAGGAATGAGTTTATTAAGAACAAAGGGCAGAGATAATGTGGGGGCTGCAAACACAGCGGGCTGACCTCCTGTCAGCCTTGGGAGAGCCAACAGTTTTCCCGGGTTAGTAGCCAATTTTTATAGCCTCGAGACAAAGAACGTTCTTGCTGGAAGAGTGGCATTAAGTGATTGATTGGGGCATTGTAGGGTGAGTAAAGGGGTGGGCATTTTTGCCTAATTTGGGATTAGGAAACTGGCTGGTATGAATCAGCAACTGGGGGCTTTTGGCAACGGTTGCAATGGGGCCCCGTCAGTTCTGGAGCCGACCTTGGCTCTGGGCTCCACTTCTGTGTCCTTGGGGCAGGACTGCATAGCAGGTTTTAGATTTGGCCCACCCCAGTGATACAGGGGTGTATGATGATACCGTAGGGGCCGAGAGTAACTTGGGAACATGCACTGAACCCGTGCTGAGGACAGCACCCACTTGGTTTTGATCTGGTTGCCTTGCTTGTCTCTGAGTTAGAGAAACTGAATTTTTGAATTGAATGCAGTAGCCGAAAATAGTGCTCAAGTCAGAGAAAAGAGAAAAAACAAAACCCTTTCCAAGCAAGAAAGCAAAACACTATTCGGAATGGGTGTTTTGCTGCAGTCATGTTAAAATGTGGAGTGTGTATGTTTTTAATTGAGAAATGTAGAACATGCCCCACCACACTGACTGACAGGCTGACATTTCCCATGTCCTTGGTCCTCACCCCACCCTTCCCTCCACCCCTAAACCCTCATCCCCATCTTCAGTCAGCCCCCACACCTGACCTCACCTTCCTAGTTTGATCCACCACGGAAAGAATGGCAGTGTTATTTATCACCCTGAAAAATGCTACATGGAGCCCAAGGGTTGTGTGTGATGGTCATGTCAGTGGGAACAATTCATTATTCCATCAACTACTTGGCATGTCAGTCAATGGAAAAATATGTGCTTTAGAAGTGACAGCTCAAAATAGTCTTCTCAGCAATTGGCATGCCAAGATCTTGATAGTATAATGAATTGTTCTTTAAACCTATCATTTCATGCCATCGATTTGTCCATGTAGACTTTACCTTTTTTGAAGGGAGGGAGGCCAGGACTGAATTATAGAAGTTATCTAAAATAACAAGTTAAATAACTTTGTAAACTGGGAAGCAAAGATTGGAGTTTTGAGAAGTGGAATTAGAAAGAATGTTCCTTGGGGAAGATAGGTAAACACAATTACAACTAATAAATGTGTAAGAAAAGTTCCCTGAGGTTCTATGAGTCTTGGGCATGAAAAAATAGTTCATTCTCATTGACCACTGAAATTTTATTCTCATTTTCCATAATAAGGCACCGAGAAACTGAGATTATTTATTATTCTATGTGCAGCTTGATATATGTTTGCTGAGCAGTGTATTTAGTTCCTGCTTATTTAGGAGATGTGGCTATCTTGGATTGAATTTTGAGTTCCGTCGGAAGGTCGGTTTTTCCAAGTTAATCTCCATACATAGATTTCTTTTCCCACACTTGATGTATGGTTTTTCTTATACTCCTGTGGCTAATTAATTCCATTCCCATTCTCAAGTCTGAGCTCTTCAAAGGTTTGCACCCATCTCTTCTCCTCTGAGTATTTTGAAACCAGGACTGAGAACTTGCACAGCTTGCTGGCTTTTTGGAGAATGTTTAGGACCTTGGCATGTATTTTGGGTGAATTCTGAACGTGGCACACAGCATGTCGAGGTTTCAGCTGGTCAAATTGCTTTCATCCTAAAATGTCAGCTTTATTTCTAGGAGCAGCAGCTGCCGCAGACCTTTGTCCCCCTCGGATATCTCCACTGAATTGCGTGATGTGTCAATGGTTGTTTTCCGTCCTGTTAAATAATGCCAGTTGCTCCAGCAATGGTCATTTTAATACCGTCACAGAATAACAAGCGGTGCCAATTTGTTTTCAAGATTGGGTCTTAATTGGTCACCATTGTTTGAAAATAGAGAACAGCCTCATTAATCCACTGCTGAATATTAAGCATTTCATTAAAATATTGCCTGGAAAGGAGAGTTACTTCAAATCCCCTTCACGTGTCCTTCACGGCCAGCAAAATGATCTATTCTGCATTTTTAACTCTCAACCCAGAGAAAAATTGGGGCATCTGTGACCTTTTAATTTGTGCTTCAAAGAAAACATTTCTTAACGTTATGTAATAAATCAATCATTACTTGCTTAATAATCTTAATGCATGTCTTTGAAGTCAGCAACCCACAAGAGAGGCTGGGATTTTTAAAAATTGACAACTCTCTGGTCATTTGATGTAAACTGTGTTTTATTGATCAGCTGTGGAACACTATCAACTGCATGTAAAAAGCATGTGATCATGGGGACAATGAGAAATGAAGATATTTTATTTATGTGTATATGTATATGCATATTTATATAGTCTCTGAAGTACATAGGAAATGTGACTTACTATTTTAGTATTTGAAATTATACTAACTCCCCTTAAGCCTTTCTTATCTTTGTGCAAGTGCATCCTAACATAAACACGATTTGTGTATTTCTTGGTTTCTATAATCTTGAAATGAAAGTTTTTGTAACCATATTTTCTATGTATTCTAGAACGAAGCTGTTTAAAATGCAAATTTACCCACATTCCTTCAATCCTCTTTAGTCTATTTGCCTTGATTTCCCTTGTTATCTAAAGAATTTTTCAGTTCAGGCATTCCTAAACTCAGAAGTCATGTCCTTGGTACTTGTTATTAATGCTCTGCTTATCATACCAAAAAAGGAAACCCAACCTTGGATTTTTGTTTCATTTTGTAGAAGAGCTTCAGATAACGCAGTTGTAGATCTGCAGCTTCTTTAATGACTAACTGCTGAATTATAGGTTTCCTGATTTGAAGTGTATTTAGAAAAAGCAACAAAATGCAATTAATCTGATAGTAATAGGAACAGAAGTTAATATTGGCCTGAAGCTAGACTGCTCATTGTAAACATCTAGCCTGCATAATGGACAGTCACAGAGGCTCACTTCTGGCTCCTAAAATGGTCCTCTCATTACTGCATGCACAGCCCAGCTTGACCCCATTCTTCTGCAGAGAGTTCTGCCCAGACATTCCCAAGCTCCTGCGCTGGTCACTGATGCATCAGCGGCTGTGCCTGTCTCTGAGCTTTCGCTGCTCTCTCATTGCCCTGGCCCGGTGAGCCCCTGAAGGGGAGTGGCAGAAGGCACGCCTGGGTTCATGACCTTAACTCAAGGCTCCCAGCTCTGAACCTGGGTAAGACGTTGACCCCAGGGGCCGCCCTTGAGGCATGCTTACCTTGAGAGGTGGCTATAAGGATGAGCAGGTAATGCCTGACTTATTATAGGAGCTCCAGAGAGCTCTGACACCCCCAAAAGGGAGGGAAGATGCACTGCAGTGTTTCACTGTGTTTCTTGGGTGCGGCGGCACTTCCCACTCACAGCTCCCAGCCTTGAGCTGGGATGTTGTTACCAGTCACAAGGTACCTCTTCCCCGTTCTCTCTGCTCCTTTCCACATTACCTTTTCCATCATTTCTGTTCAATAATTAATACTACAAGGCTTTTCTTTATTGAAACAGTGCTCCCAAAAGGTTTTTTAATCTTCCCTTATCTGAACTCTTGAAAGATGTTTAGACAGAATGTTTTTTTTTTTCTTAATGTATTAACTGCTATTTTTGTTTCTTTTTTGTTTATGTGACTACTAAGGTTGATTGCAGAAATATATGATATACAGATAGGGAAAAGTCACTTACAGGAAACCACAGTATTTGTTAATCCAGATCTAGGCTGTAGACATACTACCAAGGTGCACACACAATTCAAATACAGACACAAATTGTACACACACAGGTTTGCAGATAAAACTTTATTTGTGCTAAGCTAGTGCTGCGATTCATGGGGTCGCAAAGAGTCAGACACAACTGAGCAACTGAACTGAACAAATATATAATGTATACATATTTATGGTATGTATATTTTTGGATAACATTATTTGCTAACAATAGGAGTTAAAGGCCACCTCCTCAGTACCATAAAAATATTTACATCACCATTTTTAATGTCTGCAGGTAATTTCATTAAGCTGATCTCATGTCATTGAGCAGTGAGTCTCTTTCTAGCTACTGAATATTATCAAAGAAAAAAATTGCTGTGCCTTGAATATCCTTACACATACATCTTTATACATATATCCAACTGTTTCCTTAGGATAATTTCCAAGATATAGCGCTGCTTAATGTCAGTACATGCACATTTTTAGAGATTTCATTTAGGTTGTCTTTTCCTCTTCCTGGGGATCTTGCTGACCCAGGAATCGAACCACAGTTTCCTGTGCCTCCTGTACTGGCAGGCAAATTCTTGTATCACTGGGCCACCTGGGAAGCCCCCAGAGATTTGATTACATTCTGATGAATTTCCATCCAGAAATGTGGCACTTTTCATAGAACCCTTCAGCAGATATCTGAGTATGCCACTAGCCTACATATTCCCAACACTGGATATTATAAGTTGGCAGAAGGGTCTGTAGGTGGAGTTGCGGAAGAGCTTTTGCAGAAAAACACTGAGAGAAGAAAACCTATTGTATCAATCTGTGTTTAATATATTGAGACAATTCTGGGCCACTGTGGTTAGGAAGATGAGTTGCATTCCTGATGCTGTGAGAAGGATCATGGCTGAACAGACAGTATCTCCAGTTCTGGAGAGCTGGACCACACACCAGGAACTATTTTTTTGATTGAATAGACCCAACAAGGAGCAGTGACGAACACTATTTAGACAGCCCAAGCGGCTGTCACTTCTCAAACTAGGTTAAGTTAAAAAAAAAGGCTACACAGGTTAATTAAAAGATAACACTGTGCAGTTGGACATAGCACCTGGGTAATTGTTTCTCCACTGAGACAAGTATGTAATGAATATTACAGAGGTCTAGGGGAAAAAAAATAAACTTGTGTGACAAAGATGAGACTCTTGTACCTAAAGCTCGAGTGCTCTTCCTGTATCCCCATATTAGGTATTTATAAGCCTGGATGCATAATAGAACTTTTTAAAATTACCTACAAACACTGAATGGCTATCCTGGTCAGTAGGCTTTGGGTTGTGTTTAATTGTATGAGATAGATGACAATTACAAAACCCTTTTTATTTGATAAGTTTCAAATACATGCAGAAGTAGAGTTGAGCGGTGAACGCCCACATATTCGTGACCCACTTACAATGATCATCAATTCATGGCCACTCTTGTTTCATGTACACCCTACCTCCTTTGGCACTGAATTATTTTAAAGTAAATTGTGACATCGTATCATTTTAGTCATAAATATTTCAGTGTATAAAAAGATAATCTGTGTGATGGGTCTTAATCGTTAAGTTTTCCAAGTTAGCATTATGAGAATATCTTTGTAAAATACTGATTAATTGTACAACGTCCACAAGATGACTTCTCTGAGCCTCAGATTCCTGTTCTGTAAAAGGGATACCAATAATACTCAGATATGGTGGTGGTATTGTGAGGATCATGGAAGATACTCAAGATAACATAACATCAAAGTGATGGAAAACTGTTAACTCATCATCATTGCCATTGTCATCACTGGAATTCAGATTTTACAGGCAGGTGACATAACGGGAGCTTTGAAAAGCTGAGTGATGATATGTAAGAGGCTGCTAGGAAAGGAGATGGTGGAAAATGTGGCAAGTATATCAGAAAAAAGCAAGGAAACCTGGAGATAAATGAAGGAGATAAGCAGGAGAAGCCAGTAGCCCAGGCATGTGGGACAGTGAGGGTATGGGTCTTCTGACCTCTGTGACCACAGGTTCCATTTCTTGGAACCAGGATACAAACTTGGAAAAGGGAAACATCAGTGGAATGAGGAGGAGACAGATAACTTGGGCTTTAAAAGGTTAAATTCTATTAAAGGTCATACCATATTATTAATAATAAATACTATTACAGTGTAGAAGTTGAGCTATATATGGAAATAATTTTTTTAAGTCTTGCATAATGGGTCCCTACTTTCCAGAAATGATTGATATTGCACGTTTCTAAGTGAACAATGCATGCAAGTCATCTCATGGAATTTATGTTGGGGGGATTTGATTGACTCTCTAGCAATGGAAGATCCCCTGGAGGAGGGCATGGCAACCCACTCCAGTGTTCTTGCCTGGAGAATTCCAGGCACAGAGGAGCCTGATGGGCTACAGTCCTTAGGGTCTCAAAGAGTAGGACACACCTGGGCAACTAACACACACCTTTGCTAGCAATGGCACTTATCAAATGAAGATGGTGGAATGATTCCCTAGAGAATTTAGAAATTTTGGATCAAAGGTGAGTATCTCCACTCTTCTATTCCTCGAACATTAATTTTTTTGACTAATATTGATCACGATCTAATTTCTTCAGAAAAATAGCATACAGGATAACTTCACAATAGAGTATCTCCAGATGATAGTTTCTTTAATGTATATTTATAAGTTATTTTAACTTTAATGTATATTTATAAGTTATTTTAATTGTCATGCCTTAGAAATGACTTCAGGCAAACTGACAACCCTTGCTTTTTTCAGAACTTACCTATCCTGTCTCTCATTCCCAAGGAACTGAATAGCCACAGAGATATGTTGATGAATGAACCCCAATAAAGGAGTTAATGGCCGATATGGTGTTAATTGGGGCTGCTACTCTTAGAGACCATTTGCAGTTGACAGAGTCTGCAGATGCCTTGGCTGGAAGGAACGGATAATGGAACCTGTTGTGGTTGCGGTGCCAGTGAGAGAGATATTTGGGGGCAGGATGGCATTCGGTGTTTTCACATTGAATCACACAAGAATAAAATTTGTAAATCACGTTAAAGAGTGTGGATTTTATCCTTAACCGGGTGCCTCCCAATGAAAATGGAAAATGACATAATTGTAGTTGGATTTTAGAATGGTCAGTCTGTATTGTTTGGAAGCAAGTGGTGGCGGGGAGCAGGGAGCGGGGAGCGGGCAGGGGAAGTAGGAGAGAAGTATAGGTAGGATACTACCTATACTGGGAGTGAGGATGGAGTAAAGTGAGGATGAACTGGAAGAGTGGCTGTGAGGGTGGAGGGAAGTGGGCTCTTAAGTGTGAGAATCCATAGACCTTGATTGTCAACTGAACGAAGCAAATGTGGGTCAGCCCCCTTGGGTTGGTGAGTAAAGCAGCTTTGGAGCCTCCATCCCCAGCCAACAGCTGAATTATCACAGAGCGAGCCCTGGGGGCCCGTTGAGTGCCACACGGAACAGAATCGCTTAGCTACACGCCCCCCCCCCCCCCCACCTCAGTCCTGTCTCTAAATTGTGAGATGCTATGCGATGTTTACTGCTTCAAGCCACGTGTGTTGGGGTTGTTTATTCGGCATTAGAAAACTGGAAGAGTTATCTGTGCCACACTCCCTCGTAATCCAGCTTTGAAACACGATATGCTCATCTGAGTGTTCTCTTAAGCCAAAGGGACCTACACACTGGACGAAAACCTGTTTTCATCTGTGTATGAAGGATGGTGATACCGGCCATCCCTTCTTTTCAGAATTATTTTACGGCCCAAGTAAGATAATATATGTGAATGTATGTCATACATTATAAAGCCCTCTACAAATATAGATGAATTTAAATAGAATTGGAAAGCACTTTATCAGTATAGCTAAATAGATTTTTATTATGGAAAGAAAGTTTTAAACTGATATCACAAACGTTAAAAACAATATTAAATATTCAGTGCTACTGACTGAACTTATAATTTGAAGTTCCGTAAAGATCATCAGCAAGACTTTGATTTTCCATAAATTGATCTAGAAGCTTTTTATCTAGTTCTCTTTGTCTGTTTAGTATTTTGAGTCTTTGTCAAAGAATGGGAGTTGATTTTCAGCTCTTCTTTCATCTTGTGTTGGTCTAAAAAGGCCTTATTTGCTTAAGGAAATTGAGCAGATCCATCTTGGTGGAGAACAGGGAATAGGACTGGATCCAAATTGATACCCAGGCGTAAGAGTCTTCCTTGGATGGCTTGCTACTAGCTACTGCCGACTTGCTTTTAAACTTTGTCACATTACCTCTTCAGTAAATTGAATTACCGAATTATCATCAGTTGCTCAGCAATCTGGTGATCTGGTACCAGTTTTCTTCAGAGTAATTGAACTATTTGTGTAATTTAAATTAACACCAATCTTGAAATTTTTCCATCACGATGACTTTGAGAAAGCGGGTGGACGAGCGTTCTAATTAAATTGTGATCCTTAATAGATACACAGGGAAGGATGCTTTCCCAGGTTTATCTTTAGTTCTTTGACACATGCCTGTAATAGCCAATTCAAAGTAAAAGCCAAGAAAAAAAAAAGTCAGATGTGAGGTGGGACCATCTGGGTTGTTCCTGTAGACTACAGTGTCTTAATATTGGCACTACTGACCATCTGGGGCTGGATAATTATTTCCAGGGTCGGGGGCTGGGGAAGCTATGCTGTCTCTTGTAGGATGTTCAACAGCATCCCTGGCCACTGCCCATTTAGATGCTTTAGTCATTCCAACCCTCAACTCAGCTGTGAAAACCAAGAATGTATACAGATATTGCCAAAGTCTCCTAGGGGCCCAGTTACCCCCTTTTCTTTTGAGAACCATTGCTATAGATAATAGAGTCTGTTTCTCCTAGTAGGAAGGAAAAATATTTTGTCCCAAACTCTTCTCTACCTCTCATCCCATCTCCCTAGCCCCAGGCCACAGCTTTGTGCATCACATACATTTCTTGTTGAATCAGCTCATCTCCAGGGGTGCTTTCCCTGGGCAGTGACCTCATGTTTATCTCCTTGATGTTTGACAATGGACTGCTCTTCATCAGACCCGCTTGGAAACTGACATCCACATTTGAAGGTGATTTTTTTTTTTTTTTTTTAAAGAAGTCATCCTTTAAAAGGTCATAAAACACTTGGCATTAGTTTCTTAGAGTGTGTGATGAATATTTCAATACTTTAAAATGTAGCCAGGCAGCAAGGAGATGATTTAATGTTGTAAATAAATCTCTTTGTGGGATTTAATGTGCAAAAATGGACAGCAATGACTTTAAAAAAATCATTCCCCAAATGATGGGATCTATACAATGGTGCTCTCTGTATGTTGAATCCATATCTGGAGACAGTGTTCATTGTATCTTTCTTAGATATTGGAGGAAGACACTAAGATTACTTTCTCTCTTGGGACCTCTATATCTTTTTCTCAAAAGGAGAAGCCCATAAGGTCAACTTTCTGGGAAACAGTACTGATATCAGATCCCTGGAGAATGTACTGTCCATTGGACTAATTGAATTCCAATAGATAATAGTCACAAATGATAACACAGAAGTAGTGATAATGATCAAAGTGTTGTATATGTGTTAATCTTCTAATAACCCTGTGAGCTGATTGTGGAGTTATTCAACTATGGTCCTTGGCCACATTTGGCTGCTGCTATTTTTGTAATGAGAACTAAGTACATTATTTCTATTTTTTTAAGTGATTGAAACAAACAAAATCAAAGGATGAAGAATATTTCTTGACTCCCTAAAATGATGAGATTCACATTTCAGTGTCCACGAATAAAGTTTTATTGAGATGTAGCCATGCCCACTCATTTGCATACTGTCTGGGGCTGCCTTGACAGAGCTGAGCAATTGTGACAGAGACCACACCACCCACAACGCCTAAATGGCTTAGCATCCAGCCCTGGCTGGATAAAGCTGGCTGACCCTTGATGTGATTATGCCATTACTGCCCTTGTTTTATAGAGGTGGAGGCAGAAGTACAGAGAATAAGTCATTTGTTTAAAGTCATGTGTGAATAATGTGACAGAGCCAGAAATTTGAAGTTAAAATACTCTGGTACCATGTGTGGTGACAGTAAAATTTGCCAGGACAGAACTCCTCTTTTTTTTTTTTTTTTCCTTTTTTTAATATTCATTTTATATTGGACTGTAGTTGATTTACAATGTTGTATATTTCAGGTAGACAAAGTGATTCAGTTATACATGTATCTATTCTCTTTCAAATTCTTTTCCTATCTAGGATATTACAGAATACTGAGCAGAATTCCTGCGCTATACAGTAAGTCCTTACTGATTATCTATTTGAAATATAGTAGAGTGTATATGAGCGTCCTGGTGGCTCAGACAGTGAAGAATCTGCAGTACAGGAGACCTGGGTTCGATCCCTGGCTTGGGAAGATCCCCTGGAGGAGGGCATGGCAACCCCCTCCAGTATTCTTGCCTGGAGAATCCCCATGGACAGAGGAGCCCAGTGGGCTATGGTCCATGGGGTCGCAAAGAGTTGGACCCGACTGAAGCGACTTGGCACACACACGGTGCATATGTCAATCCCAAACTCTCAATCCCTCTCCCCACCAACCTTTCCCCTTTGGTAACCCAGAATCATCATTTTAAACACTCTAGCAGAAACAGCGTCCCATAATTCAGCTCTTTCTTATTATACTTTGCAGTCCATTCATACTTGATTTTTGTATGTAGGTCTCCAAGCAGCAATTCCTGAATGAAGTAAAGAGCGTTTTGTGCTCCTTAGGTTGCACTTGTGCAATATTCTCTTCAGCCTTTCTAAGAATGGGTGTTTGTACATTTCCTTTCAAGCAGCAGGATTCCTCCCGTACAAGGAAGCACCCCTAAGGGGCAGAGTCCTGAGGTCTGGAAATCTAGGTGGGTAACTGATTTTCTGCTACACAGAAATTCTTGCGGAGGGAGGAAATGTCAAGGGCAGAAGGAGGGTTTCTAGGTCTGAGGTAATTGAAGTTTAAATGTCTATGTAGAATAGTTAGGAACTTAAAAAAAAAAAAAAAAAAGAATCTCATCTGTCTGGCCCAGAATTGGCCTTGCTTCATTCAATTTCTCCATTTCAAAAGATGAAAGGCTGCATCGTCTGCCAGGATTTAGCGTCCAGTCCCAGGGCATCGTTGTGTCTCTAATCTGATGTTGAGGCCATGACGCCATCCCCTCTGCCTGCCGGTCAAGATCCGTTCCTTGGTTTTTTTTTTGTTTTTTTTTTTTTTTGTTAGATCGTTAAAAGGCCCTAGACATGGATCAGTTTCAGACAGCTTTTGGCTCCATAGGGAACCAGCTCACAGGTCTTTGGTTTTATTTTATTCCTTTCGGATTTTAGAGCAGACTTCATTCGTAGTAGCAGAGAGCTATAATCAATCTCATTAAAAAAAAAAAGCCACACACTCACAAATTAAGATCGGGGGATGTTCTAGATCTTGACTGAAGTGGTGGTTCTGTGACTGCATATACTTATTAAAGTGCATCCAAATGTATACTAAAGATCTGAGCATCTTAACTTCAACCAAAAGGGCATTAGGGGCTTCCCTGGTGGCTCAGATGGTAAAAGAATCTGCCTGCGATGTAGGAGACCCTGGTTTGATCCCTGGGTGGGAAAGATTCTCTGGAGTAGGAAATGGCAACCCACTCCAGTATTCTTGCCTGGAGAATCCCATGGGCAGAGGAGCCTGGCGGGCTACACAGTCCTTGGGGTTGTGAAGAGTAGGACACAGCTGAGCGCCTAACACTTTGAAAAGGGCATTAGAGGGAAAATATAATATGGAAAAGATTTTTTTTTAAAGTGAGAATAGTTAATTAGAGCACCTGTGTGAGGCTGGGTAAACCCAGAATTACTCTCTAGTAATCACTTCTAATTCTTCAGATTTCCTGAATCCCAGATCAAGGTATGTCCTTGCGGGAGGCTTAAATTCATTTCCTCTAATTTGTGTTCTGCATTCCTTTGAAGGTAATCATTCTAAGGCTAGATAAGGATAACTGATATTTATCCCTATAAATAGTCAGTGTCAGAAAGGTAATCTTTATCTTTGAATCTCTTTATTATGCCACATTGGATTTACAATTAAATAAAGATACAAAATCTACTTGGGATGAAGGGCAGTGGGTGTATTTAGTGCTTATTTCCTCCAGCTTGTGAGAAAAGTGAGGTGTAAAGATAAGAAATATGACTTTAAAATAAAAAGTCTTTGGGTGGAATCATTTATCATGCCTCCGATACAGATATCCAGCCTTAGATATAAATATTTCAGGATCAAGATGCTTTCATCTCTCTCTGCCTTGCAAGAAGGGAAGATTGGAAACAATCTTCCTTAAAGTAAGCAGCTTTAATGATTGTTTCTAAATCAACTGAACTGTGTTGGAAAAAAAAAAAAAGAAGCTGTAAGAATCCTATAATCCCTAGTTTAGTTGTAATGAAATTGTCCAGGCTAAGAAGGGAGCAGATGGATTCTGATTAATTTCTACTAAAACCAGCAAGTATTAGCCTCAATATTCTTTATAAACTTATCAGGGTAAATGTTATATAGTCATAAGAGGATGGAGGAAAAAGAGATATAAAATATAAATGAACTTATAACTGGGTTATGAATAGTTAAGGGGGGTATGCTTAAAAACACCATCTTTAGCAACATATCAAAATGGAGATTCATTGAATCAGGGTTTTCAGAGACCTTTTCAGATTTAATTCCTTAAAAAATTGTTATGTTGTTGTTGTTTGTTTTTCCCAAGAGAGGATTCATGTCTCGAAGTATCCAGCAAAGAGGCCCTTTGCATATTATGGGCTTAACAGTAAGAAGAATGCAAACAAGATTCAGAGAGGAGAGAAGTTGTGCCTCGGATTCGCCATTTATGATTCCAGGATGATAATTGAAAACAAAGATGAACTTTACCAAGACATAATTTGGAATGAACTTAGATAGTTCAGTTGCCACAGTTCATTAGTTTTATGGTTGATATTTAGGATGCTGAGGGGTAGAATCTTAGCTTCCCCTGTCTTTTTTGGGACCTCCTCACTCCTTCAATCTGTCAAAGGGGATACAGAGAGATCCAGAGGCTTAAGCTTTAAGTCTGGCATCCACTTGAAACTAGAACTGAAAATTAAAAGAGGCAAAGCGAATCCGAGGTGGCATTGGTCCCACATTCCCATAAGGTATGAAGTATTTACTTCCAGCAGAAGAATCAATCACTTGGTCTTAGATTTAAAAATCCGTCTGCTGTCTAGATTTGTCTCCTACCTATCATCAGTTTACATTGTCCACTTCTCTCCCTGCTGGGCTGAGAGGTGGCCATAGGCTGTGAGCCGTCTAAGGAAATAGAATCCTAACTATAACTTTAAACATTGTCAATACCTAACTAATGATCGATGACCAACAAGAGGCAATACACATCATCCCAAAACTTGGAGTTCTCATTTAAAGACAGCACAAAACCAGCTCTAACTTTGCTCTGTAGTATTAGGAGCAGAATGGGATCTTTCTGAGAACATACAGAAAAAAAATCTCTCCTTCACAGCTACTGAGTGATATATTTACATACAGAAACATGAGGTTTATTAATAAAGTCTCTGGTGGTTGTGTCATCAACTACTGGAATGTGGTGAGTAGTAAATGAATTTGGAATTAATTCGACACTAGATACTCCATTTCTTTCTGTTATTATCTTGTCATCATAGCTGTGACTTGGAAATAGGATCTGCTTAGGGACAAAGACACTGGTTTACTATAATAAAAGCAGGCTGTTTGGGAAATTTGACCCTAGGATCATGATTTTAACTTGATAGTAGCCTATCTACCTGGGAGCTTCTGTCCAACTTCTGCCTGCTAGGTCTGTAGGTAGAAGAGACTCCGCCTTCAGAGTCCTGGCAGAAAACGACAATGACCAACTTTTGCATGAAATAAACAGGAAGCTCCGGGCCTGGGGCCTATGAAAATGGAGCCCATGCAAATGCTTTAATTTCTTTTAAAACCAAGAGGGAAAAAGTGGCTATAATCCAGCTAGATTATATTCATCTTTATATCAATGCTGTCATAAACTAAAAAAATAACTAATAGTAATTGTAATAGTTTTTTTATGGAGGAGGGATTCACAAAGGTGGACATGCCAGGAGCCCATAAATGTCATTTTGTGGACCTGGAAATGCTCAAAGGTTTTTCACTGTAGAGAACAAGATGAAGGGGCTGTTTGCAAAGGTGTGGTTTGGATCAAGAAAACCTGCCAGGGGGAGTGAAGCATTCAAGGACTAGTAACCTTGAGTTATTAGTAACCATGATAACCATCAAGGACAAGTAACCATCATCACCCTGGGGCCTGAATTAACACATTGGCAGGTGGTGACTATTGGCCCAACCCAGCTAGAAGCCAAAGGAAAAAGTAACCCAGAGGCCATTCCACATAGGTCAGCATCATAGAACATAGAGCTAGACAGACAAGAGCAGAAAATAGACCAGAGCTGGGGAGCTGGGATTGTCAACAAAGAAGAACCAATACCAGGACTCATATTCCAACCACTTTCTGTCTCAAGAATTTTGAAGTGGGTGTAACCTCTGCCTTTGTGTAACATTGATAGGATCCATGTGTGAATTACAGAAAAAAGGAACTTATTTTCTGCTTCAAAAAGAAAGAAACAGATTTGAAAGGCTACTACCCCATCAAGTGACCCCAGCATTTCTTGCTCACTTGTTGTAACTGGAAGCAGCTGTCTTTAGAGTTCTCCTCTGTTTGCAATAAGGGCTCAATCTCCTTTTCCAGTCCAGCGAGGGGACAGTTTGGAGAACTGGTCAAGGAAAGACTTTTGAATCAGACTGTGCCTGGCCTCGTTTGGTGACTGAGTAGCTATCTGACCTCCCTGTGCCTCAGTTTCTTTATCTGTAAAAATAGGACACTAGTGATACATGCTTCATAAGGTGATAGGAAAAATTAAATGAAGTCAAACACTATTCTGAGTGCTTTATGTATGTTAATTCATGCAACCACACAGAGAAAAGCAGAGATTCAAGCACAAAGAGAGGCATTTGTGATGCTATTCTTTGGGTCTCAGGATATAGCTGTGCTTGAAACTCGGCTGCCACTGGACTTTTCATATATGTGAATCAACAAATATTCTCTAAATTTGGGGAGGAGTTCTAAGTCAGTGAAATGGAGTTTTTGTCACTTGCAACCAAAGCAGTTCCAACAAAGAAGATACTGTATACGTATGTATGTGTATCCATAGGGGCTTCTCCGATGGCTCAGGAGGTGTAGGATATGCCTGCACTGCAAGAGACACGAGAGCCACAGGTTCGATCCCTCGATTGGGAAGACCCCCTGGAGGAGGAAATGGCAACCCACTCCAGTATTCTTGTCTGGAAAATCCCATGGACAGAGGAGCCTGGTGGGTTACAGTCCAAAGTGTCACAGAGAGTCACACACGACTGAGTGACTACGCACACACACATATCTATGTATATAGTGTGTTTATATAGACATAAATATATATTCATTAGCTGAGTAAATCAAGGAAGAGAAATGAGAGAATTCATGTACGTTGTTTCTAAACTTTGGCAGATGTTGCTGTCAATAGTCTTCCATAAGAGAACCGATGAAAATGGCCTCCCATTTATTCAGTACCTGTGGTGCCAGCCCATTGTGTGTACCTTATTTGAAATAGTTCTCATAGGTACTCTACGAGGGCATTATTAAAACCATACCCATTTTATAGGGGAAAATGCAAAGCACCAGAGAGCTGAAATAACTTTCTCAAAGTCAATTCGCTGATGGGTTGATTGAGCTAGAATTCAAACCTAAAGCCCTTGCTCTTTTCTCATAAAAGACTGCCTCCCCGATTTGCATTCAGCATGCAGCGAGGGATGGGTTTGAGCCAGGGTGGTTTCTGCCATCTTCTCTTGTTGCATCAGAGAAGGCGGGGATAACCACAGCACAGGGTAGAGGATGATGGGGTGAGAATTGTGGTGAAGAACAGATTCATGATGATAAATGAACACCATGCATCCGCTCTGAAAAGGCAACTCTCTCTCCTACAGAGTAACTGAACCAGTAGAGGCTTTCCTCCACCTGTTGCCCACCCTGTGTGTGCATTAACAGCAAAGCTCTCTGTTGTTTATTTCTGCGGCAAGCCATCTTACTGTGTTATGTGTTTTGGCAACAATAGAAGAGTCTGAAGTGGTACTGGCCCAGATCCAGAAGCTAATTCCTTTCTAATGATTTCTATGCGTTAGCGATCTTCCTGCTCTTATTGAAAGAAAAAGCCCATCCTAATGGTGGATGGAGATGAGTGGGTGGCTGGGGGGTTGGTGGTGGATGGTAGTTCCCAGGCCCAGAGCCTGCGGCCCCTTGGTTTCCCCAGAGTGGCCCTGGGGTAGGGATTGGGGGGTTGATGAATCTTGAAGCCCACTTTGGCAGGCTTCAGCCTCTGAAAGATTCAGTCCTTCTCATGTCCTGCTCATCAGAAATGAAGAATGCAGAAACAGATTCCTCCAAGCCCAAGAAATGAGAATCTTGGATTACAAAGAATTGCCTGTCAGACTTGCTTTGATTTTCCTCAGCATCAAATATTTTCTCCTTCTTCTGTATTTCTTCACTTTAAGAGGGCACTCATTATATTTTTCTCTATTAGTTTCTCCTAATAATTATTTCCCTCTCTTTCTAATATAAAGCCATTATATTCTAGAGCACTAAAAAAAGAAAATACTCCTAATTCCTTCATCTGAAGAGAATAAATTTTAACATTTGTACTGTCTTCCTTTATTAAAAAAAAATTTCATTTTCTAGTTAAAAGCTTGTGACTTAAGAGGACAGTGCCCTTTAAGAGGATTCTTTATATTTGGGGTGGCTGTGAAATGTTTGCTGAATCTAGCCAGTTGAGATGAACACAGGTCCAGCATTGATTTTATCTTGTTAAAATTTTTTTCCAATTAGTCACCTTAAAGTTGCCTGGAAAGGTCATCAGTCAACGTAGACTGATGAGGAAAGAAGTTTCTTTAGCAACTGAGGTTCCTGTACATCTCAGCCCCCTGAGTCTTTTCTTCTGACTCCTTTCTGTCTGCCTGCTTTTGTTTGTTGTTTTTAGAACTTTATTGAGATAGAGTTCATATACCATAAAATTCAACTATTTAAAGTGCTTTCAGCTTATTGACAAGACTTATGCAACCATCACCACTACTTATTTGTAGAACATTTTCATTCCCTAAAAGGAATCCATTTAGCAGACACTTGCTATTTCCCATTCCCTCACCCCTTGACTACTGACCTACTTTCTCTTTCTATGATTTACCTGTTCTGAACACTTCAGACAAACAGAATCATACAGTATGTAGACTTTTGTGACTGGCTGGTTTCATTTGATAATAAACTCAAGCGGTGTTCTAAAGATTCGTCTGTGTTAGAGCATGTATCAGTACTTCTTTCCTTTAAATTTTGCTCTGATTGCATTTTCCTGTCGATTGATTGTTCATTGTCTTTGAGAACTCTCTCCCTAATGGTGTGTGTGTGTGTGTTTACCTTATGTGTATAGATGGTCTCTGCTACTTGATATTTGCCTTCTTGACCCACGCAGTGTCACATGTAATGTATCCCTTTGCTCCAGACTCCAAGGATCAAGTAACAACCATCTTAGAGTTTGCTAGACTGTAAGAAACTCTGTTTATCCCAAGTTTATGTAAGGTACATTTACACACTTACATGTCTAACTATTGCTGCTGCTGTTGAGTTGCTAAGTCTTGTCCGACTCTTTGTGAGCACACCAGGCTTCCCCATCCTCCTTTATCTCCCACAGTTTGCTCAAGTTCATGGCCGTTGAGTCAGTGATGCTATCAATCTAGTCAGTGCTAGTTGGTCTATTAGAAAGCAAGTATGTTTGAAGGTAGCAGTCTTAGAGAGAGAGACTGGCATATAGAGAACAGTTCCCTAGGACTAGATAGGCAATCAGGAAATGTAAAATAAAATTTATAGATAAATCTGTTGAATTTTGTTTTTAAAAAAGCTATTAACTTGCAAGAGTTTAATTATCTGGAGGAAGGATTGGTGTCAACCAAATTTTAGAAAATAGAAAAGTTATATGATGTTCTAAATTGTGCTCATTTTCTAGGTATGACTAGAACCAGAGAAATTAGTTCAAGGTTTACCTGAACCTTTAAAGTCTAGCTGTCAAAAAAAAATAATAATAATAAAGTCTAGCTGTCAAATCAATGAGTGTCAATTACCTCAACAGATGCCGCCAATTGTTATCACTTAATTTTAATGGTGAAAGTGAAGTGAAAGTTGCTCAGTCATGTCCAACTCTTTGCAACCCCATAGACTATACAGTCCATGGAATTCTCCAGGCCAGAATACTGGAGTGGGTAGCCTTTCCCTTCTCCAGGGGATCTTCCCAACCCAGGGACCGAACCCACGTTTCCCACATTTCAAGCGGATTCTTTACCAGCTGAGCCACCAGGGGAGCCCAAGAATACCGGAGTGGGTTGCCTATCCCTTCTCCAGTGGATCTTCCCGACCCAGGATTCGAACCGGGGTCTCCTGCATTGCAGGCGGGTTCTTTACCAACTGAGCTACTAGGGAAGCCCAATATTAATGGTAGTGAAGTGGATCTCTGTGATGGTGGGATAATTCTTCCTTAGGAGATCTGTCTCTGAGTACAATTGAGTTGTTTTCGTTTTGTATTTCAGAGGTCTCAGATATTTCTGTTACCTAATCAGCTCATCGCCTTTTTCCCTCTGCATATTATTAAGGCATTCATTAGCCTTCAGTGGCACTGCAGAAGTTGGCTTTAGTTTAAAATTGTGCCCATGGTAGAAGGAATGTTTCTACAAACCACTTAAAACATTATTAAGCCGTACTCTTTTTTCCCCCCCTCAGAATTTATTTAATCTCATTAGACCTAAAAAATGGCTAAGCAGTGGGTAGCATTTTCATTTTTTTGTGTGAATCAAAACATGAAAAAGAATACAAGCATTAAGAAGTAATGAACATTGGATGCACTCTGTATTCTAACTGTTTCGAGTTATAGCAATATAAAATACTTAGATGTCATTGTCTCAGATACTAATGATGAGGTTGTTTTTCCTTGATAAGAAATTAATCAGTCATAAATCTGTGTTAGAGTATAACTGAAAGTAAAAACAGACTGTACCAGCATAATTTGGCTTCAGGGATAAAAAGGAAGCAGATGTTGGAATTAGCATCTTTAAATATTATCCCTCTAAGTCAACACTGTGAGATGAGATTGGTTATGAAATTTTGCATGGAAAGTGGTAGATTCAGTCATCCACAGTCTCATGGCCTGGCCTATGTTTTGGGACCTCTGGAATCCACTGTACTCAGAGACAGAACTCATAATCAAGAATTATTCTAATGTCCTCGAGCTCACAAAATTGCACTTAATCCGTGAATGAGGGGCATACTGATCTCTGGATTATTTCAGTTTTGGCTGTATGCGTGTTGCCACTGTGAGCAGTAATAAAATCCCAGGGCTCAGGTGATACCGTGTTGCTCAGTATTGCCTTGGGCAAGTCATTTAACTTCCATGAATATTAGTTTTCATATCAATAAAAAGGAACAGTTGGAAGCTGCCTTGCATACTTGGCAAAGTGGGAAGCACTGTAGAAAGGTAACAGCGCTAGTGGAATAAGGTAAATTTTAGAGCAGCAGATTATGACTTAAACCAGTGCAGAAGTAAGTATTATAGATGTAGCCCTCAAATATCATTTTCCCTGTCCAGAACATTCCTTAGGAATTTATCCTAAGAAAACAAAGGAATATATGGTGATGTTTATCAGAGCATTACCAGTGATGGTGAAATAGTAGGAGTAATCTAAATGTCCAGAAATAGGGGATGGTTAATTAGATTATATTATGAGCATGTTAAGTATGCTATACCTCTAAGAAAATCCATGTTAAAAAAAAAAAGTGCCAGTTACAAAACATATGGTAATATGGCCTCACCTTTGGGTTATGTGGAAATACATATATGTGTATGAAACATTGTGTGTAGACAGAACTTGAATAATAATGATTTCTGAGTGCATAGAGTATAGATGATTTTAGGGATCAGTGACTGTGTATTCTTAGAATTTTCTGAATAAAGAACAAATGACTTTTTAAATTAGATATGTATGTGTATGTATGTGGAATCTCTCTCTCTTTCCCTCCTTCATTGGTTCTCAACCAGGAACGATTTCTCTCCTCTTCCCTAGTAGAATTTTGCCAATGTCTGTACTTATTTTTGGCAGTCAAAACTTGGAGGTACTACCTGCATCTAGTAGCTGGAGGCCAAGATTCCTGCTCAACACCCTACAGTGAAGTAGCCCCCACAACAAGTAATTTTCCAGCCAAAATGCCAACAGCAACAAGATTGAGGAGCTCTGTGAATTTCTATTCTAGGTCAGACGTCTGGTCAACCTCACACAACTCAGGGGCTGCTGTCCACAGTGTTCTTTCTCGGTGACACTCACCCTCATCTGACTTTCTTTTTAAACTATCTTCTCTTCCATCCAGCCTATGGAATTTGTACCTCATCTGAAAACCAGAGGGGAGGCTATTTTTTCCCCACTCTATTGTTCAGAGTATGCTGTGGCTTTTTGATATTCAAAACCCTGGCTTTGGAGGCTCAGAAACCCTTTTAAAGCTATTATGTCTGGCATGGGTTTCAGCGGCATGTGTTGAAAGTCACAGGCTATGGTTTTGTCTCTTTGTTCTCCAAGTTTTGCTTTGGTATATTTTTCCCTAGGGTTGTAAGCATATTGTCTAGCTGCTTGAATTTGTTATGGGTGAGGCTGGAGAGTCATAGAGTCAAAGGAAGCAAAGGGAATATTTTAAAAAGCATCTCAGCACATTTATTTATTCCTCAAAATTTATGTCACAGTGTGCTAATAACCTTACAAAATAAAGCACTGACACGACGAATCATAATTTATTTTGTGTCTCTTTAAAAAAATCCTATTAAAATGCTAGAATAGCCCAAATTTACCAGGGGCAAAATCAACTTGGTGTGCAACCTTGTTTATCAAGATAGGGTGGAAGATGTCTCCATATTCAACCTGACACCCAGTCCTTGATATTCTGCTTCATTCTCTGCCGTTCTGGCCCTTTAGGCCTGTGCTGATTTGCAAGATTTGTTTAGAAATTCATGTGTAAAAGCAAGATTGTCTTGAATTTTTCAGACTGGACAAAATGTGAGGATGAAGCCACTTAAGCATTGACCAAGTCTTTAAAAACAAACGATTTGAAGTCCCTTTCATCTTATGGTGCCTAGAAGCAAGATCACTGCTCTCTCCCCTAAATCTGCATGTGTGCATGTGTGCATATGTGGTGCATAGACGTGTCGTTGCAGTGGCTTGTCTTGTGGAGCACAGATCCTAGGGCACATGGGCTCAGTAGTTGCAGCTCCCGGGCTCTAGAGTCAGACTCAATAATTGTGGCACTTGGGTTTAGTTGCCTCATGGCATGTGGGATCTTCCTGGACCAGGGATCAAAGCCATGTCCTCTGCATTGGCAGGTGGATTCTTTACCACTGGACCACTAGAGAAGTCCCCTTCTGTGGCTTTCATGAGTATCACTTGGAGTCTAAGTAGATGACTGCCAAGTCCAGGTCTCCAGGCCAGATCTTTCCCTGCTGCTCAAGGTTCTGAAGCAGCTTGGAGCGGGGGTAAACATTCTCAACTCAGACATTCTCTAGATTGACAAATCACATTTTAAAAAATCCAATAGTTTCTATGAACTTCGGGTTTTCATCTTTAAAATGGAGAGAATAGAGATTTTCTAATGGAGTTGCTATAATGAGGAAATGGGATCGAGTGAGTAAAAGCACTATGTTAGCCAGTTCTTACCTCATACCACAAAAGTTTCAGGCACTGGCATTCACAGTAAACTGAGAAATGCAACTCCCTAAATGTCCTTTCTGAGCTGATGTGGTCTCAGAGTCAGTGTTTCTCCCTGATCTCCAGTTTCTGTCGGCTGGATTCTTTATAGTTTCAACTGCACGTTGCCTATAATTGTCTGTCACGTCATTTAGTCCAACTGCCCCAACTAAAGACTCAGTCTGTTGGGCTCCCATTTTCAAATTTCAGGGAAAAAGCCTGTAGGCCCATGCTCCTTTTCTAGCCAAGCCACACAAGTCAGATGGATGGCTAGTTCTTGGTTTAGGAGTCCAGACTAATCTATAATAATTAGCTGTTGTTATATGGGTCAGTCCACCAAGGCATTGGATAGGGCAGATTCCTGCTTGGACATTAGTTTTTATTATCCTCTATTGGAGGGATTTATAATATGATTAAGGTGGGAGTGCTATCTTCTCTGCCCAAACTGGGCATGTAGATGAGCTTATGAAGTGAGTGGGACAAGATTTCTTTAATTAGAAGCTGAAAAAGAATTCTTGTTGTGTTTAGAGTCATTTGGCTGAAAAAATATGGTGAGAACTGTTGAAGGACTTCTTCCCTGCCTTTGGGAAGAAGCCTCGTTTTGGTTGGAAAGAATGATGTCAATTCATGCAAAAACAAACAACAAACAAAAAAAAAAGTGAAGAAATGGGGAATACATAGGAACAAATTCATGCAGTCTGTGAGCATGTGTGTGCTCAGTCATGTTTGATCTGTTGTGACCACATGGACTGTAGCCCGCCATGTCCTCTGTCTATGAAATTTTATAGGCAAGAATACTGGAGTAGGTAGCCATGTCCTCCTCCAGGGAATCTTCCTGGCCCAGAGATTGAACCCCTGTCTCCTGTGTCTCCTGCACCAGCAGATGGATTCTTTATCACTGTGCTCTCCCTTGAGTGCTAGTATCCAATAACGCTTCTGCAATGTCTTAGTTATGTAAAGAAGCAGTTCCCTCTTTCAGCCTATTGTCAGTTTGTGTTGAGTTTCTGTCACTTGCAATTAAGGGTTCTGGCTAGTATGGTTTCTCTGAAGGGGTTGTTTGGCAGGCAGGCAAATATCCAGTCCTTTACTTTCTTGAAATCCATGGGATTTGAGGTCTGATAGATTAGGCTTCCCTGGTGGGTAAATCCCTGATCAAGAGTCAAATGTCAGATGTCCAAATGAAGCCCTTTAAATCCTGCTTTAACTTTCATGACATTTTACTAAATAATGTTCTTTTAAGGTAGAGGCAAAATCTCCTCCAAAAATTAAAGTCAACTGGCATGTGGTTTTTGTTGCATGTATTAAAATAGAACAGATACAAAGAAACTTGGAATAAAACCCAATGCTTATTTTCTTGCCTTGCCCCAGACTTTGCACTAGAGCTCAAGGAGAGCAAAAAGGACAGATGAGGACTGGAAATGTAATCATTGTTTCCACTGTTAGTTTGCTACAGTAACAATTTGCATGATATACACTCAGCATGCTTCCAACCTAAGCACCAGAGACACCTGACCATCTTTCATTCTTCACCACCATCCTCCTCTAGATTTAGTCTTTTCAGAAGAAGCTGAGTTGGTAAATGGGGAAGGAAGAGATTCTTAGAACATGTCACTGCTCAGTGTATTGTGGGATGGCTGCCTCTAAGGGTTACAGATTAGAAAGGGAGAACATGAACTCGTGGTGGAACATAAAGGTGACTTTATTGTTGCTGTGCCTCAGCTGTGTCCAGCTCTTCGCAAAACCATGGACTGCAGCATGCCAGGCTTTCCTGCCCTTCACATCTCCTGGAGCTTGGTCAAGCTCATGTCCATTGAGTCAATGATGTCACCCAACCATCTTCTCCTCTGTTGTCCCCTTCTCCTCCTGCCTTCAATCTTCCCCAGCATCAGGGTCTTTTCCAATGACTATAAAACCTGTATTTCCTGATAATATCATTCTGATCAGCCTGTCATTGGTCAAGCATTTCTGCCAATAGAATCACTCCTATTTTTACAAACATCAGCTCTCTTCCTGGTTTTGTTGGGTCTCACCTTCTTGATTTTTACCAAATGCCTAAATTACTGTTATCATAATCTTTTCTTCAACTGGAATAACCTTTTAATTTAACCTCATTATCAATAACAATTTCATGAAAATCACAGATTTGATACTATCATTTATCTATTTTCATAATATACATTAAAATAAATTACAGATACTAAAAGAAACCTTCCATATTTTAGCTAAAATTATTGTGTACACCATCTTTGGAATGGAAGCCACATTTTAGAAGAAAATTGGGTTACTATATTATTTCTAATGTTATTGCCTGTATATGTTACAAATATGGAAGGGGTGACAGAAGCTTTATACCTCGATATCATTAGTAGACTTCATAAAGACACTTGTTAGAGAGTCTAGTTGAGAATCAGTAAATTCTGATGGAGCAGGGAAGTTAGAGAAACAATAATTTCTTGTTTGTATCTTTCTCTCCTGCTAGACTGGCAGCCCTGTGAGGACTGAGTCTGTGTCTATTTTGTTCACTGATGTATCTGAGTAGGTAGCAGAGAGCCTATCACATAGTAGAAACTCAGTAAGTATTTGTTGGGGAAAGAGTATAAACTGAATAACAGACTCCATCAGGTCATCGTGGTATTCTTTTGTTAAGGTTTTTGAGGTCAGGGATTATGAATGTCCTTTTTTTTTTTGAAAGACGTAACCTTTAAAAAAATTTTTTTTATTTGGCTGCATGGGATTTATTTAGTTGTGGCATGCGGGATGTCTAGTTGTGACATGGCAACGCTTAGCTGGCAGTATGTGGGATACAGTTCCCCAACCAGGGATCTGTCCCAGGCCCCTTGCATTGAGAGCATGGAGTCTTCGCAGCTGGACCAGCAGATTAAGTCCCGTGAGTGTCTTTTAAACAGCATCTTGAGTGCCTGGTACAATGTCTAGCGCACATGCAAAGATGAAAACAATTTTTTGTTGTTGTTGTTATGTGAAAGTGTGTTTAGTCTAAGTCTGTTAAGTTGTGATACAAATAGAATCACATTGTAAGCTTTTCATTTTTTCCATTTTCAGTTGATTTAGGAAAATTTTCACGAGATTTGAAAAATGTTTTTAATTGTGGTTAAATACACATAAAGTGAAATTTCCTCACCACCATTTTTAAGGGCACAGTTGGGTGACATTAACTCCCTTCGCACTGGTGCAAATCCATCTCTGCCATCTGTCCCCACACACTTCTCTTCTTGCAGAGCTGAAACTCTGTACCCATTAAACACAAACTCTCTTCTCCCCACCACCTCTCCACCCCGTTCTACTTTCTGTTTCTATATATTTGGCTGCTCTAGGTACCTCACATGCAAGACATTACTACAGCTCTTGTCTTTTTGTTAGTGATTTATGTCACTTAGCGTAATGTCCTCAAGGTTCATCCTTGTAGCGTGTATAGCAATTTCCTTCCCTTTAAAGGCTGGGTGAAGCTACATGGTACATCTGTGCTACGTTTTGTTTATCCATTCATGGACACGCACTTGGGTTGCTTCTCCCTGTTGTGCATAATGGTGATGTGAACACGGAGATACAAATACATCTTTGACAAAGCTTTATATGAATTAATAAAAGAATCAATGAAAGAATGAATTAAGGGATGACAGCAGCAGTCTTCTGTGTCACTAAGGAGGAGTATGACCCTACTGGGAGATGCTGGCTGGAAGGGACGAGAAGAAGAAAGGGTCCCAGAAGGAGCCTTATTTCTCTGGTGATTCTCCCTGAGGCTGGTCCTACTTGGAATGAGCTCACAGTGCTCCATGCACCAGCTCTTGTGTGATCTCTCAAAATGCCTTCCCATTGTGGTTTCATAAATCCTTCTTATGCTGATTTGCCCCGAAGTGCTCTGCTTTTCCAGGGCATAAATTATTGAAGCAGTTGTGCTCAGCAAAGGGGAAGATAGGGAGACCTACCTGAGCCTTCCAAAGTGAAGACCAGACACCTTGTCTGAGTTCCAGCAGTTCAGAGCAAGCCTGACCACACCATCCCAGGCAGGAAGTCACGCAACTGCCAGAACGGCCACCCACTTCCTTAATGTGGCAGGGGAATCGAGGATCCAAGGAGGCGTACCTCTCATCTCGTCACCTCTGCAAGTTCCCCAGGCTTTCTCACTGACCAGGACTGGGAATGGAAGGCGATTCACAAAGACCAGCTGAAGCCATTTTTAGGTCTTCACTCTCAGGCAAAATGATGTGTTAGTATCTGTGAAAAGAGTGTCAGAGCTAGCATCACACACTGTACACTGCTTTGGGGCTGGCAGGGGGCACGATGTTCCCTGTGAGTTGAGTGAGGGGAGGGACTCCCTTTGTGCTCGGGAGCTGTCAGCGTGTGTGATACGGATGTCTGTCAAAGTAGACTGATGTCTAAGAAGCTTGACTCCCATTTCCTCAGAGGATGCTGAAAAACAGACAGGCTGAAAACAAAAAGTGTATCTGTCGTTTCATTTATCAAAGTTCTTGCAGTTCCCGGTTTGAAGCCAGGGAAAGCAAAGCAAATATCTGGTTAGAAAAGTGAACTTGAAAGCTCAAGGGCTGGCGTGTAAAAAGAAAAAAGTTAGACAACAATGCTATGAAAATCTTAAAGACAAAAGCAAAAGAATAGACAAATGCTTTTTGCTTTCAGCTCACCCACCCTAGTGCAAGCCTTCTAGGGAAAGAGACCAGCTTGAGCTCTAAGTCTGCCATTTAATAGTGGTTTCAGCCCTGGGCCTATTACTTCATTTTTTTGAGCCCCAGTTTTCTCATTTGTGAAGAGGATGTCATAGAATTTCCCTTGTAGCGTGGTGGGGATAATAATCCATGAGATGCGCTTAGCAGAGTGAGCCACACACAAGCCTCTGATTAATATTAGCTGTTACTCTTATTAGTCTCCTAAGTAAAAATCGCCTTCAAAGTACACGAGCATTACAAAAGCTGAAAACTGAAGCTTCCCTTGATAATCAGAGGATTTTATAAATAGGCCTGGGAGAGTCGGAATGTTATTTTGAAGGCACAGTCACTCATCAGTGTATTGATTAAGCACTAGGACATTCCCAGTTGTATTCTGGATATTATACAAATGAGGAAAATAAACACAGAGTCCTAGTCATGTGATGTCACTACCTGCAAACACAGAGGCACATCCTGGGATGTTTTGTGAGAGTGTGTGAGCATCTAAAACCCTGTTGGCATGACCTCCCCAGGTTTTTACAGATGAAAATTAACACCTTGGCCCCATTTTTATGAGGAAGACATTAATTTTGTACAACCTCAAAGGATGCAGCAGGGGTAGCAAAGAGAGAAAGGAAGGGTGTTAAGAAATGGATGGCAAGGATATTTCCTTACAAGAAGAGTTGTGGATTTCCCTGGTGGTCGCAGGTTAAGAGTCTGGCTGCCAGGGCGGGGAACATGGGTTTGATTCTTTTCCAGAAAGATCCCACATGCCCCAGAGCAACTAAGCCCGTGTCACAACTACTGAGCCGGTGCTCTAGAAGAGCCTGTGCTCCACAACAAGAGAAACGAATGCAATGAGAAGCCCATGCACTGCAACCAGAGAGTAGCCCCTGCTTGCTGCAACTGGAGAAAGCCCAAGCCCAGTAATGAAGATTCAGTGCAGCCAAGAATAAAAATAAATAAAATTCAAAAAGAAATGAGCAGTTGTTATCTCCACCTGGAACTGTTTTTGCCAGATCTTTGCTTGGATGGTCTTCTGTTATGGAAGTCTTTGTCTCAAGTGTCACCCCCTCATACAACCCTTCCCTGGGCAGCCATTGGAAATTAAACCCATTCTCCCGTCTCTTTATTCCTCTAACCTTACTGTCTTTTCTTTTAAGCATTTATTCTGGCCTGAAATTAGCTTGTTTATATGTTTGTTGATTTGTTTACCATTTGACTCTCTCCATAATGATGTCACCTGGGAGCAGGGACCACATCCGTCTTATTTGTTACTGTATCTCACAGCCTGACATATACTAGGCATTTGATAAATAGATGAGAAATGCTTGAATAATTGGGCCTTTTAAAAAAAAACTTTGGCTTTTTAAAAAACATAATTTGTCTTTTCTGGTGGTGATTTGGTTGGTAAATCTCATCTCAGATCATCTTGGCTTCTTGCTATATTACACAAAAGGCATCATCAGTTATTAGAAATTTATAATGAGTCACTTAAACTGTAGCATCCTACCTTAGAAACATACTTTTGTTAGTTTGTTACTCCTGCTGTAAAAAAGTGCCACATTGGGTAGCCTAAACAACACAAATTTATTATCTCACAGTTCTGAAGGTAGTCATTTGAGGTCAAGAAGTTGGTCAAGTTGGTTCCCTCTGAGGGCTCAAAGCAAAATAATCTGTTCCATGCCTCTCTCTCCTGCTGGAGGTTTGTCCACAATCTTTGGCATTGCTTGCCTTGTAAAACCATCATCCCATCTCTGTGTTCACCTTCACCTGGTGCTTTCTCTTTGCATCTATCTACAAGTTTCCCCATTTTATAAGGATACTAGTCATATTGTATTACCTAATCACCTCATTTTAATTTGATTACTTTTGTAAAGAACTTTCTCCAAGTAAGGTCACATTCCAAGGTGTACTGGGGGTTAGGACATTAGTGTATGATAGTCCTAACAATCCTGAGCATCCAGGATGGAAAAGTATGATAGTGTAAAGTAATTAGCCCCCAACTAATAAAAATAAATTAAAAAAAAAAGAGAAGTATGATAGTGGGTTGAGCCACATAAGATTGCTTACATGCTTTTCCCTACCAGGACAAGAAAATTTCAGTTCAGGGAAATTTGGACATATGAAATACAGGAAGGCTTAAGTAAACACACAGACTCATGCCAGAACCATGCTTAGCACACATGGTTAGCCTAGTGCTCAGCCGATCAGTATTTGGTGATTAAATGGCTGTAGAGTTCTTCAGAATGACTTTCACCCTTAGTTCTTCCAAGTCTTTGTCCCCATATTACCATCTCAGTGAAAACTAGCCTGATTCCCCATTTTAAATCATGACCTCTCGGTGCTCACTTCCCTACCTACACTTTATTTCTCTCTCTTGCACACCTTCTACCGTACTCTGGACTTCACTTATGTATGGTATTTATTGCTGTCTCCCCTCACTAGAAGGTATGCTCTATGAGGGCAGGAATTTTTACTGTTTCATTTACTTCTGTTATGTCTGTATATACCAGCACTAGACCCAGAGTATGCCATTAGTTTCATTGACTGACTGAATGAATGCCTGACCCAGAGTATGCCATCAGTTTCATTGACTGACTGACTGAATGAATGCCATCAGGAGAATTCTGGCATCTCTTGGCATGTAGTTTCAGGTTTTCCTTGGATCTGCCCTTGACCTTCATAGAATCTCAGCACTAAGGAACTCCTCAGAGATCAAGTTTCTGTCTCTGATACTTGAATTCCCTTTTAGACTGGTGACAACTTGGTAATAATCTTGGCTTACAGAGCCCCCAACTCTGAGAGTAAAAGAACAAAGGATTGAAAAAGTTAAATGATACATAAAATAATACGGCATGATGGGTGTCTCGTAGAACAAAGGAATGGGGAGCAGAGGCAGGAGGCTTGTAGTGGCACAAGCAGTAGGCTCAGAGAAGGGCAAATATAATCTGGTGTACATCTGGGGCAAAATGATGCATAATGATCACTGCAGGGTGAAAGAATCAGAGGATGATAAGGCAAACCAATGACAGTGAACAGCACAGTGATTTAGAACAATGTTTCTCAAACTTTATGCAGATACCAGTCACCTGGGGATCTTGTTAAAATGAAGATGCTGTTTCGGGGTGGGGTCTGAAAGTCTTCATTCTTAACAAGTTCTCAGGGGATGCGTCTCCAGGATTGTACTTTGAATATCAAAGAACGTGGATTCTGCAACCAGACTTCCAAGGTTCAAATTACAGTGACCACTGATTAACTGTGTGATCTTCAGTAAATTATGTAATGTCTTTGTTTTCTGGTGTATAAAATGAAGATCAGATGAGGTATTCTCTGTAAAATGAATACTGTGTAAATATTAAGACATGGATTGTGACTGTTACTTGGGGACGGAAGAAGGAAGAGGATTTGGTGTGGGATTCCAGGCAAAGAAGCCTTAGCGGTACTTTCATGATTTTTTAAAATAAAGTGTTCAGGTGATCACTGTGCAGATTTCCCTCCTTTTCCTTGCAAGCAAGTTACAAAAGAAGGTGGATTAATTATGCATGTGCTATGCTGAGGGCGGTTAAGGACAACTGTTTGCAAGCTGCCTTGGGTCTTCCGATGGAGAAACCATGTGAGGGGATTGTTAAAACTGGGAGCTGAGCCCTAAATCCCTCTCTGATGCAGGACTCCACGAGGCGCTCAGCTCTTCAGAAGGAAGAGCTTTCCCTAGCACCTGCTGAGTGATGGCCACAGCGAGGCGCTAGGGAGAGGTGCGCGGAGTCCGACGCTGGGAGCACCCGGCCGGAGCGGTAGTGCAGGCGGGGTAGAGGGCGGACCCACGTGGACCACCAGGCGGGGCGGGGACGGGGGCAGCCAACCGGCCTGGCCAATCACCGTGACCCGCGGCGGCCCTGCCCCTCCCCGTGGGCTAGCTAGCCTGGCTCTGCTGCACTGCTGGCCGCGCGCCGCCCTGGACGGGGCGCACCGAGGCTGTGGCCAGACCCCAGGAGTGGAGTCGCAGCTGCTGCCTCCGCAGACGTTTGTTCTCCAGATGCAGTTTCGGACTTGTCTTCGGAGAGACTTGGGAGTTTCCTTTCAAAGCGAGCCTGCGGAGGTGATGGGCCTCTGTGGGGATGTCTGCGGGGAGGCGGCACGGTGAGCGTCCTCTGGCTTGGGTGCGGAGGGAAATTGGTGTGTCGCTCTGCACGCGCAGTTTCAGACTTGGCTGCCGGCTTTAGCTGAGTGAGGAAGGTTGAAAGGGCAAGGGGGAGGCGGGAAGATGGGCTTGGGGTGACTTGGGACCGTTTGCTCACGGTTTGTCTCCGGGGCAGCAGCTGCCTCCTCCCGCTCATCCTGGCGCTCTGGACTGCGGGAGTGACCTCCTGTGAGGAGGCTGCCGTGCACCCCGAAGTTGGAAGTGGCGCTAAGAAGCGGGGTGTGTGTGTGGCAAGCTTCCAACTTCAGGGTTTGTGTCTGTCCCTCAGAGATCCCGAGGGTGCTCCGTGAATGGCTGCGAGGTCACTTGATGGATTGGCATGTAGAGGCAGAGGGCGAAGTGGCCGCGAGTCCTTGTTTTGAAGAAGTCCTTAGGTCTGAGGAGGTATCTTTATAGGAGCCTGAAGGAGAGAGCGGGTTAGCCTACAGCTGATCTCCTGTTTGTCCGGCTCTTGCTGGGAGGATGCTGCGTGATCCGGGGCGCAACTTGCAGCTGTGAGCGCGAAGCTTCCCACTCAAGGGGAGAAGCGTAGCGGGTCTAGAAGCACCGTCCCTTCCCACGTCAGGTATCTAGCATTTGTCCACCAAGCCGGCGCGCTTGAATTTCTTCCCGTCTTTTTCAGTTTCGTCCGCGGTTGCTTCCTTTGCTCTGTCAGTCAGCCCCTGGAAGGGAGGGCATCTTTAACCTTAAGCCATGTTCTCTTTCTCGGGGGACGATGAAGTGGAAAGCCCGATAACCCGCTCCTAGGGAGACAACCCAGGCCAGACACGGTGCTACTGGTGCGTTTTCCGCCTGAATCAGCGTCATTTAACGTTTGGGATTTCCACGGACCCCCGTGAGAACCTTAGCTAAGCTATGAAGCAACTCCTCAGCCAGATGTGTATACACGAGTTCATGGTTATTCGCTGAAACCTACCCCTGTGCTCACCCCCCACACAGGATTTTAGGACCCCCTTAAGGAAGCGTCTGTATCCGTGTCCTCGGTTCCTCTTTAACTTTTCAACCGCCGTCCCTAGGTTGATGCGATGTGACAAGTGACCCTGGAGCGTGGGAACGGAGACGTTCAAAGCCGTGGTCTGATTCTTTCTGTAATATCCGTGGTCTGGGGATTCAACAACCTGAAGCCCGTACCTGCAGACCCAGATGCCCAAATTGGTCCACGATGATGGTTTGGGTTCCTGGTCAGACTTGCCCTCCTTCCAGGCCACTTGCTGAGGGACAATGAGTTTGTGTGCCTGAGTCCTGTTCAGGGAGGACCCGGGTTTCAAAGGAAACAGAAAAAGGCTAAAATAATTTAAGAACATCCATTTCCTGATGTAATCTGTGTTTTGCACTCAGTCATTTGAGGACAGATGTGTGACTTGTAGAATTCTTCAACAGCTCACTGTGGGTTTTTACAATGAGGAGCATTTCTGCTGTTTGTGGTTGTGAATCAGTGTGTACGCCCAGCATTGCCTTTGGATTGGAAATACAGATCTTAATAAGGCGGTATGAGAGCAGTTTTCAGAATCATTATGACTAATGATGACTTATGTCCTCCCAAACTGACCGTGTGAGTGGACATTGCTCATTTGTGCAAAAAGCTTTCTTTATCTGTGTAGGCATTTCCTGATCAATATTCTCATGTTCGAAAAATGGATTTCAAGATTTTCTTCCTCAGTTCTTCTGTCTCATTTTTCAGCTTTAGATGACTTTGTTCTCTTTCCTCTTTACCATCTTAACTCCCCTTTGACACTTTGAAATGTATTACAAGGTTGTAAGTCATGATTTGATGTGGCCAGTTTTCTCTGTTAAAAGATAAGAAAATTGCTCTTACCAGATAAGCAGTGACTGCCAGTTCACTTATTTTTGAATGGCTAATTTTTTTTTCTTCTCCCACAAACATGCACACAAAAACCCTACAAATATCTCAACTTGATCACTGAATATTTTTTTCACTTGAGGCAACTTTTCCATATATCTGGTTCTAGAATTTTATGAGTCACTTAAATTTCAATATTCATTTTTTGACTCCTTTTAGAAATGTGTTTTGTTTGATGACCTAGTTCCATTTAGTCACACACAGACACAGAGATTCTTTGTCCCCATACCTACTTTTCAGTGGCACATAGCCTTTCTCTATTAGCTGCTTTTATTATCTGCACAGTTCATTTGTTGGTACACTTAAAATAATACTTTGTTATGTAAATGATGTGTTTGTGTATATGGTATTAAAACTGCATTCAATGGAGATTGACCCTTGGGTATGACATCATCACCAGCCAATCCGCTATCTGATTTGAACATGCATTGACAAAAGTCACATTATCATATTCAGCAAGGGTTTCTATATTGCCTGTGATGAATCAGAAAAAGAGGGAAGTTCTTTGGTTCTTCCTCTCAATTAGCTGCCCAGTTGGAGAGTTTTGGGGATTTGTACACTAAGAAGCTTAGCTTAATAATAAAATTCTCAGATTGCAGTTTTATAGATCTCTTTAGAATTTGCATAAGTACATTTTCCCCCATTTGCTTTCTTCTTTGGAAATTTTTCACCCTGCATTTTGGCTTTGTTTTTTTTTTTTTTTTTTTTTTTTTTTTTTTAACTGATGGAGAGACATCATAGTAAATGGACTAACCTTTTGATTTTTTTTTTTTTCTTTGAAATAGGTGGAACATCTAGGTGATGGACTCACTTGTTTGCATACATGTATACTTTTCATCAGGTGTTGTGTATGAATCTGCTAGGATTACCAGTGTACCTACAAATCTTGAAGTCAATCATAAATGACTGGGAGAGCAAACAGTGTTCTTTATTCTAATTTGTCAAACAGATTCAGGATTGAGGGTAGGGGGACAGGCAGTAGAAAAAGATGTCTACGAAGGGGTTGGTGAAACAATTTTGGCTACCTTAATGACTTCATGATCATTTGTTTCGAAAACACTATTAGAAAGAGCTCAGACTCTTCCTAGGCAGCCCTTGCTTATATAGGCTTGAATGGGTGTGTGGAGTTTGGTTTTACAATAATAGCCAACTCACTTTGTGAATTCTGGCAACCCGCTGCTCACAGCGTAAAATTAACTTTGACTTCCCATGTTTTTAATATCTACTGAAAAAATAAAAGTAACTCTTTCTGCTTTGCAGTAGCCATTCAAGTTAAATCTACTTTCCTCCATAAAGTCAGTTAAGAGGGTTCTTGGGTTTTGTTTTTAACATAAATTTAACTGTGCAGTGTGGTTTAAGGGGAGATTCAAAGGCAAGCAGGATTTTGAACCTGTAAAGTATCTCAGAGTTCTGTTTTCCAGAAGATCAAAAGTGGGAGATGTTGTGACTTGGATCCATTGTGGGCTTAGAACTCCCGAATCCTTACTCCTAGCCCACTGTGCTTTCTGGTGAAAAGCTGCAGGGAATGGCTTTAGTAATGTGCGGGGACCCACATTTTAGCTGTCTCCTTGGAGGGAGGACCACTTCCACTTCTTCCATTATTGAGTCTTAGTTGCAACGTTAAGTTTGTTGAACGCGCGTTGAACGCAACTCAGAGATTTGGTAACTGTATGCAGCAGTTAGCTTGGGTCACTTCCTGGTAGCTTAATATTGTAATTATAAAAGAGACATTTAGCTGAGAGATGATGGTGGTGGAGGAGTGGGTAAGGTGACTCAGTTTGGACCTATCTGAGGTCCTGTTTGGACCTATTTGGACCCTGAGCACAGGGAAAGACAAGGATGATAAAACGATGCTGAAGCATCACTTCAGGTCTAAGAACTCAGAACATTTATTTATTGTGTGATAATCTCTTCCTTCATACTTTGTGCTTTCTAGTTGCTGTGCAGCCAAACCAATAATTTGGAATAATATTCTTTTTTAAGTGTGATCATGTATATTGATAATGGCATCTTACCTTTGTTGAACACTTAGTGTGTACTAGGTATAGGGTTAATAAATGCCTTTCTCTGTATGGATGAACTACTGATTTTCAAAGAGTCATTCATGTAAAACCACATTGACTCTTTCCTTGGCATTCTTTTTAATTCAAAAGATGTCAGGATCATACACTAGCAAGTTATTAGCATGAGCATAAATAATTTTCGTTCAGAAATACAGTAGTGTCAGATGTTAGGGAATTCTTGTTAATACAATGCCAAATAAAAGGAATATGGTGTATTTAGAAAGATAGTAAAGATGTGGCTAATTTGTTTCATTTTAAGAGATTGTTCATAGTATTGTTAGTGCAGAAGAGTAGCATGATCCCTTTTAGAAAGATAGGAAGATATGTTTATATTTCTTTTAAAGAGAGAACAGTGGGATTCTTTTAAAATAAAAATACGCATTGCAGAAAAAATAGTCTATGTTGGCTTTGTTAGCACTGTAAATTCATTCCAAACTAGATACTGGTCAAACATTTCTGCGACATTTCAGTTGTCTTAACTAAAAGTGGAACTGTCAAAAACTAGCATTGCTTTTATGATTAGTTTTTTGATGACCATTAATTATGTCTGCTTGAATTCTCTTAGTTTTACATCTGTGTTGTGTATCCTAAAGTTTTCTCTGAAAATTTATGGTTTTATTCTTTTATTCAATTTCATATTATCCTGTGCTTTAATGAATCATTAAAATATTGGCATGTCCTTGTTATAACAAAGGTACTTCCTTGTCCGTCACCTAAAACCTCAGACTGTAGACACAGCTCCTCAGATAATCAAGGAAGTTTTCCAGCAAGGAAGAAACTGAAATCATCTAGGGCTGTGGTTCTCAACTGGGGGGCAGTTTTGCCCCCTCAGGGACATTTGGCTATGTCTGGAGTCGTCTTTGGTGTTCCATACTGGGGTGGGGTTATGTGGGTCTCTAGTAAGTAGAGGCCACGGATACTGCTCAGCATCCTATAATGCACAGCATGGCCTCTGCAGCAGAGAACACTCTAGCCCAAAGTGTCAAGAGTGCTGGGGTTGAGAAACCCTGCTGAAGTACAATTTTCTGGGCCCAGCGTCTTGAAATGGCTTATTCAGTGTCCCCAGCTCACTGTTTCTGGCAGGGAACCTAGATCTCTAAATGCAAACCCAGGTTTCTTTTAATCACTCTAGGCTTCCGATTTGTACAGTTCTCTCTGTGTTTCTCTCTAATACATTTATAAAGATAATACATGTTTGGAGTAGAAAATTTACATACTGTAGAAGGGTATAAAATGGAAAGAAAAAGAAACCCAATTCTGCCATTGAAATAGTTCCTTTTCATACTGCAGTAAATGTATTTCCAATTCCCTCCTCCTGCTTTTCTCCACATACAGACATTTAGACCAAATCACTTTAGATAAATGGGGTCATCCCTCATATAAATTGTGTCCTGGTTTGTTTACTTGGCAAAGGGCTCCTGGAGGGTCCTTGGTGAATCCACTGCTGGGGAAGGAGCCTGATAGGCATGTGGTTGGGCGATTTGCCCAACAGTGGAGACCTCCATGCACTGTGATGGTTTTACACACGATTGTAGGGGACCCGTGTGTGCTTTGCAGCCATTCTCAGAAGGATGATGAATCAGTGAAAAGAGCTGATTCTGTATGTATGCCATTCTTTTTCATGGCTGTATCTTATTCTATTTAAAAATTCATTTAAAAATGCATTCCTTTTTGCCAAAGGCAGCAAGTTTCATGATATTAATATTAGAATAAGTCCTTGAGTTCTACCCTTTTTTTTTTTTCCTGATGTCTAGTTTGAGATTTAAAGTACCTTGAAAGCAAAAAAAAAATGTGTGTGTGTGTGTATATATATATGTATGTATGTGTGTGTGTATATATACACACATATATATACATATATATGTATATATACACACATATATATATAAACATCTCCAAAGAGGTGTTTAATTGGGGCCATCTGAAGAAAATATTATTGGGGTGAATTCTCTGAATGTATCAGTGGGGACAACAAGTCATTGGGGCCTGGTGATCTTGCCATCTTCGTTACTATTTAAATCATTTGGCAGCTCTTCCAGAAGCAGCCAGATTGTAATGTAAACATCTGTTACCTTTTCTCTGCTTTCAGAACTGATTATGCAACTGGGCTTCACATCAGAGACCCACAGCTTTCTTCATCTGTATTCCTGGATTAATTCCTTCTCTCTCTCTCTCTCACGGACACATCCACAGACTCAAATCAAAAGAGCCATAAAATTGGTTACCAGGGACTCAGTCCTCCCAGGATAAAACTCCTATCTTTTTTGTGTTCTGTCCTGCTCTTTGCAGACTGTTGGGTCAGCTCAGGAGCGTAGAGCTCCATTAGCCAAGCTGGAGGACGACTGTGAGTCTGTCCCCTGGTACCCCTCATTCTCCATGTGTGCTGAATTCCCACCTCAAAGTCTGGGGGTGATGCTTGGCTAAGGAAGTTTGGGAAACTAGCAGGTTAATATTTAAACATCCCCAATAAGGGCACATAGGGATAAGAGTGATGTACTAGGTGTGTGCAAGGAAACATTTACATGGAGTTGAACATTTGATAGTAAATGTCTCTTTCACTAGTTTCTGCTGGTATTTGCCACATTTACATTAAGGGATGTTTGAACTATTTTCTTTGTTGACCTTTTTAAAAATGATAGTAGCAACAATGACTATCATTTGTTAAATAAGGGTATTGCTGGCTACTGCACCAAGCATTTGCAAGAATTGTGTTAAAATACAAATAGTAGAAGTTTACCTATTTAATATCATTGAACTGTATGCTTTGAAATGTGTAAGTCCATTCACATTGTTGAGCAGCCATCACCGCCATCCCTCCTCAGAACTCTGTTCATCTTGGAAAACTGAAACTCTGTACTCAGTAAACAGCATCTCTGCATTTCCCCTCCCTCCAGCCCCTGGAAGTTACCATTCTGTTTTGTATCTTTACAAATAGAGCTACTCTAGAATCCTACAATGTCCTTCTGTGACTGCCTCAGTTTACTTAGCATGATGTCTTCAAGGTTCACACGTGCTGTAGTGTGTGTCAGAACTTCCTGACTTTTTAAGTTTGGATACTATTCTCCTGTGTATATACACTACATTTTGTTTACCTATTCATCCATCTAGGGACGCTTGGGTAGTGTCCACCTTTTGGTTATTGTGAATAAAAGAGTTATGCACCTGGGTGTACACATATCTGTTGGAATCTTTGCTTTCCTTTCTTTCGGGTAAATACTCAGAAGTGGAATGCCTAGGTCATATAGTAACTCTATTTTAAATTTTTTGAAGACCTGCCATCCTGTTTTCCATAGAGAATGTATCCTTTTACTGCTCTGAGAATTTTGATGCACTATCTCATTTAATTCCCGTACACCAGTACCCCCCCCCCCCACCTCCCGCCGCACACACCAGGCCCTCCAAGGTAGCCATAGTCATCATCCCCATCCTGTGCATGGGAAAAGTAAGGCATGTTGGCAGGAAGCCACACTGGTGGCTTGTGAAAGAGCCATGCTTTGAACCCAGGCAGGACAGTGGAGCCAGTCCTCCCACTAGAGTATCCATTCTTCCAACCGAGGAAAGATTGGCTGGACTGCTCCTGCATGGGGCCAGGGATGGGAGGTGGGGGCGGCTAAGAACGGAGTAACAAACACGCTGATTCCAAAGAGAAGCTGTGAAGGTCCTCATCCTGCCACACGGAGGAGTTTGATTGAGGCGTGGGTCAGATGCTCATTGAGAAATTGATCTTTGATCAGAATAACCAGGGGGCAGTAAATACACACCGTGGTTATTTTGGCTGCAAATAGTGGTGTTGCTTCCAGTCCTCTGGCGGTTAGTAACTGTGCAGCCCATGTTTTTAAAATGCCATGCCAATTTCATTCCTTGCTGGAGGTGGGGGGTGGTAGTGGGTTAAGACAGTACAAGGAAATGATCAAGTAATCCTTAAGCTGGCTCTGAGTGATTACCGTATTTTTACTATACAGGGACAGTGGGCAGAGGACTTGGGCATTTCCCCCCCCGCCCCAAAAGCACAGCTTAATGAAGTGACTGCAAAAGAAAGCACGTATAGTCACTTTAGAGAATTAACAATTGATCAGTTTTGTGGTACCCGTGTCCTTTATAAGCACCCCATGTTTATTCATTATTGTGATCACACAGCGTAAGCAGCCTGGCTTGATGTGATGAGCCAAAGCAAGATGCAAAGACATTTAAATATACTTGAAATTAAAGTCTGCACAAATAGGTATCTGAAGGGATATTCTAATTTGATTCTAAAGGCCTAGAAATAAACCTCCATCTGGGGGTGGGGGTGGGGGTGAATCCTTCTGGAATCCTAAATCAGATGTGTGTAGTTCAAATATTTCTGAACCATAGCATAAATAGACATGAACTTATAAGCGGTTGACTAGATCCATATATGAGTTGCACTGCCTTCGTTTACTGAGAAGTAAGTGACAAGGGAAGATGAATATTGGGTTCATACTGATTATAGTTTTTAAATTTGTTGTCCTCTGCAAATCTTGGATTTTTAAAAAGTGTGTTTCATATTATCACTCTTGCTTGGTGATACCCCCCATTCTGGTATGATTGCAGTTCTTAATATTATTACTTGGACCAATGCTTAAGAATCACCTGGTATACAGTTCAGTTCAGTTGCTCAGTCGTGTCCGACTCTTTGCGACCCCATGAACTGCAGCACACCAGGCCTCCCTCTCCATCACCAACTCCTGGAGTCCACCCAGACTCATATTCATCAAGTTGGTGATGCCATCCAACCATCTCATCCTCTGTCGTCTCCTTCTCCTCCTGCCCTCAATCTTTCCCAGCATCAGGGTCTTTTCCAATGAGTCAGCTCTTTGCATCAGGTGGCCAAAGAATCACCTGGAGGACTTCGTTAAAATACAGATTCCCATGTGCTGGTTCAGGGAGTCTGGGCTGGAGCCTGATAATGTTCACTTCTGACAAGTCCCCATAGAGCCCCTCAGACCATACTTGACTTAACACTTCTTTTTATAGCTCATCTTTTGATTTAAAATTTTTAATATGAAAATTTTTAGAAAAGGGACTGTGTTATTAGGTGGTAGGTTTTATGTTTTGTAATACATTGATGTTTGTCTAAATAGAATGATTCTGGAGATGAATTTAAATTCCTGGGCCCAAAATACAAATTAGATGTTGGTTAGATAGGTGTTATAGGTGAGAAACTCATGTTGATTATGTCTGTAATTTTCCTCTAGAGCATAAGATGCATTTTCTGTGGCTGAGAACTTTTCTTAAAATTAATTAATTGATTTTAATTGGAGGATAGTTACTTTACAATATTGTGGTGGTTTTTGCCATGCCTCAACATGAATCAGCCACGGGTGCACGTATCCCCCTATCCTAAACCCCTAAACCACCTTCCCACAAGAATCCATTGTTTAAATGGATGGTGAGGAAATTTTGTTTTGTGGAGCACATAACATGCATATTGGCTCTTTCTGTCATTGGACTGATGTCTGTATTGACTAGGGAAAAATGTGGCTTCTAAGTACATATACTTTTGAGCCTGATTTAAATTGTAATCCTGTTGGCAGGTGACATACATGAATTTCGTCTCTGTATAGTTAAGACTCAGCAGATGTTAAAAGCTGATGTGGATTTAAGATTTCATCCATTCTGGGGATAATTGAAGGTTCAGTCAGGACCAGAAGACGGAGATAGAGATGGAGTTATGGGACTTGAGGGGATATGGAAAGTTTTTGCACAGATGCCTGGCTTCTTGTGTTCTCCTACCACTTGCAGGAATAAATTATCTCCTGTGTTTGCTGAAGTGAAAAGCTTTTGGTGGATTTGACTTTTGTCTTGCACTGTTAAAAAAAAAAAAACGTGAAGTTTGCAAACTGAAGTCTCTTCTGAATAAAAGACAAATAAGAGGATGTTGATTTTTAGTAAATCTTCAGTCTTTTTTTTTTTTTAATTGGGGTTTTATGAGTTTTTTTTTTTTTCAGAGATAGCTCAACTTACAGAAACTTGTGGCTGTTGGCAGGAAGGGAAGAACTGGCAACCACCAAGAAGAGGGGATCAAGGTCATTGAATCTCCTCTGTCTCCAGAGCTGTGTTTTAATTGCATAGCTAGTTTGTGGAGTGGCGTTGGTTTCTTGGAGGCTGTGGCACAGTGCATGTGGCTAGGTTTGTACTAACATTTTCTTGGGACCCATCAGTCACTGTTGTCCCTTTGACTGGTTTTTACTCTGGTCATCTCTGCCCAACTGTCAAGATGCTATGGCTCTCCTCCTTGGCTGCCTGCCACTGTGCCCTTCGTCCCCTCCAGCACTCAACTCCAGACAGTTAGAAGATGAGGCTTCCAAGCTGAAAGGCAGCTGAGGGCATGACGGAAGGTAGCTTACATGGAAGATTAAATGGCAGAAGCATCCAAACAACAAAATTACCTGATTTTTTTTTTTTTTTAAAGAACAAATATCCACTTAGGAAAGAAACATGGCATTTGGTTTACTGTAGAGCCTGGTGCATGTAGACTATATTCTCTGCTGGCTGAGAATGGCTGGTTGGTCAGTGTTATAACTGCTAGCGTTGAATCTCATGGACAAGGGTGACATCAGTTGTAATGCAGGATCATAGCGACCTTGTGGGAGTCCCGCTGGTTAACTCACAAGTTCTAAAACAGTAAAAGCAAAATTAGAATAAAATGAAAGGTTCAGTTCAGTTCAGTCACTCAGTCATGTCCAACTCTTTGTGATTGCATGGACTGCAGCACGCCAGGCTTCCCTGTCTATCACCAATTCCTGGAGCTTGTTCAAACTCACGTCTATCCAGTCGGTAATGCCATCCAACCATCTCATCCTCTGTCATCCCCTTCTCCTCCCGCCTTCAATCTTTCCCAGCATCAGGGTCTTTTCCAATGAGTCAGTTCTTCACATCAGGTGGCCAAAGTATCAGCGTTTCAGCTTTAGCATCAGTCCTTCCAATGAATATTCAGGACTGATTTCCTTTAGGATGGACTGGTTGGATCTCCTTGCAGTCCAAGCGACTCTCAAGAGTCTTCTCTGGCACCACAGTTCAGAAGCATCAGTTCTTGATGCTCAGCTTTCTTGATAATCCAACTCTCACATCCATACATGACCACTGGATAAACCATAGCTTTGACTAGCCAGACCTTTGTTGGCGAAGTAATGTCTCTGCTATGTAATATGCTGTCTAGGTTGGTCATAGCATTTCTTCAAAGGAGCAAGTGTCTTTTAATTTCATGGCTGCAGTCACCATCTGCAGTGATTTTGAAGCCCAAGAAAATAGTCTGTCACTGTTTCCATTGTTTTTCCATCTTTTTGCCATGGAGCGATGGGACTGGATGCCATGATCTTAGCTTTTTGAATGTTGACTTTTAAGTCAGCTTTTTCACTCTCCTCTTTCACTTTCATCAAGAGGCTTTTTAGTTTTTCACTTTCTTCCTTAAGGTTGGTGTCATCTGCGTTTCTGAGGTTATTGGTATTTCTCCTGGCAATCTTGATTCCAACTTGTGCTTCATCCAGCCTGGAATTTTGCATGATGTACTTTGCATATAAGTTAAATAAGGAGGGTGACAATATACAGCCTTGACTTACTTCTTTCACAATTTGGATGAAAGGTACAGATTACATTTAATTATCTCTCTAACCCCCTTCTATTCTTCACTCCCCAAATTTTATAAAGAGTTTGGCTTATATTTTTCTGCACATATTTATAATATTTAGTATGCTCTATCCAAATGTGAAGAGAAAGAATGTACTGATCACGTCTCAGAAGACTCTGTAGCCATTTTAAGTTGATTTGTCAATGCTCACTGATCAACAGAAGTAAGAGGCCTACCTGGCATTTAATTTGATTTAAAGTTTAAAACACAGAAACATCAAAATATAGTAATCTGCTGTATTTATGTTATTTACATTGTGTTTTTAAAAATATCATATGTGTGTGATTGTTTATTTTTTATTTTGCTTAAAGAGTAACATATAATAATTTGGGTCTTTCACTTACTGTTGTCTTCCAGGTCTACCTATGTTGATACATTCATAGTGCTTGTCCATTTCTTAATTTGCTTCTTAAAATTTTATTTTTGGCTGTTCTAGGTCTTCTTTGCTGCACTCGAGCTGCGGAGAGAGCTGGAGAGTTGTAGTGCACAGGCTTCTCATTGCAGTGGCTTCTCTTGTTGTGGAGCATGGGCTCTAGGGGCTCAGTAGTTGAGGCTCATGGGCTTAGCTGTCCCATGGTATGTGGGATCTTCCTGGAATGGGGATCCATTTGGCATTCCTTGGCATTGCAAGGTAGATTCTCAATCACTGGACTACCAGGGAAGCCACTTGTCCATTTATTTAAATGCCATTAATGTTTACTTATGAATCTACTGCATTTTAACTAGCCATTCTAGTACAGACAGGCATTCATATTTTCCCCATTTTTTTCTATTACAGTGAGTATTATGAGAATATCGTTGAGCAAATTTGTACCTGACACCGAGACCCAGTGTTTACTGTTGAAAGCCCTCTCATAATTATACATCTCTTTGTAGCCATGTGTACGTGATTTTCTGGAGTGGAAGTGGAATTGCTGGATCAGAGGATATGTTTTAGAGCATCAAGTTGCTTAAGAATGCATCTGGAAAATGTGGGGATGCAGAACGCACCATTCATTATTGTGTTCTCTTGGAATCAAGATGTACAAACTCCAGAAGAAGTCAGGTCCTGGACTTTCTAGATGAACAGTCTTTTTAATTTCCAATAGAAGTTTCTGTGATGAGGAAGAGTGTTTTAAAATCCATGCTTTCAGTTCTTGTAGCCACTAAGTGACCACTGAGCACTTGAAATGTAGCTATTGTGACCAAGAATCTGAATTTTAAATTTTCCTTCATTTAAATTTAACTTTAAATTGAAATAGCCACATCTGTTTAGAGACACATTTTAGACAGTTACAAGTGGGAGGTACTCACCATCCAGGGAGTACAGTTACTGTTTTACTTTTCAGTGCCAGAATGTTTTAGAAAGTGACTCATGCAGAGGTGGAAATGTAGTCTGTTTTGTTAAACAAGAGGGTTAAGACATGTTAACTGAAAATAAAGAGATAAATAATCTAATGAAAGCAAGATGGTGCTGTTAAGATTTATTGGGCACTTTTCCCCCTCGTTTAGAGACTTGTCTGCTCTACGCGGTTGGGCTGCCTGGTGGGAGCTGCGCAGTTCTGTTGGGGCAGTTCTTTGTAAAGTGAATTGATGGCTATGTAAATACAGCCATTAACCTTAAGCACCTCGGACAGCTCCTTGGGCGCTGCAGCTCTCTTGCCCTTGAAAATGTCAGTTGATGGATGTCAAGATACAAAAAAATTTTTTTTTCCTTTTCCTCTAACTGGTTGAAGCAGTGGTCCTTGCATGTCACAGCTAAAGGAACCAGTGAAATTGAGGGCCTACTAGATGTAAATACTGTAACAGGGGCTGGGAACTCTTTTCTTGCAGAGGGTTATTTTAAAGGCTTACTCTCAGTATGAGAGGTAGGACTGTGAATTTGTATGTACGTCTTATTTTTAAAAATACACAAACCAATGTTAAAGGAAATTTATGGAAAACCTTGTGTTAAAGCAAATGATGTTTTATGCTTCTGGAATGTTTATGTATTTTAAAACTAGGCATACTTTGCCATCAAAACAATACCTTCTTTTCCTTCTCTTGGAAGATAGTTTCTGAAGTAGATTGAGTGGGGGTGATAGAGACAGACAGATTTTAGATAAGAGTCCCATGTTGAAAATGCATTTGTTTGCAGGAAAAGCCAAAGTTGTATTAGAGGTAGTGGCGAAACATGATGATTACCAATGTCTTGATTTTCTGTCTGATCTCGTCTGAGTCCTTGCCCCCTTGCTTGCTTTCCAGTAATGACACTGGCCATCCCATCTTTTCCCTAGAATGCACTAAACTTATTACTTCTTCAGTGGCTCTGTACTTGCCTTGGAATGTGCATCCTCTATTAGTTTTCCTTTTCTTTCCTGATTGACTTCTTCTCATCCTTCAAGTCTCATATGTTCCCTCGAGTACTTATGTCTTTTACCTACTCGAACCAACAGTGATCTGCCCTGTATAAAGCAGTGGTGGGAGTTTCCAGTTGTTATTATGTGGAAATCTTGAAAAGCTGCAGCTCTGTGTCAAGATGCATTGTTGTTATTCCTGTAGTTCTGCCAGAGGCCACGTTCCTTCTGCCAAGTTGTAGTGATCTTCCATAAGGCTGGGCATTGGAGTGAAAACTCAGAGGTGTTGAATTCAGTTTAGGTTTCTGCCATCTCATTCCATGTTACATAAATGCCATTGTTTCTCTGAACTCTTAGTCTTTTTCACATTGATACACAGGGGTATGTCAGCAGTAGAGGGCTTTAGTTCTTTTCTTGGGTTCAGTAAGATACATATACATATGGTTTTATCTATAAATATCACAGGAGGCAAAGCCCTAAAAGTTTAAACTGTAAAATACTTTGGTCTCATGATGAGTGCAATTGAGGTACTATTTATGCCTGAAATCTTTTTATTATGTTAACAGGATAAGGAAGTATGTGACACTGACCAGTCTGAGAAGAAATACAGATAGTGGTGAATGTTGCCTTCTAGGGTGCTGAAATGCAGTCTTCTGGGAGGTTCCCTGAAGTGACGAAAGGCAGCATGTTGGAGACTCTTCATTTCTTTCATTTATTTGATCCTCGATGGTCATCCACACACAGTGCACATGTATAATATAGGCTTACGGAAGAGATGATACTTGCCTATATTTTTCCACCTCCCTTCATAATGGAACCCTGATTTCTAGCCAGGCACCTGCTGTGTGGAATCAAGACCAGATTTTAACAGCCTCTCTCATGGTGTGAAATAAATGTAGAAACACTGGGTGGTGTTTCTGGGGTGTGTTCCTAAAATCGAGAAGGGAACCCTTCTTGGATATCTTAAATCCTGGAAGGTGAAGTAATGGTTGATCCTGCAGCAGCCACCTTGGACTGTGAGGTGACTTTGAGAATGAAAGGCAGAGGGCTGAAGAGAAAAATGGAAGTAGCCTGAGACTCTGCTATGTGGAGCTGAGCTACCTGCCCTGGCCCGCCTACCATTTGATGAAATTTTTATAAAGGAGCAAGCCTGGACTTTTTAATGTCATGGTTACATGCAGTGAGATGAAATGATACAAGTGCAATGCAGTGACAAGTGAGGTTAGAACTTCCCTGAATGAGTTCATTATGTGGTAGAAGAGTTTATAGTCTGTCAGTCCAGAATATGGGTTTCCCTGGTGGCTCTGTGGTAAAGAATCCACCTGGCCGTGCATGAGATGCAGGTTTGCTCCCAGATCCAGGAAGATCCCCTGAAGGGGGAAATGGCAACACACTCCAGTATTCCTGCCTGGAGAACCCCACGGACGGAGGAGCCTGGAGGGCTACAGTCCATGGGGTCACAAAGAGTCCGACGTGACTTAGCGACTGAACAACAGCAAATCCAGAACACCCTTTCAAGTTATATGTAGACCTAGCTTTGGTTCTCGAAAACCCATTGAAGGGAAGGCTACACTCTGCAACAGATTTGGAATGAAAGGAGTGAATACTACACAGGTGGATCCTGAAAACCATTTCTAGCAGAGTCACTCAGAGATAACTCATGGTTTGGGGGCAAGAAGTGAAGAAAACAGCCAAGGCTATTAAAGGCCACCAGAGGCTTCTCCAAATTGCACATATTGAAGTTAGTTACAGCTCATTCTCAAATAAATTGAAGGCTTACCCGTTTGATGCATTTTGACAGGAAATGTGTATTTACTGCCTGAAATGAGTCCAGTTGCTGAGCCATGGTATTTCATAAATGATTAACATTAGACAGAGGCAGTAGAAAGCTCATACCTTTTCATAAATAGCATTCCACAAGAAAGAATTTTTCACAATCGCAAGGTATTTACCCTGTTTCCAAAAGGACAAATTCACCCTGGTAGATTTTGAACTTGTCTGTCATAAAAGAGTTCCTGCTTTCACACATGGAGAGATAATCACTTAAAATCAAAGGACATGAGCAGATACATTCAGTGTATCTTGATCAATTCAATATTTATTGAATGAGGATAGGACTTTATAAGTTTCCTCCTTTCTCCGTGTATTTCTCACATGCTTATTTTGCATAAGGTGGTGGGTGTGATTCTTGATTTTAATATGGATTTCATATTCAGTGAGCTTTCAGTGTAGTGAGGGAAATTGAGTTGCAGTGGAGCTAGAAGAAAGGATATTCCATGTGGAAGAAATAGGCCTTTTGAAAGTTCAGAGGTGGGAAAATTCATGTTCCATCACCCTTTCTCAGTTACTCTTTCTTATCAGCCAATTAGCACCTCAGTTATTTTCTATTGGTGCTGTTCCAACAACACCGTTAAATGTTTATACTTTGAAGATACACTAGTGGCTTGAAAAGAAAAAAGGTCTCTAGAGTTGGTTGGTTTTTAAGAACTAACCTGAGGGCAGAGTAAACATTCTGAAAAAAAAATGGCCACTTACACAAGAAACTAGCTTCTAATATTAGCTCCTGATATGTTGAGATTGCATTGTCTTTTGTGGCTAGGATCTTCTGATAATACTCTAGCTGTCATTGGATCAGACCTTAGAGTTTAGACACACGCTGTGGGCTTTATAAACTCAGGATTTGGTGCCAAGAATCTTATCATATTGGGTGTTCGAGAATAGCGTCTGAGTGAGGAAAGATTAGGAAAGTAGGTAACTTTATGGGCAACATCAGTGGCAAAGATGGAAATTAGCTGCTAGAGCCAGGATCCACCAACTTTTTCTATACATGGCCATATAGTAAATATTTTAGGCTTTGTGGGTCACGTGGTCTGTGTTACAACTTTTCAACTCTGCTGTTGCAGCAGGAACAGAGCCAGAGACAATATGTAAATGAGTGAGCAAGGCTATGTTCCAGTAACATCCTATTTGTGAACGTTGAAGTTTGAATTTCATATGATTTTCACATGTCAAGAAATATTACCCTTTAGATTTCCCTCAACCATTTAAAAACGTAAAAAACCATTCTTAGTTTTGGGGTTTTAAAAAACAGACAGTGGGCTGGATTTGATTCCTGGGTGTAGTTTCTTTGTTTTTTTCATTCTAGGCTAGAATAAAGGTTCTTTTGACTTTCCTCTTTAGCTAAGGTGTGTGCTGCTTGTAGTTTAGTGATTTCCAAATTTCAGTCTTTTGCATACTGCCTTTGAGCGGTTTGTTTTGTTTTACCATATTTCCCCATACTTTTATTTAAACAGGCATGTCCATTCTCATCTAAACAGTAATAGTAATGAAATACAGTCTAAATGCATCCATGTTTGAATATTAGTTACTAAAATGGAACATAATATCACATTACATACCATACTGACTTAGTACTTTTTAATTTTTAAAACTTGAGGTGTTGCTTCTAATAAAGTACCCAAAGCTTAACCATTAGAACTTAGTGAATTTGCACAGATGTACTCCTGGGTGGCACCCCACAGGCCTGCAAGCCTTGTAGTTGCCCAGCCCCTGAGGAAAGAGCCCAGAGACAGTGACAGAGACATCAGTAGCTTATTGGACAGGGGATCTTTAGCAGAAGGTCCTGGAGTGACACTCCATCATTGACAGCAGATGGCAGGCAGGGCATGGCTGCAGTCTACTGAAGAGGAGGCGGCTACCATTTATAGAGGGAATTGACATCAGGTTAGCTCACTAGTTAGCAGGGAAACCAGCCGCCGGGGCAGGGGCAGCATGCAGGCAGTTACTGATGAAGCCCTATAATTCAGGGGGTTGGATAGCCATGTGAATGAAACAAGGCCTGGTGGAGCAGGAAATGTACAGAGAGCAAGAGAGCAGCCATCTTGAATGGCCTGACCATATACATACACTCTCATGAAACCAGTATTCAGAAAGACTGCAGAATTCCAGCTCCCAGTTGGGTCCCTTGTATCACTTTCTACCCATACCCAGCCCCTCTTAGGTGACCTCTAGTTCACCTCTGCCAGCAGAGCTTATTTGTCTCTCTTCTATAGCTTTGTGTGAACAGAAATGTACAGCTTGTATTCTTTCCTGTCCGAATTGTTTGGTGCGCTTCATGTCTGCTATTGCATGTAGTGGTAGCTCTTTATTGCTGTGTAGTGTTTCGTTGTATGAACAAATCACTGTACTCATCCATTCTAGTGTTGAGCATACAGGCTTCTTCTAGCCTATGCTTTAGGCTGCTGTGACCTCTCATCATGTTTTTGGTTGACATACACACTTCTTTCTGTTGCATATACTCATGTTTTTCAGACTGGTTGTTTGAACCAGGGCTATTTCTTGGCAGAATTGTTATAAAAGTAAAACACAGTTAACATTAAATAACAGAAATTTTCTTTAACTAATCTGTACCAAGTTTTTGAGTAGAGTTATAGAAGGAAATGGCAACCCACTCCAGTATTCTTGCCTGGAAAATCCCATGGACAGAGGAGCCTGGCAGGCTACAGTCCATGGGGTCGCAAAGAGTCAGACATGACTGAGCAACTTCACCTTCAATATATAATATTGCACTAGATTCAGTTGTACAACATAATGAATGGGTATTTGTATATGTTGTAAACTGATTCCCACAATTCTCCTTACTGTCCATGCATCCCTTGCTACACGGGTACAGATACTTTCTTATGATAAGATCTTTGAAGTTTGAATCTCTCAGCATTTCCAAAAATGCAACACAGTGTAATTAGCTCTAGTCACCATGTTGGACATCACATTCCCATGACTTACTTATTTTGGACGAGCCCAGCTTTCTTTTTCAGGCTTCACAGGTGGCTCTATTGGTAAAGAATCTGCCTGCCAATGCAAGAGACTTGGGTTCGATCCCTGGGTTGAAAAGATCCCCTGGAGAAGGAAATGGCAACCCATTTCAGTATTCTTGCCTGGAGAATTCCATGGACAGAGAGGCCTGGCAGTCCATGGGGTCACAAAGAGTTGGACATAACTTAGTGACTGACACACACAACGCTTAAGTCACACTTAACACTGTGTGAAATGCTATTCTGCCGCCACTGGATTTATCAGCCCTTCTTGCTGGGGTGAGTAGGGTTGTTGTCTGTGTTTTATAGGAAGCTAAGGAACAGAGTGATGAAGCATTTGACCAGGGTCACCAGCTAGTAACTTAGAGAGCTTGAATTTATTTCTGTCTCTTTTGGTCTTCTCATCTCAATCTGTCTCTCGTTGAGAAAGTCTTTCAAGCATTGATCAGATTAATTACACTGATTTTTTTCCCCAAACGTTGGAACTACCATGTGTCGGACCCTGTGCCAGAGACAGGGTAAGTGAGGAACAGTATTGCAAGTTGATCTCCAGCAGCTCACAACTTGAGCTGGAATTTGAACCCGGGTGTGACTCCAAGCTTCCTTTTGGCCAGTTTTTCCCTGTCCCTTCCAGCACGTCTCCCCCTCTCTTCCTGGGCTCTTTGCTGCCCCCACTGGCCGTGCTGTGTCCTGCAGGCCCCTTGTTCTCTTCCTGGTTGGCCAGCTATGTTTTGCAAACCCACCTAGCCACCACGTGTGACAGGGGCAGAACTGGACAGTCTTTAGAAATCTGGGCTCTGGTGTCACTTGCCTGGATTTAAACCTTGGCTTCAGTTGTAACTATCTGTGCAACCCTTTCAGGTGTCCTTGTCCATAAAATGGAGAAAATATCACCTGAGCAGTATGTGGGAGATGTGTATACAGCTCACCGGGTTAGACACACAGGAAGTTTTCATTAGCTAGGATCAGCTATCGTGTTTATTGCTATTTATTTTGGTTGTTGTTATTCAACATGTGTGTCATTAGGGCTGTTTCAATGCATGGGCAGCTGAAAGCCTTCCCATATTAACTCCTCTAGGACAGACAATTCCTTAATAACCCCAAGAGTTGATCTTTAGTAGGATAACCTGGCTGGGGAGATATTTGGGGGCAGGGTTCCCTCCCCCACTGCCTTTGATCATGCCTCCGCCAGCAGCCAGCCTGCGTTAATACCTTGAACCTCCAAAGTGAGCTCCACAAGTGGTTTAACATCCATTTTAACATCCACACAGAGGAAAACACCTGACAACACTTTCCTTTCATTTTGTTAATCTCTAGCGGTTTTTTGAAGCCCAGAGAGGGTTTCCATAGGGCTTTCCAATTCTCAGGGTTTTAACAGAAGAACAAGTGAGGTTGAGCTCTTGGGGCTTAAGGGGACAGCCAGGAATCCCAGAGCACTTGAATGGGAGCCAGCAGCACCTTGGTTCTCCTGTTTTCAGCTCAGCCCGTTGTTAATTCTCTCTGAATGCAGCGGCACACACACAGATGAGGAAGGTTGATTAACGGCATCCTGCTTGCTCGCTCATCTGGTCCCAAACACTTTGAAAATGCAGTGGGAAGAGGGTGGGGGAAACCAGGGGTGTTCACTGCGCAGAAAAAAAGAAAAACCCAGTATAGTGTTGAATGTCCCATTTTGCACTGATGCTGCTGTTTTGCATTTAATTAGTGGCCAGTCGTTAAGTCAGGCATGTAACATTTTGGCTGTGTCCTTGAGCGGCTACAGTCTTTTAATCACAGGCCCCCTGGCCCCCTGTACTATTCTGCAGGCAAACAAAAAGACCCATATTTGATTCCACGGGACTGGTAAAAGTAGAAGGGGGGTTTGGGTTTGTAGGTCTTTCCTGATGTTTCATGATTAAAGGGGCCCTGGCAAGTGAAGAGAAAGAAATTGGCTTGTGTAACCCTTTAGGAGAGGGTTTCTCTTTAATGTCTCGGGAAGTGGAAAACAGACGATGGGGAAAATAATAGAATGGCAATAATGGAATAAAGGTGCAGGAAATATTCTGTGAGCCTGGACCAAAAGAATGAAGGAGAAGGATCAGTGAGTCACCCGAACGTAGCGGATGAAACATTGATCCAAGGGAGCTTACAGGAGGGGAGTGATGCCTCCGAGGTGAGGTGCAGAGAATTGAAATGATTTCACGGCGCTTGGGCTGATGAGTTGGGTGCTAGAGCCCTTCGTGTGGGTAAGAAACGTATTACTACTAAAAAGAGTTTTGAGCCAGAGTAGCCCTATCTGCTGACACATACATCCCAACATACAGACACCCTCTCCAGGAAGGTTTGCGGCATTTTATTTTTCTGTTTCACCTTGTTAGACATACTGTATATACATCAAGCCATCTTCCTTCCCTCTCCCCCACTTACTACCCCCCAAGATTACAGGTATTTCTGGGTCTCGCCTCTTTATTGGTCCTCTGGTTTATTTACAAGTCATGCAGTGGGTGGTGGTGTCCAGCATATAGAAGACTTTCAAATATTTGTGGAGCAGATGATTTGTTTGGGAGATTCTCCTCTGTTAGAGACGTCCTCCATATTAGGGAATCCTCTTCTGAGGGTCTGGCTTCCAGTTGCTGTTTGGTATATGTGTGTGTGTCTGCACGACCTGCGTGACCTCTCTCTCAGCTTGTTTCTCCCACTGTGAAACAAAGTTGATCATTTCCATCACCTAGGGTGAATGTGAGGGACACGTGACCTCACATAGGGACCTCGTCCGGCATTGTGTCCCACACATGATGCCTCCCCTTTCCTTTTTACTCTCTCAGTCCAAAATGTTCTTAAAAGGGAATGTTCTTAAAAGAAGAGGAACATTAAGTTCTAATGGACAAGCTCTCAGTTGTTGATGTTTTCTCGTTATTTTATGAGAAGATGATAGAGGTGTGGGTGAAAGCAGCAAGAAATGTCTAAATGCAGGCTTCTATAGGGAAAAAGAAAAAGGATTGTAGAGGATTAATCTTTGCAGTTCATTGTATTGATTGGCTTGGCATAATTGCTCATCTCTCGAACATCATCTGCCTCTTTGCTCTCGGCAGCAAGCTGCTAGGAATATGAACAGTGCCCTTACTGGGTTTTGAGGTTACCGTTATTGAAATGTAAATTGTGTGTGAGAGAGAGATATGGAGTTTGACCCTCTTTTTGGGAATGTGAAATTAAACTGAGCCAATATTTCAGGCCTGATCTATCATCGAATCTTTTTTGCATGCTTAGTAATTTAATGGGAGGTAAGAGGATGTTCACCAAACAAGTAAGTATGAAGCATTAAGTTACCCTTTTAATGATGTTTTATTAGGACAAACCTATGAGGTTTGGACAATGAAATCTGATTACACGTGGGATTTGGTGCTTAATTAAGTGTGTAAAACAAAACTCATAGATAGTCAGAATTGCTCTCTGAAAAATCCTGTAAGATATTTTTGTGTCAAGAAGAGTATCTCCATGGAGAAGTCTGGGCATTCAAATATATTGAATAAATGAATGTTGAGTGAATTCTGCTTAGAACTATCAAAGTTCTATAGATGGGTGATGGTTGAGAGGTCTTAAGTATTTCTCTGGCTTAAACGGTTGCCTTGCTTCTCTTTTAATCTTAAGCCTCTTTAACCTAAATCTATCCTACTAGATTTGTTGTTGTGAGGTTTAAACAGTATCATGGAGACAGATCTGACCTTGGTTACATTCTAAAGTGAGTTTGTCTATTACATGTGTCTGTAATGACTCCATTGTGCTCGTAGGGCCTCATTTTTATAGAGGTCAAGCTGCTGTGTGCTGAGTGACCTGCCAAGGTCATTGTCACAGACATTAGGTTGTTTCACAGGATCGCCACCTCCTAATGTTCACATCTTTCTATGGTGGCCTCCTCTTGAGTGTGGGCAGCACTTGATTTGATTCTAACCAGTGGGATCCAGCAGAGGTGATGGGGTGTCACCCATTGTGATTATGTTACTTTATGCAAACTGTTTGCTAGCAAACTCTCTTTGATGCCTTGGATATATAAATGGAATGTTGGGGAAGCAGTGTTGCAGAGAAATACACATGACCTTAAGGAGCTGAAGGTGCTCAGCCTGAGAGCCGGTGGACAGTCCCGAGGCTGTCAGTCCTGCAACCACAAGGACGGAGGAATGAATGCTGCCAACAGCCATGCAAGTGGAAAGAAGGTTCTTCCCCAGTCGAACATCCAGAGGAGAACCCAGCCCTGGTTGACATCTTGATTAAGCTTCATGAGACTCTAAGCAAAGCACCCAGCTAACCTGTGCCCAGACTCATGGCTTGAAGAACCTAGGAGATAAAAACTGTGTGCTGTTTGAAGTCACTAAGAAAACTCACATGTAGAAATCCATTATACAGCCATAGGTGTCTGATTAGTCCCACAAATAGCGAGTGTCAGGACTTAACGCAGTGCCATCTGATGATAGACATGAGGCTTGTAGCAGATTTGGAAGGACCTCATATGCTCTGGCTGCCTTTTGGTGGATGTCTGGCTCTTGCACGATGTCCCTGGAGGTGGTCAGCCAGCTCCTGTGCGACTCCTCCTGAATGCAGGAATTAATTGTCTTTTAAGGCATTTGTATTCCATTTGGATTGCTTTCTATTTTGACTGACTGATTGCTTTACTTAATAGAAGTATTTCCTGAGAGCTTCTTTGGTGCCAGGCAGGGTGCTAGGCGCTGGAGGTGAGTTCAGTGGCCACAGGTTCTGACGTTGTCATCATTATTAAACACTTATTTCTACACAGCCATGAATTTTATCTTACTCTGATTTCTCTGTGTCCTAGTTTTGTCCAATGGACTCCAAAGAATATTTCTAATCCCTTTTCCATGAGACTGCACTTCAGAGATTAAACACAGTTGTCATTTTGGCCCCCTGAGTATTTTTTTCAGGGTTGTTAACCTCCCAGTCAGTTCTACCATTTGACATATGGCTCTGTTTAAGGTTCTGCAGCCTAATACGGTAGCCAGGGGCCATAAGTGCCTACATAAATTTGAATTAATTAGAATTAAGTAAAACTCAAAAAAAATTCAGTTCCTCAAGCTATATGAGCCACATATCAAGAGCTCAGTAAGCCACATGTGGGTAGTCACTACCGCACTGGAGAAAGTCAAAGTGTTAGTTGCTCAGTCCTGTCTGACTCTTTGTGACCCCATGGACTGTAGCCCACCAGGCTCCTCTGTCCATGGAATTCTCCAGGTAAGAATACTGGAGTGGGTAGCCATTCCCTTCTCCAGGGGATCTTTCTGGCCCATGGATGGAACCTGGGTCTCCTGTATTGCAGGCAGATTCTTTACCACATGAGCCACCAGGGAAGTTCGAATAGAACATTTCTTCATGGCAGAAAGTGGTCTGGGTCAGGGCTGGGCTAGAATTCCTTCTCCATCCTGAGCGTAGATGCTGAATGAACCCTGGCATTCTTACACTGAACTGAGTACTATAATGTCTTTCGTTCTGTTAAAGCTAAGAGTACAACTGAACTATATGTTTTTCTGATTGTAAATGATATACTTTTACTAATGAAACATAAGATCAAAGTAATAATTTTAGCAGCCATTTTGTATTCCTCATTTTTAATTCAGAACCCATAAGACATTTATGAGCAGTCTCTGCCCGGGTGATATGAGAGAGCAGTGTTTCTTCTTCTTTTTTTTTCCCTGTAGTGTAGTTTGTCTACTTCTATTTTTAGACCCAAGCTTCATATTTAGCATTTACCTCTGGAGAATGTAATTTTGTTAGATTTCAATGAATTGGAATTTCAAATGTATTGGAATTTTTTTCAGTTTTGCTTCAAACGTTTCAGAATCGTTGTTAGCCTTCCAAGCTTCAGTTCACCCCCAGACTTGACTGGAATGCCAGCAACATTGGCATCCAAGTTATTGATAAGAAAGATGAACAGGATGGGATTTGGGATGGAGCCCAATGGCATAACATTAGAGGCTGCAGTCTAAATTGACATAGATATAATTAAGAAGAGGAAAACTTTGAGCTGTTCAACCCACTTACTTTCATTATGTCTAGCCTGTAATTCTTTATTTTTACACTGGAATTTTATGAAAAACCTGGTCAGAGTATCTTGCAGATTTCTGAATTTTATGACCCTTCCAGGCTCTTTTTGTTATAAATTAAAAAAGAAATTGAAGTATAGTTGATTTACAGTGTTGTGTTAGTTTCAGGTATATAGCAAAGTGATTTAGCTACACATATATATTCTTTTTCAAATTCTTTATCATTTTAGGTAACTACAAGATAATGAATATAGTTCCCTGTGCTATGTAGTAGGTCCTTATTGTTTACTTATTTTTCATAGTGTGTGTGTGTTAATCCCCTACTTCTAATTTATCCCTCTTGCCCCTCCTTTCCCATTCGGTAAGTTTCATAACAGTCTCTTGATCGTCAGTTTCTGTGAGGATGGCGAAGGGGAATGAGCATTGTCTGGTATTAATTATTCTTAGTGAATCCACGCACCTTCCAAGTAATCCTCACTGTTCCCTGTCCCCCCACCCCATGTTGCTAATGGCATCTGAAGAATTTCAGTTGTGAGATTAGCAGATGCTTACTCAGTTATCATTGGCAGAACCTCTGTTTTCCTTCCCTTTCATTCGCTGGTCTGTTTCCTCTTCTCCAATGTTCTTCAGAGTTTGCCAGCGATGTTTTTGCCACCTCCCATCTCATGCCGTCAGTGGCATGGAGTTTAATTCATCAGGGCCAGGAAGCTCGGACTCACTCGGAGAAGGGGCAGGCAGTCTGACAATTGCTGCACTTGATTTGGACCTCAATCCCCTCTGACCAGTGTCCCCGGTACTCTTTATGGAAAGCATCTCATCCCTCTTGACAGAACACGGACGCAGAGCGGAGGTTGGGTAATTCCGCCTGCTGTCACCGTGAGCATTGCAGCACCCTCTCCGTGCAGGAGACCGATGTCTTGGTGTTGTTCTCCTTGCCCTGAGTGTAACAGAAATAGCCCTTTTGTTGTGCTGCACATTTTCTGCTGGGCTCAGCTCATTCCAGCCTTTTGCCTTCCTGACACTCATATCAGAGGCTCGAAGATTTTTCATTTGAGGATCGAGGCATTCTCCAAAGCAGATGACTTGAAAGGAACCAGCTGGATAGAAAGCTATTATATTGAGAATGGCAGTTGGTGCATATCTTTGCCTCCACCTTCAATTTGAATAATGAGCATTAATTTCTTGGACCACTTTGGATATCAGTAGAGGATCAGTTTCTCTAAACTTTCTCTCCCTTCGCTCTCTTTTTTCCCATCTTGTTAAATCACTCAGACAGTAAAAAGAATCTGCCTGCAGTACAGGAAACCCGGGTTTGATCCCTGGGTGGGGAAGATCCCCTGGAGAGGGAAATGGTAACCCACACCAGTATTCTTGCCTGGAGAATTCTATGGACAGAGGAACCTGGTGGGCTACAGTCCATGATGTCAGAGTCAGACATGACTGAGCAATTCACAGTTTCACTTTCAGATCGCTTTATTGAGACCCTTTTTGGTGGGTGTAATATACTCCGGGGAGTGGTTTTCAGATGGCTGTCAGTTCTCATGAGACACGGGGTTTTCTTTATAGGCAGGCTTCCAACACCTTTGATATGCCGCCGCCATGGCAAGTCAGCCGTGAGGTGCCCATGGAGTTAAAGTCCTAGAGTTCGTGGTTAGGAGACGGGCTCTGGAGTCAGACCCTGGCTGGTTCAAATCCCATCTTCCCTAATAGTCTTTATGATCCTGGTCAAATGATTAACCTTGTTGCATTTGAATTTTCTCTAAGGAGGTCCCTACCTCAGAAGACTGTTGTGAGACTCAAATGAGTTCATGTGTAGAACAACTTTTCAGCACTACATTTGGCACATGAAAAGGAAGTCAAAGTCGACTCTGGCCCCATGGAGTGCAGCCCGCCAGGCTCCTCTGTCTATGGGATTTCCCAGGCAAGAATATTGGAGTGGGTTGTCATTCCCTTCTCCAGAGGATCTTCCTGACACAGGGATCGAACCCAGGTCTCCCCTGTATTCCAGGCAGATTCTTTACTGAGCCGCCAGGGAAACCCATAGTTAATGCTAAATAGAAGCTGTCTAACGGCAGCAGTTAGGATTTGCATACTGAATCTTTCAAGACTAAAAGTCTCCAAATAATTGAAATTAGAGGGCAGTCAGGTGGCATGATCTTGAATTCTAATGCCCAGAGAGGGACACGTGAAATCAGTACCTGGTGTTTTGTTATGTCCATCAATGTATCATCAGCTAGAACAAGAGAAAGGAAAGGAGATGTAGAGCTGGCTTGGGCTTGGCCACTTTGAGGGACAATCTACCCTTTGATGTGCATCGAGCCTGCATCCTGCTTCCTTATCTGGCCGACTGTGTACACAGAAGGTTACTTCAGTTCAAGGTACCGAGCCCCACTGCTCCTCATCCCTGTTCTTAAGATGGGAAAGTACTTCTTTATGGTTTGCTGCTGTTCTTTTCTTTCCCAAATGCCCTGGGACCATAGGACCTTAGGGACTTCCTCTTGGGTTCAAGCCTGATTGATGCTGTGAAGCTCCAAGTTCAGTGATCTGTGGATGGAAAGGTGGAGAGGAAAATTAGAAAAAGGAAAAGAGAAAAGAAACACTTTGGTGTGGTTGGAAGTCTGCCTAAAGAGAGGGTCCTGTGTGTTGTTGAAAGTTCGGACATGGAAGCAACCTCGATGCCCATCAGCAGATGAATGGATAAGGAAGCTGTGGTACGTATACACCATGGAATATTACTCAGCCATCAAAAAGAATTCATTTGAATCAGTTCTAATGAGATGGATGAAACTGGAGCCCATTATACAGAGTGAAGTAAGCCAGAAAGATAAAGAACATTACAGCATACTAACACATATATATGGAATTTAGAAAGATGGTAACGATAACCCTATATGCAAAACAGAAAAAGAGACACAGAAGTACAGAACAGACCTTTGAACTCTGTGGGAGAAGGTGAGGGTGGGATGTTTCGAAAGAACAGCATGTCTATTATCTAGGGTGAAACAGATCACCAGCCCAGGTGGGATGCATGAGTCAAGTGCTCGGGCCTGGTGCACTGGGAGGACCCTGAGGAGTCGGGTGGAGAGGGAGGTGGGAGGGGGGATCGGGATGGGGAATACGTGTAACTCTATGGCTGATTCATGTCAATGTATGACAAAACCCACTGAAATATTGTGAAGTAATTAGCCTCCAACTAATAAAAAAAAAAAAAAGAAAGTTCGTTACCATCTGAAAACAAGTTTGCTTTGCAAACAATTGTCTTCCTCTCGGAGGGAGGAAATCTCTTGGCTGAATAAATGCTCTCCTCCACCCACCCAGTGGAAGGATGCACTGACTTGAGCTCTGACGGGCTTCTTGGCACCTCAGGACCTTTGCTGCTGCTGTGCCCTCTGTTTAGAAGCTCTTCTTTGCCTGTCCCAAGGTAGCTTCCTCATCTTTCAGGCTCTTAAGTCAGAATGGCATTTCCTGGCTCTCCTTGCTGACTTATCTTCTCTGCCCTCTCCCCTCTCCTCCTCATCCTTTCTCCTGTCATTTCTTCCTGTCAGTATCTGAGATACTCATGTTTCAGATGGCTACTATCTGAATACAAGGTGGAGGAGGACACAGACCTCACCTGTCCTGTTTATTGCTAGGTGTTCACGTCTGGAGACAGTGCCTAGCACATAGCTGGGGCTCAAAAATAGTTGGTGAGTGAATGGGTTTTAAATTTTCGTGCAGACATAGGTGAGTGAGATTAAAAGGTGCAAACTTTCAGCTACAAAAAAGATGTCACTGGTATGAAATGTACAGTGTGGGGAATACAGTCAATAACTACAAAATACTTTTGTATGGTGATGTACTGTAGCAGACTTGTGATCATTTAAAATTGTGTGTTGTCGTTCAGTCACTCGGTTCAGCCCGTGTGACCTCATGGGCTACAGCATGCCAGTTTTCCCCATCCTTCACCATCTCCCGGAGCTTGCTCAAATTCATGTCCGTTGAGTTGGTGATGCTATCTAACCATCTCATCCTCTGCCGCCCCCTCCTCCATCTGCCTTCAATCTTTCCCAGCATCAAGGTCTATCACAGTACCATGTTGTGTACCAGAAACTAACATAGTGTTGTAAGTCAGTTGTAATTCAGAAATGTACAAACTCAGAGAAAAAGAGGACAGGTTTGTGGTTACCAGAGGCAGGAATTAGGGAGGAGGGGGGGTTGGAGGGAGGTAGCCAAAAGGTACAGACTTCCAATTGTAAGATAAATAAGTACTAGGGACATATAATCCCATGGAAAGAGGAGCCTGGTAGGCTATAGTCCATGAAGTCGCAAAGAGTCGGACACGACTGAGCGACTTCACTTTCACTTTCACAGGGATGTAATGTATAACATGATACATAGACTTTTCACTGCTGTACGTTATATCTGAAAGTTGTTAAGAGGGTAAAGTTTTAATAGCTCTCATCTCAGGAAAATATATCAATTTTTTTTTCTTTCCGTAATGTTGTATCTATATGAGATGGTGTATGTTCACTAAACTTAACTATGCTCACCATTTCGTGATGTCTGTAAGTCAGAACATTGTGATGTAAACTCTACATGTGTGTGGTGTCGTATGTCAATTCTATCTCAATAAAACTGGAGATAAAAAAGTTAATGCAGGGGAAGCTACTCCAGGAGAAAAAAGCTGACATCCCACCTTCACTCCGGGTAGCAGGTAGCTCTGGAACCTCATGTCCAAACACTCAGCTCCTGCAAGTTGCAAAGGACCGTCTGAGCGTGTGGAGATTTGGACACGAGGTACCAGCAAGACGAGTAGCTCATGCTCTGTCCTTGGCATTCGCTCAGCATCTTTTCCACCCTTGTTGCGGGGCCTTCTCTGATGTGATGATGTATAAGCAGAAGTAGCCCAGGAGAACTGGGGCGTGGATGCCTCCGGTGGAAAGCTGAAGCGTCAATGCCCCCACCCTCTGCGCTCGGGTGGATGATTCTAGGAGTGATTCCATTGGCTTCTTGAGAGGCCCTGGGGAATCTAGCTGCCCTTACTCCTTCAGTGACCTCAGTCACGTGCTCTCACCTTATGTCGTCGTCTCAGGCTCTGCTTTGGAAAGAACCCACCCGAAGACCCCATTCACACTGATAGCTTCGCTTCCTTGTTCCTGCCCTCTGTCAGAGCCTGCACAGATATTTACAACCTTTTATGAAAGTCTCGATGAATGTTTGCCTGGGAATGTGTTTTATCTCTTTCAGGCTGACAAGGGTCTCTTGGACTTCTGAGACTTGTTATCCTAGAAACCTAGAAGCTTGGTCTCCTTTTTCTTAGAGTTGTTCACTCTGCTAGCCCCTCAACTCTCCCAGCTTCTTTCCTGAAGACACAGTCATGAGATCCAGCTCACTGTTGCCTTCCCATGCGTATTTATAGCACTGGCTTTTAGATGGTGGGCCAACTTTTGAGTTGCTTGCTTTGAAATAGACTTTCTGAAGGACTTCTGGAAATAATGAGGCCATTTCTACACTGGCAAGTTGGAATATATTACAGATAGTGGTTGCAAGAAGTACTTGAAACGATGGTGCTGTCTATACAGGGCAAATCATTTTTTTTTTTAACCTTCCCCAGATTATTCTGCAACTGTTACCTGGTGCTTTTGTGACTGGTTTATGTCCTATATGGAAGTCATTGCATCATCTGTCAGTTTTCTTCCAGACTTCTGAGGCAGTACTCGAAGAACTGATGGGTGAAAGGTTTGGCTTATGTAGGGTGGCGGTGGGGAAAAGTGACAAGGCAAATGTGATACTGCACATTGAACTTAGAGTTTTGCCAGCTCCTATGATGGAGAGCCTGTAAGCTCTTCTTTGCCGTGGGTTCCCTGGGAGGCAAAGAAGAGGTTAAGCCAGGGGATCCTGTCTCAAAACAATGTCTTAAAACACAGAAAACAAAGTTCATAGGATCACAGAAGAAGTCAGTTCTACAGAAATGTAGCGATCGACACATTAAAATTGTTCATGACACAGAGCAGGCATGCTTCTGTAAGAATGCATGCAACAGCACGATCTCCAGGCAGGTCCATTAACCCTAGAATTATGAGGTGTGATGGACACTTTTTGAGGTATTTGCAACAGACCATCATGTGACTTGAAAATACCTGTGCTTTCTGCTTGTGATCAAGTCCTAGGAACTGCTAAATACCCCTCTGGTTTGTTGCAGGCCTTTATAATTGAAGGGAATAATGAGGCTCAGGTGGGAGTAAGTAAAAATGAAGATGTCATTTTCCCCCCTCATCCCAGATCATAGACCCCAAATTCTCTCCAAGGACCCCTGATTCAGAAGCCCTGCTCTCTGCATGACAGGTGCTTTATGGCCTGTGCCAAAGTTCTTGTTTGCCAGGTGAGTGGTGGTCTTTTGCTTTAGCATCTGCCTCGTGTGTTGGCTGAAGGAAGACATCGCCCAGCCCCGTGCCTGCTGCTGTTACAGGTCAGGTGAATGTTAAGGACGAGAGTGATGATGCTGGCTTCTTATCTCTCAGGATTCTGGTCTCTGCCTTTTTTTTTTTTTTTTTTTTTGGTTCCTTTCATCTATTATAGAAATGGCCATTGATTGGGAGAACCAATGGTGTCTGAAATTACTTATTAGATGGAAAATACTTTAGAAAGGGATTTTACTAACTTGGTGTGTCAGGTTTTCCCTGCTGATTGCTACTGTGCAGAATGTCGTAGAGTGAAGAGGCCAGCCTGCATCTTGTTTTCCTCCCCCCCACCCCCCTTTTATGGCTGCACTGCACAATTTGTGGGATCCTAGTTCCCCGACCAGGGATCAAACCCATAATCCCTACAGTGGAAGTACCAAGTCCCAACCACTGGACCTCTGGGGAAATCCTCTACTTTTTGTTTTGGCGTTGTGTTTTTGTATCCAATAAACTTTATTGTTGTTTAGTTGCTAAATTGTGTTGGACTCTTTGCGATCCCATGGACTGTAGCCTGCCAGGCTCCTCTGTCCATGGGATTTCCCAAGCAAGAACACTTGAGTGGGTTGCCATTTCCTTCTTCAGGGGATCTTCCTGACCCTGGGATTGAACCTGTGCCTCCTGCATTGCAGGTGGATTCTTTACTGTTGAACCACAAGGGAAGCCCAAGCTTCTCATACCCATATATAAAAATATATAAGAACAAGGGAAGAGTATTACAAGAGAAAGCCCCAAAGACAAGATTATAACTGGAATGTGCATACACAAAGTGAGCTGTATAGGTATTGACCCAAAGAAATGATGGTGGGGGTAAAAGGGAGGGAGGGGTGAATGCCTGGTTTTAGACATTGGAAAGGTGTGCCTCACTTGAATCCCCCAGTAACCTGAGAAGTTATTTTTTAAATCCATATTCAAGATGAAGAAGCTGAGGTTAGGAAAGGTTGAATGATTTGCCCATTGAAAGGCTATGAAGGGGTGCAGATGGGAACTCAAGATTTGGGATGGTGAGACATCTGTCCACCTTCCAGAAGGTCCCCTTTTAGTAGAGCGGCTGAAGTGAGCTTTTGCAGTTTGTTTCAGATTTTCCATATGAAGAATATGGTTCCTGGAACTTCCTTGGCAGTCTAGTGGTTAAAGAGTTCACCTTCCAACCCAGAGGATGTAAATTCCATCCCTGGTTGGGGAGCTAAGATCCCACATGTCTCCTGGCCAAACAAACAAAGCTTGAAACAGAAGCAATGTTGTAACAAATTCAATAAAGACTTTAAAAAAATCAAAATCTTGAAAAAAGAAAAACATTGTTCCTTCAGGAACCCAGCCCCATCACATGACACTTTGTGCAGTGGTGGGAATGTTCTGTAAATTTGACTTCAGTTAAGTTCATTTAAACTTTAGTGACCGCACATGGCTAGCAGTTTCCAAATGGACAGTGCAGACAGAGTGGCTCTTGTGTTAGAAGGCTGGGGTGGGGAGCCCAGCTCTATCACCGATTTGGTTTGCCACCTGGACAAGATAATTCCTAGAGGCTCAGTTTCCCTATCTATGAAGTGGGATAGTTCTCTTTGGATTCAATTAAAAATTCATTCCAGCAAGGTCAAACAAAGATGAAAACTGTTATTGTTTTTTGAAAAGTTACAGCCATTCTTGAGAAACCCAGGAGAAGGGATGAAGGCAAGCCAAGGAAAGGCTGAAAACAGAATGACTTTCAGGGTCATGATCACGCTCTCCTGGGTCATGTCTACTCTTGGCACATCACGGGCTTTCTTTGTCCCCACTGTAGGTGATGAGAGAAGCCTGACCACTCCCAACCCCCAAATGTGTGTCTCCCTCCTTTAGCAGCCTGTTCTAGAATGATCAGCTGTCTCTCCGTCTCCATTCTAAGTTCCAGGACAGGAAAGTTCTCTCGGCTCATGTTAGAATTCTATTGTTTCTGCTCCCTTGGCCCCAGTTAACAAAAATACTTTGGCATTGACTATAACTGATGGGTTTTCAGGGAACTCTGTCATTTTAATTAAAGGATGAAGGTCCTATAGGTCACAAAGATAGATCTGCAGCTTTGTGCATTTTTATGTTAAGCAGCAGATGATGGTAATCTTTATTTTCACCCACATTTCTCCCTTCTGAGGGTGAAGAGTGCATTTGATACCTTAAGGGCCTAAGCTCGTCCCTGGAAAGAGAAATCATTCTTGTTCACCGCCTGTGTTTTTCTGCTTTGAAAGTCTGCTAACGTGTGTATTGTGTCTCTTGTGATTGGAATTATGGGATCATGACCTAATATTTCATTATATGAGTGTCCTTGCTGCCAGAATGTTTCCCTGATGCCCAAATGAAGCATGATCAGTGAATTCTTACATGGAAATGTGAATGCAACATAGAAATGTCTTAGAACTCAGGTTCTGATGATGGCGCATCACATCTGGCTCCATGTGGGCTGTGTCTTTTTTTAGAGCCAAAATAAGAGGAATGGCCTCACAGACCTTTTCTAAGTCAGTGATGTCAAACCATAGGAGGAGCTGAAGATAGCTGCTGTGAAAACGAAAGGATTTTTCCAAATGAGGAAAACAAATAATCCAGAATCTATTGTCTGTAGATAACAACTTGTGATGACACCTAGAAGCCTGAATTTTGCTTTTAAATTTCATAATAGATTTTATTTAACCCACCGTATCTAACATACTATCAATTCAACAAGTAATGGATACTAAAAGTTACTAATGAGGGGCTTCTTTTTTGGTTTCAAGTGTTTCTGATTCTGTGTGGCTTTTTTGTACTTAAATTGCACATTAAGTCAGATGGTAAATTTTCCCTGGAAATGTTTGCTAGGCATTTCATTTATTCCGTAGTGTTTACATAAGAAAAAGTGGATACGTGACTGAAATTATGGGACCTTCCTCCAATATGGCCAGTTGTTAGGAGGACTCTTTCTTAGCAGCTCCGGTATTGAAATGGGAGACACTCTCGCTTGGACTTTCTGTACCGTGAAAATTCCAGTCTTGAAACAGCCTTGGCTAGCTACTTTCCACTCTCAGCCCTGTCTCTGCGTTCCCAGACCTTTTTCTTTTCTACCTTCCCTTTTCCTCCCATACGGGGACTCTACCTGTTTCGTTTGGAACCTGGGCCCACTGCTCACTTGCCTTGTGCTTGTGGGTAACTAGAATTACTTTCATCCTCCCATGTTGGAGATTTAAAACAAAATGAAGTAAAACCGCCCTGTGGGTTGTTCTGAGGGTTCTGTGAGATGAGAAGTGATGATGTCTGTTCTAATGTTAGCCTTGGTGTACCCAGATGCTCAATTCTTATCTCTACATCAGATTCCTTGATTCTCTTCTTTAGACTTAAGATACAAAATAGAAAAGACTTTCTAGTGTTTTATAGGTTCCGTGAGCACTTTTCTGGATTCTTAGATTATATATTATATATGTGTTAGTTTCTCAGCTGTGTCCGACTCTTTGCGACCCTGTGGACTAAATAGCTCGCCAAGGCTCCTCTGTCCATAGAATTTTCCAAGCAAGAATACTGGAGTGGGTAGACATTCCCTTCTCCAGGGGATCTTCCCAACCCAGGGGTTGAACCCAGGTCTCCTGCATTTCAGGCAGATTCTTTGCCATTTGAACTACCTGGGAAGCCCATGAATGTAATATCAGAAGGAGTGATTGGTTATGAGTACTACTGGCTAGGACTGATCTTTGTTAAACATGTGTTCTTGGGTCCCTTTCCCTCCCATCCTTTATCATCTTGTCTTCTGGGTCCCTTGACTGCACTCACTTCTCTGACCTGCAGGCACTGAAGCTTGTTTCTCACATTCTTACTCACCTTAAACCAAACCTTATGTCCCTGGTCCTGTTTGCTCAGACCCTGCAATATACCAGGAAATTCATCAGCGAATCCCAAAGTGATTTACCGCCTGTTAGTTTCTATGCTATGTAAATCTAGGTAACATTTTTCATTTTATTATTTGGAAATAATGCTTTTC